>NC_140589.1:506285373-507485373 GCF_964204655.1 Triturus cristatus
GTTGGGCATACATAGCCAAGGTTGGCCTGCTTAAATGAGAGAGTGGTTGGTGTATAATTAGAAATCTTCCATACACCCATGTACGAAGGACTTAATTTATACCTGGCTTGATCTGCAAATTCCCTGGAGTCCAAATATAACCAAAGTAAAATCAAGTTGTTCCGTTTGTTTCCTGTCCTAACTGGAACGCTCCTTTAGGTTCCTTCTTCATTACGGTAAGTAGAGGGCTAGTATCCAGCCTCTGTTTTAAAATTTTCAAACACAAACAAAACAGTTTCTACTTTTCAAAACATTTTTTTAAAACATTTGTTAGAAATTGGATTTTTGGTAGGCCAGGGCATGTGCCAAAGCCAGGCAGAAACCACCACTCTAGTTAGGATAAGGGAGTTACACTCCTAAAATAACCCCTGCTCACCCCCTTGGTAGCTTGGCACGAGCAGTCAGGCTTATCTTAGAGGCAGTGTGTAAAGCATTTGCACATAACTAATAGTAATACAGTGTAAGCACTACAAAAGGACAGCACACCAGTTGAGAAAAATATCCAATATTTTAAATACTTAAGACAAGACCAAAAACGATGAAAATTCACAATACAGTACTTAAAAATCTTCAGCTATCAAAATATGCTTGAAACACTTTTCTTGGATGAATTATTTTGACTTTATTTTGATAGATTAATTTCTTCCTCTAGAGAAAACGGTGTTTGAATTGTATTGGTTTTGGCTCACATGAATTTAACTAGATAAACTATTAAAACTCTCACAAGTCTGTGGTTATTTAAAGATAATTTATACTATGTAATTTCACCTATAATAGTTAACTAAAAGGTCCATTGAACAGAGGAAACTACATTCGGACAGAAAAGGTTTGGTAAGAAATAATAGGGTAAATTCATCTTACAGGTATTTTTACAATAAATTGACCCCAGCGGTACTTTACTAGCTTGTGTGAATGTGTGTTTATGGGCCCAGGTGAGTATGTGGATTGTGAGTATCTCTAGCTGGTAACCCGCTGGATCATAAGCCAACACAGCAAAGCACACAACAAAGTGGTAGTTCCTCCTCACAGCTTCTCCGGCTCTTCTTCTTGGCAGCCTTCTTGGTCCAAAAGAGTTCTAAAGTTCAGGGGTCTGGGCCCCAATATTTATATCCCAAAATCCTTTGATCTCTTAGGCAGAGAGTGTCTGTGCCCAGCTAGAACCAGTTCTGCCTTCTCTGGTGTGAATTCCTGGCAGGAGGTGGAGGCGGCGTGGTCAGAGGCAGACCAGACCCTTTGAGGTGCTAGGAAATCTCCTCCCCCTTACCCCGTTGTAACCAAGGTCTATTCAGACCTTTCCTGACCCACCTAGACTATCTGGAGGCACTTCTGCTTCCCAGCCTTCTGTCATCCAAATCCCAGACAGGCAATCCACATTCCAACAGAAGCACACAGGATGACTGAGCAAGAAAATACCTACTTTCTAAAAGTGGTATTTCAAACACAGAATGTAAAAATCACCTTCAATAAAAGATGCATCTTTAGATTCTTAATTCAGGCATACTAATCTTTATTTTCCTACCTAATTTCACGGGCCAGTTATGTTTATAAGATGTTATAAACAAACTTCCCATTCTGTCCTATGTGGAACGGGTAGCCTTGCAATAGTGAAAATCGAAATTGGCTGTAATTCACTATCAGGGCATGCCACACACACCTTGGCATGTCCTAACTTTCACATATACTGTACCCTGCCCAGAGGGGTACCTTGGGCCTACCTTAAGGGTGGCTGACATGCAAGTAAAGGGAAGGTTAGGGACTGGCTAGTGTGTGCACTGGTCAAGTCGACATGGCAGTTACAATCTGACGCAGACTCTGCAATGGTGTGCCTGAGTTACCTTTTCAGAGCTACTCACGTGGGTGGCACAATCAGTGCTGCAGGCCCACGAGTAGCATTTGATTCACAGGCCCTGGCACACTCAGTGCACTTTACTAGGGACTAACAAGGAAATCAAATATCCAATCATGGAAACACCAATCCATAACACAATTTACCACAGGAGCACTAGCACTTTACCACTGATCAGCAGTGCGAAAGGTGCGCAGAAATGCTATGCCAGCAAAAACAGAGTCAAAACCAGGAGGTCAGAAAGCAAAATCTCAGGGGAAACACGCCAAAAGATGCCAAGTTTAACAATTTAACTATTGCAAAGAGCTTTGCATGGAAGTGGGAAGGGAAACAGACTACTGGTATTCTGCCAATGTAATGGCTGCAAAGGGTGAACAATGATGCCACTTTGTATGTATTATTGGTTATAAACAAAACCAATAAACAAATATATACAGAACAATTACAAAGAGCACAATGCTCCCAGTAAAACAGATCTGCATGATGTTTAAGGGATTTATAACTCAGTGCTTTTCTTAATGTATTTGACAACTGCCATTTCTTGTCTATGAAAAAAATGCTCTATCTGTATTGTTTTAGTAATGTAATACTAAAACATTTGCATGCTAATGCCATGTGTTATATCGTTTGATTGAAACTGTCCTGTGCAGCCCCTCCATTTTCAATATTTTTCCTTAAGGTGGAAATTTTTAGATCTGTGGAATTTTTCATCAGGGATAAATATGAAAGGAAGAAATACTACGACAAAAGTGCTACTATTGCCATCGCTGTAAGTAAAAAAATATATATATATTATTTAATGTTTTTTTATATTTCCATCCTGGCACCTTTAGTTGAGAGCACTTTAGAGCACTGCTTCATTTCAGTTGATTTGTAAATTTACAGCTTAGTACTCCAACTTTGAAGTAGGTGGATAACGCGGCTGTTTACACGGGTTCTTCCTCCAGGCACGGAACTATCTAACCTTGTGATATTTGAGACTGTGTCATCCTTAGTATATTTTCAGTGATCTCTATAAATTGAATTAGTTGCCTTAGCTCATGCGCTAGTGAGCAGATATCTGTTAAAATGTGCATAACAGTTGGCTATAGTGAGTCTTTTAAAAAGGACATTATATAATTATTTACTTAACTCTTTCTAATTGTTCAGATATCTTATTGTTTTGTGTCAGAAATGGGATTATTAATTTGGGAGAAGGGGCGCCCCTACCAGCTCAATACACCCACACAGGTTAGGTGAAAACGCAGTTCTGGGAGAATCTTTGCCCAATCCCTGGTAGCTATGGCGCACACAAAAGCCAGTCCCCAAGGAAGCGTGTGCTACGTTCAAGTAGTAGCAACAATTTCAGAGTAAAGCGCACAATACAGTACAATTCCCTAATCATTTTAGAAAAATAGAGAATTGTATAATGAGCAAGAAGGCACCAGGACCATCAAAATATGTTAAGGGGAGCTGGACATAAGGACTTAAATAGTTTTAAGGCAAAAATTAACTGTTCGCAATGTAAAGGGCCCAAATGCAATTTAGGCAGACGTCATCGAGCTCAGATTGTACATACGAAGCCGGTTGTCCCGGTCAAAGGTTTTGTTTTCAGATGTAGTCTCCAACTGCTGGTAAATCTTCCTGGACCAGACAGGGACAAATGTGGTTTTCTCTCATAGTGTGGTCATAGCCTGACAGTCTAGTAGGGATGTAGAGATGAATAGGAGGTCCTCCCTGGCATCTCAAAGTAAAAAGAGGTAGCGCTGAAGCTGCAATTGGGCCTGTTAATTGTTCCTGTGCACTCCCAGATAGCTACCCCTGCCTAATGGTTACCATTTAACACCCATTGACCTTTCCGGGGCAAAGAGGCAATCCATTGTCCTCTGATTCAGAGTTGTCAACTCTCCCAGGCAAGGTTGTGTATTCCGGCTTTGGAGGTCTGATCAGTGGCAGAACTGGGTTTAAGACAGTTCTGGAAGCCTAAAGTACATTTGTAAAGAATCGATTTTCTGTTTAAGTTGTAAAAACATCTGATTTCCATTTTAAGTCAGATTTTAAAAACGAAGCCAGAAGTAACGTTGAACCATTTTTCTAGCCCTTTTATTAGTGGATGTGGAAAATAAAGCTTTTAATCCCAACTAAGCCTATTTAAAAAAGAGTAGTCAGGCCTACAGAGTGAAATAGCTTTTGAAATATATTTCACTGAGGCACACTAACCCAAATATGTAGTGAACCCTATTTTCTTTTTATAAATTAGCATGTTTTTGACACATATGAGTAGTGTACATATACACTGCAACCCATGCATGACACTTAACTTTCGATGCCATGGATGTCTTTTAGGCATCCTTTACGGTGGACACATAGTTTATTAGGCCAAATAGGGAGTTCCAACTAGAGCACATTTTTTCCGAGAGGAAGTACAAACACTTTTTCTACTGTTAAGCAGTGGCAAAATGCTCAGAGTCCCAAAACCAGTGACAATATGATCCATAAAAACTGGGTGATCATGCAGAAAAGGCTGATTTGCTACAATGTGCAAATATTATGCAGAATCTTACACTGCTATATATTTGTAGGTTTTCTCTTAAACGTGTCTTGATCCTTTGTTAGGGTTTTATTATACTTTAGAAGTATACAAAGTCTGACACTGGTGCACGAATAAACTTTCGAGATCTGGTCACAAGTACATTTGGTGCCTCATTTTCCACTGAACCTATGCGTAATGTTCCTTAGTTTACCCAACATGGGATCATTTATACATTCCCCTGCTTGGATCATTCCCTGTCGTCAGGCTGGAAATCCATGGTACATTAAAATAGCAGTAACACGTGTAAAATGACCATAGGCCTTAAATAACATTGTTTATTTAGTAGCACATTTACCTCATTTGAAAGAACCCAAACTTCAACCAAAGAGGTGAAATGTTAAGCTCTCTTACTCCCCCTGGATGCCACCATAGCTTTGATTTCTACCGCACGTCCTGTGTGAGAGCTCTGCTTTAACCTTTCTGTGAACCTAAAACTGGTACTTTTGTTTTTTATCCGCCCTGGATTTGAACCAGCCCTATCTTTAGCACTGAACTACTGTGAGTTGGTATTAGGGAATATACTGTCTTTTCTGGGCCAGGGACATCTTTATATCTGGCAGCCAGCTGTCATCAACTGCCACCATAGCTATCAAAGAGAAGAAATTGCTTTTAAAACCTTGTTTATCTTGTGAGCACAAGAAGATTTACATTGATGAGTCTCATTTCCAGTGCGTTTATTGCCTTTATACAGCTCATAAGATATCAAAATGTGAGATATGTAAAACTTTTACAGCTAAGACTCTTAAGGACAGAGAAAGGATGTTGGCATCTTCTAATGGAGAGGACACCTCGGGGGCGTGGCTAGCGAGCCACAATGGCGGACACGACTCTGTAGAGCTCCTCTACCTTTTCCCCGACTTATCCTGTAGTCGGCGATCCTGCGGTGCCGTCCTCGCCACTGAAACTGGCGGAGGGGGTGCCGGCGGAGTCCCGGAGAGCTGGGGTACCGAACAACGGGCTGCGGAGCATCGGGGACACCCGCGTTGGAGGCCGGCGAGTGGCGGTGGGCCGCGAGGGCAGCGAGGCTCTCCCGCGGAGCGCTGGCCGGAGACAGCCGCGGAGCGGCGGCAGCCGTTGGGTGCGGGTGAGCGGCCCGTGGAGGCGACCTTCCCCCGGCTGCGGAGGCTGCGGCGAGGCTGTGGTGGAGGAAGCAGCGGACGCGCTGATACTGCGGGGCTGGAGACGCCGGGAGGCGCCCTGAGACGAGCCGCCGCTGCTGGGAGCGCCCTGGTACTGGGGGGCGTGAAGACTGGGCCCAGGAGGCGGCGCACCCAGGTACTGAGACCGGAGGCGGGATCGGCGATCAAAGCCCGCTGGGGTAGCAGGCCTTCTCATGCTGGCGGACTGCCGGAGACCGGCCGCACCGGCCTGGCGCTGGGAGTAGCGAGGAGAAGCAGGACCCGAGTGGCGGTGGCCGCGCTGTGCCCTACCTGTGGAAAACGCGCACCGCACGGCGCCGCAGCCTGGGTGACTTCGAAGGCGCCGTTTGCGTACACCCAAATGCCTCCAGACTCATCCTGTGCACACATGGGCGCGCCCTGAGGCCCTGCTGAGGATCTTGCCCTGCCCAGACCCCATACGCCGCACTGGGACTCTTGCGCATACGGACTGCCCGGCGAGCTGCTGCTAGGCGGGTGAAGACGGCTGTGAGAGCCCGTGGCCGGACCCCGCCCACAGGGCCGCAGACAGTGGGGCTGCTCCTGTGGAGCTAATCCGGAGTGCACCACCACGGCCCCCATTGGTGACGGCTCAGCCGGTGAGTCTGGGAGAGCTGCGAGATCGTTGCGTGGAGGGAGCGGGGCGGCCTACTTCCCGCGGCTGTCCCTGCCAACCCTGGCGGGGCATTTGGCACTGTCGGGCGAATGTGAAAGGAGCCTACCTGCGCCGCAACTACCTTTGCCCCGCTTGGTCTGCGAAAGGAACTGTTGGCTGCGCTGCGGCGCGCAGATGGGAGACCGGCGCCGGCGGTGAGGTGAAATCGGCGGAGGGCGAGGGTACGCTTGGAGATCCGCCCTGCGGGGGGGGCGTCAGTGTCCCAGCCTGAGGCGACCCTACCCGGCCGCTGCTGGCCGCCCGGGAGGTGGCTGCCCTCTGCGTGCTGAGACGCGCTGCCTCGCCTGGCTCCCACTGGGTGTGACACCGCGACTGCAGGCCAGGGGGATTGGACCGTGGTCCCTGACCGTGGAAGCGCCGACGGGGGGCACACGAGGGACGGGCCGACTGCTGGCCGCCGTTGCGGACTTCGCTGACGACCTCTGCCTGCGGCTGGACGAGTGTGGCAGACCCTGTGCCGATAGCCCGGGTGGGCCTTCCCTGGCGGCGGCTGTCCTGAGGCGGTTGGCAAGAGGACGTCGCGGGTGCAGCCGGTCTTTGGACGATTGGTGGCGGATGCCCACGGCGCAGCAACTAGTGATGGGCCGCATGCGCGCCAAGCTGCAGCAAGGCCCACAACGGGCACCGACTCCTGACCGTGCCCGCCCTCACGAGGGGATGGAGGAGGGTCCGTCGTCGACCGCGGCGCTGGCGGCCAAGATGAACTCCGTGCTGGCCGCAGTGGAGAAAATAGGGACAACCTTGGAGCAAACTAGGACGTCACTGGAGAGCCGCATTGATAAAGTCACCTCGGACTTCACGCTCCTGCATGCAGACCACCGCAGGTTGGCGGATACGGTTGCCACCCAGGGGCAGACGTTGTCGGAGATGCAGCCGGTCGCTCGCAGCCACGCAGCTGCCCTACAAGACATGCTGGATCGTATTCACGCCCTAGAAGACAGGGCGGAGGATGCTGAAGGGCGCTCCCGCCGCAATAATGTCCGCGCCGTGGGCCTGCCGGAGGGCGAAGAAGGGCGAAACCCGAACAATATGTGGAAGACTGGCTGCGGGCAGTCATGCCGCCTGGGAAGCTGTCGACTCACTTCGCGGTGGAAAGAGCTCATCGTGTGCCTGCTCAGAGGCCGCCGCCGGGCTCCCGGCCGCGCCCATTCCTGTTCAAGATGCTGAACTATAGAGACAGGGACGCCATCCTCAGAGAGACCCGCAACATGAATGGTCTTTCGGTGCGCTGCAGTCAAGTGATGCTTTTCCCGGACTTCACCACGCTGGTGCAGCACCGCAGAAATAATTACATAGCAGTGAAACGCCAGCTTCGTGAACTGGCGCTGCCGTACTCGCTACTGTTCCCTGCTAGGTTGCGTGTGGTCGATAAAGGAAAGACTCACTACTTTGACTCCCCAGCGGAGGTCTGGGCCTAGCTAGAGGAGAAGGGACTATGGACTGGGCAGAGGCCGGCAGACCCGGGCGACGGAGCCCGCCTCAGCAGAGGTGGCAGACGTCGTCAGCAGCGTAAAGCAGCGCGAGAGATGCCGGCGCGGTCAGTAGCTCCAATGCCAGAGAAAATGCGACAAGAGCGTCGGAATGTGCTGCAGGCGGTCACGACACTGGCCAGCCCGAGCCAGATGGACTCATCGGACCAGGAGGGGCGACTTGAGGTGCTGGTGAGCGGGTCAACGTCTCCGACGACATCCCTCTCCGAGGCCTTCGGTGGGCCGGTGGTTACCCCACAGACTGCGGATGGTATCCTGGACTGAGAGATGGCCTGAGGACTACCGCTGGTGCAAGTACCATGAAGTTGACTTATGTCCCTGGGGAGGCGGAGGGTGAGCCTGGGCCTAGTCTGGTGGTCCTCCTGACCTGGGAGGGGGATCTGTTGTGGTCACGGCTACTCGTCCAGGATGGGTCTCCCCTGAGGGAAAAGGTAGATATGGGTGGCTCCCGGGGGGCACTTGCCTGCGCCTCACTAGTCGCACCGCTCATCGCTGGGTAGCACTTCGTAGAGGCACACCACACTTAGATGATACTCGGGGACACCGGTGGCGAACATTCCTCCGCACGTCACTACCCCCAGGTCACACCCTGACCTAGATTTCGCCCGCGTTGGGTCACGTAAGTTTGGACGGACACACTTGTGCGCTTAGCCCCAGCCGTTACACACTTGTTATTGTTATTTTTCTATTGTTACCTCAGATCACAGTTAGAGAAGTTGCGACGGCGCTGGAGGGGCCAGGTGTATGGCACGGTGTACTCAGCACAGGCCACGGGCACCCTCGTGTGGGTCAGAGCGGGCGTCCCCTTTGTCAGCGAGGACATGTCTGTGGATGCTGAGGGTAGGTACACATTATTACGGGGAACGCTGAACGGCCAGGCTGTATTACTGGCTTCGATCTATGCCCCGAACGTTGACCAGATACCCTTCCTCGCGCGTCTGTCGCTGGTGGTAGTGCCGTACACCGGTATCCCCTGGCTGCTTGGAGGGGTCTTTAACTCTGTCTTAGATGTGCACCTGGACAGGTCGTTCCCTCCGCTCCGCGCGACGTCCGCTGCCTCCACGGCCCGTGCGTTGGTCGACTGGCTTTCACAGTGGGGGGTGCTGGATATTTTGCGTACTCTGTGCCCCACGGATCGAATCTACTCTTATTATTCCTCTACGCATGATCTACATGTGCGGTTGGATAGGATGGTAGGATCCCCGGCGCTGCTGCCACTGGTGGAGAGAGTAGAGTTTCTGGGGCGCACACACTCTGACCATAACCCCCTGAGGCTCCGACTTAGCTGGGAGGCGGGTCGTCCTCCCATACCCATGTGGCGACTCCAGCCCACGGCGCTGGAAGACCCGGACTTCCGCTCGTCGGTGGAAAACGCGCTCCTCTCCTATTATGAGCTCAATGAGGGCACAGCGAGCGACGCCCGGGTGGAATGGGATGCGCTCAAAGTAGTGATTTGCGGACATTGCTTGGGGACCACATGGAATATGCGGAGACAGATAGCGTGGTCGCTCACCCGTCTTGAATCCTGGCTGCTTCAGCACGAGCGGGAGGGAGAGGGGGGCGGTGCACAAGCACAACAGTTGGCGGACCTGCGCGCCGAACATGCTGAGCTCCTGGAACGCCTGAGGTTTCTGAACTATGCGGCACACACGACCCGCACACATGCATCGGCCGACAGGGCAGGTCGCGGCGATATGTACGTCAGGGGGAGAACTCGTGTGCACCCATCGGGACATTCATAGGGTCATGACAGACCATTATGCACAACTGTACCGTGCGCGAGCACACTGCTCGGTGGAGGATCTCGAGCGGTTTATAGGGCAGGCGCGGCTGCCTACGGTCCCTGCTGAGCATATGGAGGCTCTCAACTGTCCTCTTACACTGGAGGAGATAGGAGACGCCATCTCCTCTATGGCATCTGGGAAAACTCTGGGCCCCGATGGGTTGCCTACGGAGTTTTATAAAGCTTACCGTGAGCATCTGGTGCCGCACCTCCTTGGGGTATATAGGGCGGCAGCTAAGGCAGGCGCACTACCTCCCTCGATGAGTGAGGCCTACTTGGTGTCCCTGCCCAAGCCGGACCGGGACGCCACAGACCTGGGCTCCTACCGCCCGCTGGCGCTCCTTAACACTGACTGTAAGATCCTGGCTAAGGTGCTGGCGGAGCGCTTGGCGCCGGTGGTTGCACACTTAGTCCATGCAGACCAGAATGGGTTTGTGCCAAAGCGCAGTACGTCCTTGAACCTGCGGAGAATTTTCAGGGTGGCGGCGGACTGTACACGGGAGTGGCCCAGGGCAGGTTGCCTAATATTAGACCTGGAAAAGGCATTTGATTGCCTGGAATCAATCAATCAATCAATGCACTTATATAGCGCACTACTCACCCGGAGGGTCTCAAGGCGCTTGGGGAGGGGGGGGTCCGCTACTGCTCGAACAGCCAGGTCTTGAGCTGCTTTCTGGGAGCGAGGTGGTCTTGGGTCAGGCGGAGGTGGGTTGGGAGGGAGTTCCAAGTCTTGGCGGCCAGGTAGGAGAAGGACCTTCCTCCTGTGGTGGCTCTTCGGATGCGGGGGACGGCGGCGAGGGCGTGGCTGGTCGATCGGAGCTGGCGTGTGGGAGTGTAGAAGTTGAGGCGGCTGTTGAGGTATCTCGGGCCTTGGTTGTGTAGGGCTTTGTGTGCGTGGGTGAGGAGACGGAAGGTGATTCTCTTGTTGACCGGGAGCCAGTGCAGGTCTCTCAGGTGTCCGGAGATGTGGCTGTGTCGGGGGATGTTGAGGTTGAGTCTCGCAGAGGCGTTCTGGATTCGCTGGAGTCTCTTCTGGAGTTTGGCAGTGGTTCCGGCGTAGAGGGAGCTGCCGTAGTCTAGTCGGCTGGTGACGAGGGCCTGGGTGACCGTCTTCCTGGTCTCGGTGGGGATCCACCGGAAGATCTTACGAAGCATGCGCAGGATGTTGAAGCACGACGAGGAGACGGCGTTGACTTGTCTGGTCATGGAGAGGGAGGAGTCCAGGATGAATCCCAGGTTGCGTGCGTGGTCTGTTGGTTTGGGTGCGCTGCCCAGGGCGGGGGGCCACCAGGAGTCGTCCCAGGCGGAGGGCGAAGAGCCCAGGATGAGGACTTCCGTCTTGTCTGAGTTCAGTTTCAGGCGGCTGTTCATCATCCATTCGGCTACGTCTGTCATCCCTTCGTGTAGGTTGGCTCTGGCGGTGGCGGGGTCGTTGGTGAGGGAGAGGATCATCTGGGTGTCGTCGGCGTAAGAGATGATGTTGAGGTTGTGTTGGCGTGCGATGGCCGCAAGGGGGCTCATGTAGACATTGAAGAGCGTGGGGCTGAGCGAGGAGCCTTGAGGAACGCCGCAGATGACTTCGGTGGCTTCTGATCTGAATGGGGGGAGGCGGACTCTCTGTGTCCTTCCGGCGAGGAAGGAGATGATCCATTCTAGTGCCTTCTCTTGGATTCCGACGTTGCTGAGGCGCTGCACTAGGGTGCGGTGGCAGACAGTGTCGAATGCCGCGGAGAGGTCCAGGAGGATGAGGGCCGCAGTTTCTCCGTTGTCGAGCAGGGCTCGGATGTCATCGGTGGCTGCGATGAGGGCGGTCTCGGTGCTGTGGTTGGCCCGGAAGCCAGACTGCGAGAGGTCGAGGGATCCGTTCGTCTCGAGGAAGGCGGCCAGCTGCTTGTTTACGGTTTTCTCGATGACTTTGGCCGGAAACGGGAGGAGCGAGATGGGGCGGTAGTTTTTGAGTTCGGTGGGGTCCGCTGATGGTTTCTTCAGTAGAGCGCGGAGTTCGGCGTGCTTCCAGCTCTCCGGGAAGGTAGTGGTGTCGAAGGAGGTGTTGATGATGTCCCACAGGTGGGGTGCGATGACAGCGTTGGCCTTGTTGAAGACGTGGTGAGGGCAGGGGTCGGTTGGAGATCCGGAGTGGATGGAGTTCATCGTGCGTCGGGTTTCTTCAGTGTTGATCGGGGTCCAGGCGCGGAGGGTGGTGGTGGGGGGTGCCGGTGCTGTTGTGGGGTGCGTTGGCTGTGTGATGAAGCTGTTGTGTATGTCTGCGATATTGTTGTGGAAGTAGGAGGCGAGGGAGTTGCAGAGGTCTTGTGATGGGGTGATGTCGTTGTTTCCGGCGTTGGGGTTGGAGAGCTCTTTGACGATGTTGAAGAGTTCCTTGCTGTTGTGTGCGTTGTTGTCCAGTCGTTCCTTGAATGCGGTTTTCTTGGTGGTGTGGATCAGTTGGTGGTGTTTTCGAGTGGCGAGCTTGAGGGTGGTCATGTTGTCTGGTGTTGGGTCTCTGCGCCAGGCTCTCTCGAGGGCTCGGCAGTTCTTCTTGAAGCTCTTGAGTTCGTCGGTGAACCATGGTGCTTTCTTACTGCCGGGTCTGCTAGGCGGGGTCCTCAGAGGGGCGAGGTCGTCTGCACAGTTGCTGATCCACTTCGTGAGGTTGTTTGCGGCCTGGCTGGGGTTCGCTGAGCTGGCGGGGGGGTCCTGGCTCAGGGATGCGGCGAGCTGGTCGGCTGTGATCTTGTTTCAGCTTCTGCGTGCAACCTGTTGCTGGTGGTGGTGGACCGTGTTCTTTCTAAAGCTGAAGTGGACGCAGCTGTGGTCCGTCCAGTGGAGGCCGGTGGCGTGGCTGAAGGCGATGTCCTTGCTGGATGAGAAGTCTGGGTCGAGTGTGTGTCCGGCGTAGTGGGTGGGGGTTGTCACCAGCTGCTTGAGACCGAGGTTGGCGAGGTTGTCCAGCAGGGTGGTGGTGTTGCGGTCGTTGTTGTTCTCCAGGTGGAAGTTGAGGTCCCCGAGGAGGATGTAGTCAGCGGAAGGGAGGGCGTGCGGGCTGATGAAGTCGGCGATGTCTTCGCTGAATTGTGTGCGTGGTCCCGGGGCTCTGTAGATGAGGGTGCCTCTGAGGGTGGTCTTGGGGTCGGTGTGGATCTGGAAGTGCAGGTGTTCGGCGGTTGTGAGGGTGTCGTCGGTGTTAGTCGTGAGGCGGGTGGTGTTTCTGTGGATGATGGCGATGCCTCCTCCGGTCTGATTGCCGCGGTCCCTCCGGGTGATCTTGTATCCGTCCGGGATGGCGATGGCGATGTCAGGCGCTGAGGAGGCGTTCATCCAGGTTTCTGTGAGGAAGGCGACGTCTGGTGATGTAGTGTCGAGCAGGTTCCAGAGTTCTACGGCGTGTCTGTGGACGGAGCGGGTGTTGAGCAGGATGCACTTCAGGTGGTTGCTGCTGGTGCTCGGCTTGGTGGGTGCGGGTGCAGTGCAGGTCCGGATGCAGGTGAACTTGCAGGAGTGGCAGCTAAAGGGTCCGTGGGTGCGTCTCGGGGTGGCTCGGTAGCATCCGGGGATCCGGCCGGCGTTGAGTGCGTTGAGTTCGGCGGCGTCGTAGGTCTGGCGGGTGGTCTGGTGTCTGCGGGGGCCAGGGATCCGGGCGCTAGGCGCGGACGGGCGCAGACGGGCTTACCTTTGGTGCGCCCGCTGCGCGTTTGCCACTCTGCCGTATGTGGAGAGTGGGGGGGGCGGAGCGAGGGAGGAGCAGCTGGGAGGCGGGAGCGGGGCGGCGAATGGGGAAGGGCGACCGGGGCCGCAGGGGGGCAGCGGCGGGGAGGTGGCGGGAACGCGGCAGGGGCTGGCACAACAAGGGGCACAGACGGAGAAAAAGAATTAAGGCAGAGCAAGACCGGGAAATTACACACACAGTACAGCTAAGGCAGAGCACAAAACGGGAAAGAATACACACACACGGCAAATCCAGCAGCAGCGCAGGACCAGGAGCACAGCTGCGGGCAGCGGCGGCACTCGGCGGGAAAGGGGCAGCCTGGACTCACACATGGAGGAGTGAGCGAGGTGCGTGGGGTGACCGGCCCAGAGGGACAGAGGTCACTCTGGAATGGCGGTATCTTTCGGCACTTCTGCTGCGCTTTGACCTTGGCTTGGAGTTTCTACAACTGGTGGGCCTCCTTTACAAAGACCCTAAGGTGCGGGTGCGACTGGGGCCGTACATATCCGCCGCCATACCGATCTGCAGGGGAACCCGGCAGGGATGCCCGCTGTCGCCGCTCCTGTTTGCTCTGGCGATGGAGCCCCTGGCAGCGGCTATACGCGAGCGGACGGCGGCTGGCATACCACTGGGGGACACTGTACATCAGGTGTCGCTTTACGCAGACGATCTGTTGGTGTATGTACGGGACGTTGACGACATCCCACCTCAGCTGGCCCACGTCCTGCGAGATTTTGCCGCCCTTTCAGGGCTCCGGGTGAACGCCAGCAAATCCTACCTTTACGCGTTCGGCGAGGGGCGGCAAGACCCTGGTTATGTCTTAAACGGCACCAGAGTACAGTGGAGGGGTGACACCTTCCGATACCTGGGACCGTCAGCCGGCAGACCTAATTGACGGTAACCTGGGCAGAGCCTTCACGGTCATTAAATCCCAAGTGCGCTTCTGGAACACTCTTCCGCTCACGGTCACGGGCAGAGTGGCGCTGTCCAAAATGGTGGTCCTCCCGCGGCTCCTGTACTATTTCGCTAACCTGCCTTTTTATATCCCGGCGGCCTTCTTCGCCAAGCTGTCGCAAACCCTTGGGTATTTCATCTGGGGGAATAGCCAACACAGGATGTCCCTCAGGAAACTCTACCTCCCGACGGACCAGGGAGGGTTGGCGGCGCCCTGCTTCGAGCATTACTACCTAGCGGCCCAACTGCAGTGGATAGCGCGTTGGTTGGCGGATAGGGGTCGCGAGGATACTGCGTCCATGGGCCCACCGTATACACTTGAGCAGTTGTTGGTGCTCTTCCACCCGGCCTCCAGAAGTGTAACCCCAGCCCCGCTCCTCCTTGCGGTGGCGTATCGCTGTTTCCGCAGAAGCCTATTCCTTACTCGGCACGTACTCCCGTACGCGCCAGCGCTGCCATTGGAAGGTACCCCCAGTGGAGTGGGACCACTTACCGCCCTTGCGCTTGCACAGTGGCGAGAGGCGGACATCCAGACCCTAGGAGATCTGTATCGAGACGGAGAGCTCCTCTCGTGCGACTTGCTGGTGGAGGAAGGGGGCCTACCGCCCGGACAGTTCCTGACCTATCACTCCTTAGTACGGACTTTGGGTGCTCGGTGGGGAGATTTGGCCGTGGAGCCCGGCCAACACCTTACTATACAGTACTTGCACATCTTGGGAAGGGGCTGCCACCTGATTAGGTGGTTCGCGGCATCGTTGCGGACGCACACGGCGATTTCCCTAGAACCACTTAGGCACAAATGGGATGTGGACCTAGGGAGGCAGTTGACGGATAAAGATTGGGAACACATACTGAAAAGCCCGGTGCGCATCCCTAGAAACATGCGCCTCAGACAGATACAATTATTTGTTGTCCATAGGGCATATCTCACTCCCACGGTCCTTAACAGTTACTATTGTCACGCAAACACAGTGTCCTAGAAGCGCTACACCGGGGGCCGACATCATACATAAGCTATGGGGCTGCTGCAAATTACACTCCTACTGGCGCGCAGTTCACGACTCCCTGCACACTATCACGGGAAGGGATATATCTTTCGACTGGGTGGTCTACCTACTGCATCACTTTCGTAGGACGAGCACGACTAAGGTGATGTCTCGGTTCCAGGATTTAGGGCTCGCGGTTGCAAAGCGCCTCATAACCTGGCGATGGAAGGCACAGGACCCGCCCCACCCGCGAGCGTGGGGGCGCTCACTCGCTGCATGGGCCGTGCGGAGGGGACTGCCATTAGGCGGGAGGAGACCCTAGGGCTGAGGAAGACGCCCATAGCCGCGCAATGGGAGGAGATGCTTCAGGCGCTCAGACATGCTGATGTGGGGGATGGGAGGGGTGAGCGGGGGGGGGGGGGCGACGTCAAGCCGGGCAGCGGAAGATCCGCCGGAGTGACCCCGTAGGGTTCCACACATAACACGCACCCGCACTGGGCGAGAGGGGACAATGCACCCGAACGTGTGATGGTGTGCCGCAGTTTCGTCACTCAATGCAATCGGGGGAGAGGGGGACTACACGGGGGGCAGGGATAGCGATAGGCACACTGGAGCTGGTCTACTTTTGAGGTGGTTGCGGTTCTTTCTGTTTGTTTTCTTATTGTTTCTGGACAGTGGCTGCGGAATCGGCTGCGGGACTCACCGGGATATCCTGATAAGCCCACGCGGGGGAAGGCAGGACTGCATATATCAATATTTAAGATTTCTGCCTCATTAGGGGTTCAATGCAGCTGGGCGGAGTTCATCAAGCTACGACCTAATTATGTATCTTTTAAGTGCGCTATGCACTGCTGTTATACTCAAGGAGCTCGTATGCTACTGTACCGAATGTTTGTATTGGTGTTTGACAAAACAACAAAATTAATAAAAACAGATTTAAAAAAAAAAAAAAAAAAATGGAGAGGACACCTCTTCAGAAGAAGATTAATTGAAAGGTGCCCCTCCGAACACTTCCACGAAGGCAGCGCATAAGCTGCAACTTATATAGTTTCCTGAACTTGACTTGTTTGGTACAGTGCTTGTGAGCAACCTTTCAAATTTTAAACATAGAAAGCAGCCCTATAAATCAGTGAAAAAGAAATCAACAAAGACCATGTCTCCAACCAAGAAAGTATCATTGATGAGTCGTCGATGAGATCTGCTCTGCCTCTGGTTACCATCCACCCGACCATAGACGTTGATTCCTTCGATGATGGGGACCAGAGCCATTGATGCCATCCCACCCATCGACGTCTATGCCACCGTTTGAAGAGACTGTCAATGACAAACCTGCTGTGGACGACAGAGATGATGACAACAATACCATCAGTGACACTGTTCACGGCGAAATCATTGTATAGACTGCAACATTGTTGATGGCATTCCGTCCATCATTTGTTGCAGTTACAGTAGTAGGCCTCTACTTGTGCCACCCACAGACGTACCCTTTCAAACCTTTCTCAAGCCCACCACTGCAAGGCATGCATGCACAGTTTACTGCCACTTTGACTTTATTGATCTAAAACTACTTGCCAAGCCTCAAACTCCTGTTTTATTACACATAGGTCACTCCTAAGGTAGGCCCTAGGTAGCCCTATGGACAGGGGGCTGTGTAAATTAAAGGTAGGATGTGCCTTTGTGTGGCATGTCCTGGTAGTGACAAACAGCCTATGTTGTTCCTCACTGCTGTGAGGCCTAGTCCTCTCATAGGCTAGTGTTGGGAATTCCCTTATCTATTTTTCAGTGGTAATTCCTGATCAGAAAGGAGTGGTGTTGCCATGTTTGCTATGTTTAAAATAGTGGTTATAAATCCTGCTTACCAGTGTAGTTGGATTTCACGTTACTATTTTAAAAATGCCACTTACGGAAAGTGGGCATTTCTCTGTGGTTATGACTATTTGTTCCTTGCAGCCTGACTCCAAAGCACGTTATGGGATGAGTGACAGCTGCACTTGGTGCATACTTCCCAGATAGCCACAATACAGGAAGGTTTGGGTGTGACAGAAGATACATCTGCATTCATCTGCATACTAATAGTCTTACTGGGTTGGGAGAGGTCATTTACACTTTACATTTGTAAAGGTTGTGTCCTTCCCTCACACAAAAGGCTGATTTATCCCTACTGATGTCTGGAGCCAGGGCTGGGTTGAAAGGGATTTTTGCACACTTCTAAGGGTTCCTTTGAAGTCACCACTTGATCTAAGACACTTTGAGTATAGGTACTGGGGCACTGACCTCATGTTTTTAGACACTGCATGGACTTGTAACCAGACACGGCTGGCTCTACAGACTCCACATAGCCAGAAGACTGCTTTGCTGCCAGGGATGATCCACCATATGGACTACCTGCTCTGTTTTGCTGGCCTGCGGCTTGCTGGTCTACAGAAGGGACTGCCACTTTGCAAGCTGCCTTTATATGCTAGCCTGGTTAAAAAATAGGGGATTTCACTGAGCAACCGAAAACCAGCCAGGGACAAGATGTGATATGACATCGCTCCTTTACTGGAACTCAACCCGGGAGATAAGGAAATAGAAGAGCTATACTTATTATTATTGATGCAGCAATAGATGCCTCGAACACAGGTTTTCACGTATTTGCATGGGGTACAGTTTGAAGAAGACATGGCTAGTTAAAGTCCATAGACTTCAGTCCTGAGTTCAGATCTAAGATTTTGGATATGCCTCTTTGGTAAACATGTAGATGAGGCTCTACAATGTCTTAAAGCTTACACTGCAAAGGTGTTAGGACTGCTCTAGTACCATAGATCTGGAGAATCTAATTCTTGTTGCTCGAGAACATCGCAAAACTTCAAAGGAGGATTTAGCCAATATGGAGGTCAGGGGCATACATACTGTCCCCAAAAGACAATCGGTATTATTCCTACAATCGTAATACAAGACCATCTTATTGTAGACTTTCAGAGAGGAAGAGTGCTTCCTCACAAACGCATACCAATGACAATGAGAAGCGACCTTGGCTTTCAGCCTTTGCTCGCTCTTTCATCTGGTACTCAGAAGTTGGGAGGGAGAATTACCTTTTTTGCTGCTGCTTTAGAGAATACAACAGTGGACAAGTGGGTGACACAAATTGTTCATTCAGGTCATATGTTGCAGTTTGTTCAAATACCCCCAGTATGTCCATCGAAGAAGGAGCATCATCTCCATTTGAAGGAACTTCAAGGTGAAATTCTCATGCTTCTCCTCAAAGGGGAATAGATGTTGTTCATAAGTCACAGAGATACCAAGGATTTTGGGCCAAATGTATGACCGTTTTTTCCAGTCACAAATGGGCAATCAGCCCGTTTGCGATTGCAAAATTGGTCTAGCCTGTGTACAAACCCTATTTTGCGAGTCGGTAACCAATTACCGATTTTCAAAATAGGGTTTGCGACTCGCTATTAGGAAGGGGCGTGCCAAGGGCATCCCTTCCTAATAGTGAGTCCAAAGGGTATGTGCCTGTCGCAAAACACTTGCAGTTTACCACCTACTTCAAGTAGGCGGTAAGCCACTTGCAAACAGGATTTGGACCCCTTCCTCTTTGTGAATGGGTGCGAAAATATTTTTTAAGAGCAGGCAGTGGTCCGAGGGACCACTGCCTGCCCTTAAAAAATGAAACTGAAAAGTTTCATTTTTCTTGTTTAAATGCATCCCGTTTTCCTTTAAGGAATACGGGCTGCATTAAAAAACAGAAACTGCTTTGTTAAAAAAGCAGTCACAGACATAGTGGTTTGCTGACTCCAGCAGGCCACCATCCCTGGGAGTGCTAGCCATTCCTATTGGGGTCACAAATAGCACCTGCCTCATGAATATTAATGAGACAGGCAATTTGCGACCTTATTAGGAATGGCTAACAGTGTCTGGTACACTGTTGTAAATTGCATTTTGCGAGTCTCAAATTGCGAGTCGCAAAGCGACGCAATTTAAGACTTGCAAAATTTAAGGGTCCTTCATCTGGCCCTTAATTCCAGGTTTTTCCTGATCAAAAAGAAGACAGATCAATGTAAACTAATACTGGATCTCAGGCAGCTGAACACATTTCTAAAGAAACAGTCATTACGGATGATTACAAGAAGTCCTTCTGATGATGAAAGGGGATTTTCTGACCTCTGGATTTTCGTGATGTATACATCCACATACCCATTCATAGAAAACACAAAGTATCTGTGATTCTTGGTAGCGGAACAACATTACCAATTCAAGGCGCTTCTTTCAGACTCAAATCAGCCTCTTGAATAGTTACCATATATCTTGTACCAGTAGCTGCCTCTCTTAGACAAGAAGGCCATCAGGTCTTCCCATACCTGGACGGCTGACTTGTCAAAGCGTCTTCAAGGGAAGGAGCAAAGGCTTTTGCTATGCCCTGCATCAATCTCATCCAGAAATTAGATCTCAATTTAAAAAAGGAGAAATCACAAAAGTCCAATTTCTTGGTGCAATACATGGCACACAATTGGGAAGCAGATTTTGTCATCCAGGGATGATGGGCAATGCCCTTTCGATCAGTTGGTTCAAAATATTTGCTTACGCTTTTTCTCTGTTTGCCCTGATCCAGTGGGTGCTACAGAAGATGAATATAGATCTTTGCATGCTGATCCTCATTGCACTGGCATGGACACGCCAATTCCGGTACAGCGATCTGCTTCAGTTATCAGCACGTCTGGCCATTCCTTTGTAAGTACACCCCGAGATTCTCTCTAGACACCACGGAGAGATTCTCCATCACAACCCCGAGTTGCTGAACTTGATAGCATGGTACCTGGCCACTTTGAGTTTGGCCATTTGAATCTGTAACAAGACTGTTAAAAATATTTTGGCGCAGGCTCGAGCTCTAACAACCACAAAGACCAACAACGTTAAGTGGAAGTATATGTGTGTCTGGTGCAGGAATAAAGATCATCATCCATTTAGAAAAAACCTCATCAAATTCTCCCGTATTTGTTGGGTCTGCTCAAACAGGACTTCCATGTTCTTCAGTCAGGGTCCATCTGTCTGCAATTTCAAGATTCGCGAGACCTGAATTATTAGCATCTTCTCTATTCTGTCAACGGATAAGAAAACCGTTTGTTAAAAGGCTCTTGACAGCATTTCTCTCTTTTCGATTTCCTCCAGTTCTACGGGAACTTAATACTGTCCTCAGTCAGTTAATGTTACCGCCTTTTGAGCCGATACGTAAGGCAGATTTTTAAATTAATTTCTTGGAAGACAGCACTTGTCCTGGCTCGTACATCTCCTAGGAGAGATTCAAGTGTTCACCATTAGGTAACCTTTGCTTTGATTCACAAACGACAAGCTAATCCTGAGAATCAAACCTAGATTCATACCTAAGGTTCTATGAGCTTTTACTTAACCTGTCATTCTTCATCATTTCTTTCCAAATCTAGCTACAACAACAGAAAGATTGTTGCATTCTGTGGGCTTGCATAGATGTCTCAGATTCTACTGAGGCAACACAACGGGCACACATGCATCAAAACAATTGTTTGTGTCTTTTTTGCTCAGCCATGAAGAGATCATCCCTTGTCCAAACAAGGGATAGCTCGTTAACTCTCTGTCATGCCAAGGCCAAACGCCCTCTCCATGGAAGAGTGAGGGTGTATTCCACTAGCAGCATGGCATCAACTGTGGCACTCTATGGTACTGTGCTCTTGAAGCACATTTGCTATGCAGCCACCTGGAAGAGCAAGCACACATTCACAAAGCATTACAGTCTTGACATGGGCACAGAAGCTGATGCAGCAGTGGGACAGGCAGTCCTGAGAAACCTGGTTCAATAAAGGTGAGCCTGCCTCTGCTATATATTGTATTGTGAATCATGTGAATAGATCCAATGTTGGAGCAGAAATTAGTTACTTAGCTGTAACACCATTTCTCCAATGTTGGAATCTTTTACATATCCACATACGACCCTCCCTCCTCCCCTGTTAGAGGCTCTTTTATTATACATTTGACACTTTATAATTTGAGCTACGGTGGCCTTTAGGGGGAGTAGGAGAGCTTGTTTCCACCTCATCCTGATGTTTGGGGTTTTTCAAATAAAGTGGATGTGCCACTAAATAAACAATGTTGTTTCAGGCCAATGGTCATTTTGCACTGTTTATTGCTATCTTGATGTACCGGGGATTCCTAACCTGCCAACGAGGAATGATTGTAGCATATGAAAGTATAAAAGATCCCAACTTTGGAGAACTTGAGTTACAGGTAAGTAACTCATTTCTTTTGAGTTCAGTGCATGTTTTTTACCTGGGTGTGTGAAAGCTCTTCACCTGTCTGCCTGTTAACCTCTACTGCAGTGTCATATAAGTAGTTACTGTGATTAATTCAGAGGGGCAATAGAGAGCAGAAATGTTTTATTAAAATTATATAGCATTTCAGCACACAGTAGTGTGTATGCGTACACTAACTTAACTAACCCGACAGCTAGGCATACATACCATATCTGTAAAATACAAACTGCAGGTTGTGCAGAATACACCCACTCGGCTTAACTACAATCTTCTTACACGGGCCCCTTCTGCCCCCTTATTAAACAAGCATTGGCATAACCAATAGGTCTTGCTTTTGGGACCTTCTAAGTATTTAGTTATGCAGCACAATATCCTTGGTGCAACCACATCAACTGTTGCGTGACTAAACACATCAACTGTTGCGTGACTAAACACTTATAAGGTCCCAAAAGCGAGACCTATTGGCTATGCCAGTTCTTGGGGTGGTTGTGTGTGTGGTTGTGTGTGTGGTGTGGGTGGTTGTGTGTGTGTGGTGTGGGTGGTTGTGTGTGTGTGGTGTGGGTGGTTGTGTGTGTGTGGTTGGGTGCGGTTGTGTGTGTGTGTGTGGTTGGGTGCGGTTGTGTGTGGTTGTGTGTGTGCTTGTGTGTGGTTGTGTGGTTGTTGTGTGTGGTTGTATGTGGTTGTGTGGTTGTGTGTGTGACAGTAATACTAAAAGCATCTCAAAATAAAGGAACACAAACATCGAGTTTGTGGAAAGAGAAAGCACGTTGCAAGTCAAACGGGCGCTGCAAAGCATTAACACAACAACAAAACAAACAAGATCACTTAGCGAAGACTGAGTACTGATAATGGATACACACATCATCTTAAGAGTCTGATTGCAGCCAATGTGCACTCAAACCTGCCCCCTCCTTGTGAGTTGCACCCCATATTTCATGAGTTGTAACTGCTGCACCCACCATAGCGCTTTGAGATCCAAAGCGCTACATATGTCTAATCGATTAACCAGTCGCCAACATGCTGTGCTTTTAAAGAGAATGTGCCAAAAGTTTCCAGCTTCCTCATCATGTCCTCATGAAAGCACCAACGAAAGGACTCCCTGAATGGTGCAACGGACATGAAGCAGCCGCTACGATCAGAAATAAACACTGTGAACGTTGTCCAGTTTCACAGTAACATTTCCTTACGGTTCTTTAAGTCACAAAACAGTAATACTAAAAGTATTTCAAAATAAAGGAACACAAACATCGAGTTTGTGGAAAGAGAAAGCACATTGTAAGTCAAACGGGCACAGCAAAGCATTAACACAACAACATGTTCTTTGATGTTCTTTGAACGAGAACATCAACGGGGCGCCGCGAAAGTGATCGCGGGTGAAAGTGAAAGTGATGGCGGGCGCTTAATGAGCATGACGAGGTTTGCCATATGGTGCCTCTGCCCCTAAGCGTGCGCCCGCGCACATGCACTGTAGCTCTAGGCTGGCCATGGTAGCACTTATTTGAGCCCTCACAAAAAGTCTCGCCAGACAAGCGCATGCGCCGGGTCAGGCGAGACCTAAAAACTGCATTGGCTGCCCATCAAGAAACGCAGTGTCTTCAAGCTATGCTGTCTGACACACAAAGCCTTCTACAAATCCTCTCCTGATCTCCTCTACTCCAGTCACTATCAGCCCTCTAGACACTTCAATGAAGCCCTTCTGCAGACCCCTCGCATCCTCTTGGCCAGATGTGGTGGCAGATCTTTTTCGTACCTAGCCCACTGTCATTGAAATAAGCTGCCTCTCCATTTCCGCACCTACCCCGACTTCCAGAAGTTGATAAAAACATGGCTGTTCTGAATTATTTACTCTGCTTTGACCTACTGGGCAAGCGCTGAGATGCTGCTTCGGGAGCGAGTCATGCGCTATACAAAGTACATAAACAAACATTAGGCAGGCTTACTTGAATTACACAATAACTGCAGGAAGTGAGAGAAAATTAAATTACAGTGGGTTGACATTATGTGTTCACAGTGTACTGTGAACGAAGAAAGCATGTGTACATACTTACACGTAAAAAGATAGTGGAAAATTAAGCAATGTGTTTCAGCTCATATTAATCAAATTGCTGCAGTAACTACTTGCACCATGTACGGGAGAGAACATCTAAAAATACTAAGCAGTGGGCTAGTCTATATGTATGACTTGCGAGGCCCAATTCACAAAGCCCCTGTAACACCCACGTCTGATATTAGCCCCATCTCAACTGCCACATTCCTGATTTCCCAGAAGAAGCTTGGCTGTTGGGTTGGTCCCCGTAATGAGAGCAGGATGTCTTTAAAGGGCCTGTCCCCAAAATATATTTTGCTTTGTCAATACTACTTTAATTGTGCAAAGAAATAATATATTACTATGCTCATGTAGCTCAAGAGCATAGTCATACGCTGCCCAGCAAACTCGTTTACCGCACCCATTCCCTTGTGGTTCAGCTAACACCTATTCTTCTTGCAGTGCATCCCTTTGTGGAATTTGTATGTGCTGAGCATTAAATTCGCTCTGCTTATCAGCCAGCCTCCTTTCCTCACCAATCACCAGTATTGCACATATGCACCCTAGTTTGTGTACCATAATTTGTGCTATTGCTATGTCATTTATGCAAGAATCGCGTATGAATGAACAGAACAAGCTCGACAGCCTTTCAGATGACTGCCTCAGTTCTCTTGTTAGAACAGACATTTAGGCTAAAAGAAGTGTACACTAAGAGCATTCTGACTCTGAAGTAAAATATTCTACATTAGGTCTGAAATCTCTGCTTATCCTAACTGCTGTATGTGGTTTTAAAAGTTAAGCCGTATGTAGCCATTAGAGGGTGATTTAAAGTTTTTTAGTGTTAGAAGGAAAGAAATATGCATGGTGATTGCAAATAGGACTGAATGGCAAGAGAAGTGTCTTTGATGGACTAGACACCGCTCTACATTATTTTGAAAAACTATGGCCTTGAGATGGTAGTGAATGAATAATGTCCTAGCTATCGTAACGGAAGTTTCAATTCTATTAGGAGCTTGAAGGCGAGAATTGGCTTCAACTTCCATCACATTATTAACCAGCAGCCATTAAAATTGTTATCGACATTAAACTACATTTCCCATAAGTCCTTGGGAAAAATAGGAAGGACAAAACAGTTAATCCAATCAGACCCAAGACCGTCCTCCCAACATTCCTCTGGGACGTTCCGTCCTCTTTCTTCCTGTAAACACAGCCGATCACTTCCAATATTCCTCCTATTTATGCTACTCTGTCCCAAGAAAACAATTGAGTGATGTAAGGTTCCAGATGACCTCATTACGTTGTACACAAGTATGAGAAATCAGCTGATAAACATTATGCCAGTACACACAAGACAAGATATCACAGCAAAATCATCATCATGACCACTAAACATCATCATTAAGAACATTGTCATTCTTCAACTGTTATTCATATCGGGTGGGAGTAGCAAAATATTTTAGAAGAGGGTAGGCTAATCCTCGCCTCGCGAGTTCTTAATAGAATTGAAACATTTTGTTACGATAGCTAGGACATTTTTCATGCTATGTCAGGACCGAAGGCGAGGATTAGGCTAATTTAAAGCTTCTCCACCACCAGAGATGGCAGGTTTGTAACTGGTTTGAAATAAAACCTTTTGAAGGTAGAATCTGAGGACCAATCCGCAGCATTTGGATGTCCTCCAAACAAGCTCCAAATGAAAAGGCTTTGGAGGCCCTCGCCCCCAATTACAGAATGAGCTCCAAAATGGTAAACATCGATCCCCGCCTCCTGAATGGCCCATTTGACCCAACTAGCAATGGTAGGGGAAGAAACTGCTTTCTGAGGTTTCATGAGAGCAATGATTAATTGTTGTTCGCCCTGAGGGTGTATATCATTGGGCATAGACTCATAAGCCTTCAATGCTCAAACCACACACAATTTTGGGACATCTGAGAAAGCTGATGTAGGAAACCCTCCTCTCTATATAGTGCACCACAATGGGGTACACTGTACAGAAAAGTCAGAGAGACCCTTATTGGTTTACAGAGGCAAAGGTAAATAATAATAACGCTCTATTTTGTGATCGACATTTAGATTACTTTTGCAGTTGAGAAACCGATTTATAAGCTGTTCAAACACACCTGAAATTACATTTAGAGTACTGTTAGATTACTTTGAGATTACTTTTCTAGTTTGGCATGAAACATACTCCAAACACAGTTTAAGCAACACTGGACATTGGTAAATAGGTGAACTCTGGTGAAGACACTAAATTACTCTTTGTTGCAGACAGTTAAATAATTGGAAGACTTTTCGGAGAAAACCCGCCATTCAGTCCTATAGAGACAAGCATTGGCATAGCCAATAGGTCTCACTTTTGGGACCTTATAAGTATATTTATTTTTGCTATAATTGCGGCACGTAAAGCGCGGGTGCCGCGATTATAGCAATAGTAAAGAAATAGAAAAAAACATATATTTCTTTACTTTTGCTATAATCACGGCACCCGCGCTCTACGTGCTGCGATTATAGCAAAAGTAAACATACTTATAAGGTCCCAAAAGCGAGACCTATTGGCTATGCCAATGCTTGTTTACTTTTGCTATAATCGCGCAGGGGAGGGGGCCTGCGAGATTCCCTTGCGGGAGCGTGCGACCATATGGTGCCGCGCGCTCCCGCAAGGATATCGCCAGACGTGCACGCGTTACCATTGCAAGCAATGCAACGCGTGCACGTTTTTGTCCCCAAAGCTGTGCCGATGGCATTAGGTCTCTCTCCTTAGCAGCACATGCACGCTGCGTAGGCGAGACCTACAAAATGAAGTGTTAAGTGTGCAGCTAAGTAAACAGTTTTGGGGTTGGAGTTTAGGAGGGTAGAACCAAGGTCCAGGTTGGCACTGAAGGGGCACCACCAGCATCCATTATCTGGCAAATGGTTGGAGGGTAACCATGCAAAAAGGGGCACTGTCTTACACTACCTCCACCCTCAAAAGAGGGTGTGACTAACCTTTCCCAAGAAAGTGGAAGTACCTGGAAAGTCCATCTGCATTGGCATGGGCAATCCCAGGTCTGTGCTCTACTGTAAAGTCTGTTCCCTGTAGAGAGATGGACCACTGCAACAGTTTGGGATTTTCACCTTTCATTTGCATTAGCCATCTGAGAAGTCTGTGGTCAGTTTGGATTAGGAAGTGAGTCCCATACAGGTAGGGACTCAGCTTCTTCAGGGACCAAGCCACAGCAAAGGCTTCCCTCTAAATGGCATTCCAATGCTGTTCTCTGGGGAGTAGCCTCCTGCTTGCAAAAGCAACAGGTTGGTCCTGGCCATCATCCTTGGTCTGGGATGGGACCTCTCCTATACCTAGCTCCGAGGCATCAGTCTGCACAATGAACTGCTTGGAGAGTAGTCTGGAGATTTGAGAACAGATATTGAGCACATTGCCTCTTTCAGGGAGTCAAAAGCCTTTTGACATCCAACTGTCCAGTTCACAGTCTTGGGCATCTTCTTGGAGATACGTTCTGTGATGGGTGTCACAATGGACCCATATTCCCTCACAAACATCCTGTTACACCCAGTCAAGCCAAGGAATGCCCTGACTTTGGTCTGGGTTGTGAGAGCCTCCCAGTCCAGAATGGGCTTGATCTTGGGTTGCAAGGATTGCACTTGGCCTCCACCCTCAAGGTAGCCCAAGTAAAAAACAGTGCTCTGCCCTATCTGGCACTTAAAGACCTTGATAGTTAGGCCTGCAGTTTGCAGAAACTGTAAAACCTTCCCCATGTGAATCAGGTTATCCTTCCAGGAGATGCTAAAGACCGCAATGTCAACAAGATATGCTATACTACGGTTCTCCAACCCAGCAAGGGCTTAATTTGCCAACCTTTGGAAGGTGGCAGGGGCATTCTTTAAACCAAAGGGCATAACAGTGAACTGATCATGTCCATCACGTGTGGAGAATTCTGTTTCTTTGGCTCCTGGGGTCATGCCAATCTGCCAGTACCTTGCAGTTAGGTCAAAGATACTGAGACATTTGGCTGCCCCTAATATATCCATCTATCAGCTCATCAGCGCTGGTTATGGGGTGAGCATTTTTCTTAGTGACCGCATTGAGACCCCTATAGTCCACACAGAACCTCATCTCATCTGGGGACTAAGACCACAGAGCTGGCCCAGGGACTTTCAGATGGTTCAATAACTCCTAACTCCATCATCTGCTGACCTCAGCTTTGATGCTCTCTTTGACTTGGTCAGACTGTCGATAGATTTTGGTTGTGACAGACAAGCTGTCCCCAGTGTCCACATCATAGGTACACCAGTGGGTCTGACCAGGGATCAAAGAGAAGAGCCCAGCAACCTGCTGCAGGACATGCCTGCAATTAGCCTGCTGTTGGGCACGGAGGGTTACTGAATAGATAACGCCATCAGCTGACCCATCTTGTGGACTATAAGAGAGGAGGTCAGGGGGTGGTTCACTCTTTCTCCTGATGCTCATCAGTGACCATCAACCCTGTTACAACAAAGCTTCAGGCTGTTCACATTGATCACCCGCTTGTGGTGCCTGCTAGTTCCCAGGTCTACCAAGTAGGTGACCTCACTTTTTCTCTTTTGGAAAGGGTAAGAACCACTCAATTTGTCCTGGAGGACCTGTGGTGCCACAGGCTCCAAAGCCCACACCTTTTGCCATGTTTGGAACTCTACCAGTGCAGCTTTTTGGTCATACCACAGCTTCTGAAACTGTTGGCTGGATTAAGATTTTTGGATGCCTTTTCCATGTACTCTGCCATCCTGGAACATGGGCCTAGTACATAGTCCACCACATCTTGTTTTGTTTCATGGAGAGGATTTTCCCAACCTTCTTTTATAAGAGCAACTGGTCCCCTCACAGGAAGGCCAAACAGAAGTTCAAAGGGGCAAAACCCTACTCCCTTCTGGGGACCTCGCGGAGGTGTTTGGCCACTTGAACTCAGGCCGTGGGCATCGGGTGCAGAGTGGTAAGGACTCGCGGATCCGGCTGAATCTGGAGTCCTGGCTTGGTTTGGTGTTGGACTAATCCGGTGTCCATAGGAGATCCGAGTTCTTTAGGAATGCAGGGCAGGTCCCCGGGTTCTTAGAGGCTGTTGGCTGCAGGACATGATGGTTTCAGCTTGCAGGGGTTCAGAGCAGGAGATAGGCTGGTAGGGCTGGGGCCAAAGCAGTTGTCATCCTCCTCCTCTTCTGCTGCTCGGTTCTTCGGTCCTTCTTCTTGTTGCGTCGAATCTGAAGAGTCAAGGTTCAGGGGTGCCCCTAAGTACAACATTGAGGGGCGTTACAGGGATGTGCAGGTTGGGACAAATGGGTCCCTTCCCTGGGGTGTCTACATCCCCTAGTGTGCCACCCTCCAGTGGGAGGGGGCTTACGTCTCTTCCTAATTGTAGGGGTCCCCCCATTTACAAGATGGCGGGGACTGAGATGTGGGCTTCACCTCGCCTCCCCCACCTGAGGAGTGGGGTTGGCAAAGGTGGGCACACCACCTTACCTAGCTAGGTTTTTCTACCGGTTCTGGTGGGAGCCATTTGCTGATAGCAGTGAAAGGCTAGGGGTAACTAACAAAGGCGACATGCCTTTGAAGCTCCCTCTTCGGGGACCCTACTCATCCTGGGGGAGGCGGCATGAGAACTCTGCCCAGGATGTGCTATGTTTCCAGACCCAAAGAGTGGAGCGCTCTCTACCCAGGGGTCCAGAAACCTGTCTGGTGGTGGCAGATAGTTGGGAGCCACTCAGGAACCACACTAGAGTTGCTAGTTTTTCAGGGAGCATCTCTAAGAAGCCCTCTGTGTGCATTTCTTATTAAATCCAACACTGGCATCAGTGTGGGTTTAATGTGCTGGGAGGTTTGATACTAAACTTCCCAGACTTCAATCAAGTCATCTTGGAGTGTGGAGTTTGTGTTGACAAACTCCCAGTCCATGTACTGAAAATGGCTCCACTGCACTTAGAATGTCTATGAATGGAACATGCACTGTAGGGGAATATTGCTTATGCAGCTATGCGATGTTATGTTATGTTATTTATTCTTTTGTATAGCGCACGGCTACTCAAAAAGAGTGTCCCGGCGCTTTTTTTTTTGGAAAAGGAAGGCTGCAACACAATAACATAACACCATTAAAAGAAAAAACAGAATGCCAGACAAATACATGCAAGAAAAACAAACTACTGGGTAAACAGCCAGGTTTTAAGGCTTTTTCTAAAAGCTAATAGGCTGGTAGCTCCCCGCAGAGTGAGCGGCAGAGAGTTCCACAACTGTGGCGCCAGTAGTCCAAAAGAGCGGCCACCCAGGCGAGCTCTCTTCACGCGCGGAACAACCGCCAAAAACAAAGATTCCGACCTCAAAGACCGGGTCGGCTGATAGAAGACCAGTCTCTTTTGAAGATACTTAGCTCCCACCGCGTGGAGAGCTTTGTAGGCCAGAGTCAGAGCCTTGAAGGCGATCCGCTTCCGGATAGGGAGCCAATGCAAGGTTCTCAACAAGCCAGATGCACTGGCCCGTCTATTTAATCCAAAGATTGCTCTCGCAGCAGCGTTCTGCACCACTTGGAGCCGCTGCAGCAAATACTCTGGCAGGCCCAGGTAAAGAATGTTAGAATAATCCAACCTGGACCCGATCAGAGCCTGCACTGTCAGTTTCCTATGCTCCTCAGACAGCAGGGGAAGGAACCTCCGAAGCATCCTGAGGATGCCGAAGCAGGTGCCCGACACCCCGAGGATCTGGGATTTAAATGTTAGCCCCTTATCCATCTTAACCCCCAAATTCTTGGCGACTTGGGAGGAGCAGGACGGAGGAAACATATCAATCGGCCACCAGGCCTGCCAGTCTGGCTCAGTGTCGCACCCAAAGAAGAGTACCTCAGACTTATCGGAGTTGCACTTGAGGCTGTTCAGTTGGAACCATTGAAAAACAGCCCCAAGGCAATCCCTGATACTCTCCCCATCAAAGTCTCCTCCTCTCTTACACGAGAAGAGGAGCTGGGTGTCGTCAGCGTAGGATACGATCTGGGCCCCATACGACTCCGCCAGTGCCGCCAACGGGGTCATGAAGATGTTAAATAGGGTCGGGCTCAAGATAGAGCCCTGTGGGACCCCGACTCCCAGAGGCGGCATCACGGCGGAATCTGGCGAGGCCCAGACCGTTTGCCGGCGGCCGGCAAGAAAGGAGGAAAACCAGCCGAGCACCGTCCCCCGCAGACCTATCTCAAAGAGTCTTGCGAGAAGGCCATCATGGGGGACGGTGTCGAACGCCGCCGACAAGTCCAACATCACCAGCATGGCTTTGCCCCCAGAGTCCAGGACACCTTTAACGGTTTCTGAGACCTCAAGGAGCGCAGTCTCTGTGCTGAGATGAGGACGAAAACCAGACTGGGTAGCGTGCAAGATCTCGTTGGTCTCAAGAAAATTGGAGAGCACAACCTGAACGTGCTTTTCCACAATCTTCGTGAGAGCCGGCAACAGAGAGATGGGCCTATAATTGACCGGGGCCTTCGGGTCTAGGCCTGGCTTTTTAAGCAATGGAATCACCATCGCCTGTTTCCAGGCGTGCGGGACCACTCCCTGACTCAACGAAAGATTCAGCAGCGGGTTTGCTAATGGATTAATCACCTCCGCAACTTTCGCTAAAAATTTAGCAGGGCATGGGTCGAGGGGCGAACCCGATTTAAGATTGCCCATTAGTGCTAAAGAGTCGGGAGCCGAGAGCGAAGGAAACACACTCAGCGTCACACCAGGCCAAGCCCGCGGGGATAAAATGGCTTCAGGATTAGTCTGGCCCATGGGCCCAGGCGATGGAAAAGAGTCCTGTATGCGTTGGATCTTGCTCGTAAAAAAGTCAGCAAGGTCCGAAGCCCAGGTACCAGACGGTTTTTCATCCGAGGTGTTAGACCATGGGGAAATAAATTCTCTCACATGTGGTATGGTGCACCCTACCTTTAGGGCTGTAAGGCCTGCTAGAGGGGTGATTTACCCATGCCATAGACTCGTGTCGGTGGGCATGGCACACAGGGGTGTGTGCCATGTCGACTCTTCAGTTTGGTCTGCACCAAAACACGCAGCCTGCTCTGGCCGTGTGTGGGTGTTAAAGTGTGGTGCCTCTGAGGGTGGAATAATACATGCTGCAGCCCTCTGAGAACCTCTCTGGTCACAAGGCCCTTGGTACCAGGGGTACCTTTTACAAGGGACTTGCAGGTTGGCCAGGGGTGTGCCAATTGTGGGTAGCAGAGGTACAGTTTTGGGAAAGAACACAGGTGCTGCCGCCTAGTTAGCATGATTGCAGCCACACTCAGTCAAGTTGGCATGAGATATCTGACAAAAAGTTAGGGGTTAACCATGCCAAAAGGGGACCAGGAACTAAATATTTCGAAGAAGGTGTCGGGATGATTTCCTCTTGTTGACTACAAAACCAAGAGAGTCCAACTGATCGATGGACATCTGCAGATGATGTGACAGATGCCTTGAACATAGATTCAAGAGTAGGATGTCGTCTACATAGTCTATCAGTATGAAGCCCCGAGCTCGACCACAGGTTTCATCACCTTGGTAAAGTAGCACGGAGCGGAAGACAGACAGAGAGGTGAACTCTAATATCCGAGGCCTCCATTGAAAATGCAGGAATCGGGAGGAGCCTAGCGCGCAACCAAGATGGCCGCGTAGGTGCGAGGCTCCCGAGGACCTCCGCGACCTCCTACGACTATCCTGAACTTATCCTGTCCCAGATGTGGGGACTGTGTTTGTGAGCCTGAGCTGAGGTGGCACCCGTTTTCCGCTTCCAAATCGGACCTCGGACACCGGCTTGAGCACCGATCGAGGTTTGCGGCCTTCTCCTAGCCGAACCCCGGATTTGCGCTGTGGGGCGATCCAGTGACAAAGTGAACAACAGCGGCGGGCAGGGCTTGGTGACTCGCGTACCCCGCACTTTCACTTTCGCACCCCCCTTGCTGTCTCTGCGAGGTTGGGTCGCGGGGCTTTGTGTGTTGGTGTGGCCTCGCTGGGGGACCCTGCCTGCCCGCCGGCTGTGATCCACCCCGCAGATCTGAGGTGGCCCCCCCCCCCGGAGCCCGTGGACCGGCTTGCCTGCCCTTCACGGCGTGACTGGTGCGACCGGGAGACTGGGACCATGGCCACGAAACAAGATGGTGACCGGGCAAAGATAAAATCGACCCGGCGTGGCGCAGTCCATCAGTCCAACAGCATGGACCGCTATACCCTCCAGAAGGGATCTCCTGAGGTGCCACGCAGGTCCCCTGAGGGCCCTACTGATGCCCCCGATCTGCCCACGGATCTGACTCTGCGGGATGTCATGGGCGCCATCGCCGAGATGAAGGCCTCGGTGGGCCAGCGTTTCGATACACTGGCGCAGAAGATCGACTCGGTCCTCGTGGATGTTGGCCTGGTAAGGGCCGATCTCTCCAAAACCAACGACCGAGTCGATTCTTTGGCCCACACCGCATCGGGCCTTACGACAGATGTGGCGGCCCTACAAACGGAGGTGCGCCGGCTTAGTCAGGCGAGTGCGCTGATGGATCGCCGCCTGGAGGACTCCGAGAGTCGGGCCCGGAGGAACAACATCCGTATCATCGGGGTGCCTGAGGGACGTGAGGAGGCGGCGGCGGACCTCTTCGTGGAAGACCTGATTGTTACCCATCTCCAGCCACGGGGGCTGAGTAAATTCTTTGCTGTGGAGAGGGCCCACAGGGTTCCCGGGGGAAGGCCTAAGGTCGGAGCCCCTCCGAGACCTCTCATTGCCCGGATTTTCAATTTTCGGGACAGAGACGCTATCCTGCAATCCTCCAGACTGCAGGGACCGATTAGACTTGAAAATATGGACGTTAATTTTTATCCTGATTTCACCCCAGCGGTCCAGAAGCAGAGACTGAGCTTCCTCGGTGTCAAATGCCGTCTTCGGGACCTAAACCTCAAATACGCCATGCTTTTCCCAGCTAAGCTGCGAGTGGAGGTGGATGGTCGCACGCACTTTTTTGATCGTCCCGAAGCGGCCGGGGACTGGCTGGATACTCTGTCTGGGGATCGGGATCGGGGGGGCGGGGGGGGGGGGGAGCGGTGGGGGGAGAGGGCTCGCCGGATCAGGACTGAGGGACTAATATTAGGCCTCGCTCGGGACAAAAATGATGCCACTTTTGACCATGCGTCTGTTCGCTTAAGTTCCCCTCCTATGGAGGTTGTGTGGGGTCTCTTGGGGGTTCTCCCTCCTCCTCTGGGGGTCTAGTTAGTTTAACTATCTATGGGGCGACAGGCACACTGCACGTTGGGAGGGCTGTTTGGGCTCATGCAGGGGTGCAGGGAGGGGGGAGTTCTGTTGGGGTGGGTGGGCAGGGATGGGGTGTTGTTCGTTTTTATCACAAGGCAAACTTATTTTTGTGTTGGTTCTAAGGTGCTCTCGGGGGGACGAACGATGGTTTCTGTGTATGATGGGGGGTAGGGAATTAACTTTGTTGTCTTGGAACGTTAATGGACTGGGGGACAGGATCAAACGAGGTGTGGTCCTGCAGTTTTTGAAGCGACTCTCGCCCGATGTAGTCTTTCTGCAGGAGACACACCTTATTGGCAATTCCTTCTGTGCCATGAATCGGCGTGGCTACCGCCTCGTGGCCCACTCGGGCTTCACGTCAGGCTCAAGGGGTGTGGGTATCATGGTAAAGAACTCGCTCCCGTTAGAAATTGATGAGGTGCTCCACGATGATAGGGGACGTTACACTGTCTTGGTGGGGAGAATGGAGGGCAAAGTGGTTGTCTTTGTGTCAGTATACGTCCCACCGGGGCTGCAGTCGACCACCTTTGCAGACCTGGGGCGCCTCCTCCTTGGCCTTCCGGGGGGGCTTCTGGTGGTGGGGGGGGATTTCAATGCGGTGGTTTCTGGGACTGTGGATCGTCACCCCCCTAGGGACCTCCCCCAGGCACAGGCGTGGCTATCCGGCCTCTTGGATACACTGGGATTGGTGGACTGCTGGCGCTTAAAACATCCCATGCAGCTGCAGTACACTTTCCACTCGGGGGCCCATGGTAGTCTATCACGGCTTGATTATGTCCTTGTCCCGGCGGCCTATGTCGGGAGGGTGGGGGAGGTGCGCTATTTGGCACGGGGTATCTCGGACCACTCCCCGCTCCTGTTACATTTCGATGTCTTTCCGAGGGGTGAGGGTAGGGTAGTCCCAATCAATTCCTGGTACCTGCGCGACCCCACCATTCGCGCTGACTTGATTAAATCCCTCCAGCGATATTTTGATGAGAATGTGGGGTCAGTGCCTTCGGCTATCTCCCTGTGGGAGGCCTTCAAGACAGTACTCAGAGGGGAGGCCCTATCCCTTATTTCCCACGCCCGGAGGCGCGAGCGGGAGGAGGTGACCCGGGTGGAGGCTGAAATAGCCGAGTTGGAGGGTAATCTAGAAGATGGGGTGACGGATGCTGCACTACATGTCCTCCAACTCAAACAAGCGGCCTATAGGGCCCTTGTCACGGAGGCGGCCAGGGGCCTTAGTAGAGAGCAACAGGGGCGACTGTATGATGTGGGTGATAAGGCTGGTAAACTGATAGCGTGGTTGGATAAAAAGGAGAGAGCGAATCGTGTGGTCCCGCTGATTGAGAAAACGAATGGTGTGTGTGTAACTGAGCCAGAAGAAATTGTCTCCTGTTTCGCGGATTATTTCCGCGAGGTGTATTCCCCGGTCTCTTCCTGCTCTGAAGAGGATTCCCGTGCCCTGCTCAGGGATATCGCGCTGCCGTCCCTTTCCGGGGAGGACAGGGTGTCGCTGGACGCCGCTCCCACCTCCGACGAAATCGCCCTCGCCATCCGCTCGGTCGCTTCTGGCAAGGCCATGGGCCCGAATGGTATCCCTATCGAGTTGTATAAGTTGCTACCGGATACACTGGCGCCCCACCTCCGCGCAATGTTCCTGGCGGCCCACTCGCTGGGCTCCCTCCCGCTTGACCAGCGTCTGGCTACAATCGTGGTGATCCACAAGGAAGGGAGACCTCGGGACCGGGTTACCTCCTATCGGCCTATCTCACTACTGAATGCGGAGCCCAAAATTCTCGCCAAGGTACTGGCCAATCGGCTGGTCGGTGTGGTGGGCGATCTGGTTCATCAGGACCAGTCCGGCTTTATTCCCCATCGCAACACAGCCCTTAACCTGCGGCGTTTGCATGGGGTGCTCGCACGCGTCCCATTTATACGGGAACCGGCCATTTTGGCGTCCTTGGACGCCACCATGGCGTTTGATACGCTTGAGTGGCCATACATCTGGGCGATGCTTGCGAAGTTTGGATTTGGCCCAGGATTCATCAGTTGGGTCAAATTGTTGTATTCGGGCCCATTGGCGCAGGTGGTGGTGAACGGAAGAGTATCGGCCCCGTTCGAGCTGGGCCGGGGCACGCGACAGGGCTGTCCCTTATCGCCGCTTCTTTTTGCGCTTCCCTTGGAGCCCCTGGCGGAGTGGCTGCGGTGGGAGCCTTCCATCCGTGGTCTCCGTTGGACCCCCGAGTATGAGGACCGCGTATCCCTATACGCTGATGACATCCTTCTGTACCTAGCCTCCCCACGTAAATCACTTATAGTACTGGTTGATGTTTTACATTCATTTGGTCGTAACTCCGGTCTTGTCATCAACTGGGCTAAATCGTGCGTGTATGTTCTCTCTGGGGAGGCTCCTATTCTCCCGCGGGGCTGTCCGATCCAGATCGCCCCGCAGGGATTTCGGTACCTGGGTGTCTTCATTACTCTGGACCCGGAGGCCCGGTATGAACGGAACCTGCTTCCCCCCCTCCAGCGCCTGCAGGTAGATGTCGCACGCTGGCGGCGCCTGCCGCTTTCGCCGCTCGGCCGGGCGGCATTGTTCAAGATGATGTCTCTGCCGCGTTTCCTGTACGCTTTGCAGAACACTATGGACTTAGTCCCGGCGCGCTACTTCCGTGAGGTGGAGAGTCTGCAACGCCGCCTGTTCTGGGACGGGAGGCCGCGTATTGCCCTGGCGAAGTTGACGCTCCCATGGTATGACGGGGGGATTGCCCTCCCGGATATTAAACGGTACTATTGGGCCTCCCAGCTAGCTGCAATTAACCATGGCCTATACGGGCCCGCCTTAAACCCGGCATTCGAAATGGACAAGATGCTCCTGCCAGGTGGCGACTACAATCGAGCGCTCTATTCTAGCGCGCCCGACGCTCGTCTGACGGGCCCCGCGCGTGTCATGGTGCAAGTGTGGCACACGGCCAATGCAGCTATGGGGTGGAAGGACCGTTTGACCCGGGCGTCACCACTATACGCGTCTGAGCGGTTGGGCTCCCTGTGGACCTCTAAGGGCTTTGAGAAGTGGGACATAATAGGCATCAGTAAAGTGGGGGATCTCTGGACGAGGGGAGGATTTAAAACGTTCGATATGCTGCAGACGGAATTTCAGTTGCAGGGCAGTGAATACTTTCGGTATTTGCAGGTCCGTCATGCGCTGGGCTCCGTCTTTTCGGACGTTGCCTCCATCCCGGAATATTCCCCCCTGGAGGATAGAATGCTGGATGGGCACGTCCCGGACAGCACGATCTCACTGATATACAAAAAGCTGATTAACGACCGCTCGGGCCTGTTGACTGCCCTTCGTGCGGCTTGGGTTGCCGACGGGCTGGAGTTGGACGACGAGGACTGGACCTCCGCGGTGGCCTCCCCGAAGGAGGTGGCCATACCGGCTCGCCTTCGCTTCGTCCAGCTCAAGATACTCCACCGGGTCTACATGACGGGGCCAAAGCTTCTGCGTATGGGCTATGCTGGAGATGGGTTGTGTAAGCGTGGGTGTGGTGCTTTGGGGACCTTTCTGCATATTTTGTGGGAGTGCCCGGAGGTGGAAGGGTTCTGGCGTGGTGTACATGAGGTGCTGCGACTGGTTACGCATGTGGCGCTGTTGCCTGAAGCGAGGAGATGCCTGTTGAATGTGTGGGAACCGACTGATTACTCGGCGCCGCAGACGTGGTGGGTGACTCTGGGATATATGATAGCCAAGCGTGATATTGCTCAACTGTGGGGATCCCAGAGGCCCCCGACGGTCTCGGCCTGGAAAGAACACATGGACTGGTGCATGTTTCGAGAAAAAGTGGTGTATGTGGCGAGGGGTAAGCCTGGGACATGGGTGAAAGTATGGGGCCCCTGGAACGCCTACCGTGGGGGTATTTGTGTACCACCGTTGCTGCCTGATACCTCGCCAGCCCCATCCCCTTAGCCGACTCATTCCCCCGCTGCCGGGCATTGGGTTCCCCCAGTCCTCGCTCTGCTCTCTTCCCCCTCTTTAGACTCCTGTGGATAGTTGGGATCCCCCCTCTAGGGGAGCACGTGCTGCTATTTCCGATTGTGGGTTGCCTTGTGGGTGTGGTTTTCTTGTTGTTCTTAATTTAAAATGAAACCGTATAGTGGGGTCTGGCTGATGTGGCTTTTGACGTTGTTACCTCCTGAGCATGCTCCTCCGCAACACCACGTGTTCCATAAATGTATGTCGTATGTTCCTGTCATTGCTAGCGGCCGGCCGGAAGGTTGTAGGCCCATACTTGTATACTCTTGAGACTTGTAATAAACGGTTTCAAAAAAAAAAAAAAAAGAAAATGCAGGAATCGTCTGTGAGGAGGGAAAATAGGGATCATAAGATAGACGTCCTTGAGGTCCAAGGCGAACATCAAATCTTCAGCTTGTAGGAAATCCCTGAGAAGATGGATACCCTTCGTCTTGAAGTGGTGATAGACCAACCACTTATTGAATTCCCTCAGGTTGATGATGGGGCTATGCGTCCCATCCCTTTTTTCCATGAGAAAGAGGTTCCTTTGGAACCCATGAGGTGTAGGGTTGTTGGTGCAATCGCACCTTTCTCCAGAAGTTGCACAATTTTGCCATCCACCAGTGCTAACCGAAAACTTTGCCGTCCTCTGCCATGTCTAGAATTTTGGCTAGTTGGCCCACCATATGCATTAGTTTGTCTTTGCATGATCGCCAAGAACAATTTATCCCTTTTTTCGGATCGGTCACTAACGTCCCTAAAGTAGTCATTTTGGCATCAACTTCAGGAATAAGGGCTACTTTACCTTACAAAGCAGGTCGAGAGGAGGGCATTAAAATTGTTTTAATAGAAGTCTGGGCTTTATCCAGATAATTAAAGATGTTCTTAAACTTGCCTAATTCTCTTATGACTGGATCACCAAATATATTGCCCTCTGCTACAGGCCCTGCTTCCAAAGTGGACAGCTCCCATAACTTTGGATCCATTTTAATTACTAGAGACCTACAACACTCTGTGGATATCACACAGTTTGCGTTTTCAAAAATATTATGCCCCTGTGAGCCCAGCTCGAAAGAGCATTTGGGGGAGACCAGGGACCAGATGCTTTGGCACCTTAGCCACGTCTAGAATTTTGCCTTAGGGGCCTGCCAGATCCAATAGTTTGTCTTGGCATGAACGGCAAGAATAATCTATCCCTTTTTTTGGATCTCTCATAAACGTTGCAAAAAAAGTAGCCCTTTTGGCATCCACCTAGGGGGTAAGGGCTACTTTACCTTCCAAAGCAGGGCTGGGGTATTAGTCTCTATGGCAACTCTTGACCTCCTTATACAATGCCATTCGCAGCCGACTAGCTATTTAAGAGGCCACTTTAGGAGCTGGAGACCATTTCGCCGAATGCAGATGTAAGAGGTCATCCGGGTTTAACATATCTGAGCTTGATACTTGGGGTTTAGCCCCTTTGGTATTATTCCCTGCGGGAAGAGGATAACCTGACTGACGCCAGGGTCTGCCGGAATCTCCATTGCCGTCTGAAGACTGGTGTACATCATCTAGGTCCCAAAGTTTCGGAGAGTCTTGGGCAAAAGAGGGCACTCCCGAGGTACCTGGGTCTTGGAACCATGAAGGGGCAGGTTGAGAATCCATGAATGCCCTTGGGCATCTGCTCATTTACTCTTGGTATCTGGGATGGACCTGGAGGGCTGCCGTGGATGTATACGGGCCTGAGGCAAAGCAAGGTATTTCCTCAGGTCGAGGGGTGTTTGGCATTGAGCCTGGAGTTTTTTCATTTTTTTTTCATTGGGGCCCTCGCTTGTGTAAAGGTAACACCTGGAAACGCCTTAAAGTGGTAAGTTATTTATTTACTCAGAAGGACGACACATCAGCAGGAGTGCCCTGTGTGTACGACACACTGTTCAATAACTGTCCTAAGCCAACTGTCATCAACTGTCATAAACGAACGTACAGCTGTCAACATTCCAGCTGACGTGAGCAGTCTCGCGCATAGGAAGGATAGCGCGCGGGGAAGGGGAGGGGAGGAGAATAGGGGGCAGGCAAAGATAACAATAGACACAACACATCTCTTTCCTTTACGAAATTTGAAGCTAACCAGGAAGAGGGTAATTAAGAGAAAAGATGGAATACAACAAATGATATATCTATTCGCATACAAAGTCTTTGTATTTGCTTGGCTTTACCAAGTTACGGCCATATCTACTTGTGCTGGCCATTTCAACTGAAGTTTCTTTTTCCAACACTGGTTCCTGTCCAAACGCAGAGCTTCCTCTTGACTCGCAAGAGCTACCCATCTCGCCGGTGGGGATATCAGACACCTCATCGTCAAGTTCCAAGGCATCCTGATCTTCCACGGGTGTGGTGATGCTACTGGCTTCAGGGGATGCCTCTGAGGCACTGGTGCTGAGGTCTCTGAATTCCCCAATGGATTCAATGAGATCGTGTTCCTGATCATCCTCGGTGGTATGTTCAAAGGAAGGTGACACTGTGCTATCCTCTTCATCATCCGAATCGGATGATGCTAGGTGCAACCAACTATACTTGTCTATAGTATCCAAATTGTCCTCCGCATCCTTGATTTCCCTTGCATCTTTTCCTGTTTGTACACTCTCCTCTCTAGAACAAACGGACAACGCAGAGGCATGCCAAACCTTGCCATCCCTGAGGAGCGCAGAGTTACAGAACACCTTCTCCACCTTTAATGGTGCTGAAAACCTGTTCTGCCCTTTAACAATGTGTCCACTTCTTCTTACTCTCACGCTATCACCTTCCTTGAGTTTGATTTGCTTGCAGTTGTGCTTGCTGTCATACTTCACTTTACTCATGTCCTTTGCCTCTTGGATTCTCTTTCTGATGGTTTCCACTGACCACTCTGATTTCCTTGCTTCCTTGAGCCATCCAATATTGTCTTTTGAGATGGGTGTTCTGCCCCTCATAATCTCAAATGGGCTTATCAAGGTTTTTTCACTTGGTGTTATCCTGTACCCCCAAACCATTTTGTTAACTTCCTTTCTCCAACATTTGCCATTGTTGTTTGCTAGTTGGATAATGCCTTTTATTACTCTATTAAATCTTTCCACGGCCCCATTGCCGGCAGGGTGGTACGCAGAAGTGGTTTTGTGGGTAATACCATTCCTGACAACGAAATTCTTGAAAACCTCTGACAAGAACTGACTTCCGTTATCGCTTACAATAGTTTTAGGTATACCCTCTCTTGTGAAAATACCATCCATGAACGTCCCGATGTCTACAGCCTCCACCTTCCTGCAAACGTTTATTTCAGGCCACTTAGAAAAATGATCCACTAAGACCAGAATGTTCACTTGTTCTTCTTGCCATTGGACTGGACCCATTATATCGATCCCTACACGCTCCCAAGTCATGTTCGGGCACTTCAAAGGTTGCAAAGGTGGTCTGAGAGTCATTTGAGTCTTATCAGAGTTCACACATTGTGTGCAGTCTCTTACTGCCCTCTCAATTTGTATGTCGCACCCAGGCCACCAATACCAATTTTTAATTCTCTGCTTGGTTTTGTTAATGCCTAAGTGACCCTCATGGCAAATGTTGACAATTCTTTCCCTTAAGGTGACAGGAGGTATCACTTTACCCTGCCTGAAAACAAGGTTGTTCTCCACCGATAACTCACTTCTCAATTCCCAGAAAGGTCTTAACTCGCTTTTTAGATATTTCTTCTTAGGCCAACCAACCACAATGAGTTTATTAACTTCTTTTAGTGTCTCATCCTTTTGACATTCTTTATTCCAGTCCTCTTCTAGTATACTAGTGAACTCTTCGTTTATGCTTGCAACGCAGAGCTCCTCTTCATCCATCCCTTTATCCTCATTATGCAAAGGCAACCTGCTCAGGAAATCCGCTACTACGTTCTTGGCTCCAGGCAAATACTGTACCTCATGATTGTAATCCAACAGCCTTATGGATAAACGTGCTAACCTAGGTGAGGCATTATACAACCCCTTCACTGTCATCACTTTTACAAGCGGTTTGTGGTCACACCGCAAGACAATCCTTTTGCCCCAAATGTACTGCCGGAAATGTTCCAGCCCCCACACACAAGCCAAGGCCTCCCGCTCGATAACTCAGTACCTCTCCTCAGTGGGAGTTAAAGAGCTGGATGCGAAAGCGATGGTGGCTTCCTTGCCATCGCTTTCAATTTGTGTGAGGACTGCACCAATTCCCTTACCACTTGCATCCGTAGTGACTACGCAGTCAAGTTTTGTGTCAAATCCCTTGAGGGGTGGTGCGTCACAAATTTCCTTTTTGAGTAATTTAAAACTTTCTTCACAGTCTTTAGACCATTCAAATTTATTCCTGTTTTTCAAAAGTGTCCTTATGCTATACGTTTTTGTAGAGAAATTCCCTACAAATTTGGAGTAGTACTCCACCAGTCCCAAAAATGCCCTAAGTTCTTCCTTATTCTGTGGAACTGGAGCGTCCTTGATAGCCTTGAGTAGTTCCTTCTTAGGTTTAACACCCTCTTGAGTAATTTCATGACCTAAGTAGGTGACAGTTTTGTTGCTGAATCTGCATTTTTTATGTTCTGCCGTCATGACATTTTTTTCCAAGATTTTGAGTACCATCATCAACCTGTTGTCATGGTCTAACTGATCTTTACCCATAATGAGAATGTCATCCTGGAAAATAAGTAACTTTTTGACCCTTTTGAACATTTCATGCATGAGTCTCTGGAATAACGCCGCTGCCGACGATAATCCAAAGGGTACTCTTTTGAACCTGAAACAACCGAAAGGCGAAACAAAGGCGGTGAGGTGCCTACTTTCCGGATGCAAAGGTACCTGGTGGTAGGCAGCGGCTAAGTCTATAGTCAAAAATACTGTCATGTTCTTTGTGAGAGACAACATCTCATTAATTCTTGGAAGGGGATATTGGTCTATGAGAATGTTTTTATTTAAGTCGCGCAAATCAATACACAACCTCAATTTACCATTGGATCTCCTTGCGACCACCAAAGGTGCGACCCATTCAGAAGACTCTGTAGGTTCTATTATGTCTGCTTCCATCAGTTTATTAATTTCGCTCTTCACCTCCTCCCTTAGTGTCATCGGGATGTGCCTAACCTTGTGCACACATGGCACGGCATCCTCTTTGAGTTTTATCCTATGTTGGAATCCTTTCAGTTTACCAATCTTTCCATTGTAGACTTTGGGGAAACTGTTGACTAAGTTACTACATTGTAAAACTTCCTGTTGCGTGACTAGCACAGGTTCAGCGCTGTTCGGGTTCAGTGTAATACCAAGTTTACCCTGGTCCTTCCAACCAAGTACCGAAGGCCCAGCAACAGCAACATACAACTTGCTCGAAGTTTTTCTCTCCTTGAATGTAAAAGAAAGTTCCTTGTAACCCATGAGTTCAATAGGTTCCCCCGTGAATGTTTTAAGTGTGATGTCAGGTTTTTCTAAGTGATTCCCTAACTTCGCTTTAAACTTTTCTCTCCATACATCCCTGTTGATTATCGTGCATGGTGAACCAGAATCGGCAACAATTTCAATATTAACACCACCAATTTCAACTAAGCAAACAGGTTTTTTCTTTTTGCAAATCCCATTTACCTCACTTTCTGTTGCTTCCGTCACATTTAATACGCATAAGTTGTATTCTGAGTCATCCGAGGAGTTTTGTTCATCATCCTCCTCATCCTCAACAAATTTTACTTTTTCTTTAATCTTCCTTTTGCAAGCCTTCTGAAAGTAACCTATGAGGCCGCATTGTGTACATTTGTTATTCCTTGCTGGACACTTCCAATCATTTGCCAAATGCTTACTGCTACCACATCTGTAACATTTCAACTGTTCATACTTTCTAACATTTCCTTTAAACATTTGTCCTTCTTTTCCTTTGTATTTATTTGCATTTTTGCTCCCACTTATTTTTGCCACAACACTTGTTTCTTCTGCTTTACACTTATTCTCATTTATCACTTCCTTCGCACAACGACCCGTCAATTCCGCCTTTTTGACAATTTCAATGACCTGTTGAAGAGGTTTCTCTGCCTTTGCCCATAATGCGTCCTGAATGTTGGAATTTGCGGCGCACATCACTATTTGGTCCCTGATCAAGTCATCGTGCATGTTTTCAAATTTGCACGAAAGTGCCAAATCCTTTAAAGCAGAAACATAGTCATCTATGCTTTCCTCTTTACCTTGTTTCCTTCTGTAGAACTTGTACCTGTGTACCGCAACGCAAACAGTTGGCTTATAATAATTATCTAGGTCCTCCATGGCCTCATCATACACATTTCTTTCATTTCCATCTCTCACTTTTTTACTCATACTGTTATACACTGTAAGTCCACCAGCACCCAAACAGTGTAACAACATTTTTTTCCTTTCCTCCTGTTTAAGCGGTTCATCATCCTTATCAAAAGTCGAAATGTAATTACAAAAATATTCCTTCCACTCTTTCCATTGCACAGGTGGTGCCCCTTTACCTTTCAAAAACGCCTCTGGGGGCTGTAGGTTGTATATGTTCCCTGACGCCATTATATTTTTCTAAACAGACTATTAAATTAGAACTGCTACGTGAAGTCAGTGGCTAGAGCACAAATGTTCCAAAGTTCATCTGAATGGTAAACCCTTGAATACTTAAATTAATTCACTTCCCTCTCACCTGAGTATGAAAAGCAAGGCTTCCTTTTCACCAAAATCTCATACTTAATGCCCCATAAATTTCCTCAAGGTTCGTCTGAAAGTAGACTCTGAATAAAGCTCCGTAGAAAAATCGCTAAAAAACGAGTCACTGTTTACTAGACTACAAAATGCGTTGAAAATTCACAACCTCATCAGGTAACTTCTTTTCAATTCACTGCTTACTTTCATCGAATACCTGTGAAATTTCCTGTAGTCTGCACGGCTGGCGATGTTCAGGCAGGGTTACGATAATAATTAGTCATTTCCAAACTCTCATGACCGGACAGTCAGATAACCTTCGCCGGTATCGCTTCCTCTACCAACATTTCCTCACGCTTTCCGTCGTGCCGTCTTCAAGGTACTTCCACCTAATTTTCCAATCTTCAGACTCTTTTCCGACTCTTGTCATATCCTCACCATCGGTCCTGTTGCATTTACTTCTTATAATTCTCAAATTAAATCGGTCGGAAAACCTCCCTTGTTTAAGCTTCCGTACAATTCAATAAAGACTTAGTGAAAATGTCCTTTCTTTCAACTTTCCGATGTAACTTCTTCTAATCATTTCATTTCACCAAGCCGTGGGTTCTTCTTTGTTCCGTCCAAGTTTCTCGTCGCCATAATTGTAAAGGTAACACCTGGAAACGCCTTAAAGTCGTAAGTTATTTATTTACTCAGAAGGACGACACAGCAGCAGGAGTGCCCTGTGTGTACGACGCACTGTTCAATAATTGTCCTAAGCCAACTGTCATCAACTGTCATAAACGAACGTACAGCTGTCAACATTCCAGCTGACGTGAGCAGTCTCGCGCATAGGAAGGATAGCGCGCGGGGAAGGGGAGGGGAGGAGAATAGGGGGCAGGCAAAGATAACAATAGACACAACAGCTTGGGACAACAACTTTGAATATAGACCCGTCCATTACCTGACAAAAATGGTATTCTATAGGGAGGTAAGTGCTCCTCAAAATAATCTTTAAACTCCTCCAAAGCAGTAGCAGTAAGGAGAGTAAGCTTTAAGGCAAGACAATGTGAATAAATTAATTGGGGCAACCCCAAATGCATACATGTAATCCCAGCAAGGGTTCAATCAGTGGGTCACACAGGGCTTGGGACCAGCACTCCCTTTAATTATATAGGGAACTGAATAAACTGCCTGGGCAAGTCCCACGTTCAGTGCTCTAGATCAAATCTTATCCGCCGAGCAGGTGGTCATCTCCAGTCAGCGGCTCTCATAAAATGCACACAGATGTGATTCACCATAGGGTGAAAAGGACGCGCTGACCCGTGCAGTCGAGACGCGCAGAGCGCGTAAATCGTAAATGTGTGGGCCCCCTAGTGGTTGGATGACCTCACCGCGCTGAGAGCCTGGTGATATGAAAGCGGCTGCAAAGGAGCGAAAAACATTCTGAAGGGGGAAAAATGATATTAGCAAGCGTTGCAGCTAAACAAACCTCGTTATGATCTGAAATCGTACAAACCATGCTTAAGTTTAAAAATAAAGTGTTGGGATCTAGAGAAATATCATAACAATAGTGAGAGAAATCCACTTATGTAAGGCTGCTGGAGCAGCGATGAAAGAGGAGGATAGAACGTCCCCGAATAATGTTGGGAGGGCGGTCTCTGCTCTGACTGGATGAACTGTTTGCCTTCCTTTTGTTTCCCAAGGACGTATGGGAAATGTAGTTTACTGTTGAAGTGTACTTTTGATGGCTGCTGGTTAATATAAGTGAAAGAAGTTGAAGCCTAATCCTCGCCTCCATCCTGACATACCTGCTGTGTTGGTTCACTATAGGGAAGGACCTATACATTTAAGACCCCCATGGATATTTTCATTATTATTAGTCTGGGAGTATAATGATTGGGTATTGTTAGGTCTGCTTGCAATATTTGTGCTTTTCTAGCACAAATGCTAGAGTCATTTTACAGCTACAACTTGTATACATTCGATTGGACAGATCTCCACATCAAGGCCAGACTGGGGACCAAAAGAGGGTCTGGGAAAAATGCTTAAACCAGCGCTGTCCCTTTAATATTCTTGTTCTATCTATTTTTCCATTCGTCCATATTCTCATCTCTCTATCCCCCCCTCTCTCTCTCCCCCCCTCTCTCTCTATCCCCCCCTCTCTCTCTATCCCCGCCCCCTCTCTCTATCCCCGCCCTCTCTCTCTATCCCCCCTCTCTCTCTATCCCCGCCCCCTCTCTCTATTTCTCTCTGAGTCCTTCGTGCCTCCTGTAGTTCGTCTTGAGGAGCGGGAAAAGTGACGCAGACTCAAGCAGCGCTCCTTGGCTTTAAAAAACGGCTTCCAGTTGCACCAGCTCACTGGGAAAATGCCCGATGAAATAAAGTGGCATTCCGTCCCGGGTCCACAGAGCACAACTGCAAAGCTAGATGTTACAGTGGGCATCCGTGCATAGGTACATCTTACAACTTCTGTGAAACTGGATCTTGAAAATTGGCACCGCAAATTGCTTGTGTTTGTGGAGTACAACCTCGTTGCACTTTGCACTGGGTTAATGAGAAAACAGATGTCCACCCGTATTACATTAGAGGAGTTAATTTTATGTTTGCTTTTGTTTTACTGTAAAGAGTTATTTCTAGACAAGAGTTGTGAGGGCAGCATTGCTACATTGTCCAATCTGCCATCTGAAAACCTGGACAGTTTTTGTGCGAAGACTTAAGAGCCATATGATCAATTACGTATTCCCATGTATGCCCAGAGGTGTGAATTAGTGTAACCAATATGTTAAGTAGTCTAAATCGGAAGCATCTAACTGGCTTAGAAACAGACAGCTTTGTTGAATGGAAATCGAATCGCAGTCAAATCAAGTAGCCGGGAGATTGGGGAGCGATACCAGGGAAAGCTTGGCTGAACGGGAAAGTCCTGCTTTCCTTCTAAACTTGAGATCATCTTGTGGATGTTTAAGGAATGGGGTCAGCAGGTTCTACGCTTTTGGACCAGGTACAAAGAAGCTTTTTTCTGAAAATACTGTCCTGTGTAATGTGTGTATTTGATCAACATCAGATATATCACTAACGCCATGCTCCTGTTCATCTTCTGCTTTTTACTTTTCTTTAAATGTTTACAATGTTTTGAATTGCAGAGTCTGTTAATGATTGAGAATTATTTCGTCCCTATATAGTAATATATGCTCCCTAATTTCTCGGGGTGAGCCACTGAAAGCTCAAGCCAGGCTCAGGTCTGATGCTGGGCTCTGGCTTAGCCAGCAGCAGCTCCTTAGCTATGATGGAGGAGCGTGGCCCCACTGGCTCAGAGCCAGCAGCTGAAAAATAGAATGATATTTTATTATCGTCAAGCGTGTGCGTGCAGTGAGGTGCGGGTCTGGGCCATGGAAGTGGGGTGGTAAGTGAAAAGTGCCCATGTCAGTGTATCTGGCTGTTTTAGGCCAGCCACACAGACATGCGCAGTTAGTTTCTCCAACCTAGCTGTATTCCACAGCCAGGTGGAGAAACGGCACAGACTCCCAGTGCCTGAGTGTTAAACCAGCCTGCTCAGGCCAATCCCTGCGCTGCTCTCTTGCAGCATGAGAGCAGCGCAGAGATTGGATGGGGAGTCTCTGATGGTGTCCCAGAGACTGATGGGAGCAGGGAGCAGAGGAGCGCCGAGGTGGCCGGCAGCATCAGGTACGTTTTTTTTAATTTTATTATTTACCCCCACCCTCTCTGCTGTTGCCCCCCCCCCCCCCCCCAACACTTTATTTTGCCATCAGCCGTGACTGGACTTAACTCTAGGTCTTTGGACCCTCAAGCTCAAAGTGAGCAGAGCTATCACATGGCATCTGTCTGCCAATTACACTCTGCCCTCATGCGCTAAGAATTATAGTAAAATTGATATAAAACAGGCAAGAGAAAGGTATACTCATTTAGTGGCTAAACTGTACAATGTGGAACTAGAGAATCTGTGGTCAATCCCGGCGTCTCTGCTTCAAAACAATTTGTGTGATCCTCGACAAATGTTTTATTTTACAGAGCCGACATGTGTTTGATCATTACATATGAGAACGCCTTCAAATATGCAAGTTCAGGATTTGCGCTGCATGAAAGCCTCTTGTGTTTGATTTAATAGCTTGCAGTTGTTCTCCATCTAAGCACCTGGACCACAAATTATAGCATACACATAACAAGTGGGTTATCCTTTAGTTCACCCATGGCTTTGTCAGTACAGGAGGAGGGGACAGGAATATTTAAAAGCAATCACTTTTAATAAATACCTCTAAATGCAGTGATATAATCAGATGTCTAAGAAGGAAGAGGGGTTATTGGAGGAATTTCCATCCCAGCACACATCCTCCTTTAATCATATTTAAATTAAGTGTGCAGTTCCGATAATCTTGGGAAGCAAGACCCACTTTGAGGTTCAAATGCTTGCATTCTTCATCCTAGGGCTGTGCACCTCGTTGGGCGGGTGCTGCAATGCCCAACAAGCCCCTCAGAGGGAAAGAGCCATTCCTGAGGGTTGAGAGCCTGTGCATCCTAAAAAGGATGCTCTATGACCTTTAAAAAGCATTTGAACCCTCAAGTTGGGTCTTGCTTCCCCAAATTATTGGAACTGCACACTTGATTTATGTGACCTATTCTTATGCACCAGTGCTTCATTGGTAAAAAATAAATAATAAGTGTGGGGTCCCTCGTCAGGAAACCACTGCAGCTTGCACCACGCATTGCTCCTGCCAGTGCTACCAATGATAGTACCAATACAACTACTAAGCTCCCACTTCCACACGTGTGACATTTCAGATTATTCCAGCCCCCCAGAGCTGTAAGAATGGCTTGGGAAGCAGGTATTAGTCATTGTAAATGTGTATATTAAATTAATAAACAATAGTTGTTGTGCTCATCTCTAAATTAAACAAAGTGCCCTCATGTGGCAAACTATCATAAGTGCTGATGTTGCTAATTAAGTGCTGGTGCCGAGCACCGGAGACCATTGGCTCAAATTAGGCACTGACTGATGTACTAAGGTGAACTGCTTCACGTATTAAAGAAATACAAAATTTTGAATTTCAAAGAAATCCTATTGTATTTTTACGTGATGTTTGTGGTATGATTTATATGGCAAATATGTTCAGGGCTTGGCTCATGCACAGGCTCGTAGAGCACAGCCAGATCCTTAGCTCAGCTCTCCCTGTTAATTTGTTGACTTGCCCACCTCTACTAACTTCTAAGCACCCTCATTTTCAAAGTGATGTTTACTTCGATCCCTAAAGCCCTGGCCCAACTGAGATGCGGTCGTGTTAGTGGTTTCTAGTTAAGATACTGAAGGTTGACCAATTGATGGAAAAACATGGTGCATGGACACATACGTGAACTAGGCTTATGTCTTTGACCTAAACGGGCTTTTACTGCGGAACGGTTTCTGGAAGAGCCCACTGTGTGCTGGTATTGTTCCAGATGCGAAGGGATTAGTGTTAAGAACTCCGTGTGAAGTTGTAACTTAAGCAGGCCAGTATGGTATCTCTTTTAAATAGAAACTAACCAAGTGGTTACTAAGATTTAAAAGTAGCTTCTGACGAGATGTCGTTGCAGATTATCCTGACTCTTGTTAACTAAAACATAATCCGTTTGCCCGTTTATGTTTCCCGAGTTTAGATGACAGAAATGCCGTTCTGGGTGATTTACATACGTGCCCCTATACTTTTTCAAGAGTGCCACGTGACCTGTCCTACCTGCTTGCACCCTGTATCCTTCTGTCTGCCAAAAGAAATCAATTGCTGCTTCCTTACAGGGTCAAGCTTCCGTCATCTATTGAAAGTTTGGCTCATCTGTGCCAATATAATTTGTAGGATAAATTTTGTGGAGTGTCTAGTTGAAGTGTGAGGCCCTACCTACTCTTCTCCGCCCCCTAGTGGATAACCATCGTTATCAACTGGGATATGGTCATGAGAGATTTATATACTTCACCAGCTGATATTCTGCTTTAGAATTTGTATAGACTTATATGATGGTAGATTGTATCCAAACATATGCAAAAAGAACTTGTGTGTTTTGCTGTTCACCCTATGTGGAAGGGAATGCCCAGACGTGGGTCCCGTGCTCACTACGCCACTGGAGTCAAGCTATCCTGGCTGAAGAGGGGTGCAACCCCGAAACCGGTCCTAGGATGCTTGATTCCGGTCCAGGGAAGACATAGCTTGGCAGTTCGGTCTGGACTGTTCCCATGAGGCACAGGGTCAAGACTGATTTGCATATGGCCATGTCTGAACTGGGGTGGCGTGGTGAGCAAAATAACAATGCATTAAATCCAGATCTGTGACTGGGGGTGAATGTTTTGCCAATGTGCAACATTCCGTCCATCATCTTGTGTGTTTTGTTGTATCCAAACATGCCTGCCTCTTCCACGGGGGTTTCTCTTCAGTAACATCTACTAAACATGGGCTGTGACAGTCAACATACATACTCGCATCCTAGGAGCAGTCTTTTTCTCCGAGTGTTGAACAATTTGCTTAATGCTCAGTAGTTAACTTTTTCTTCTTTGTGTTGAGAAGCATTTTAAAACGTGACCTTTAGTTATAGAGATTTAAATATCTTAAGTTGACCACATGATTTCACTCCTAGCTTTGATGACGAATACATTAAATGTGGGAATCCCTTTGCAATGTTTAGTGGAAAAAATATTTAACGTGTGGTTTTACACACTATGATAGTACTCTGACAACCAAATGCCAGACATCAAAAAGTGACCAATAATTTAACTAAATCCACTTTTAAGCTTTTCTTTCAAGGATCTGTGGTTTAATACTTAAAATAATGTCATCTATATGGAGTACTGTACTTAAGTGGATTTAGGAATTTGCTGGAGCACTTTCCTTGGGTGTTCAGTTTGTTCCAGGAAAATATATTGGTCTTTGTGTGCCCACATTTGTGTATAGGCAGGGTGTTGCGGGCTCACATCCCAGAGTTCAGCCTGATTCAGAAACGTTTTTGTACTTCTAAGCTATATGAGCAAAATGGTGAACTGCATGTGTCAATTTCCAGGTCGGTAACATTTACCTGTAGGAGCAGGAGAGGAGGAGGTGTAACTGGAGATGGGCATGGAGGGGACAAGAATGCAGCATAATAGGAGGCTGTGGAGAGGTTGAAACTGTAGATACAAGTAAATGTAATTAGGTGTACCTTAGGGGGTTGTCTGGTATGAGAAAATTTCCTAGGAGTATGCATGGAGGTATAGAAGTGGATGCATCAACATATGACTAGAAATCAATAACTAGTGTAGAATTCCATGCATATGCCAGAGGTTCATTTTGAATTCCTAAAAGGCTATATATGTACACAATCCATATGAGTAAGTTGATAAAAGCATACCTACCTTATATCACTGCATATGTTTTGTGATTAAGGTGTTTTGGCACTACTGTTGGGACTGGGGAGAGGAACCACGTGCCATGTCCTAGGTTGAATTGGTGTGAAAAGACAGAACAGTTTACCACTGTCCACACCACCTGATTTTCTACAAAGCTTGAATGTGTTTGTTTTTTAAATAATGTGTGTGTAGTCAATTCAAGTGAGTGAGTCCAGTGGAAACAATTGTTAGGTTTCACCCAGAACTAGAAATCTTGTTTTCCACTTGTGAGTTTTGCTTCACTTGCAGGACAATTCCAAGCTTTTAGTAGAAAATGGCCGCTTTCTGATTGGTGTTCGATGTTGGCCAGACATACACATTTCTAATTTACGTTTTTTCCGTGAACCATTTTATATTCCCTTGTTTCTGCGTGAACGTTTTAGTTTGATTTGTTTTATTTCTCATTACGGCACTCTGTTTTTTTCATTTGCTTTTACAGTCGCATTTTAATTTCAGGCTAGTTTGTTTTTATTAAGCTCAACGAGTGAGTTTGTTTATCTGATAAGCCTTAGGTTAAGTTTACAATATATTGCTAATTCCTGTGTGAACATGGATTTTTGTTAATTAAAGATGTTTTTCCTTTTGGAATTGCAGTTCAGTCATGTGTTGAGTATGCAAATTAGGTTTCCCTTTTTATCGTTTCTCTCTCGGAGCATGACTGCCGCTGTTAATCAGTCTATGCTCAGCTGAAAGATCTGTTTCAATTATGCTTCTTTGCCTGTTGAGTTGTTCTAAGCATGCCTTCACCCTGCTATAAACAATGTACTGCTGTAAGGCGCGGCACGCGCACCAGCCTCACCGTTTCCCCTGTAGGTGCCGAATCCTTAGGAGTGTTAACTGCGCTTGGCATTTCTGGAGACGGAAGGGCAGTGCTTTGAAATTAGATAATGAAAAGAAGATTGAAAAAAGCCAGCAATAAAGTAATTGGTGAACAGTGCTGTAGAACAGAGGTCAACGTGCAGATATAATGAATCAAAAGCTAAGCTGATGAGGTGCGTGAAGTACATTTTTACCGTCTTGTTACCCAGGAGTGCGCTATGACAGCATTTTTAATAGCACGATGGATGCTAGCTGTCTTAAAATCTATGAGCTTTTGATATTTATTTTTTCTTTGATTGGTCCATTTATAGGGAGTTTTTTTTAATTTAAGTATTACTGCATGTTTGTAAACGTAAGCGACGTCGCGTAAAGGAGAACATTAAATCGAATGAGCGCGGAGCCAGAACATAATCTTTGAGGACACACGGTCTGGTCTGCCTTTGAGAGGCAGCCCCTGTAATGGAGCGATGTGCAGTAAATACATTATCATACTCGTTTCAAATGTCTGCGTGCATACCGTTAAGGCCGCGAAGTGCAGCGGGGCCGCGAGTTCACGATGCACAGTAATGGCTTCTTGTAAATGTGCGGAATTAATCTCATTACGTCTTTCTCCCGTGCTAAGGCACGGTGGGTTCTTTTATTGAAGGCGCCTGCTATCAAAGGAGGCTCAGGCATTGTGGGAGCGTTAAGGGATGCCTGGCTGAGGCTGCGAATGATGAATGTTCTCTCGCAGTCAAAGGTCTCTAGTTTCCAGCTGATTAGTAAGAGCTCCTGTTCTTGTCTGCCGTCTGAAACAGCTTCAAGTCCTGCTACCTGCTGCAGACGGTGTAGCGCAGCTTGTTCCAGGCCTTGGTTTCCTTGATTGCATGAATTGTATTTGAGCGGAAGACTTCTTGGGCACTGGCGTTCAAATCCGTTTCTTTCCAGACAGAATGAGTAGCCTTTTGAATGGTGGCTAACAATACGCCGCACAGTACATTGTCCCGTTGAACTAGTAAGTTTAGTTGGTCTACGCACACAATATTGAGAGATGAAGCTTGTAAGCGGACAGTTCTTTTGTGCATCGCTGTTGGCATAGTATTCATTTGTGTTGTGACCGGATGGACCAAGCCATATGTTTTTTAGATGTGAACACATCTGCACTAGCGCAGTACTGCCACACTTGCTGACAACAAATACATTTGAACTATATTTATTGTTTACATGCCCCATTTCTTCCTCTCCGACACTACACACTTCTCGCTCTTTCAATAGGTGGATATGTGGCTATGGATATTTTAACTTCCTACTGAGCGCTAATTTTCCATTATTGTAAAAGAGCTGATTAGAGTAGAAAACCGTAGAGTCCAAACAGCAGAGGTTTAACCCGCTACGAGGTGCAGTTTTCCAAGAAGGTTAGCCTCCTATTATATGCTTAGTTTGTTTCTTGGATTGTCAAATAACCTGTAGTCATAATGGGCCCACTGGAGAGTAAGAGGTTGAAGCCTTGGATGTGGTTTGGTTCTTCACAAAAATTTAGGGAAAGGCGGGGTCCTAGTGAAGAGGCAGAGAGTGGAAAGCAAACATGGATTCTGACTTGAGGTCTTTCCAGACCTAAACAAGAAAGATTCCATTGGAAGACACTTTTAACCTTTCTGCCCTTTACCTGGATGCCAGGCTGGGTGCTGTGGTCAGGGGTACTCCACTACGGAGGCTGATAATTTAACAAACTACAAGGTGGATGCCTCTGACCAAAGAAAAGGTCATCACATCAATTGGATCCAATCTCAGGAGTAGACAAAGTAAGGAAGGAGAACTGATTGACTGAAGAAAAGACAGAAATGCGTACCAAAAAGGAAAGGAAAACAGGCAGCACTGCTAAAACATATTTCTGCCAAATTGCAGCTGTGGAACATGGCGATGAGGATTAGAAGACCAGGATTGAGGCCACCAAGAAATGTAGGGGATTACCTGCGGTCGGCTCCTGGCGCCCATCTTTCTTCTTGCCAAAACCTCAGTTATAAGTATTAAGGGGCAAGCAATAGGAAAAATTGCTCTGTCCCTGCATTGGAGGATTATTCCTGCACATATTCTGTGAATTATCTCCTAGGGAATTTTGTTCCCAGATTATATGATGAACAACTCACATTAAGGAGCCTTCTCTGCAGCAGTAGTGGTTTCTTTTCTTGAAAGTTTGTGTTATGGTGGTGTGGGTGAATAATGCTAGATATTAAACATTTTGTTGGGATTACATGGTCCTCATTTGGTTTTGAATGTCGGCGTACCTTTATGATGCTCTCATTTCAAGGCAGCAGAGGGGTATTTACACCTTGTTTTAGACTTTTGGTCAGTGAGCCACAAGAGTCTAAGTTTGGCGCAGAAATTTGTGGAATCCATATATCCAAATTTGATTTCTTCCTTGTCTGCTTAACAAGTGATGTGACCAAATGAAGCAAGACAAATAATCATGATGACAGACTATCTCCATTTACAGCTCTTACTTTTTCTGTGTGTTTTTTCAGTTATCAGTATTCCTGTTGACCCTGCGAAATTAGATTACATATATCCTCTGGTGCCTGAATCTTTTAGAACTGTCACATTTGACAACAGTTTGACTGTTTATACTAGAGTTACTGATTTGTAAACCATGCTTATTATTTCTGGTAACAATACTACACATGATAGCTATTCATGACGATTTGACACAGTGACCATTACATTTGGGTTTATGAAAAAGCGTTGAATGTCCCAGACTCCCCATCATGGTTGCATTGTGCAATGTGCAAGCTTTTAAAAAATGTTTTTTGCAAATCACACCACTTGTATGGATAGCGTTTCATAGATATTTATCTGATAGAGACATCTAGCCGCAGATTCCTTAACTTAGAATATCCCCAGGCGTCAGACTGGATCCGGAATGTTTTCTGCAGCAGCACGTCTGCGTGCCGGGGGACAGCGCCACACGACCCTGCCCTGACGTTGTCCACTGACGTGACGTCAGCAAGGTCATGTAAGTCCCTCCCGGCACGCTGACGTCAGTTTCCTTCTTTTCCGCGTGCAACGCGGATCCGGAGTAAGCGGTTCCTCTGGCCTGTTTTCAGGCCCTTTTTTAACGCTTCGCGTCTGGAACAGTGTGCGACGCCTTCGGGCTTTAAAACTTGTACCTCCTGTTTGCGGCAAATGTCCGCGATGGACCCACACCTTATCTGTATGTGGTGTCTAGGCGAGCACCACGACTCGACGGACAGCGACGCCTTCCAGCACCTCATGCCGAAGTCCCGGCGGGAGCGCAGGATGAAGCTGCTTTCAGCTCGTCTGTACTGGTCGGAGTTGTCTCGGTCCCCGGCCTCCTCATCGGCTGCAGGTCCCTCTGGCAGTGGATTCCATTTGCGGCGTCGGTCGCCCTCTGGTTCCCTCACTTCCTTCGGTTGTCGGGGGCACTAGTTCCCGGAATCCCCCGGAAGTGTGCCCCCAGGAATCGCCCCTTCTTTATCCGCATTATCCTGGCGTGGGGGCGACTCAGTCCCAGATGGAGGCCTATGCCGCGGCCCTGCAGGCCTCCCTTGGGTCCCCTCCTCTCCCTGGGGCGTCCTCGGAGCCTCCGCTACGGGCGGGGTCGCCGGCGGACGCGCCGGCGGGTTAGCCCCCGGCACCGACTGCCCCTTACCTCTAGGGATGATGGAGATGTGGCATCGTCAGGGCGTGGCCCGGTTGGGTCCCCCTGTTAGAACCATAGCACACCTGCCGCGCCACAGAGTCCAGTGGGGCTCCCTGTGGTGTCGTAGGTGGTTGCTGGTGCTCACAGCCCTGCTTCAAGCACGCCTCAGCCTTCCTGACAGGCGGCTGCCTGTCCGGAGGAGGGGTTGGTGCCGATCCGGCGCCGTAGACTTACCTCCCCGGCTCCGACACCGTTCCTTCCTTTGGAGTCGGAGACTGTTGTGGTTGAGGCTGAGTCGGCGCCGGTCCGGCGTCATAGGCTTGCCTCCCCTGTTCCGGCGCAGTCCCCTTCTTCTTCGGAAGCGGAGCTCGTCGTGGCCGAGGCCGAGTCGGCGCCGGACGGGGCCGGGTCGGCTCGGACCAGAGAGAAGTCGCCCAGGCGCCGCCCCGACACAGGATTATTGACTCCTCCCTGGAGGCTTCCGGGGGGAGTTCGGCGTCGCCTCAACGCCCGGCAACGCTGGATCCGTTCTTTCCTCGCCCCCCTTTGGAATTGGTGGCCCCAGCGGACTCCCCGCCTCCTCAGGACCCTCATTCGTCAATGGGGCTTCCTTCTTTTTGGCAATAGGTCGCATCCTCAGTTCATTGGTCAACCTCCTTGCGGTGGGAGGCTTAGTTTACAGCCCTCACCCACAGATGAGTAGCTGTCCCCTCCTCGGAGGGCTACCGAGGACGTTGCGGCGTTCCTTAGGGTTGTCTCCTTGGCCCCTCGTGTTCTGAGTATGCACCCTCCTTCGGTCCCCCTGCCAGTTGACCCTCTGCTGGATGTCCTCCACCACGGTTCAGGGACTGTAGAGTCGCTTCTACCCATCAAAGCTTCTCTTTATGATACCCTTTTGGGTATCTGGGCTTGGCCAGCTTCCGGTGATCCGGTGGCTCGTTCTATCTTGCACAACCACCGTCCTGCTCCACCAGATCCAGTTTACTTATTTGTTCACCCAGACGTTCAGGGGTTTGTCCTGCAAACTGCTTTCCCTTCCTTGCCTCAGCTGTTGCTTCCTCCCTCTCTGGGGTCCAGATGGCTGGAGTCGTGGGGCTGTAACATTTTCGCCTCCACTAGCGCAGCTCTTCGATCACTAAATACAGTGTGTGTCGTGGCTCGGGCTACTTCTGCCCTTTGGGACTCTGCCGAGTCTCTTCTATCGGCCACCTCTGAGGGCGCTCGTGTTGACCTCCTTCCTCTTCTCCGTGATTTCTCTGAATTTACCATCCACTCGGCCTTGGATACTGCGGATTCCTTAGGCCGTGCTATGGCTGGTCCGTTGGCCCTATGGCACCATGCTTGGTTGCAAGATGGCGTCTTTCCGTAGAATATCCGGGAATGCCTTGTTGACCTACCCTTTGATGGGGTCCTTTTGTTTGATGCCCACGCCGATTCGGCTGTTCAGCGCCTCCTTGCGGGATTTTGTCCTCCCATAGGTCTGTTTTTAACGGTTTCCCTTTCACATGATCTGGGGTGATTGCCCCTTTGTTTGGCGTCCACTAGTTGCACTATGCGTTTTTTAGGCTGGCGGTAAGACTACTGTGGCGGTGTTCCACAGATTGTTTATGTTCTGTCCTCTGATTGTGGTTTGCCCTAAGAGGTGTTCCCCCATGGTTCTTGGGGATGTGCCATACTCTAAGTGGAGTACCTGTATGCTATTGTATAGCTCTGCTATGCGTCACGCGGACATGGAGGCACCTTTGGGCTCTTTACTTCAAATGACGCCCTTGTCTTACTGTTGCACGGTGTTCAGTGTTGTGCCTTTGGCGCTATCTCCTTTACGCCGCGGGTCTCGCCTTGCTTGAGCCTTGCGTATGTGCCTCATTCTCCTCTTTTGGAAGTTTGCAATGTGTTTCGACACGCTTCAAAACGCAGCTACCTCCTGCCTCGGGTGCACTAGGTGGGTTCCTCCTACGGCACCTGTAGTTGCGTGGTCGTAGCTCACCCCCCTTGCTCTCCACCTCTCTTCGCTACTGCGAAGTCTGGTCCTTTATCTCCGTGTTTCAAGGAGCACGTTAGTGCTTGTACTCGAGCTTGCCCTCGTTCTGCACGGCGGTGTCTCTTCTAGCACCTTTCTGTGCACTTCGGAGTCTTTTCCTGCATCTTCGGCAATAAGGGTTCCTTGCGTTCCACTCCCTGGGATCGTCCGCCCGCTTCACGATGCTTCTTTCTTGGCTCTACTAAACAGTCCCACTGTTCTGTAGGGGGGTGCATTTCCCCTCACAGTTGGAGGAAGTGGTCTGGAGATTTGAGGTTCTACTTAACAGTTATGCGTGTTCCTATTCACAGCTCCTATTGGCACTTTCGGTGCCTCTGCGGTCACTCCCTTCGGATGTGTCTTTTTTACTGGGACAGGACAGATGGTCCAGTGGTAACTAACAGGGGCTCTGAATGCTTTTTGACAAGGGTTCAAACCCCAGCTAGGGACCTTCAATTTATGTCACCCCATTCTATGTCTCCTGTGCCTGCGGGACCGCCCCTCTGATGCAGGTTGTCTAAAGTGCTGCACCCTGCTTCTCTGTATTTCGTGGGTGAGTTCTCCCCTCCACCTTCAAGCTCCCTCGTTGGGCAGTTCCATGCTCATTTCAGCTTTCGCTGTGGCTGTCTGCGAAGTGCATATTTTAGTTGTGGTCTGCTTCAGAGTGATACTAATCGCCCCTGTCACACCTTTTGGTGACTAGGTGTGCACTTGGCGTCTTTGTTCCGCCTGCTCTTCTAAAATGTTGCTCAGTTCCTGCCTCTGCCCTTCACTTCTGGCTGTGGCCTCTCCGGCTTCACTTGCATGGGCTAGCCTGGTAGTCTCTGGTTACATTTCTTCTTGTTATCCTCTAGCTTTCATTGGTGTCCACTTAATTTATCATTGAGCCAGGAGTAGCCCTTCTCCCTCCTTCGTTCTGGACTCTCTCTTCTGTTCTGGAATATGGCTAGTGCTGTTTATACATGTCATACTCTTACGGGTATGGTGTTGCGCTATTCTGGCAGTTTGGGATGTTTTGTCTTTTGCTCGAGCCACTTGGGTTGCTGTCTGGCTGTTCCGCCACAGCCTTCCCCATGGTCCGTCACTCTGTTGCCGGCTCAGTGCTTCGGGCACTTTCTGTTCTGTCGCAGACCCACCTCCCCCTGGGGGTATGGCTGTGGTATCTATTCTTATTTAAGGAATCTGCAGCTAGATGTCTCTATCAGATGTACGAGTTACTTACCTTCGGTTACGATGTATCTAGTAGAGACGTTGCCTAGCCGCAGATTCCTTAACGCCCACCCATCCTCCCCGTTCTGCAAGGACCTTGCCAGGTGGGTTTCTCCACTTTGTCTCCTTTCAGTTGCCATTGGTTTTCTTTCAGGGTGCTCACATACCTCCCTCCTTCTCCATGGAGTCAGGACTCTTGTCTCCTCTATAGTAGCCTTCTTTGGGGATCTGCTGGGCTATGTTTCGGTCTTCCCTTGCTTAGGGTAATACCATTATTTTCATACCTTCTCGCAGTGGACTGTTATTCTTCCTGTGTCCCGTCCTTGTTAGTTGGCACAGTTCTACATGGTAATAACAATCTACCTTGCCTGTTGCGATATTTTTCCCTTGTTACTCAGCCTCTGGAGAAGGTCCATGCTTCGCGGGTTTTTTTTCTCAGAGCTTTGCTCTGCCTTTACTACTTCTCGTATAGGTAGACAGTGTCTGCTACTGTCTTTTATGATGGTGTTTTGCACCATCCGCCTTCTTTCCTTCTTTTACGGATTTTTCATCCTTCGCACACTGTTCCCATACTGTCACAGTATTGTTGGTGGCTCTGCGTTGTGCCGCAGAAAAGTTTCTCCGAAGAAAACTGACGTCAGCGCACCGGGAGGGGCTTATATGACCTCGCTGACGTCCCGTCCGTGAACGACGTCAGGGCGGGGTTGTGTGGCGCCGTCCCCCGGCGCGCAGAGGTGATGCTGCAAAACATTTTCCGGATCCAGTCTGACACCTGGGGATATTCTAAGTTAAGGAATCTGTGGCTAGACAACGTCTCTACCGTATACATAGTTACCGAAGGTAAGTAACTTGTACGATAATATTGAACCAGAATCTTGATCCTGTAGGTGACCTATTGTGTGAAGGGAATATCAGTTTTTTTCACCAGCACTTTAGGCAGTGTAAGTGCCGGTATAGTGCTTTACAGTAGCATTGCAAAAGCTCTTCATTGTCTTGGGCAAGTCATCCCTAAGCAGTTTTCTTTGAGTTACATATTAATATCTTTGTCTCAGACTCTGATTAATCTCTTTCTCTTTTCCTGTGTTCCATATGTGGTATTTTAGTGTCCCTTACACTGGATTGTGATGAACCTTTTACCAATATGAGTGCTTGCTGGCCAAGAGATGTGCCTCCGCTCCGTCCCCCCCCCCAAAAAGTCTGTGAAGAATCTAGGTACCAAAATTGACAGCACCCTCTTGTTCGAGCCACAGATTCAAGCCCTTACTGGCCTTTGCTTCCACACTCTTGGTACGCTAATTGTTTTTACCCCTCCTGTCTTAGTCGGTAGGCAAAAAGTTTATTCCGGCTCTGATCACGATGAGACTGGATTATAAGAATGCCCTCTATCTCGGTATCCCAGATTTCCTTCTCAATAGACTCCAGGTGGTTCAGAATTCGGAGGACAGACTGCTACTCAAACTTCCACCCAGGTCTCAGATGTCTTCTCCTCTGAGGACCCTGCACTGGCTCCCCATAAAAAAAGACAATTCTTTGTAAGGCCATGGTTTTAATGTACAAGGCCTTGCACGACGTAGCTGAAATTTACCTCAGAGAGTGGGCTAACGAATACATCCCAGCGCGTACCCTTCACTCCTCCTCCGCTCGTCTGACAAATGTGCCCTTAATCAATTGACTTTGAGTAGGCGGGAGATCCTTCTCTTAGAGCCGCTCACCTGGAATAAACTCCCAAAAGACCTCTGCATGGTAAGCAATCTCGCTGCCTTCAAGAGGAAACTGAAGACATGGCTTTTTAGGCAGTCAACCTAGGTACCCTGGCCTCTTTGCTCCTAGCCTTAGCACTGGGACACTCTTCTGTGTAGCTGTGCGATTTACAAATCAGGCTAACATAACATAACACAGCAATATTTTGTTTGCATCCTCAGCAAAATTCCATTGAGGTGCAACATCATTGTGATGCTTAACCCTTTACAATTCTGTCATAATATTCGATTGTTGCAGAGACAAATCCTTAACATGAAAGAAGTAGTCTGGGGTTTCGGCGCCTGAAATAGATCTCAGATACGTCTGGGCTCATTTTATGTAGCACACATGGAGTAAGGTATGTGCTGTATAATACATTTAGTTGAACCAGTTATTGACTGAAAATCAGTCTAAAAAGCAGTCACTGTGCCAATCTCTTATCTATCAATTGAACTCTCCAACTCTTGATTCAATTTAGCTGTATCTGTTCTTCATCAATGCTTAGTGTATCATAGAGATAGATCTGCCCCTCTCACTCAACGTCATGGTCACCAGAAGTGTGTTTGGTCTATTAAGTACATCTATCTGAGAGTCCTGACTGCTTTTTCCTTGCTGCCTTTACATGTCTGTAACAAAATAAAATCTAGCCTCATGTTAAACTGAAAACCTTGCATAATTCTTCAAGTCAGATAAATGTATTAATCTTAAGAATTTCTCAAAAATGACCACACCCCCCTCCGCTCCACAAAGTCTTATCTTCATCTTATAATGCCTTCTTGAAAACCTTCAAGTGGTGGTTGTTGAAAAAACAGCACAGCCCTCCTTAATTTATCCGATACCTTGTCATGTACCTTTCTTGGTGAATCTCATTAGAATTTATAAGACACCTTGTGCATACCTTTCTGTGAATATCTTTGTTTAGCATGATCACATTGATAGCCTGGCCTACCTTACTACGCAGATAGTCTTTTGTGTATCATCTGCTCTTTGTAGGGTTACTTTAAATGTTACATTTGCAAAAGAAGTCTAAAATGTGTTATCTAAACTTGCTTATTGTTTTCATAATTGTCTTGTATCATATTTGCTTGTGTACCCTTTCTCCAGTTTTGTCATCAGCTCTGCTGTTTGTTACTGTTGGGTACTGTTAAATAGAGAAATTTCTACACTAATTATTGTAGGGCTTAGTTGTACACTCACAAATGCACATATCAGCTATGTCTTAAAAAGCATGGAATATTGCTGACCAACTGCTCTGTGGATCCTTTATTGCATTTGTTTTGTGTCTTCTCCTGTTTTCTTTCTTGTATTTACATCATTCACCTTCTGTTTTCCTAGTTTCTATTGAACGTTACCCCTTCGCTGCTAGCCCTTTTTTTTGCTATTTGGGGTAGTTCACTCTTAGGTCCGTGTGATGTTTTGTCCACATAAAGTATCCATGCCAAATATGCGTCTTTTTCTTCCAACATCTTGAGGATTCTAAAAGTACCCAAGGTTTGTGGATTCCCTTGGAGGGAACGAGAAATTAGCCAAAATACAGCTTATTTGTTTGTTTTTTTTCTCATGGAAAAATGGGGAAAAGGTGCTGCAGAAGAAAGCGTCTCTTTTTTTCCCTGCAAAAGGTATTAACAAAGGTGTTGCTAAAATTTCAACCTTATCAGCTTTCAGGAACTGGCAGACTTTTGTCAGAAAACCAGCATTTTCTAAACAGTTTTTGCATTTTACTGGGATTAGCCTATTTTTGCCATTTTTTGTCCTTTCAACCTCCTTCCAGCTAGTGGTAGAAATTAGTGTGAAAGCAATAATTGTATCCTGAACAACTATACATTTCTGAATAGTAGAGAACATTCTGAATTCAGTAAGGGGTCACTTGTTAAGATCCTTCAAGGTTTTCTTATAGAAACTAACAGTTGAAATAAATAAATATTAAATTTGTGCCAACGTTTTCACCTGTAACAACTTCTAAGAATGACAGATTTTGAAAGCAATATACTGGTGCGTCTGCTGGACCCTTCTGGTTGCAGGGATGTATAGGGCTTGTAGGTTCACCAAGAACCAGAGCTACCAAGAGGCAATAACTGAGCTGAGTCTTGCAATGGTTTTTCATTATGTACCGGGTATATAGCAATTCATTTGGTAAAATACAAAAAGTGATAAAAATAGGTATCCGGGAAACCTATTGTAGGAGAGTAGGGTCTGCTATCCTATGGTCACCCCAAATGTTTGCTTTTTGCTTCACTGGTTTTTGACATATTGAGGCTGTGGGCCTGCTAATCAGACCCCCAGCCTGCTGTTTTCTCTACTAAATTGACACTATGCACTATAGGTGCATAACCAATTGGAATTAGATCACCCTGTTAGCCCCTGTACCAGTGTACACTAGGTACCCAGGGCCTTGGTGCATCTAAGGCCTACCAGGGGCTGAAGCATGTATTATGCCACCCCTGGCCTGGCATAGCAATTTGACACAACTGGCTGATCACTCAGCTGGGGTAAGTTGGTGTAACCACCTCTCACTTAGGTGTAGTATACCTATACCTAACCTTAAATGGGACACATGTTAACCTAGAAGTCACTTCTATGGCAGGCCTTAACAATCCTGAAGGCAGAGTGCTTGGTTCCATGTGAGATGGTGCTCTGGCATGAGCTGAACCTGTCTGCAGTGGTCGGAACAACTTCCTTCTACCGTTTCCAGATATCGCCATACCATATACTCTTAAGTGCATTATGAACCTCGCGGTTAAATGCTATCTTTGGTTTGGCTTTATCAAAACATGTCGAGTAAGGTGTCATACGAATTGGAATACTAACCCCTCGCCAATTCTGGCGACGGGGTTACCATTGCACCCTTCTAGAGGGACACGACATGTACAGTACCTGAAACCCGGGTAAAATCAGACATAGCCTCAGCTCCACAAAATGGATGCTGCAACCACAGACACAAGTCTGCCCTCCTGCTGCTGGGAGTCCTTCCAGCTTGGGAGACGTGGACAAAGGGTTTCCTGCTAGGGGAGGTGCGGGCACCACCCCAGACAGGATTTTGTGTATTGGTCAGGTAGGGCTTGAATGGAATCAGACATGCCTGAGGCTCACAAGGAGCCTCGGTGCATATGCCAGTTCAAACCGGTCCTGGGGCACACCAGCCCCGGACCTGGGGCGAGCTGGACAAAGGATTGGGGGTGTAACCACCCCCCTTCCTGGTCCCACCCTTAGGGAGGGACCTAGCAGGTAGTCCGGCCCCTAGAATCCGCTTAAAGGTAGGAGCTGTGTCCTAAGACTTCAGACATCCTGAATCAACTTACTACAAAGAAGAAGACGGGAACTTCGACGCTCTGCTGCACAGAGGACAGAAGGAAATCTCCCCTATGGTCAGGGAGTGACCATCTTGCTAACGCAAGCACCAACCAGCTACTCGACGTCTGCTTTGCCGCCGCCGCCTCCTGCCCGAGCCCAGAAGCCGACAAGAACTGGACCTCCAGACCTCTCACAGCCCGATCCACAGTCCCAGCAAAGAAGGAACCCGTGGAGGCACCGAGACACGTGGAGCCAGCCATCTTGAAAGACCCACGACAAGTTGTAAGCGCGACAACAGAGGCTCCCTCCAAGTTGTGCTTTGGGACCTGAGAAGCCCAACATCCGAGCAGCATCTGCACCAAAGGTGAGCCCTCCAGCATCTCCACGATCTGCGTGGGGCCCCTCTGCACTTTGCATCTCGACGCGCCTAACCGGACCCTGGCCAGTTGGCTAGTGGCCATCTTGGCGACCTAACTTGAAAACTACGATGCTGGTCTGGTTGCTCCAGACTGGCCCCTGCTTCCCTCCAAAGGAGCAGCCCCTCTGACCTTGCTAGTCAGAGTAATCAGCTTTCTTCATTTTCCACGACTCCTGCCTTTGCCAAGGCTTGTTTGCTTCCTTCGAGTCGCCGACACCGCCGACAGCGAGAGCCTGCGTGGGACAGCTCGTGAACCGACTCCTGGACGTCGTCGACCTTCAGGGACCACGTGGCTGCGGAGACGAGCTACACCTCATCACCTGTTTGCACCCGACATCGCCTGGTACCTACCTGGTGCCACGCCGGTCACTGGCTAGTGACTGTGAACACTGTCCCCTCTGCTTTCAGGTCTACTACAGCTCCGATCCACCCTTGGATCCACCGCATCTCTTCTGGACCGACCGCCTGCAGCATCTTTGTCATCAGGCTCCATTGAACAGATAGACGAAACCCGACGCACTTGGAGACCTATGCACCCGCTTCCTGTGGGTGAGGTAAAGCTGGCACTCCGGTGCACAAGTGTAGAGAAACATCTCTAGTGTCTGTGTTTTAAGTCTTAAGTTCGTAGTCCATCCAGAAGACCCTTCTAGCAGTAACTTTTGAACTTTTATGCACCCATTGAAAACCTATGGGAGCCCGCGTGTAACTTTCCTCACTGCACACGCGACCCGTGGACCTCCTGGTCACTAACTGAAGTTAGCTCCTTGTAGGCCCAGTGATTCTAGAGGCCCTAGGCCTTTTCCCTTTCCTAGTCGTGGTACTTATACCACTATTTTAGTATATGGTTTGATCGGCCACCAGGGCCTATCCATATAAAGTGCAACTTCTGTATATTGTAATACTTTCTTGTTTAACGATTTGTGCTCCTGTGCTCATAAAGAGTCTAGGGGATACTTTGAGTAATAAATACATATATATTTTGAATATATATCTGTGTGGTGTCCTTTCATTGGTATAAAGGGGGGTTACATATGGTAAAACAGCCTGCTTAACACGCTTTAACGAGTTTAGCCTCAAAGACTGCTTAGCCTACGCTACCACTAGGGCAGCTAGTCCGAAAAGGTTGACTTACAACCACACCATAAGGGTTGCTTGGCATGGTACAAGGTGGTCACTTTAACTAGTGAACATCATATACCAGGCCAACTTCTCACACCTATATATTTCCAAAATGGGAACAAAATATAGAGTTTAGCAGCAGTGGTTATTTGCACTTCTCCATTGGGATGTGGGTACCCATACCAGCATGTGAATTAGAGGACATTTTCAGAATAACTTCTGTATTACACATTGTCTTACATTTGGAAGGCAGAAGTGCAAAGAAAGTCAATTGGTAATGACACTTGTTCTACTATTCTGTGTTACCCTAAGTCTCCCGATAAAAATGGTACCTCACTTGTGTGAGTAGGCCTAGTGACTGCGACAGGAAATGGCCCAAAACGCAACATGACCACATCACATTTTTCCAGTGAAAAAGTACCCTTATTTTTTGCAATGTGCCTAGCTGTGGATTTCGGACCCTAGATCTTCCGGCACCTAAGGAAATCTAGCAAACCTATACATTTTTTAAAACTAGACCCTCAGGGAAATGCAGGATGAGATGACTTGTGTGAAATAACGTCAGCACGCTGTGCCCTCTGATCATCATTTCACTGAATAAAATCAGAACAGTTTCGGGAGCTGGGGACGAGCTTCCCCAGCTCCCGAGGCTGTTTTGATACAAAGGAAATTCCTCTGGTGCCCACACCAAAGAGATTTCCAGTGCCATGTTGTCGGATGCGCAGGAGCCGTCCGACGCCCATTAACACTTTTGTGTCGAACGGCTCCGGCGCGTCCAACTCATGCAAGAGGTTAAGAGCTAAAATGATCAATTCAGATGAATTAAAAGATATTTGTACTAAAGTTAGGGCAAGTTAGGGCATTCTTAGCATGCATCTCTTGGCCAGCAGATTTATAATTTCTAACGATTAAGAGATATTCACTACAAAGAGTGGGCTTTTTGAAATATGTTTGTTTGTTGTCAAAAGATATTGCTTTTAAACTCTTATTAAAACAGTCACATTGTGATTTGAACTAATCTAAATTCTATCTGCATGAATAATTTTTAAGAGCATGAACGTTTTGTAATGAAATTGCATATAGAAAATAGATAAATCCAGTTAGCCCTGTGATTCTTATGAGCGTTTGAATATTAGTGAAATTAATACATTTTCCCGGCAGGGTTTCTTGAAATAATTGTTTTTATAAACATGACAGCATGCAAACCTTGTTGATTTCTTCAGTGTCTAGTAGAGTATCCAAAAACTGTCAAAGATGTCTGGATTTAAGAGAAATGGGAGGAAAGAAAATTTGGTGGTTAATTCTTCGTCACAGTATTTCTTTGACATTGAATTCAAGAGCAGTTTAGTTGGTCTACTTAAAGGTACAATCCCATTTAATCTTAAAACAATATAGAAGCAAGAGCTGTTTAAAGGTTGTTCTTCTAACCTACAATCGTACGCATAAGCCCTGAAATGGGTGGGAGACCGGGAAATCACTGGTACAGGAGAACTTTCAGAGAACACACAAAGGTATTGCTGATAGTAAGTAGTGTAACTTGAATCTGGACTATTTCACCGAGCTTGGGAAAGTAGTTGTTGCTATCGTCAAACCAACATTCCCAGAAACTACTTTCTGGAATCCACAGCATCATTATGCAATTTCCCCAGGTTCATGACTGAATTAGGTATTGAAAACAGTGGTTAATCCATCTTTACTCTGGAGGAAAGATTATTAATTCTGCTTCTCTAGCGATAAATGCCCATAAGACTCCTTAAATGTAGCCAGTTACAAACCAAACTCTAAGAATTTGATATTTGCCTGTTAATTTAGAAATTAACTGCGGCAGAGAAACTTTGAACTTTGTTGAATTTTCCCCTTTCCAACGCAAGTGAAACAAGGGACAAGTATGATTAGAAACCGGATGTACGAAACAACCACCAATACCCAAGGGTATCTATAATCTACAGATTCACCTTTGTGAGGAACTGGGTTGGTGCCCAGCTCATAGGTGTTTTTGATGTTTGCATCAATCAGAGATCTCAAGTGAGATTTGCATCACTCATCTGTCTTCTCGGTGGGGAGCAGGTGGAACATTTGTGCATTTACTTACTTTTCTTAACCAAATCATTTATTCCGTTTTTCTAAACATGTTTTTTTGATGTTTGCTTGCATCTTGACTTATTTTTGCAAATAGTTGTATCTGCAATCTGTGAAAATTCTGACTAAAACTATTGTATTCCTTATGCATCTTTATTGCTAAGGCTCCCTCAGAAGTTGTGCTTATGAAGAAGAGTCATGTATATTTAAAAACTGAGGCTCTGAACCTTTGGGAAATAGCCTATAATAAACAATCACACAGGAGCCACTTTTGAAAAAATTGCTGTTGAATTCCTAGTTGATAAGATTTGTTCAGCAGATGTAAATATTTGAATAATCTCGTTCTTTCCCATACTGAAAATTAAGCTATGTTTCCTCCAAGGGAGTAGCCAGAAAATTAAAGTACCTCCCACTTTGAAATAAAAGCTCTGGTGGCAAAAAGCAAAGAAAGCAAGTGAGCCTACCACTCCCTAGAAGAGCTCCCCTGTCTCTTCCATCCAGTAATCTATCCGTTCATCCTGTCACTCTTCCATCCACCCACTGATATCCACAATGTCACCTTTACATCCTTAAATCCGTTAATTTTTATATGCATCAGTCCATCTTTTCCCATTCCATTAATCCACCCACCCTGCCGTCCACCGATCCATTCATCCATCCACTCTGCCACCTATTCACTCTGACATCCATCCATCCACTCTGCCATCTATCCCTTCACCCTTATCAGACAAATGATTTAATAACACAATTGTATTCGGTCTGCAAGCTGCTTGTGTATTTGATGCAACCTATCTCCCTTATCGAGAGCATAGTGGGAGTATCCTCTGACAGATCACTTGGGATAGCCTAACCCTCCATACCCAAGTGTGATGTATCAGGAAGCTGGCCTGTGTAGAACAGTCTATCAGTCTTCACAGGATAGAGGACGGAGTCAGCAGGACTGTATCTCAGCCTGAGTGCGTCATGTTCCAGTTAAATCCCAGAAGAAGTGCTCCTCTGTCGACTGTAATGCAGAGGCTGCTTATTTAATGAAAGCACTGTTCCACTTGCACTATGTCAAAGGTGCAGAGCAGATGCGATGGTGTGTCTGAAGCCAAAGAACTTTCTCTAACTTGAAAACCTCATTCAAGGGCATCCTGTCCCATGTACCTTGCCTTGGACAGAGTATAAAAGCAACATGATAATAATGCTTACTAAAAAATAAACTGCGTACATAATAGCTTCTAAGTAAATTATAGTGTAAGTGTAAAATATGTAAACAAGCATTGGCATAGCCAATAGGTCTCGCCTTTGTGACCTTATAAGTGTTTAGCCATGCAACAGTTGCATAACTAAACACTTATAAGGTCCCAAAAGCGAGACCTATTGGCTATGCCAAGCGGCCGTGCGTCCGCGAAAGTGAAAGAAATCGAGGTAAAAGTGGCGTGTGCACCCGCGCACAAACATGCACTGTATCTCTGGGCTGGCCTGCTAGCACTTTTTGGAGCCCTCTCAATAAGTCTCGCCAGACCAGCGCATGCGCTGGGTCAGGCGAGACCTAAAAATGACCATTAGGAAAAAGATGTTAAGCTAAAATGGAGACTAAGAATGGACCCTGTTGTGCCTCACAACAAGCTTGTTAAACAATATACAAAATGATCACAATGATCACATGAATCACAATGAATTACAAACTTATCAAAGATGATGTTAGTATTTGGGTTAATACTATGCAGTCCAAAACAAACTGTTACAGCAAATTGTTCATAGACTTCACATAATTATAAGGTACTATGATGATTATATAAGTTACATCTTCTCGTACAATGTTTCATTGCAAGACTTTACAGCCTACATTTAACTTAAAATATCCTCAAGACTGGAGGGTACATTTTCCTCCAGGGGACTACCCTGCGGTTACAATTATCTAGGGCCAGTGGCTGCCCCACAGTCTTGATTTGTTCTAGCCAACTATAGTAGAACTGGTACAACGTGTTGCAATGGATTCTGGTACTCATGATTGGAATTTCTTAGGTCAGTAAGGAATTGGTTTGTGATTCTATTTATCATACGATGAGAACATGGAAGAAATTACAGACTACCTTGCATAATAGGGACTTATGCATAATAATAAATTCACAATAGCTGCTTTATATATAGTTCACCCGATAGATTAGGCAGCTCTATTGGCTTTGTCAGGAGGTCACCACAACAGTATGTGGCAAACCTATTCGCTTTGTCAGGTCACCACTTTAAAAGACAAATAACCACATGTTATGATAAATAATCTTATCTTTGAAATCAGTCTCGCGTTTAAATGCCATCATTATCATCAATACAACCAATAAAATGTTTATCAGAAATAATTGTGACAACCGTTCATAAAGCATTAAAAATCAACATAATGTGACTGCTTTTTTTTTGTATTACTTTAGGCCACATGGAATGCAACCATTAGAGGTCCCTGCACCCCCAAGCTGTAGAGCAAAAGCACCAGCCAAGAGTGCATGAAAAACATTGGAAAGTCTCCCCAGGTCCTGTTTCTTCAGTTCTGGGAGGCATAGGGTAAATTTGGGGGTAGGTAACCCAGAGGGACTATTGCTCTCTTGCAGCCCCTAAACACTTTATTGTTACCTTTGATGCACTTTGTTGGGGACATCCAAGGATGGCCGGGCATCCAAGGATGGCCGGGCCATTTTGGGCAAATGCCTTCAGTGCATTATGCAGGGTGATCCTGTCACGGATCGGTGGGTATTGAAGTAGCAACTCCTGCTGCTTCCTTTTCTGATGCAGCCACAATGCTGGAATCCTTTTTGTTTTTTGGGGGGGGGGGTTAGATTTCATTTTTTCTTGGGGGTGCCTGGTCCTAATCCAGACATCCAATGTATTATCTGTTGGGGCTGTGCCCACTCCCACACTGTCCGGCTGGCACTGTTGGTTACCCACACAGGAGCCGGCATCCACATTCTCCCCGCCTGCTCCGTCAGCAGGTTGTGTGAACTGCAGTGGCCGATCCCTCCCCACCAGACATGGGCATGGAGTGTGGGGACAATCAAACTGCCACATCTGGGATAGGGCTGTGGCACCCTGGGCCCCATTCCTGAATAGTCCGGAAAAGTCTCTTAGTTGTATTCAGGACCCGGAGATTGGATCCTGGGCACTATTCATGTATGTGTCGGCTGTCTCTTTATTGTCTTTAGGGCCCAGGGATTGGGTCCTGAGACCCATTCATGCATATGCCTTCCCGGGGATGGGGTCCCCAGGCCTAGTAGAACACTGGAGCAAAGGCCTCACACATGCCCCCTCCCTGAACATTAATCATTTATCAAGCTTGCGCCGACCCCCGGTTGCTGGCTCCACCCTGAGGGTTTCTTTGGAACCTGTGGCAGAGCCCCATGCACTCTCTCACTCGAGTTGGGGGGGGGGGGTCAAAGGTCAAATTATTTCCTCTTGCATATCTCAGGCCCATTGTGTTCCTAGCTGCCAGCCCTAGCCAGCTGGAGCAGTTGCAGTAGGCCTCCTAGCCTAAAAAAGGGCACACTTGGCAGGAAGCCGGTTTCACTGGATGCCTGCACAAGCGTTTCTACTTTTCCTGGCTTCTGGTGTTTCTCTCCTCTTGCTGGGGCACAGAAGTCCAAGTCTTCCACCAACTGGTCTTTAGGAGGTGTAAGGGGAGGTATAAGGGGCCAGCCTTACTAGCCCTGGAGGGACCCACTATTCTGGGGTTAGCTGCAGAGTCCTTGCTCCATTAGAGGGCTTGACATCTCTGGACTGTGTAGGCCGAAGTGAAGGGAAATTGCATTTTAAGGCAGATTTCCCCTATGTGTATAACACAGTGACACTGCAGATAATCCAGTAAACCCTACTGACCTATCTATGAGTGCCCACTAATATTAGAATGCCTACCCCAGGTCAACACCTATCCCTGCAGAGTCCCTTCTGTTCCAGGCTACCCGTACACAATTACAGTGCTGTGTGCAACAGTAGTTGCACACATACAACCCGCACACATGTGTGTATGCATGTTCGTGTAATCAGCCTGTGCTCCTTACCGTAGCGATATCACAGCGAGGCAAACACACTCAATCCAATTACAGTGGGCAAGACTCAAAGAGTGAGACTCACCCACAGTAAAGGTACAAAAAAACGGGTGATCAAAAAGCAAATATACAGGTGTTTTAAATTATTGAAATCCATTTTGCTACATTTATGACGAGGACTGGGAAACCAAAAGCAGCCCTGGCAAAATGCCAAAACCAGTCCCGCTCTCTTTGTCTCCTCATGGTAGCTATCTCTTTTCTCTCTCACTCACTCTATCTATCTATCTATCTATCTATCTATCTATCTATCTATCTATCTATTTCTCATCCTTTCCCTCCTCCTCTCTTCTCTCTCTCGCTTTCTTCTGCCTCTTTGATTGCTCTCTCTCTACCTCTTCTCTCTCTCTGTTTGGCTGTTTTGAAGCCTTCCCATTCCTGCTGCAATTAATCTCTGGTAGCTGGGGAAAGTGAGAGAGGCACCAGGAGCGGCCCTGGGCTGTCAATAACTTGCTCAAAGGGCTCCAGACCACTGGGGAAATGCCTGGTTGAATGAAAGGCCTGTCTGGCTCTATATGAAGAATCGATTAGTCATAGCTATAAACACTTTTATGTTTCCCAGGATGTTGAGATGAATTTAGTGCCCCAGATGCATGCGGTATTCGGGATTGCCAGCTACCAGCTTGTGCCTGTTTTGTTACTGTCCCCTGCATCTAATTAGTTACAAAATGGTGGAGGAGGGACATAATGTAAACTCATGACATAATTATTCCAACTCTAGTTTGATAATTATTGTGTGTTAACTGCCAGTATAATAGTTCATTCGCTCAGACTTACTTAACCAAATCAAAACATTCAATGTAGCCAACATGTGTAATGGAGATTCCTAATGTGATCTAGAGGTTAGGATCCTTGGCCTTCTGATAAACAACAGACATTTAAAATAAAACATGATGAATAAAGTCTTGTTGCAAATGCTGGAGTTGGAAGCCTTGAAATAGACGTATACTTAACTAATATGGCAGTTTCAGTTCTTTAGGTCAGGGTTTGATTTGTTTACTTGGGGGTTCGAGACCATAAGCTTATCTATTGTAAATACTTCCAGCTTCAATAGTTTGATATCTGCTTGTCTGACTGGCCCTGGGTAGTTGCTGTTGGTATTCAAACGGGCTATAATTTAGTATCTCGGAGTGAAACTAGATCTGTCACTCTCCATGCAAGACCAAGCCACTGCCACTTGCGGCACCTGCTTTACCACAATGAGGTTTTAAAAAAAGAGCTTTTCCCTGGCTTCTGTATGCCTCCAGAAACACTCTTGTCCAGGCCCTCATAACCAGTTGCCTGGATTATGGGAGCACTTTACTTGTAGGAGTAAATGACACCCTCTTAACTAAGTTACAAGTAGTGCAGAATACAGCTGCACGACTGATTTGCAACCTTCCTGCTCATCCCCCCTCCCCAATTCTAAGGAAATTACACTGGACACCCACCGGAAAGTGGATGGTTTTTAAACTTTACTGTCTGACACACAAAGCTCTTCAGAAGGCCAGCCCAGCCTATCTGTTGTCATGCCTGAACTAATATCTGCCAATTAGGCAACTCAGATTCTCAAATTAAGCATTTTTGCTGAAACCACGCATCCACACTTCAAGATTAGGGGTTAGATCTTTCTCTTATACGGTTCTATATCATTGGAACAAACTCCTGCTTCATCTTCGTACCTGCCCAGACTTTAAACTTTAAGAAGATGCTAAAAACCTTGTTGTTTTAGAATGGGTCTCCCTTTGTCATGATCAGCACAGCACTGAGATACTCCTTCGGGAGTGAGTTGTGCGCTGTATCAAGACACTGAAATAAATAAATTAAATACATTCAATGTTCAAATGGTGTAAACTTCAGACATATATTTAGACAATTATATACTTTTATCACGTACACCATTCTAGTCAGATACCAATTCAAATACACTGCACTAGATTGGGCACAATATAGATTTAAGATTTAGTTTATTGCACAGTTAATAAAAACTCACAACATTTAATAGCATAGTTTCATTGCTAAAAGTTTGGATTTAAAACAACTGATTAAAAGGAAAATATCAGCTTATTTGAGGTCTTTAAAAGTTTTTTTAAAAGTCTTAGTTTGAGTCTATTAGTGGGCACAATATAGGAGAAAAGATATTGATTAATTGAATAAAGTAAAATATGGACGGTGTCCTAACAAGATGGTCGACGAGACAAGCCTTCGGCGAGCTCCCAGTCTGGGCACATTAGTCCTCAAAAATCCTGCGGCATCTGATGAAAAATGGAGTGAGCCACACTCATTCAACAGTCACCGGAGGCCCACGCAGTCACCGGTGTCTGGAGACCCACTACCGCCCTGGTGACTAGAGGCGCAAGAGCTGCAGCTGGTGCGGAGAGGGGAGCTGGGCCTCCGGAGGTTCCCGAGCCCCTGCCTGGCACCCGGTAACCCAACGTGGCAACAGCAAGACTGAGCAAAGAACCTGGGTGGTGGGACGGCAGCGGGCCGCCGGATGGGGAGGAGCCGAGGGACTGCTGCTCTGAGGGCGGGGCCGGAGGTAGAGGTCTGCCATGAGTTCTGCGACGAGTGAGCACTGCTGGAGGTCCGTGACTTCCGTCTCTGGATTTCCCCTTCGGCACTTGGAGAGCTCTGAGTGGGAGAACAACGTTGGGGCCTGTGCTGGGCTGCCCAAGAGGGCTACAGGCGCAGCAATGGAGGACTGAGCTGCGGTGGGCCCCACCGGGAGAAGGTGCTATCCCATAGACTGCAGGAGTGTGATTCGTTAAATCAGTGGCATTGTGGCTCATCCCCCCCCCCTCTCCTAGACATTTTGGAGCTGCATTGACCCGAAGCCCTTCATTTGTGGACGTGCGGACATGATGAAGCACCAAACCCCCCACCCCCGAGGGGGACAATTCAATTAATTTGTATAGTACACCCGTTCCGTGAGGGGGAAACTTCCATGAGGGAGAAACCTGGGGGCGGGCCATGGGGCCTGAGGAACAAGCGCCAGGCACAGCGGGAATACTGTAGGCCTAAAGTGGGTCCAAAGTAACTCTTGCTGCTAAAATGGATTAGATGGCAATGGATATTAACTACCTCCGACTAGATCTGCGTAAAGTGGCAGACAGGGTTACGATGGCGGAGGAGGACGTGGCTATCCTAAAAACAGCAGTGTGAGAGCTGCAAACAACTGTAGCTGGCTTTAAAGCAGTGCCACGCAACTTGACCTTCAACAGGAAGGTTCCGAGGGATGAGCTCGGCGTAACAACCTGCGCTTCCTCGTATTAATGGAGTGCGCTGAGGGTCCCTCTGCTGTTCTGTTTTTAGAGGAATGGCTCACCACGGCCTTGCCCCTGATACAACTATCTAAATTCTTCACCATCGAACAGACTCACAGGTCCTTGGGCCCAGTGCTGCACCCTGGGGCACGCCTGCGAGCTATTCTAGCCCATCTCGTCAACTTCTGGGATAGGAACATATTGCAGCATGTCCGCAAGCATGGGCCTCCAAGATATGAAGACACTACGATGAAAATTTATTCTGAATGTAGTTAGAGAGTGCAGGACTTGAAGAATAATTTCCTGCCAATTGAGCGGAGACACCAAACATGACATAAAATACAGTCTTATGTTTCCCGCACAGCTTCGGGTCCAATAAGAGGGCAGGGTGCTATCTACGAGTCTCCCCAAGATGCCCTCAACTGGATGGAATCCATAGGCCGTCAGCATGTCGACTGAGGACCTTAATGGAAGGAGCAGAGGCACAGAGGATCGAGACGATTACAGAGACGTCAGGGGACTTCTCAACAAAAGTGTGTCACTCCTGCAGAAGGCAAGGAGGGACAAATCCTAGTCAGCACAGATGGTGCACTACAAATAGAGCTAGAACCCCTTGAAACACAGAACTCATATATACAGCTGGAAATGGTCCCAGAGACATAGGTAGACACTGGCCCAACGGGCTGAACTATTATACACTAAAGCTGCTACTTCACTAGGATATGGCCGAGATATTGCAGCCAAGAACAATAGGTCACTGTCTGTAGTTAAAAGATATTTGTTTTCATAACTCCTGTTTCAGAAGCCACCCCTGAATAGATACTGTGTCTGAGATTGATAGTGCACAGCTTGAGGATGTGGCCCCACTGGGTGCTATTTGCCAGGAGGTGGGTCTCGGACTGCTGGAGCAGGAAAGGACCCTAGGCCGAACACCCGAAAAGGTTGATCCAGAGGCCACATCATGATAACCCGCCGGGGCCCCGTTTGGGTCTTGTGGGGACCTGCGAACCTAGTGGTCTGGCCAAGAACTATAATGAGTGAACTAAATAAATTGTTGGGAGATTGAGGGGTTGGGGAGGGGGTTTGGGTTTAACTGCCCTCTTGCTATCGGTTACGGCAGGAGTGATGAGTGGCTACTGCCTGTGGGTGGGTAGGGGAGGGCGATCTAATGGAGATCTGTAATTTCTTTTACCGTCTTGTTTTATACTTAACTGTGATGTTGGTAGCATTGGGGGAAAGAGAAGTTTTTGAGTTGAGCGACACAGTTGAATGCTGTCAGGGATCCATTATTGAGGTTTCCTTGAATGTATGGGGTCTTCTGTTTTTATACATTTGTTCCTCACTGATGCCACATGAATAACCTAAAGACTGGTTAGAAATTTGTAAACTAGAATGTACGTGGGTTGACTAATTATGTGAAGCGAAACAGTGTCAATGCATATCTGAAAAGGTACAGGATATCAATAGCGTTTCTGCAGGAAACACTCTTGTGGGGGGGACTGTATAAAACATGTTCAGAGACGCAGGAAAAGGCAAATATTTTCAACATCTTACTCAGGCTATGCACAGGGGCCCTCATATGGGTGGCACCCGAAGTCCAATTTAGGTCCACCAGGACTTTTCTTGACCCGGAGGGTCGCTATGTAGTAGTAGAGTGCACCCTTGATGCACATGATTTTTGTTTGATAAGCGTATACGCGCCAAATGGAGATGACGACTCCTTTATGGGCTCGCTACTGAGGTCGGCGCAAATATCCCTAGGGGTGGAAATTGTAATGGCAGGGGACTTTAACTGCGCATTGAATGGAGAGTTGGATAGATACCCCCCGAACTGATGGCAAACTGAGGGCGGTGGCTGCATTACATCAGATGCAGGAGGGCCTTGGGCTGGTAGATGTATGGCTTTTGCGTAACCCGACTACACAAACATATTCATGTCATACCTTGGCGACAGACACACATAGTCGCTTGGACTACTTTTTATGCATAAATCCACAACTCATAGGGTTCAGGGCTCCCAGTATGTGGCTCGCCACCTTTCGGATCACTTCCCACTAATAATGACATACGCCATTCATAGACCAGTCCCCAGGATACCATTTAAGCAGCTGCACACAGAGGCACTCACTGACCCTATATTCCTTGACACATGGAATATGGAGTTAGTACAACATTCTGAACTAAATTGGGAAACCACAGACTACTGGGCCATGGAGTGGGAGGCTCTGAATGTGATCATCCGGGGGATGTGCATGTCCACATCAGTCAGAATACGACGCACAATGGAGAATGACTTTACCAAACAAGAATGCATATTAGAGTCCTTAGAGAAGGTGCTGCCCACTTCTACTGCAAGGGCAACGAACTGGAACAACCAATGACAAAAGGTCGCAGATTTATGGGATCAGTTGGACAAACATGTTATGAGGGCTGTCCGTCGACAATGGTATATGAAGGGGGATAAATCTGGGTGTTACTTGCGCTCTTAATCCGTTCAGAGGCTGCAGTGCAGCCGGTCTTGGTGGTTCGATAAAGGGAGGGTAACTGGGTTTACACGCAAAAACTGATTAATGAGGTGTTTGTGGAACACCTCCAGAGGGTGTATTTAGAGCCACGGATGGCACAGGAGACGCGAGAAGGGGACGCCTACCTGGCGGGCTTCCCGCTCCCATATCTCACTGCAGAAGACCATGAGTGAAGCTACCCTGGACTGTGGACAAGGTCCGATATTAGGGAATATATATCACCCATAATGGGGAGCAGTTTTATGTTAATAATATGGAGAGGGTGATAGATGGTCTACGTCAGTCTATACGATTCTGGAATACATTATGATTGTCTTCGACAGGCATGATAGCCCTTATAGAAATGGTGGTGTGCCTCACTGTCTCTGTTATGCAGAGAAATGTTTATGAACTCCTGTGAACTGTATTCAAAGAGCTGGACGCACTCGTGGTGGAACTTCTCTTGAGCGGTGAGAGGTGCATAGTTGGTCTTGACACGCTACGATGGGAATGGGAGCAAGAGGATCTGGGGGTCTCAGATCTAGAGCTGTACTGTGTAGCCATGCAGCTACAGCATGCAATCCGTTGGTTGGATGCTAAACCAAGCTGGGAGAAATCCCTGCTGGCTGGCTGGCTGGCGAGTGTGATGGCCATCAGCTGGGATTGCTACTGATATGTGGCAGACTAATACCTTGGACTTTCACCCACCTGATCTGACTGATGTCCGGCTGTGGGAGAAGACTCCCAGATGATAGTGACGAGATCCCCTTATGCCCCCCCGGATATGGATGTCTGGATAATATAACCCTTTGATAGAATGGCTCAATTGATGTATATGGAAAAATGGAAAGCGGGAGGGTGCCTAGCCCTAGCTGATCTGTACCCAGGAATGAGTTTTATCACATTCCAAGATGCTATGACTACATTTGCTCTTGGCCCGTGACAGTTGTTGCAATACGCAAAAATAGCTTTTATAGAGTGCCAATTGTGACTGACCTTGCCAGAGACCCCAGAGCTCACCCACACAATGGCGACTATGTTGTCCATGGCTGGAGGCCGCCGGTTGGTCAGACATCTGTACCAAGCACTGCGTAAGGATAAGCGGCTTAAGCCAGTACAAGTGGAAGAGAGATGGCAGTCTCTCAGCGATGAACCCCTATCACCCGGGGATTGATCTAGGATACATGCAAAGGTCCGAAGGGTATCAATGAGCGCCTTGTTTGAGCAAATTCAATTTAACATAAGCCATATGACCTACCTGCCCCCCCCCAAGCACTTGTATGCTATCTATCCGACGAGAGAGTCCCGAAGCCCAAGACGCAAGGTTAATGAGGAGGATTTTTTGCACATGCTCTGGCACTGCCCGCCAGTAGCTACCTTTAGGGGAGAAATATTAACACAGATTGAGTGGGCGACAGATTGGGGTGTAATATTGATGATTAATCAGTGCTTGCTGGGCCTACTAACAGGCGACCCAAAGCGCAAACTAAGCCGACGTTTTGCAGTGCTCGGTTTCATAGTAGCAAAACACTGCATAGAGATCCATTGAATGAGCGATAGGCCCCCAACTAGAGAGAAGTGGGAGAAAGACCTGCAGAAGTGGTCCAGGGCAGAAGAGGAACATATACGAAAGACAAGAAGAGACAACAGGCTGCCAGAGGTGCTGCTTACATGGCGGACAATGATGATAGAACTGTTGGATCCCAGGTTCCCGCATCCGGACAATTGGAAGACTCGAAGCAAGTAAGGCTGCAAGATGGTGAGAGTGAGACTAGAAACGCTTGTCTGATAGATGCAATAGCAAAGCAACCCATTACATCACACACCAGGGAAATAAAATAAAACACAGAGGACGGAGGATATGGAGGAAAGGAATAATGGGAATCTTAGAGCCTTTTCTATATGGAGGCTTAGGGGTGACGTTTTACTGAGTATTAGTGTTCTTATTCACTGTCATGGATTCACGGTATAGTGATACGGTTGAGTAGAAAATATCCTTTTGTGTAATGTCTGCATGATGAAACTTGAATAAAGACATATTTTTATAAAAAGGTAAAATATGGACCATCACAATAACTGGCAAGATGGAAGCCGTGTTGACTAGAGGCATAATGCAGGACCCTACAGTCTCTGTGGCAGAGTGGGGCCCCCACTTCATCGGGCCCCCTGTTCAGCCTAAAGCCTGTGGATATCTGAGATGTTGGTGTATTGGGAGGTCCTCCACCACATTTTTATTCCACCACTGGATACGATGCCCACCTAGGTAAGGGGGGAGTTTACACACCAGCATGCAAACCGGGTGCACTGTATATAATTAATATAGAGGAAATGATATATACTCAATACTTTCAGCCCTGAGCCTCCATCAGTATTCTCCCACCCTTCCCCCACCACCCAGAGGAAATCTGCAAATCCATATTACTCTGGACAAATAGCATACGCTAACATCTGAGGTACATTTTCACCATGATTCAGTGGAATCGCAGTGATGTTGTTTAAGTATCCTTTTTAGGTAGCTTCATAATTGCCAGCATGCAACATGTAGGCACCAAATGGAATACTCACCATTGTCTGCAATTTCTCCTCACAGACAGTAGCCATCTCAGATTCTTTTATTGATGGCATGAAGGTATGGGTTTGCAGATTAAGCTTAATACAACAGAACAAGGCTAGTGATGGTTTATCAGCAAACAAAACACAAAATAATTAACAGGTTAAGTGTATTTTTTGATCTTCTTACAGATAAGTCCCTATATCAGCTTCTTTCACTGAAACGTGGCTTACCCCTTTTTCAAGCCCGGTTATTGAGATGGCCATCCCAAAGGGGTTTAAAATCCTAAGAGCGGATTGTAAAGCCAGGTGAAGGGAGGGTGGGGTGTAGCAGTGGTGGTGAGGAAAGAATGGGAGTGCCATGTAACGAGCTGGTAGATTCTCCAGATATTGAGGCGTTGGATTTTTGTTTTAAGATCTCACCCCACTTCTCCCTGGAAGGGATTTTACTTTATAGACCTATTCATAGAATCGATCCTGTAGCCTTCAGCCAAGTTCTGGCTGAATGCCAGCCTCAGTTCCCGGAGGAGTTTCACCGGGCTCTTGAGAATTATAAGAACTGGATCGAGAAGGCGGTGTTGCACTTCACTCCGCAAACAAGACCTGAATGTGTCTCTCTCAAAACCATGGTTTTCGCCCCCGCTTAAAGTGAAGAAACAGCATTGCAAAAGGTTAGAAAGGAAATGGAGACTGAACTATTGTAGTGATGCCAAAACTGCCCTTAAAATGGCCCAAAAATCCTATTACGCTGCTATTGTGCAAGCTAAATGCTTGCACTAAGCGAAACGTATTGACTTGTGCGGCAACAATGCTAAGGAGCTTTTTAATATTGTACAAAGCTATGTGACACCTAAAGCCATGACCAATGCCCATGCTCCTTCACTTTCATGGTGTGAAGAACTATCTAATTTTTTTATCAATAAGGTTAGAGCACTTCTATCTCACTTCTGCAAGCCACACACCCAGGCCATTACGGCCCCCCCATTCCTACAACTTCTGTCTCCCTCCGAGGCTATCTTCTCCACCTTTGACGTACTCTCTTTCGCGGACTCCATGGCCGCTCTGTCCGCTCTTAAATTAGGTTCCCCTAGTGATCCGTGCCCTGCCAAACTCTTGGCGAGTGTTGCTACTGTAATCGACCCTCTCCTGAATCAATTGGTTAACATCTCCTTGGCATCGGCCATTGTCCCTCCCGCCTGGAGGCAGGCTTTGATCATTCCCCTTATTAAAAATGTGTCCCTTGACACTAACCTCCCGGCCAGCTACCGCCCGATCCCACTTCTCCCTACCATTGTTAAAGTCTGTGAGAAGATGGTTAACAATCAATTGACCACCTTTGTTGAACAGCACAGCCTTCTCCACCCGGCCCAATCGGGCTTTAGAGCCTCATATAGTACGGAGTCAGCATTGGTGGAAATTGCTGAAGCCATTCGCAAAACCTGGGGGGCAGGGCAGCACTGGTCCTGCTGCACCTGTCTGCCACTTTCGATACGGTCCCCCACTCACTGCTCCTGGACTGTCTGCAACAGCTGGGCATCACAGGTTCCGCGAGGAAGTGGCTCAAATCCTTTTTGGAAGGCAGAACTCAGCGGGTCTGGATTCCCCCTTTCATGTCCACGACTCAAGAACTTCGGACCGGGATATCACAGGGATCCGTGTTAAGCCTGCTTTTGTTTAATATTTATATGTCTCCTCTCATTCAGTTGGCGGAGGTATTGGGCGCCAAAGTTGTCATGCTGACGACACTCAGCTTTTGTTCACCTTGAAGTCTTCTACTGCGCACTTGTCTTGCAGCTTTGTTCAATTGGCTCACTTCCACGCAGCTCAAATGCAATGAAGATAAAACTGAGATCTTATTCTTCAGCGCTTTTCCCCCTTTGTTCTGGCACACTTTTTGGCCAGATGAGTCCCCTAAGCCATCTCCACGTGGCCTTCCAGTCAAAAATCTTGGAATCTGGTTCGATGAAAAGCTTCGCTTCGGCAGCCTAATCTGTAAATTGACAGGTACCTGTTTCGGTATTCTGAAGCTACTTAAAAAGTTTTTGTCTCTTCTCCCCTTAGCAGCAAAAGAAGCGGTTACTCATGCACTTGTGACCTCCCGTATTGATTATGCTAACACACTATGTGGGTCTTCCGGGCTTCCTGCTGGACAACTTACAGATGGTCCAGAATGCTGCTGCTAGAATGCTCCTTGGCCTTCCCAAACGAACCAGTGTCAGGCAGCATCAGCATCTGTGTGGTCTTCATTAGCTCCCTGTGAGAGCAAGGGTTAAGTTTAAGGCCCTGGTAACGGCCCATGCTGCCCTGTATGAGTATGGCCCGGTCTATCTTAGGAAGCGTTTCCAGTTTTATGTCCCCTGTAGACACCTGCGCTCGTCAAACGTTCTAACGGCAACTACGCCCAGAGTCCGCCTGAAAAGGAAAGGTGGCAGCTCCCTGGCTTTTCAGGCTGCTGAGGCCTGAAATTCTCTCCCCCTTGACCTACGCAGCCTGCAGGATCCCATTCAATTTAGAAAGAAACTAAAAACTTTCCTTTTCAACTGAATTGTCCTCTGTTTGTTTTGTCTTTATCTCCCTGTTTTACAAAGGCACGTGCCCGGACACACTTTTGAGTAGCTGTGCGCGTTATAAACTCTGCTAACATAACATAACATTTTTAAATATTGAGAGTTTAGCAAAGCAGAACTGCATGCACACTTGCATTCTGCCTAAATGTTCTTCCTTAGTACTTTGGCAGGCAGCATTCTTTACAAGCTGATGCTTGTGAGTATAAGTAGAAAATGGTGAAGAAAAGGTGTACACAAGAAAGAAATGCTAATAGAATCCACACACATTTATATTGTTTGGAAACAAATGTATAATTTACCAGGCGTTAGCTGGGTAATTATTTTGCAAAACAATATTCCTGTTTCAACCGCACAGGCATATATGGCTTATTTCCATCTGCAGGCTGCAGACATGGCCGAGAATAGTGCTGCTATCCTGAGGCAGCATGATATGAGGCCTTTTCACATCTTGAGATATTCTACAGTCACACACAAATAGTACCTATTTGCAGTGCTTATTTTTTGGTACTTTATCTTACCATAGTTCATTTTCAAAAAATCTCAGTCATGTTATTTCCTTGTGCGACATGTGCTAGATGTCTACAAAGATGGATTCAGATCATCACCGGAATTTAGCGTGCTTGAAGCGCAGCTGACCTTGGAGCCTACTGGTAGAAAATACTATAAACGTCATATGTAGCAAATACTCTTATCCTTCTTCAGGCCTTAAGGTAGGAATGGGAAAAGATGCTGAGTGGACAGAGGGCATGATGGTGGCCCGCTCCCTAGCATTCTCTTTCCACCTCAGTCTGATGACATTAAACGTTTCCATAGGGTATACTACACTCCAGAGAGGCTGGAGAGGATGGGGTTAGGCGGGAGTTCAACCTTTAATAGAGGTATGAGAGTTCAGTAGGTACATGGTTACATGTGGTACGGGAGCGTCCCATTATAAAGCAGTATTACATGCAAGTCCACGATATCCTAGGCAAGGTAACAATGTGACCTTTGGACATGGACCTCAAAATTGCAGTCATTGAACTGGTGCATGAATGGACAGGCGCCAGGAGCTCAAGGTCATTGGTGGTTGTGGCAAAGCGTGGTCTCGCCCGTCACTGGAGATTGGACACCTCACCCTCAATAGCTGAGTGTCTCCAAGTTATGGACGACTGCTCTCATATAAAGGCGGTTGTTTATAAGAGTAGAAAATGCCAACAGAAATATGGGACGATTTATGGTCGCTGGCTAGACTAATTCATGGGCGAAAATGCAGGATAATGGGTGGAGGGGGGGGGTTCAATTCATAGACAAGCATAACATTGAATTATATGTATTGAATCGATACAGCATCTGAATAGACACGATATATACACTACCTGTTCAGTTGTTGTTGGTAAAACAGTAAAAAGATTTGCCCCCAAAAAATACTTTTGCGGAAAAGAAGGTAATACCACAAAATACATTCCTATTTGAGTTGCGGGGACCGTTTGCTATTCTGTTTTCATTTGATATAAAGGTTGTGCGGTCATGCTCACACTTGAGTAGGGGAGCTGGAGCTTTCAATCCAGAATCAAAACTTAAAGCCTCAGGTTTGATCTACACAGATGTCCACTTGGCAGCTCGTTAGATGAGAAGTAGGTCTTGCATTTACGGCCAGACGTCTTCTACCTCCTTCACTGTATAGGGTTGGCCAGACAGAAATAATACGAGTGGAGTGCAGAGAACGCACCAGTGCATTCAGAGTGCACAGGGAGCACTCTAAAATCACACATGGCTGTTACCACAGAACCGTCTCCATCCCAGGCATGCAGCTGGGAATACGTGTATCTGTCAAACTCGCAAACTGCATTAAATCTAGAGACTGCTCTTCATACGAGCCTGACTTTTATTTAAAAACGTGATGAACAGAGAGGGCACCTTTGCACCTTTCTTTCTAAAATGCAGTGGTGCCCAAATAATTGACGGAGGAGGGGGCCCATAGACGCCTAGTAGGGTTCAGGGGGGGGTGGGGGGGGGTAACGCATACTACTGAAACCCGTGGGGTGCACGTGCCCCCCACCTTCCAAAGGGTCCCATTTAGTTTAAGGCCGTTGTATTTCTGTGAAGTGTGGGAGTCTTTGGGGCCCCTCCCTGTGGTCTGCGTGGGGGCCGGAGGGAGCAGACTTGGTGTACACCTCCAGAACCGTGAAATGTTTAGAGCCACTCTGCGCAGCAGCTCCGTAGGGTACTTTATAACAGCTGAGGCGACAGAGCACTTGTAAAAAATGGAATTCATGCTTGACTGAATCTAATTTCTACATTTTTCTTTATATTTTTTATTTGATGCCTTATTTTGGTGTGCAAGTACGAAGAATGTATGTTCACTGGCTATTCCTTCACTACCTTTATGTAAACAGTGGACATGCAAAGGCCATCTGTCTGTGCCTGCGGACCACAGGCATGGGAAAAGGAGCCAGCTGAATTTGCAAATTCCAAAATATCACTTTATTGGGGAAGCATTTTCTCAATAACCTGCATGTTGTTGGTTTCTCTTTAGATTAGGCCTTTCTTGTTTTCAGTTTTATTACTGAGAAACATTATTATTCTCTTCTTCTTTTATTAGTTGGCTTTGAAGCTTTTATATAATTATAACCTACTCAAGGCTGTTTTTCACAGAACCTTGCCATAAGCAATTTCTGCCAAACGCTAGCTTCTGTTCTTCCCCCGTGAGGCGCGTGCTATCATCGAATGTAATAAGATCCCCAGAGAACCCCAGTCTTAACATCAAGAACAAGTTAGTCTTTCTAAAGAAAAGAACAGACTGCACGAATTTCTCGGAGGACATTTACATGTTTTAAGGAGCTGCTCTACTGTGTGTGCTTGTTTCTCACATAAATATGAACTGTCACTGTTTCCGCCGGCTGCCTACATAGCGTACTTACATCCTTCGTATGTGATCCTCTTGACTGACAGTTGAGTTAAACATACAGATCCAATCTAATAACCGCTCAATAGTAAAATCTACATTGGTGTTAACGTGTCAGTTGTCACTGAAATAAGGCTTGGATGATGCGTGTGTCAGTAAAAAGGGTGCAGTCTTAAAGTGCTTCTTTCGAGAATTGATAGGATGAACTGAACGCTTAAACAGGATTTTAAAGCCTGTTTTCATGTCATCATATGAGAGTATGTGGCTTGGATTCCCATGTCCCATTTGTCAGAGTGATTCGGGTAGATTGAGTTTGTGATGCTGAAGAGGACCATGTCTGTATGCAGCTGGTACCACTGGCTTCATGGAGATGATAGTGCATGCTGCAAAAGGTGCATCAAGTGTTTGGAATCCCTGGAGGGGTGTGTTTGAACGCCAATGCCATATGTCGAGGATTTCAGCGCTCCCTATTGCTGATCATCCGACGGCATCCTGCCAATATATTGTCCCCAGAGGGCACCCTTCCCTATCAAAGGGCTCCTAAGACTCCTCTGCACACCACAACTTCCTTTTGAGCGGCCGTTGACACCGGCAAGAGAAACTTTGGTCGAATCTAAGAATCCAGCGTGGCGGTGCTCCCAAGTTGGTGACCGCGGGATGCTGAGCTCCACACTGAGGCCCAAGTATGCGAAGCGACCCCTGCTGTGACCTGGCACGGCAGCACCGAGGAAGTAGGCCTACAAAGTGAGGACCCTGCCGGCCTTGACTGTGGAGAACTTGGCCCGAACACACACAAGGGGCAGAGGACCATCTGTGCGGCTCAGCTACTGCTGTCTGGCATAGCTACTGCTGTCTGGCTTGTGCTTCCACATTGGAAGTGGAGGGGGCAAATTAGTGCCAGCTATGGCCGACCAGAGGCTCCTATGCTCGCACCCCTAGAGGCCTCTGCAGCCTGGCGTGGGAGTCAAGAGAAAGTGAGCGGCAGCAGTAGATGACTGTTGGGGGCTCCCCAGTGCATTGAAGAACACTGAAAGTAAGGGGGCCATAGGCCTTCATGGAGGAGCTGGGGCCCTAGTCTATGCATGGCTTACCCCTATAAATTTGTCCCATGACCTGCATATTAGATTGCTCTGCATATGCGGGGAACTGGAGAACTGAGCTCCCAGTGTCCCTTGGAGGAGCATTGTCCGCCCACAGGGCCTAATGACCTGTATAGGCCGCCTTGGGCACAGCTCGCATTTTGAGCTCTGACCGCTGTGCAGCTTGATGAGGGTCATCTGCAGAATGGACACAAGGGACGAGAAGGGCCATAACCTGCTGGGGCGCTGTGGTGGTGCCTGAGGGACAGCGGAGCAGCACATTGCCTAACATGTGCTGTGCCCATGTGCTTTAACGTGCAATATTGACTGGCTTATTAGTAGGGCCTACAGGGGGAGCTCATAATCGCCGATAATCTGGAGTCTAGCACTGCTGGTCACCCTGGGTGGGGGGTGGGGAAGCGCTCAGGTGGACTGCTCCCATAGTTCAGAAAAAGGGAGACCAACATTGCTGAGCCCTAGCGGTTGAGCTCGGCAGCTTCCTGAAGCAGGGACATGACTGGTCCTGGCTGGTGGAGACGAGGATATCCCCAAGACATAGACAGGCTTGTTAAGGGCTTCATATGAGGCTTCGGCCATAGGCAAGTGGCTCAGGCCATGCTTCAGACACCAGTGGTGGAGGGAGGGTTGTCTGTTCCCGACTTTGAGACCTACCACGTGGGCACAGCTCCAGTGGCTAGCGGGCAGACTCCTCCCTGGGAGGGAAATGGGCCCCTTTGTCCATGATCTTTCCAGACTGTCTAGGCTACGGCTTAGGCTTCACAGTCCCAGTGCTGGTGATAATACAGATTTTCAGGTGCTGTGTCGCTGCTGGGCTTGAAGTCTGAAGAAGACGCGGTGAGGCTTTCCCCTGACATTCCGATGGGATCCCTGGTGGAACTCCGACATGGGCAGGATTGGCGAGAGCTGATAGAATGGGTGGCTGCGGGGGCGACGACAGTCAGGCCACTTTGAGGCTGACATGCTCCTCAGATTTGAGGAATTTTGCCTGAGACATGATCTACCTCGGGCCGTTTCCTTCTCCATGGTGCGGTAACCACAGCCATTCGTAGACACTGGGAGATGTGCTTGGCAGAACCACCTCATGCTCAAGGTTGCCAATACTTAGTCACTTCTTTGGGGACCTTCAAAGCAGTTTCTTGTTTATATAAAAAGATATGGGGAGACATGATGTTACCCTTAGGCACCCTCAGAGCCCGCTGTGAGGAAGGCTTGAGGATCCCCATTTCAGAGGGGGACTGGGAGACCATCCTAGATCTAATACTCAAGGTGTCTAGGAACACCCGTTTTAAACTTACTGATCTTTGTGCTGCACAGGGCGTATCTCACCCCTGGACAAATTACAGGTACTTTGCAGGGGAGGGAGCGAGGTGCCCGAGGTGCGGGGAATGGGTGCTGAGTTTTTGCACATGTTTTGGGAATGTCCGGGGTTATCGGATTATTGGGAGATCACCACTGGAGTACTGGCCGATATCACTGAATGGGAAGTCTCGTGCACCCCTGGACACTGTCTCTTGACCTGGTATCCGCCAAAACTAAGGCTACAAGCAAGTTCGAATATCTGGCCTTTCTCATTGACAAGAGGGAGATCACCAGAAACTGGAAAGCTCCAAGGGGATCCCAGGTGGCGGTCTAGAAAAGGGAATTAATACGGTGGGCGGGCTATGAGAGCGTAGTGAGGCTTCCTGAGTTCAAACAAGGACATGGCTCGCTCAATGGGGCCAGAGCTTGGGAGACGTTAGTTGCTGTGTTACAGAACCCTGATCCTTCTTCACCTGAGGAGATACGGAGTACCCCCTAGAAATATTAGCCTCAGGGCTAGATTTCCCCACGAGGTCACCCATGGGAGACATGAAGGGGCAGGACTCAGTAGAAGCCTGGGATTGCACAGGGAACCCCACGGAACCACTGCCTCAGAGATGCTGGCACATACACCACATATGGAAGCTAGAGCTGCCTGGGGCAAGACCGAGGGTGGGGGAAGGGAATTTGCAGGGGTGGGGTGATACTACACTGCTATGTAGCGATTACAGGAAAGAGGAGAGAGAGGGTGTGTCATTGTTTGTTGAGAGACTAGCTAGAAAGCTACTAAGTGCCCTATCTTAATATTTGTACATGCTTTCATTACAATTGAATGAGCACTGATGTACTGTACATTTGCAATAGGTGTTGGCATACCACTCTGCCCCCTCTGATGCTGTATACATTATTTGAAACTACAGTAACGTTTGTTTAAGAAGAAAAAAAAAAGTGTAGGGAAGCCCTTTTTACCGCCTAAGAAATCTGGGTCCATGAATTCTTACACATGAAATGGTTCCCACAATTATTCATAATAATCATATTTATAGATGTGTTTTGTATTGGTTTGTCACCCAACCACTACCAAATACAGGTGAAAGAAGACTATAGCAGGGTTTGGCAAACTTGATGCTGTTTTGCCGGACAACAAGTTATTGCATTTTTTTATAATGTAGTTTATTGCTTTTCCAACATCACAGCCTATTACAATTTTAAAGGCTATAGATAAATCAGTTCATTAATCTCTAGACTTATGGCTACAAACTCATTTCTGTTAATATCTTTCTTTATTACCTGCATACTACCATGATGCTAGTCATATCGATCCTATGGGGGGGAGCACAAATACACATGAAATAATATATTTGGTAAACCAAGGCAAATGGATATAGTTTTACTATCCTAATTATGAAAGATTATGAGGAATTTCCTTTCCATGACTGGTCTGACCACTTTAGAAACAATGCTTTGGCCTTTCTGCAAACATACACCTTGTCATCAGCACTCAACATTTTAAAAAACAAAAAATCCATGAGCAGTACCTGACAAGAAATAGAGCTAGTGAGACTAATTCTCTTAGAGGAGTCTTAGATTGTCCAGTAGATGCAAGTTGCAAAATTCTCAACCAAATTGCAGGGAGTTGCTTATATTGAGACGTTGGCCAAAAAGTACCACATGTTTTAAATGATGAGTCACAAGAACACAGTTCAATCTTTATTGGAAAGGCAGATACATTTGAGGAAGAGGTTACTATTAAGATTATTGATTGTGCTGAGGATATGTAATCGTAGCGTCAAAATGTAACCCCTTTTTTGTAAAGACAGAGAAATTAAACTAGGTTAACTTTTGACTACATTACATTTCACAGAACAATTCATTTGAAAAACCCATCTGGTAGAATGTTTCTATAGAGTATTTATCCAAGCATTGGACCATTTCTGGCTAGTGATATCTTCCTCAAATGTAATTATAAAGAAAAGTCATGCACAGAAACTGACCAGCGTTGGGTTATCCATGCAGTGAGTTGTTTAGGAATATTTGCTCATCTTTTAGGCTTTTTGAATTTAGGTATAGTAGCAGTTCTATAACAGAAGGAACAGGAATGTGGTCCAGTTCATATGTATTTCAATGTTTACTTTTATTATGTACCCCCATTAGCAGGAATAGATTTTCACATTAATTAGTAAGTATTTTGCCTGTTGATATTTTTTTTTGTTTATCAATTATCATTATGCGCAAACCAAAAGATCCATGAGGAGTGTTTCTGAAATCTCTCAAAACTTCGCACAATGCTTTACTTATTGTTATTTGCAAAGGAGTTGCTGTCTGTACAGCCTTTTTAATAGTGGCCATTAACCTTTACACCATTTCATTTGCCTGAGGTCACATTGGAGTTATTCTTCTGTGAACTATTCCCAAGTAGTTCATATATTTTTAGAATTCATTTCCACTTAATGGTGGTTCATTATCTGTTTTCAATGTATTAGGTATGCCCCAGGAAAAATAAAAAATCTCATCAAGAACAGGGAGTACCACTGATGTAGATGTCGATTACACCACTTTCACAATAAGGAACGGAGAATATTCATCTATTATTGCTAATAGATAATGTCCTGAGTCCAAAGGTCCATAGAAATCTGTTGCTACATTAGACCAAACACCATTTGGTAACTCAGACATAGGCAACTCTTCCATCCCGTTTTCCTTGGAAGTACATTAACATAAATGACAAGATTGAACCACTTCTTCCACTTAACTATCTTCTTGGAAACCATAATTTCTCTCTCAATACATTTTTCGTAGAGGAAATACATCTATGACTTTTATGTGCCAAATCTATGACACGTCATTGTGGATTAGTAGCAATAATTAGCTTATTGCCTCTTAAAAGTGTCCCAGATGTAGCCACAGACAGTTCAAACTGTATATTTTTGAAAGCTAAAATATCATGCTTTCTTATATTAAATTTAAATCAAGTAGAGCTGTTTATTAATCTCCAATTTTGTTCTCGTATAATTCTCTATACTTCTTGAATTGTGTTATCCTTTTGTGTTGCTTCAATTAACTCTTTCTCTACAACAATTCATTTTTTTAATGCTTTACCAGGAGTATGAAAGCCCCACCCCCCTCCCACTCCCTTATTACCTTCACAGGGGAAATCCCATCTCAAAAACATACTTCCAATAAAGTAAGGTGCCTAAGCACGAGGGGGAGGCAATGCTACACCTGCTCGCTGGTTAATGTAACTATTTTAAGAAAAATGAAACAATTCTGACTGCCACAACCATAGAGGCAATCAAGTCATTTTAAACTATAACAGTTAGCATATGCAATACTTATCGGCGTCCGTTATTTCTATTTAGGTCCTCAGCTAGCAGAGAATAATTCAACACTGGTGCCAGTGTCTGGTACACAAGGTGATCTGCCCGGGGCAGAGGATGTTCTATGTACTATGTGTAAAGTACACATAAGGACTATAAAAGAAACAGAATAGTGGCAACAATAGCAGCTAATAAACAGAGTTGAAATAATTGCAATATTGTATTTCTACTGTAAAGTTTCCCTGCATTTGTTCTTTAACTCCTCCCTTTTTGACTATCTTAGCACCAAAAGGAGCCTTAATGAGTCTCTTAGGTGGTCTTGCCTTTCACCCGCTTACCCTAGTGGACCAATGGGGACCCTGGCCTTCATGAAGAGAGCTGTTGTCACTTTCTCTCTGGGTAACAACTGTAGTCTCCCAGCAAGCCGAAAATACCTGTCAAGCAGTCCTGTGGTGCCTGCCTGTGGCCTTTGAAAAAGTGTTTATAGCTTCTGTCTGCGTAAACCCTATCTCTCAGCTCCCTTCATGTGTGAAGATTCCTCTCTCTCTAATCCTTGTTTATAATCAACTTAAATATTCTTTTCAGATTGTTTTGAAAAGATCAAGCCCCTTAATACATGTTGATAAAATAACAATTAACATGCACCTTCTCCTACTTCTGTTTTTATGAAACATTGACTAGTCCAATTACAAATATAGACTATTGCTGAACTATTAAATTGTACTGAAATAAACATTAAACAATATAAACTTGCGAACAATACTAAATTCAATATGCATTTATAATTGAAAAAGGTTCACTCAAATAAATGAAATAAAATGCTTTGCAAATACTATCTTAGACTCTCCTACTGAAAAGCAATAATTAAACATATAATTTCTGGCATCCTAATCGTTTCTTTGACTCTACTGGGGAGCTGTGGTATGTTCAAATAATGTATTGTGTCAATATTTTATCTATTGGAACATCGCAAGAGTTTGTCATCATTCCCACTTACATATAAACTTTCTATTATTAATTCCATTGTCACACTATTGGGTATTTTCTTGGGCCTGTTTTCTTCTCTGTGAAGTGTCTGGCTTTCTGCTTCTACCCTCTGTTTAACCACCGGACTCCATTTCAGGAGTTGGGTATCAACTCTGTTTCCAAGACATGATTAAGGTTTTTCTGGCTAACACAAGTGAGAGGTTCTTTTTTCTCTCTCCCTTGTGCAGTCACGATTTTTACCCCACGGGACCTGGCTTCATTCTAAGTCACATTTACATTTGTTTGTCCACTTTTCTTCCTAGGGCTACCACGTGCTATTGGTGATCCCGATATACATTTCCCCATTGTTGTGTTTAGCTTGGTTTTGCAACAACTAATGCTATGATTTTCTATTATTTTACTTGATGTTTTGTATCTTCCCCAGCCTTGAAGAAGTCACGGGTTACTTCTCTTATGTGACGAAACAAGTGTTGTCTGGTTGTTTTTCTTTGTTACATTATTAAATACATTTTCATATTATACTGGTGTCGACCACAGATATTCGTACAATACGAGACATTTCAACCATTGTTATAACCTTATTACGTGTGCCCCGGACTGTGCTTTCATTATTCGTGTGGGTTTTCGACTCACACATTTACAGGGGTTACACAGTATTTCCCCTGACCTGAATAATTTTGACAATGTTTTCTTTACCTTCATTCTTATATTTTTAAAAAATCAACGTACCTTTTATTTGACAGGTTGATTGAGCATGATATATTCTACAATGGGGTCTTTTGGCTCTGCTGCTTCACTTGTTTAATCGCCTTGTATTGGGTTATCAATTGTACAATGCAACTGTTTCCACTACATACTAAGGGTAGATCATGAATGTTTGTTGCTGCATAAAAATGAGTATTTGTTCTGTAGTGTTTTCACTGTAGAACGTGGTAGCCCCCTTCTTCAGAGGGGATTTAATATCAATGAAAATAAAAATGGTATAACCCACATACATAAATGGAACATGTACTGCAGTAGTGCACTTCCAGGATGTAAACAAATTAGGGTTCCGAACATTTCAAAGGAACTCATTATGAAAGAATGAAGCACAGCCCCTGGGGACACATGGAAGCGCTGATGACATGAGCCAACCCACCTGACACAGGTGGTGCCAGAATACAGTTCTTGCACTATTCATGACCAGTATCTGTATATTGGTTGGCACTCCCATAGAGTATGAACGAAAGATCTGCGTTCTGCACCCCAAGCAATCCGGCGTCTCTGCTCTACCCTTCGCAAGTAATTTTGCCGTATCATAGTACACCCTGTGCAGTATTTTGAACTGTACCAGCCTTAGCCTGATCGCCACTTCTCTAGGGTGCATTAAGGCCGTCTCCCAGTCTATGTCCTCCAATTTGCCAACCAGGTCCTCCCATTTGCCTGTGAGTGTTGATAAATTATCAGGCATGTTATTTATTAGGGTTTTATAAGTACAGAAGACTGCTTTCTCTGGTATCTCTTCCTGTAGCAACCGGCCTTCTAATGGGGCATGTTCAGGGAGGTCTGCAATGTCAGGGTTTTGCGCTTGCCAGGCGTGTCGGAGTTGAATATATTTATAATGTTGCTTTTCTGTCAAGCTATACTCCGTTTGCAGATCTGCGAACATTTTCAGGTCGCCCTGTCGTATTATATCCCTCAAAGCAGTGAACCCAATAGAGTCCCATCATTTAAACCCCTGTAGTTTTGCAAGTTCAGGCAGCTGTCTTCCCTCCCATAGGGGTATGGACCTAGTTAGTCTTTTTTCCCAGTTCATGGTACGTTCAGCTTCCCTCCATACCTCAGTCACCCTCTGTGTTGCTGGCAGCAGGCTCCTCGCTCCATGGCCCCAGTATATGTAGTGTAGGTGGGAGTGTTTTTGGAATTGGAGTCTCTCCAAGGCATATGGAGGATGATCCCGGGGGGTATGCCCTCATTTATTGAGGTGTGCCGCCTTATAGTTTGCCCTAACATCCGGCAGCACAATTCCCCCATTATATTGGCTGCGTTGTAGCGTTTGCAGTGCTACTCGGGGATGATCTCTGCCACATAGCAATGTCCGTAATTCATTGTTTATCGCCTTGAAAATTACCTCCGGTATTTTACAATATGTATTTTGAAAAATATATAATAGCTTGGGCAACGTGATCATTTTAAACATAGCAGCTCTTCCAAGTAATGTCAGGGAGAGATGTCACCACCTAACCACATTGTCTCGGAAGTCCGCTAGGATGTGCTGAATGTTATGAGTGAGGCAGTCTGTCACGTGTATCGAGATGAAGAGTCCTAGATATTTAATACATACCGGGACAGAGCACGTATCAATGTGACCCCCAATAGGGTATATGGTTGACTTCCCCCAGTTAATCTTGTATCCCGCCTGCTTGCCATATTCTTCAGCTAGGTGGAAGATGATCGGGAGTGACTTATCAGGGCTGAATATATATAATAGGATGTCGTCTGCGTAAAGCGAGATTCGTTCGTCGTTCAGCTGTCCCTTGGGATCCTGGAATCCTTTTAGATCTGGATGAGTTCTGATCAAGCATGCTAGAGGTTCCAGCACAAGACCGTGGCAAATGCCTTTTCGGCGTCAAGTGACAGAAGCAACGCAACCAGGCCTTATGTTTGCCCAAGTAGGCCAGCACCTGCCATGATTTGCAGGGGGATATTCAACCCTTGAATATTCAAACTAAGACAACGGATCATTGAAACAGTCTGAGTACATAGTAAGTAAAAGGGGACCTGGCAGTACTGCATATTTAAAACAGTGTTTTTGATAGCGTGCTAAAATGAGCTGGTATGTCATTGCAAGTGTGTAATGAAAGAGTAGAACGGCCCCAATACCCACATACTGCTCCCGCCACTCATACCAACCCAAATGTCAGCGAACACCCCAGAGCAATTTACAACAAAAACAAAACCCTCTATAGCATCACTCATTGATGCCGTATATGTGATCCATGGAGTGGGGGGTGCGCCATGGAGAGTAGACTGATCCTGGGGAACCCCTTACAACAGAATTGTAGGATACAATTAGATTAGCTTAACTCCAGACTGCCACATGAACGAAGTCAAAAACTAAAAGCAGAAGTTGGTAGAACCCAATCGGTGCTAAAACATCAAATGAAAGGATAAGCATTAAAAGCAGTTTACATAAAGAGAACGTACAGAGGACATGTAGGACAGTTCAGTGTGTCCCCACATGCAAGACCTTTAAATCAATCATTATCACTAAGGTTTGAGTCCCCCTGCGTACGCCCTCCTCTGGAAGTGGTAGGGCTGACAGTTGCTGAATGTGTGGAACCCCTGCGTTTAAGATGTAGGTCGATGAAGTCCTTGACTGCGTCCGGCTGCACGAAGAAGTGAGTCTTATCACTGTACTCCCCTCTCAAGCGGGCTGTAGAAGAGCTTAAGATACGTAATAGCTTTTGTACAAAATAACTTTTTAACTTCCTGAAAGGATCTCCTAACTGCCTGGACCGCAGGGTGAAATCCGGGTAGAATGCTATAGAGTATCTGGCTTACTAAAGGTCAGGGTGGTCCTTTTAAGGCATATAATCTGGTCTCTCTCCCTGTAGTGTAGGAGTCTCGCTATGATGGGACTAGGTCTCTGGCCGAGGGCCGGGGCTAGCAAGTGGTGTACCCTCCTCAATGAAGGCTGCAGAGAAGGACTCCTGGCCAAACAGTCTCTAGTAGCTACTCATCAAAATGTTCCATGTTAGCGATGTTGTGTCCGTCACCACAAAATGTGAATATTATTGCGACTGTAGCATCCCTCCCTGTCTTCACTCTTTCCCTTGACCATTTGCAGGATCTGGGTCAATCAAGCAAGTGTGCTGACTGCCTTCTGCTGCGAGTCCTCCGCATCCAGTATTCTAAATGCAGCCTCAATGAGCCTGTGATCCTGCTTGTCCATACTCTCCTGAAACCGGTCCTTTTTGCTCGTTTAGGTATCGATTTTACTCTTTATGGTGCAGAGGCTTGCACTCATGTCATGCAGCCACATCCCTTCTGGCAATATTTGGGGTAGATGCAGTAGTATCCCCTGTAGGTGGGGCCCCCTGCCTTATTTTCAGATTTCTGTTTAGACTGTTTATGGTCTGCCTTGGCCATGTTGATGTTTTACTGAGCACCAGCCGCTTGAACTTCAAATTCCTTCCGCCCACCCTAGTTTGGCATCTGTGTGTGCTGCCCGTAAATACTACGACACATCCTCAAATATCCCAAGGTCACCTGGTGGGATCCCATATGCTCTGCCCCTAGGGGATAGCAAAAAACAGATCAAGGGGTGTCAATCAGTTGACCTGAAGGAATGTTGGCATCGATCTCTTGAGTAGCAACAAAACACCTCCCAGACTGTCCCCCAGACACACTATCCAGGATTCACGGGCACAAATAAGCAGGACCACGGCACAGCGAGCAGGGTCACCCGTTTTTCATCACCGGTGGGAATCAATCAGCGACAGCACCGTAGGAGCACTCTTCAAGGAGGACGGGTAAGCAGGGCGACGCCCCACATCCACCCGCTGCAGGACACAGTGTTTGGGGGAAACTGTGTTATCGGGGCCACAGGCTAATTGCAGCCCCTACCCCGGTAGTACAGTGGTGGGGTCCACTGGAGCAGGACCGTTGTCACTAGGCTGACCACCCTCTGGCAGCACCCGGGCCTTGACAGGCCTCACCGGGTGATGTCTCCTGTGTCACTTCCTCTCTCACGTATGCAAGACGGCAATGACCACACCCATGTGCATATTTATCTTTGTTGTGACAACATGTCTTTCCCCATGCTGAGATCCGTGGCAAAAATGTTGGCCTTGCAAGGTGCACTCCAGGTCAGGTAACTCCAGCCCACAGTTGAAGTGGCCATACCCCCTCAAACACTCGGCATTGATATCTATTGACAGAGTCAGGACTCTGCATCACTCAGCCCCACTGCAACCCCACAAGCAAGACACCACCACATCTGCAGGCTGTCCAGCAAGTGCGCGACCTACAGTTTATTGCGTTTGTAGGTGAGGGTACACCCTTTGGATCTCACCCCATGCATTACCTCAATCCTACCAACAGCCAAGGGGTCCAGTGATCTCCATGGGCAGATAATGGTTTTCGGAGCACAGAGGCTGCCGTGAGGTAGGGGGCTCAGAGGGCACACAAAAAAGTTGTTTTACAACTGCGCCAGTTTACAAAATATATGCCTAGTGTGAACACAGTGCTTTGGGCCCCAGCATTGGTGTACCGCAGTGTTTGGGGCTCTGGTGCCAATCTTCACGGTAATGCATCAACAGGCTACTATAGGTCCCAAACAATGTCCCCACCTAAATAGTAGAACCAGAGCAGCAGGGAGCCGCAGCACATCTCCAGAAGCAGTAGGCCTGGCAGGGCCCCTGCAGTCCAAGTGAGACTCCTGATGGACAGCCAGAGTTGGCAGGCGGGCCACAGCAATAGGAGGCTGCAGCACCTCCTCCGCCATTGCCCCGCCAGACACGGTCCTCAGGCTCCTCCATGTCCAATGTTTTCCGCTGTCCCTGGTGTAGAGCATGGTAGCAGCCTCCACACTCTGACCCAACACCTGGCAATAAAGTATTGGGCTACATACACAGCAGCAACAGGCCGCTAAGCTGAGGACCAGCGGGCGACCTGCCTTCAATCCTCCTTATTGCTGCACCGTCCTTGTCTTCGCTACGGACACCCAGAGCACTAGACTCCGCCAGCTGCCAGAGTCAGGGATGACCACAGCAGCAACTCCTCACTACATGGTGCTCCACCTCCATCCACGTGGTACAAGCACCGGCATAGGCCACAACTGCACCTCGCAGGAGTCACAGCATCCACTGAGAAATTGCATGCAACAATGATAAGCAGAGCAGTTCATGCTCAAGTGCTGTCGTCTTTGTCCGAAAAACACCCACAGTCACCAGGATATTGTCAGGATTAGTGGATAAGGGCCTGGAACCAAGGAGTACTGTCAAGGTACAAAACACTAATCTGTTATTCGTAACTGAGGGAGTGACATGCCTTTCACAGCTGCGGCTTAGCCCCCAACCACCACTGTTGGCCATCTTGCCAGGCCACACCTCCATAGTGGGAGTATTCATTTCGCCATCGATATTATCTTATGCTTTTCCTTGGAATAAAGCACACACTGCACAAGAGGTGCTCCTGTTCTAGACATTGGGGGTTAAGGAGGTACCCCGACTTGATCTTTTTCTTCCTACCTTTTTTTTTTTTTTTTATTCTTTTTATTGGCATTTATTATTACAGTTGTTACATATTGGTATTTGACCACATTAACATGAGACAAGTATGTCCAATCAGCTAGTATCATTATAGACATTTACGATTACTCCAACTTCATGTATATGCTGTATGCACTATAGCAGGTGTTTGCCAAGTAAAGAACAAACCGGGGGGGAAATCAAACTAGGGGTCGTCATGGAATATTAGATGGTACAGCAGACTAGGGTACATATGGCCCCTCAGGTAACTAAGTAACGGCACAGTTGCATCCCCCTGCCGAGAATATGGGTGTGTAGGCAGACGTGTGGTATAGGTGAATGGATCGGGGTGGTGGGGGCGGGATAGGTGTGAATTGTCAGGAGGGGGCGCCATCTGTGTGGGCTTGCACCGCAGACGGCTGTGTGACGTTAGGGGTTGTCGCACTCGTGCTCAAGTCATCCTGGGACGGAGACTGTTTGAATTGAGGTTTTACGTATGCCTTTCGCTTCCTCCTCCCGCAGGGCATCCTCCTCCGCTGCAGCCCATTTGAGCACCGCCCCCTTCCGTGCTGCAATCGGGGGGACTGTAGGGGAGCGCCAATGCATAGCTATGCAGCATTTAGCCAGTAGGTGCGCTAAGGAGACGAAACGTATGGGCACTTTGTGACGTTTCCTCCGGCCAATTATTCCCAGCGCGCAACACTCCCATGTGGCTAGATGGGGGGAGTCCGGTAAGGTCGCGGAGGGTCGCGTGGATAGCTGTAGGTCTGGATATCCGGACAGGCCCAAAACATATGGTGGAAATCTGCGCATTGCGCCTGACAGCGGGGACAAAGGAAAGTTGTATCAGGGTAAAAACGCTGCAGGCGTGCTGGTGTCAAGTAGGCCCTATGCAGAATGCAAAATTGTATATTCTTGAAACGGGCATTCCTAGACACTTTTTGGGGGAATTCGAGTGCCGTTTCCCACTCATTATCATGGACCGCCCGTCCCACCTCCCCCTCCCAGAGAGTCCGAAGCGGTTCTAGTAATGGAGGTGTCAACTCCCTGATTGATTTATACAGACATGTGTTGAGGTGGCGGCCCATTCCCGTTCGTAAGATCGTGTGGAGGACTGAGTGTGTGGGGGGCTCCCCTAGTGTAAGATCATAGTACGGTCGGTAGTGGCTGAGGAGTTGACGGTGCCGCAGAAAACTCCCCTGGGGGGAGATCATAGTCGTCAATAAGTTGTTGGAATGTCCTAAGTTGTCCCTCTTCGAATAGTATTTCTGCTTCGGTGACATCCCTGTATGTCCATTCCTGGAGCATGGCAGGAGTAAAGAATTGGGTGTTTTGGGGCCAGCCCACCAGTGGAAGCAGCGGTGAATACGGGGGTCGGTCTGGTGTCATGCGGTGTATGCGCTGGATACATTTCCGGGCTACTTCCACCTGGAGGGGGCAGGTCCCTGTGGGACGGGATCCTGGTATGAGCAAGCGGCATAGTTCCGGTGTCGCTACCCGGCCTGCGACTGTGTATGTTTCGTACGTGTACCGGTCAGCCGTCCAATAGGAGAGCCATTGAAGCTGCGCCGCCAAGAAATAGGCCTCGAATGATGGGGCTCCAAGGCCCCACTGTGTCGTGGGTAGTTTTAATTTTGCTAGTGCGATTCTGTGTCATCCTTTGCCCCATATCAGGGAGCCAAGAAGTGTGTCCAAATCTTTAAAGAAGGAACGGGCGGGATTACTGGAAGGTTGGTAAAATAATAAAGTAGTCGTGGAACCAGAATCATTTTCGCAAGGGCCACTCGGCCAATCGGGGCCAGCGGGAGATTCCGCCAAACCCGATGGTGGATCGTGTACTGGCGAGTGCCCTACGATGGTTACCCTCGAAGATGTCGGTGGGTGAATGATATAGGCGAATCCCCAGATAGCGAGGGGCCTCCGCGGTCCAGCTGATTTTCTGGTCACCAATCCAGACCTCCTGAGGGGTAGCATTCGGATGTAGGGGGTACACCACAGATTTATCCCAGTTCACCTTCAGGCCCGAGGCGTCGGCGAATTCGGTCAAGGCGGTCCCAAGTAGAGTGAGATCCGCTGCGATGTCCCGTATATAAAGGAGAAGGTCATCAGCATATAGTGATACACTGTGTGTGGTATCTGCAAGCGGGATGCCCCAGTCCTGTCCCTCCCGGCGGATACGGATAGCTAAAGGTTCAACGGCCAGCGCGAATAACAGGGGTGAGAGGGGGCAGCCCTGTCGCGTACCCCTATGTATCGCGAACTCCGGGGAGACACGGCGTCCAATGCGGATTCGGGAAGTGAGTTTAGTATATAGAAGGTGGGTGTAAGCTATGAGCTTGGGACCGAGGCCAGCCCGTCGGAGAACCGGGAACAGGTACTGCCACGTTAGGGTGTCGAAAGCCTTTTCGAGGTCCAAGACCAGACACGCCGCTCTGGGAAAGCGGTCACCGATCTGATCCTGGATGTGAAAAAGACGGCGTATGTTCTGCGAGGTATTCCTGCCCGGGACAAATCCGCATTGGTCCGGGTGCACCAGCGGGCGCACGATTTGGGAGTATCTCTCCGCCAGTATTTTCCCCAGGATTTTACTAACGGCCGTGAGAAGTGTTATAGGCCGGTAAGAGGCTAAAAGTTGTGGGTCACGATTGGGCTTCGGGAACGTTACGATCACCGACTCTCTCATGGACCTGGGTAATTCACCGATTTGCAGTGCTGTGTCCAACACTGTCAATAAACGGGGGGGGGTCAGCTGGGAGGCGAAGGTGGCGTAGTACTCCAGCGGGAAACCGTCCAAGCCTGGGGCTTTGTTACGGGCCAAGGCACGTATGGCATGTGTAATCTCAGAGGTGTGTATCTTCGTATCTAGGTCCATCTTATCTGTGTCAGATATCTGGGGGAGGGGAAGGGGGTCCAGGAAGTGATTGACTGCCTCTTGACTCCATGACCGAGGGCCACTGTAAACCGCTGAATAATATTGATGGAACGCCTGAATGATCTCGTCCTGGGATTGTACCAGGGTGCCATGGTGATTAATTATTGACGTGATGGGCTGCACCTCCGTGTCTTGTTTAGCTAGCCACGCTAACAGTGAGCCCGTTTTGTCGCGGTCTTTCTGCATTCGGGTCGCGTAGGCCCGAAAATTGTAACGCCGTAGGTCCGCGCATGCTCCCTGGTACTCTGATTTAGCATAGGCGAGTTGTGTCACTGCTGCCACCGATTGGTAGGTGGTCTTTGTAGCATTAGCGAGCTGTTCTTCCGCTTTGTCGAGGGCCTGTTCCAGGGTACGTTTCGCCCCGGCTCTCTGTTGAATGCAGTCCCCTCTGGCCACCACCTTAAAGCCATCCCATTCAACTAGGATTGAGGATGCGGTCCCCGTATTGTGGGTAAAGTATTCTTGAATACTACGTCTCTGTTCGTGCGTGAAGACTGGGTCCGTCAGACAATCGCGTGATAGGCGCCATGTGGGGACAGGGGGATGTGGGGGTCTCCATTGAAAGCTTAACAAATGTGCATCATGATCGGATACGACCCTACCTAGGTAATCTGTGTGCCATACCTGCGGGAGTAGTGTTGCTGTACATAGAAAACGGTCCAGCCTGACTCGTAGATTGTGGGGAACGGAGTGGAAGGAGTACATACGCGTTTGAGGGTGGTGTAGTCTCCATGCGTCTGTGAGTGACCAGTGTGCGACCCATGCCTTAAATCTATCTATTTATCTGTGTTTGGGGGAGTGCGGGAGAGGGGGGTAGGAGCGGTCCAATCTAGGGTCCAGAATACAATTGTAGTCCCCTCCGAGTATCCAAGGTACATGTGTGAATTGCGCTAAGGTTTTCGTGAGTCTGTCCCAGAATTTGTCTTGGTCAACGTTTGGGCGTATATGCTTCCCAGCAGGACGGCCTGACCATCCAAGAGTCCCTCCAATAGGACAAATCTGCCCTCCCCGTCCACCACCCGTCTAAGCTCCCGGAACGGAGTTCCCGGGCGAACCCAGATCAGCGCTCCGCGGGCAAATGATGAGTAAGTTGTAGCGCAGATAAGACTTCGCGTGTATCCTGCCCGCTTCCGCTACATTAAGGTGGGTTTCCTGTAAGAAAAGGATGGACGCTGTCCGGCGTTTCGCGTAGGCATAGATCGCATAGCGTTTGCGTGGGGTGTGGAGACCGCGTGCATTTAGTGTGAGTATGTTAACGTCTGCAGTGTTCGCTATCGTCGCCATGTGTAGTGTATGTTGTGTGTGGGTCGGGTGAGATGCCCGTCAGAGTGGTCGGTGAATGGTCTCCTAGGGGTTCGCTGCGCGTTCGAAGAATAGAAGAAAGATCAACCTGGCCACTCAAGTGTTTGGCTGTGTGGGTGTAGGGGTCCATGACGAATGGGACGTATATGAACTGGGATACAAACAACGTGCAAGGGTACGGGAAACAGTCCCAATGCAAAGGACTCATCGTTTGAGAGACGGTGTGTCCAAACTCTGTCCCGTAACACTGGGGGGAAAACCTGCTCTATATGATGGGGGGTGGCGACATGCAACTGCGCGGCCGTGCGTCTAACGGGCATGTAGAAGGATCATTGCGCGTCACTAGCAGGGTACCAAACTCTTCGTTCTCAACAGTGGGTACATAATGGACATTACTCATAAGGATACAGTTAGTCTGTTGTACTAGGTTGAGTCACGGTGAGGAGGGGAAAGCCTGTCCATCCAGTAGCCCTTCTGCCGTTTGTGTGGTGACCTTGGGGGGTGCCACCGAGCCCACCCCTGAAGCGGTGTCATCACTGTCATTTTCGCCGCGGGCCCCCGAAGGTGCAGTGCTTCAGTGGATGCGACAAGCAGGGGCCCTCGTGTTGTCGGCCACCGGCGTGGGCACGTCCCCTCAGAGGCAGTTCTGGAGGTATGCTGGTTCCCACTTCCCGCCAGGGGGTCCAAGCAGGGGGCAGTGCAAGACGATCCAGGTGCAGGGAGTGCCCCCGCAAGGGACGGGGGGCGACGGGTGATGTGCCCCAGTCGTTAGGTCACCCTCTCGGGACACGTTCTCTCAATGGTACCAGTGAAGTAGACACACGGTGGAGGCTCGCCGGCGGCACTCTAGTGGGCAGACGGTGTGCTTCCAGCAGAGTCAGGAACCTTGGTCGCCGCCCTCTCACATTGTGGGCCCTCGTGGAGGACTTGTGGTAGGGCCAGGTGTCACATGGGCGGCCATGTTGGGGCCAGGCAAAGGATGTTTTCGGCCGGCGATGGGGCCTGAGATCACGGTGCCCCCACCAACAGCCGCAGACTCTCCCGTTCCCCCACCACGCGCCGGTCACACCGGGTACCTGCAGTGTTCTGTGTTGAGTCACAGCCTACCGGGTGCCAACTCCCTCCAGTGGTGGTAGCCGCCGCGTTGGGTCGCCCTGGTCTCCGGCGCCGCTCAAGCCCTGGGGGGGACCCCAAGGGCGCTCTGCTGTGTCTCCTTCTGGGGGGCCCACCGCCGCGGTGCGTGTAGAATCAGAAGCCCCCGCTGTGGGCAGACCGTATACTCAGGGGGCCATGCGGAGGTCAGGCAATGCCCCATGCACCCGCCCGAGAAAGCCCGGGATCTCCGCCGATGCTCAATGCTGCCCTGTGGCCCCCCCCGAACACCAGCTGCAGCGGGCACCCCGGTTATCCAGTAAGAGCGAGGGGGGGCCCTCCGAGTCCACTCCAAGTCTTCGCCGGGCCACCCGGCGCACCGGACGGCGAGCGCCGCGAGGGGGCCGGTCCGCACCTCAGTTCTCCGCCGAATCCCCAGAGGCTCGAGAGGTCTGGGCGCTGCGTTAGTCGGGCGCGACGCGTCCACACTTCCGGCCTCGTCCCTGCGCCGCCGTCGGGCTGTTCAAAGGGCCGCCGGCGCCATCTTGTAAAGCGGATCGCGGCATAGGAGGCTCTGTGTACTGTGGCCCCGTCCGGGGGCCGCTGCTGTGAGCGTCTGCAGGCCTCCGCACACACCGCACCCTCATCTGAGCAGGTTCCGACGGATCTAGAGCAGTTCACCAGCCTCAGTGACGCTCTACGATTAGTGTTAGAGGCGCCCGAGCCCGGAGCCTCAGCAGTACATGTCTGCCATCGTGGCTGTCGTAGCCACGCCCCCCCATCTTTTTCTTCCTACCTTGACAGTGAGATATATTTTTTCAGGGACAAATACAATCGCACCTTTTAAGACAAATGTTTGTAAGCTGGTGCTTTGCACCTGTAGATACATCTCCTACTGTCCATCAAAGACTGTTCAGGTGAGCCTCTTCTTCTTCGGTCTAACAGCTCATTACTCTGTGGGAAAGGCCCTAATGTGCACTTACTTCTGCTCTCTCTTTATGAAGATTGTGATCAGGAGTCAGCTTGGGTCCTGTATATGCAACTTCATTTCTATTGCTGGCTCTGACTCCTGTGAACCTTTGCCACTTTGCAGACTTGGCCTCGTTGTCTCTTATTTTGTGGCTACACCTGCTACAAATGCTCTAAACATCTTGGCAGTGGTAGCACTCAGACTGCCAGCCCGGGGGAAAATGTCTGCTTATACCTAGCTTTTACTGGCCAGTGGCGCTGGTGATGCTGGTCCTGGGCGGAGTTTAAGCAGTACTGACACCTTATTTTTTCAGCCCTTGTGAAAAGTTGTACATTGCATCTCTAAAATGCTTACCAGGTTAGCCTTAGATTTGCCTTTCCTGAAAGTCATCAGTGATACAGATTCAATTATATGAAACACTGGACGTCTACCCCAGAATGCACACAAACTGGAAATCCAGTTTGTAAACAAATACTGAATTCCCCCCCCCAAGCAGATAATTATAGATATAAGGTCATTTTTTGTAGCAAATTTCACCACTCCAAGGATGGACATCCATTTGTGTCGCGATTCCAGTTTTGTCAGAAGAAGCTGTATTCTACTGAGAAAACCTATAGTAATGAAAATATAGAAGGAATGCAAACATACTTCTTTGTTTTGTTAGGACCCAGAATATGAATGGGAGACATTACCCTTTTCCCTACTCTATTTCACACACAATTGCATATACAAGATGTGTAGCCATAAAATAGTTCAGCAGTTTGATAGGAAGTGATACAGATTATGTTGTAATGTATTTCTTGGAATTTGCGACATAACACCCAAAAAGTGAGTAAGTTATGAAAAATATACCATATAGATAAGCATCACCCTGCAGTATTCATGGGCAGCATTCTGTGAGCAGCTATGGCAAGGTGGAGCTCAGTCATGCACATTACAAAGAGCAATTACAACACTGGCTCTGATCGACACAGCTCAATTGAAGTAAGGCTTCCTTTGACCCGAGAACTTCTCATGCTTGTGCAGCCAACTTCCAGGACAATAAATTGGGACCTTCTGGTTCAGTGTATTTTTGACATTACAGAGTAATCTTTTCATAAGTTTATGTTATCGTTAGAGGAATTACTCGGACTAAGAATTGATTTTATTCAGATATAAATGATTCTATGTAAAGGAAACTCTCAGCTCTAAAAAGTGCTATCATTGTGACAGTAAAATGTTACATTATGAGATGGTATTGCTTCTTTGCCAACTAATTCACTTTATTTTCCATTCTTGTTGGGTTTATTGCTGAATCACTGTGAATGTTGACCATTTGCCATTTCAGGGTGTTGTCCTCTCTGGCTGTGTAATGCTCGTGTTGTAATCAATAGTTTGTGTCGTTTATTTCCCTGAGTTCAGAATATTCCTTGCTGTACATTCTCCTTTGAACTCTGTCGTTGTGGAATGTGTTTAGAGAACCTGCGCCCTGAGAGGCAGTTGGTTACTATTGTCGTGCTGACAGGTGCTTCTTTTGGTGTATCATATATCTTTAAATAAATCCACATATTTAGTTCATCTAGGAGTACTCCGTGTCTATGACGAGTGACCGCACATGCAGGATGCTGCAGAACGACATCAACCCCTTAAGACTTTTTGAGTAGTGTGTGAAGGGGCAATTGGGATATTACGTTCTTGGAAGTACTTCAGTTATTCATGCCTGTACATGTGAGGTGTAGACTTGTTTCATTGTACTTTGGTAGTAAGTTGATAATAGAACTTTTATAATTGTACTCATTTCTGTTAAAGTGACTGTTTCCCCTTGATGCACTGTTGGAGAGGAAGGGTGTGACTCTCCTAAGGTCTTGGAACGCTTAGACAAATTAGGAGTATGTGGTGTGGCACTGCGATGCTCCAGTCTGTTCTTTCTGGTAGATGGTCCACCTACCTCCTTTTTTTCTCCTTCTGCTGAACCATTGAGTCACAATGTCCTGCAGGATTCTTATCTGAGCCCTATACTGTTCAATATTTAGATGACCTCTCTCATTGCCATCATCCAGTCACATGCATCAAGGTGCTGTCATATGCAGATGATACACAACTCATGTCTTCCTTGCAAAAAGCTACCCAAGAGCTTAGAATTGAGGCCTGAAAGAAGAACTGCTGTTTGAAGCTAAATTTGGAGAATGCAAGATCATGTTCTTTGGAAGCTCCCAGTCTTTAGGGTCTAGTGCAGAGTTCTCCAAAGTCAGTCCTGGAGGGGTGGATCCATGGCAGCTTTCTAAGATAACTACATTTATCTAAATGGGGATATTTTAAATAAATCTGGCGCTCCAGGATCGACCCGGACCTAGCGCATGGTGGCTGAATTAATTAGGGGAGCCACCAAGCCTGTGTAGTCTATTTCCTTAAGGAATTTTGTAGTCAAATTATTTTGTCCGCAAGTTGTCATAGTGACTGCCACTTGCTTTGCACTTTTACTGTCTGAATCTGAAAATTGTTGCAGATAATAGTCTTAAAAATATTGTCTACTGACTAATCGCTGCTAGGTTAGATTACTCTAATGTCTCTTATCTGGGTGTGCCTTACTGCCTGATCCGTCAACTTAAGGTTGGACCAAATACTTCAGTCAGGCTATTAGTTAGCATTCCCCACCAGCAATCAATCATTCTTCATCTGAAGAGGTTTCACTGGCCTCTGAAACAAAAGTGAATCCACTTTTAATGCTTGTTGCTAACTTTCAGAGCTTTTTCTTTAGAAAGGTCCTAAATATTTTATAAACAGACTCTGTCACAGTTAGCCGAACAGACCGTTAAAGTCATCTAATTTGCTTCTTTTAAAAATTCCGCATATCTGTTGGACCAGAAAAGGAGGATGCGCTATCTCTTTCCTTCGCTCCATACTGTGAAATGAACTGCTCTCTCTCTCTCTGTGCCCTTCCTTCTGAACTTTGCTGTGAAAAAGCAGTTGAAAACCTGGCTATTGACTCTACTTAAATGTTGTCTGACTGTGTCCTAATTACTTAGTGCTGTTTCGCCCTAGTTGGCAGCCCTCGCGCTGTATAAATTCCATTCATTCATTCACTCATTCAGGTCACGCTGAGGTCATTTGATGAGCAAAATTCTGCACTGTCAGCCAGAGCTTGTGATGTCCATTGACCAAGATGTTGCAACGTGCTGCTCATTTGTTCTTGAGCTTGCATTGGCCCTTCTTTACAGGCTGACCAGGGGGCACACGGTGTACAGAGAAATCCTGTTGAAGAAATACTGCTCGTCAGCCGTCTTGAGTGAGGCTGATGTGCCTCACAGATCTGTAAGCTTTCAAGAACCGTGTGCGTGCGTGATTATTTTAGTGTGGTGTACAGAACAATAATAAGTAACTTGTGAATTACAATAACTCTTGTGTTGAAAAAAAGGAACTTGAGAATAAATTATTAAAACAGATTGGCATGTTGTCAGAACCCCTTTCAGAGGGCCACGGGGCACAGAGGAGCTACTCTGCCCAACCGTGGTGGTTGAGGCTTTTTAGTCCTGCTGTCCCAAGTCTCGACCTTCTATGGATCCTGAGCAACTGGGTCAAATACCCCTTCTGCACTTGACTCTTAGGTTAGTATGTGTAGGAGAGTAGGGTCTGCTATCCTATGGTCACCCCAAATTTTTGCTTTTTGCTTCACTGGTTTTTGACATATTGAGGCTGTGGGCCTGCCAATCAGACCCCCAGCCTGCTGTTCTCTCTACTAAATTTACACTATGCACCCTAGGTGCATAACCAATTGGAAGTGGATCACCCTGTGAGCCCCTGTACCAGTGTACACTAGGTACCCAGGGCATTGGTGTATCTAAGGCCTACCAGGGGCTGAAGCATGTATTATGCCACCCCTGGCCTGGCCTAACAAATTTGACACAACTGGCTGATCACTCAGCTGGGGTAAGTTGGTGTAACCACCTCTTACTTAGGTGTAGTATACCTATACCTAACCTTAAATGGGACACATGTTAACCTATAAGTCACTCCTATGGCAGGCCTTAACAATCCTGAAGGCAGAGTGCTTGGTTCCATGTGAGATGGTGCTCTGGCATGAGCTGAGCCTGTCTGCAGTGGTCGGAACAACTTCCTTCTACTGTTTCCAGATATCGTCATACCATATACTCTTAAGTGCATTATGAACCTCGCGGTTAAATGCTATCTTTGGTTTGGCTTTATCAAAACATGTCAAGTAAGGTGTCATACGAATTGGAATACTAACCCCTCGCCAATTCTGGCGACGGGGTTAGCATTCCACCCTTCTGAGGGACACGACATGTACAGTACCTGAAACCCGGGTAAAATCAGACAAGGGGAGGTGCGTGCACCACCCCAGACAGGATTTTGTGTATTGGTCAGGTAGGGCTTGAATAGAACCAGACATGCCTGAGGCTCACAAGGAGCCTCGGTGCATATGCCAGTTCAAACCGGTCCTGGGGCACACCAGCCCTGGACCTGGGGCGAGCTGGACAAAGGATTGGGGGTGTAACCACCCCCCTTCCTGGTCCCACCCTTAGGGAGGGACCTAGCAGGTAGTCCGGCCCCTAGAATCCGAATAAAGGTAGGAGCTGTGTCCTAAGACTTTAGACATCCTGGAATCAACTTGAAACTAAGAAGAAGACGGGAACTTCGACGCTCTGCCGCACAGAGGACTGAAGTCAATCTCCCCTGTGGTCAGGGAGTGACCACCTTGCTAACGCAAGCACCATCCAGCGAATCAACGTCTGCTTTGCCGCTGCCTCCCGCCGGAGCCCGAGCCCAGAGACTGACAAGACCTGGACCTCCAGACCTCTCACCGCCCGATCCACAGTCCCTGAAAAAGAGAGACCCGTGGAGGCAACGAGACACGTGGAGCCAGCCATCTTGAAACGACCACGACAAGCTGCAAGTGCAACAACCGAGGCTCCCTCCAAGTTGTGCTTTGGGATCTGAGAAGCCCAACCCTCGAGCAGCATCTGCACCAAAGGTGAGCCCTCCAGCATCTCCACAATCTGCGTGGGGCCCTTCTGCATTTTGCCACTCGACGCGCCTAACCGGTTGCTGGCCCGCTGGCTAGTGGCCATCTTGGCGACGAACTTCAAGAAATACACCGCTGGTCTGGTTGCTCCAGACTGGTCCTTGCTCCCCTCCAAAGGAGCAGTCCCTCTGACCTTGCTGGTCAGAACCATCAGCTTATTTCGTTTTCCACAACGATTGCTTTTGCCAAGGCTTGTTTGCTTCGATCAAGTCGCCGACACCGCCGACAGCGAGAGCCTGCGTGGGACAGCTCGTGAACCGACTCCTGGACGTCGTCGACCTTCAGGGACCACGTGGCTGCAGAGACAAGCTACACCTTTCTTCCTGTTTGCACCCGACACCGCCTGGTACCCACCTGGTGCCACGCTGGTCACTGGCTAGTGACTGTGAACACTGTCCCCTCTGCTTACAGGTCTTCTACAACTCCGATCCACTCTTGGATCCACCGCATCTCTCCCGGACCGACCGCCTGCAGCATCTTTGTCCACAGGCACCACGGAACAGATAGAAGAAACCCGACGCACTTCGACACCTATGCACCCGCTTCCTGTGGGTGAGGTAAAGCTGGCACTCCGGTGCCCAAGTGTAGAGTATCATCTCTAGTGTCTGTGTTTCCAATCTTGAGTTCCTAGTCCATCCGGAAGATTCTTTTTGCAGTAACTTTGTACTTTTTACGCACCCATTGAAAACCTATGGGAGCTCGCGTGTGACTATTTGCTCTGCACACGCAACCCGTGGACCTCCTGGTCACTAACTAAAGTTAGCTCCTTGTAGGCCCAGCGATTCTAGAGGCCCTAGGCCTTTTCCCTTTTCTGTTCGTGGTACTTATACCACTATTTTAGTATATGGTTTGAGCGGCCACCAGGGCCTATCCATATAAAGTGCAACTTCTGTGTATTCTACTGTAATCTTGTTTGACGATTTGTGCTCCTGTGCTCATAAAGAGACTAGGGGTTACTTTGAGAAATAAATACATATATATTTTCAATATATATCTGTGTGGTGTCCTTTCATTGGTATAAAGGGGGGTTGCATTTGGTAAAACAGCCTGCTTAACACGCTTCACGAGTTTAGCCTCAAAGACTGCTTAGCCTACGCTACCACTAGGGCAGCTAGTCCGAAAAGGTTGACTTACAACCACACCATAAGGGTTGCTTGGCATGGTACAAGGTGATCACTTTAACTAGTAAGCATCATATACCAGGCCAACTTCTCACAGTATGGTACGAGCAGTCCTAGGCTCCCTTGAGGGGAAATCGATACAGATAAGTGACCACAGGCTCACAACTCAACATGCGCATTGCAGCCGCAATAAATCGCAGTCCAGCTAAATACTCACTTTTATGAAAAAAGAGAAGTATTTTATTTTCTACCGCAACCAACACAAAGGAAAAATATGACATTCACAAACTGGTACACAGTTCACCCCTGAGGTCAGGACTCTAGTGTTTCTATGGTGATTCCCTTTTCCACTCCATCCTCATTTTAGTGGTAGTGGCTATTCTCCATTGTGGGGTTCCTCGCCCGTGAGGTTGTGGAGGGAGTGGGGATCTGTGACAAACTTTTCTTAGATCCCTCGCTTGGGTGATGGTGCCCTGGTGCTTTCACTACATCCTCACTTCTCAGACGGGAGGTGGCAGATCAGGTCGCAGTTCTTGACTCCCGGTAACCCCGCTGGTGTACGGGGTGACCGTACCTCACAGCATACGGGCTCCTGCCCGATCGGCACAGTGAAATCCTTTATCGGAGCCTCTCCTGGCACACGGGTTGCCGCCTGCTACCACACAAGGCTGCAGCCCATACCACACAGTAGTTTTTTCATGGCAGCCCCTGCTGTGTTGCCGATTTGACACTGCACACAGCTTCGGCCGGATTGGCACAGCGCAGCACACGGCTCAGTTCACTGTGGCCCTCTCCTGAGTCGCTGGCTTTCCTGCATACATGCAACAACCTGATCAGTGCAGCAGCCATTTCTTCACACCTCGCACAGGGAGTCAACTCAACACAGCTCCCCACTGGACTTTGCTCCATCCAACACTCTTCCCAGGACATACTGGTCTTGGTAAGCAGGCAGACACTAGTGCTCCAAGCTCCACGGCAGATGCTCTTGGACTCCCTGGGTAATTTGCCCCCACCCAGCAGGGAGGCTAGCAGGCCTTGGCCCCCAGTCCTGTTCACAGGCAGAGGTAAGTAGTAATTTTATTGCATGTAGTTAATTAAAATCATTACAGATTGTGTTTAAAAAAAGCATTGCTTTGCCAAAAACTGATTGATTTAAAAAAACAAAAAAAAAATTGGGAAAAGCCCTTTTTTTCAAAATTCAACGTTATTCAACAATACTCTGTGTATAAATTAGTTCTTTTTTTTAAGTCCGTCTTTTTACATGCATCTTAAAACGTGCTAAAATCCTGGGCAGTATTTTGCCGTCACTTGTATTCTTGTTGTTACTTGTCGTTGTACTTCTGAGAAGTACCTGTGAGCACTATGTGTTTGGTATTAGTAAAAGTTGATTGACATTCTGCAGAAATCTGGCTGCCCTACATGAGATCTGCAATGAGTGGCTGTTTAGTAGTAGCATTAAGGCCGGTCTGCACGATCTAACTTTGGAGGAGAGGAGCGGAGTGGATGAAGTAGGTACTGCCTTCTCAAATGGTTCACCGCTGGGCAGATGCACACTAGGTGTATAAGGGATTCTTCCGTCTGTCCACAAAGTCTGCAGAGCATAGTTGGCCATGCTTGTTTCCACACGGGAACTTGGTATTTTGCTGTAAATGCTCCCAGTCTGACCAAAAATAATAGTTGATGTTGGATTGATGGAGTTATATGCTGGACAAGATATGGCTGGGGAAATTGTGTCTCATATGTCGATAGAACCATCCAACCATGTTTTTTCTTTGCTAGAACTGCTTTGTCCATTATCCAAGCCTTTTGTTTTGTGGCGTTATTGGCTATTTATTTGAATGCGGCAAAGCTGTAGCCAGTGTTCCAGGCACTCGTAGGCACACATACATTCAGCACATGTATTTTACATGCATGAACTGCACCCTTCATGTATTGTACAACTCACAGGTGCACATACCCCTATCACATGCATTTAATCTGCACGGCACTACATCCTTCATGTACCATACCACTCATAGGAACATATACATCCAGCGCAGGACTTTAACATGCACTATGTAGGCAGTACTGCACCCTTCCCAGGCACACATACACCTAGCACAGATACACCACTCCTCTATGAGGGAAAAGAGACTGCAGTAGTATTCGCGTCCGGTGCATTAAAATGTGTGAACCAAAACATCTTTGTAATTTAGAGGGCAGCACAAATGTGCTTTTTGCGCAGGATACATTTTAGTATTTTTTGCAGGGCTTTGAAATCAGGATCAGGACTGATGATATACTCTTTAAGTGTTTTCTTGCAAAGCGTCAGAGTGTAATGCCTAGGATGTTTCTGCGGCTGGATGGTTTAAGAGACTCTTATTTTTAGGTGAATTTTAAGATGGAGTATTGCCTGCATTAAAGAATAGATTTACAGATTCTCGTTTGGGTCTTTCCAATCTCTGGCAATTATATGGTATCCCACCATCGGTATTGTAAGTTTGTGAAGAGTCCATAGGAAGTGAAGAATGGGCACAAGCAGAGAAAAAAAATGATGTGCAGAAATAACTCACTGAATACCCGTTAAGAGGTTGGCCTGGTAGTAATTTGTCAGATGAAACATTGAAAAGGAATTGGTAAGTTAGGAATCATCTGTCTGTTGTTGACAGTAAAGAGTGTAGGAGTGATTTATCCAAATGGGACTAGGGAAAATGTGATTGGCTCTTTTTTCCCTTTCCTTGAGAGTGGTGGAAATGTGAGATAATATGGTGGTGCCAGACACTGGAGAGGTGTTGCATGTTTCCAGGTTATGTAAGGTTAATAATCATGAGAGAAGGGAAGTGGATTAGCATTGGAGAAAATTGTGTGAATAGATCATATCCTTGACACAAATTTTCTAGACCTATGATGCTGGGCATGATTACTTCTGTAATAAGAACATTTATTAGGTCCTTTATTTTTCAAGTTTATTGGCTTATTTTTTATTTTATTTTGTAAACATTTTTATTAGCATTTTTCATTAATTGGTACATTTATTACATACTAGCAGATATTGGCTTATTTTTTTACTTATTTTATCCAATTAAGTGTATGTCCTTTTTGCAGCTGGGTTTTGTTCTAGTGTTGCTCATTTTCTCTAATTGAGTGAGAGGATGTGTTGTAGTCTATACTTGTTTGTCATGCAGTTTCTACATAATATTCATTATTATACATTAGCCTTCTAAAGAATTCTCTGTGTGTCATTGTTGAGTGTGTGTAGAGAACATAGATGTTGTGTAGCAGTTTCTTCCTGGTATCACACTGACTGGTACTTTTGAGAGCGTGTCTTATATCTGCTGATAAAACTATGCATTTAATTCATGTATAAGTGGTCTGAATCCTTGTAACAGCTTTCAAACTATGTTGATTGCTTTCTTGATCGCTCTACGACAAACAAGTGGAGTTAATGGCATGATTATGGTCTGTGACACTAATGTTCGCATCTGTCGCTGTTGTCAAATTCCAATTTCACTATATTAAGTGTATCATAATGTGGACAGGCCACTGGTGATCCAGGTATACATTAAAATAGTTTGCAGTGTTCATCACTAAATATGAATGTCCGTTAGATAATTTTCTTGAATCCATAAATGACGCTAAGTGATCTAATACACAAATGTGTTTATAATATTACTTTACACTATGCTCTGAACTAAGTATAGAAGTGGTACTTAACTTCTCCTTCTGTGATTTCTTTTTCTCAACAGTGTAATTCTCTTGCCTACCTGACTGGTAGTTAGTCAATTTTAATATAAAACTACATTACTTTGTAATTCATGTGGCCTTCCTTCACTAGGGCATCTTGGGTGTTAACTTGCTATTTCCAGTCTACTCACTACTGCTCGATGTGTGTGGGTCAATTACATTAGTGTACAACCACATTAATTTCCACTCTCTAACTGTAAGTATTGATTACTATATTAGTTATGACTGCATGGCATTTGGGGCTAGGAAGGCAGCCAATAAACATATGAGGGTTCACAGCAAAAGTATTTAATTTGGGTGTTATAACATTCAATACACACACCTTCCCACTCACTTTCTCGCTCTCTCACTGACTACACATAAAAGAAAAATCTGTTCGCCCGCAGCAAGAAAATTATCTTTTGGAGCCTCACCTCTCAAGTGGAGTGTCAAATGCTCAATGGTATTGGAGAACGGCCCCCTTCAGTTGTCCCATCTCTTAAATCATCCACAACGATACCAGTGAAAATGCCAACTTTTGTAGCCGGATGTATAACCCTTTTTTTAGTTACTGACACTAAGATTCAGAGTTTGCAGTCACAGAAATGTTTTTTTCAGTGTATAAATCCCATTTTTAGGATTTATTAAAGTGTTATCAACTCCTAAAATGGGATTGAGACTATATACGAATTTGCTGTTTGGAAGGGGTGTGGTGTTGGTGTCTTTTCCAAAATACTGAATCAGTGTGTAATGTGTTAATGGATTGCTGCCCTTCATCTGGTTGCAAGCCATTGAAAAGTTACCAGTCTCCAAGTGGGGGTGGTAACCTGATTGCAAGAGGAAAGGGTCCTGATGGACCCCTTTCCTTTTGTGAATGTTGAAAAAAGTTTCAGGAAGAAGGACTGCCACTGACAACTTTCAAAGAAACTGAAAAAAAGAAGACTTTTATTTTGTCAAAGCAGCTGCATTTCCTTTCATTAAATTAGACTGCTTAAAAAAAGTTTCTTTATTGAAAAGCATTCACAGACTTGGTGGTCTAGTCACCCTTGCAGTCCACCATCCATGTGATAGCCACAAATCAGAGCGAGTTTCAACAGGAAACTTTTCTCATGACTGTTATTGAGGTAGGTTGGATTGCAGCCCACTCTGATTCAGAATTTTGGGGATGGACCTGTACATAGGTCACTTTGCAAATTCCACACTGGAAATTGCAACCAAATTGTGATCAGATTTTGCGACCAGTGAGAAATACATCTGTACCTTGGTTTCTCAAATCTGGAAAGATTTACAAGGCACATAAAGGAAATTGCACTGTCCCACTTTTGGGAAATCCTCAGAGATATCAGGTAACAGTCTCCCTGTCATATGCTTGCTAATCTCTACCTATGCTAGCTATCTTAGTCTTGGGCAGTGGCAATCCATCAATGCTTACTGCAGCAGTAGCAGGCTGAAGCAGAAACAGTTAGCGTGAAGTTAGGGTGATGGAAAATAAGCAGTGGGTACATTTTCAAGTGACTTAGGGGATGGAGCAGGGTTAAGGATTGAGTGGGGTTAAAGGAGGGTCAGTGTTGGGGTGCCGGAGAAAACAGTGTTGTAGTGGGGCTCATTTGATTCTCTGTAGTTCACTACCTGTAGGTTATCACGAGCACAAGGCCAAGATTTCCACTCCGCCCGCCCCGCTGCCATCGGATAGGGTCTTTTTTTTTTTATTGAACAGTTTTTATTAGAAACAATATGCAGCAATAGTGACATTACATTGACATCTTAGGCAAAATGTTCATAATATTACGGCATTACCTTTCCAGCCGTCAACGGATATGGTCTTTTTATGGCTGTGTTGAAATAGAACCTCATAAGGGATGGCAAACGCTACATAAATTGCGATGCCATACTATTTCTCCTGCGCTTGTGTAGGTGCAGGCACTCACACCACAAACACATACATATTCTGTCACAAAAGTAACTGGCTGCCTCCGATTCTTTTTAGATTCCACTTTTATGCAAATTTCACATGCCACCATTTTGAGGAGTGTTCAATTTTATCTACACCAATTAAAAAGGTCTTACTTTGGCATTTTCCAGAAAACCACAATTTGTGGTGATAAAAGGAAGGACGTGTTCATAGCGGAAAAAACAGCAAAGAGGCTGACAAATAAGGTAGTTAAAATCTTCAGCACCCTATGTATTGGAACAATAATATGAGTGTTGGTTTAATGCCTATTCATATTTTTTTGTGATATTATCTGAAACACGGTTTGTTTTTACAGGTTCCATCTAGGCACCATTGATAATAGGACAGCACAGAAATGCAAGTTTATTACTCAGAAAATATCTCGCATCTCGGTAAAACACATTTCCTTCGCATCTTTACAGGAAAGAAAATAGGGCTGATAATGCGTCCATTATGGTGCTCAGCTATGCATGCAGAAACCAACTACAGGAAAGATGAGCGAAAATGCTTTTAGATGAAACCTATTTTCATGTCCTAAGTGCAGCTGATGCATACACAGCTACGCTTCATAATATCTCTGGGTAAGTCTGAAAAGAAAGCCGTGGAAATGGGGTTTTGTCTACTCATTCCCAGAAGAAAATATGCCCAGATTGGTTTGTAATAGGTTTGTCTCCCCTGCTCGGCTGTGGCGGTACGTTATTAGCCGGTAGCTTTCTGTAACTTGGTGTGGTTTTTTTTATTTTTTTTTAATAGAGATCAGTTCATTAGAGCCCTAATCAAATCTGTTGTAACTCTCCGAGAGCCCCAGCTTTTCTGTTGTGAAATGAATCTGCTGCTGCAGTGCACAGGAACAAAGACCCTGCCTCCCCTTCTGACAGCAGCCTCCACAGCGGGAGACATTAATATTTCAGCGGTTGCATAGGATGCGGCTGAACAATAGATAAAACGTAATTATTGTTGTCTTGCCAGTGATGTCATCTTATCTTGGGTTCATTTTTTCGTGTTTTGTAGCCGAGTGAATTTTGTCATAAATCATTCATGATTACCTGACAGAAGTAATAACACAACCAGGTTGCCTTTTCCGCGAGTGGAAAACCGGTCAGACCTGGGCTGTATTGGAGCAGGGTTATGACTGATTTACACATTGCTGGGTCCAACCGGAGGTGGCATGGTGGGCAAAATAACATGGATTGTGGTTGCTGCCTTTGTAATTACCAGTGTCTGAGACTTATTCAAGCATTGAGTTGTGGCCCTTGTAATTACCTGGTGGCTGAGATTAATTCAAGCATTCCATCCATCACTTTTTTGTATACCTTTCTGCAAGTTACGCCAGTAATTCAACAACATACAACTTGCAAATGTATTTGTTCTTTCTGTTGCTTTGTCATCTGCCGTTTCCACCCTTGCCTTGCTAAACAGATCACACTATCTTTTCCCTCCTGATTCTGTGCTAATTGTGATCATCTGCTTCCTTCCTTCCTCTTCTCTTTCATCTGCGCTGTACAGATGTCCTCCTCGGATGCTGCTCAGCCTTTGGCTTCCTCTCCCTCTCTGCAAGCTGCTTCTGAGAAGAACAACTTGGAGGTATCGTGGCGTTTCCTGGGGGGGAATCTTTTAGAAGGCATCATGTTATAATTTGGCACACAGATGATTTGCAAATGTGATTTCATTTATAATGTAGGGGCATTTTTCTGGGCTTCTAGGAACATTTCTTGGCTGTGTCTGATGCATGTGGCTGTGGTAGTGCAGGTTCTCCAGGCCATCCCTCCTGATGTGAAGCAGGTAAAGGATTTACTCCTGTGTTCAGCAAGGATTGGCACAGGGTTGGATGCCAGGCTTTTTGCTTTGCCATAACGAGAGGAGTCCCAGCCAAAATATTAAAATCTGTATATGTTAGTAATTTTGAGTGCATTTTGGGACTACCTTTAGGTGTATTCCATAAATGAAATTTACATTGGAAACACAGTGATAAAAGAATACAATGACAACATTGATAGGTAATTTGTAATTAAGGTCACTGTTGTAAATTCACTTTAAATGTTGATAATGAAATGCACTTCTTTTTATATGTGGGTATATAATATTGAGTGGACATCCGTGATCCAAATTACAGATTGTGCCCAGTAGGGAGTATTGGCACTATTGTTGAAACCAGTGAAGGTGGAAAGTGTTTGCTCCAAATGGAACTGTTTGTTTGTGAAATTGTATGAACTTGCTTTTATTAGAGCGTTTTAATTTGGGCTCTCCCCTATTTTTTCTATTTAACATCAGACCAATGCATGAAGGAGACTGGCTGAAAGCCCATATAACACTTTAGTGGCTAACTCCAGACCTAAAATTTTTTAATAACTTTAATGCAATGGTGACCCAGTTTCTGGTGTTTATTTATTAGGTTTTAGGGAAATTAATACTCCTGCATGTATTATTATGGTAAATCGTACCATCCATAATGAACCAGGCCGGCATAGCAAATTAAGTCCCTTGAACGAACATAAGAAGTAACTCTTAATCAAACCTACGGAAAATAACATCCTCCTCTGGTGCAAACCAAGCAAAAAATAAGAAACCAGCCGAGAAAAAAAGAATAAATGGGAGTAACAATATACTGAAAAATTATCCTGTATGGTATTCCTTGGAATTTCCACACCCCTGGTATAATACTGAGTAGCGGACATCATGCTAACTGGTTAATCAGTTGGCCTAACTCCATGATGTCTGGCATGTTCCAGGGCCTTCTGATATCATTCACCATCACCAAGAACAACCTGAATCATTAACTTTCTTGAAGACTTGCACCAGATTGCCACTAACCACTCTCACTTTTGCTAGGTGCCGCAAGGATGCCACCAGTGTTTATGCCAGTAATTCTTTCTTATTGAGCTTCAACCTGTCTCCTCTGTTGAGCCACTCTTCTGGAGCCAGGGAACATTAATACCTAACTTCTCCAGTGTCACCTTCTGCTCCCAGTGACCACTTACTGTGTGGTCTCCCTCTCCATTACACAACTCGGGACCGCAGTCACTGTCACTTCCAAAACTGCATTTGCTTATTGCACCATCCACAGGCAGCCTATACTCTGCAAACTGCGATTTGGTGGGATGAATCAGAAGATAACATTTCTTGATTTACAAAGCTTGCAATGGTGTCAGGAAACAACATCTAATCCACATCCAACCTTAGTACACATTGGCAGAGTGCGCCCCTTCTTGTAAATGTGTCATCGCTCCTAGACATCAGGGAGGCTAGCCCTTTGCCTCAGTGTTCATGATGAGAGGCACTGTCCTCTCATATTTATGACACTGTTGACAACCTTTTTCTTGGAGGATACATCTTGTAATTGTTTTGGCTCCTATGAAACATCGTTCTACGGTCACCAATGTCTTGTCAACAGGCATTTTCTTCCTTTCACTGTTAGTTTTGGTGTATTTAAAAGATTCACTTGGTGTGGGCCTGTTTTGGTGAAGACTCATGCTCCAGGTCTTCTGTGTTCCTTAAGGCAAATGGTCTTGGGTTAAAAGTATTTCTCCTTCCTAATATGCCTTTGTTCTCTCAAGGCATTCCAGCTCTGTGTATCTTGGTCAGTATACTTTGTCTGCACCTTAAGGGGGCTCAATTACTTGGGGGCTCAATGATTTGGTGATCCTCTCCGATCTCAGGCATACTCTTGGGTGGAGAGCAAAGATCACCATCAGACAATCCTAAAGTTGTGCCATTTTTGTAGGCCTTCTTAAGCTGCCTGGCCTCCGTGACTTAACTTGTCTGAGGCTCCCTTACCACAGACCCCCACAACCTAAGGGGCGGACAGCACTTGCTGCTCCTAGCCAGACCCTCTCTCTCTCTTTAGGCACCAGCCCATATTTGAGATGTTAGTTGTTCAGATTATAGTTCCCATCTCTGCAACACATTGACTTGAGAGAAACTTTCATCTACAATCAACACAAAGTTGGCCCGCACTGTGTTTAAAATGTCACTTTGCAGTGGGATGTTGCGCCTCTGGCTCACTGTGGCAGCTTGAGGCCCTGAATATCCACCCCAAGTCAGAAGAGCAAAATCACTTTCTGCCCCTCATGAAATTAGTACAGTGACTGCTTGCTAGAAAGATCAGTTGCTCCTACTTCTAACTTGAAAATATTGCCGATTAGACCCATAGTAGCAGCTTAGAATTTGACAAAGGTTTTTTATGTGGTCTTGATGGTCACAATTAGGTCTCTATATGGCACAGAGTAGACTTTCATGTTTCTGCATTACCCTGCCCATGTACTAATTACCTTCCCATGTACTAATTACCTTCCCTGTTTGTTTTCCTTATTATTTAACTGATTTTTGCATTATAAAATTCAAATCAAACTAGTACAGCATATTTGCTTACAAAAGATATTGGATTTGACAAGGGCCCAGCACACCAGGTCAACGTTGCCGACAACAGTTTTTTAAAATCATTTATGGAGATGAGACGCTTATTAAGTGTCTGTCCTTAATGTGCTGCTGTTACTGTTTATCTGCTAAGGGCTTTATTTTGAGTGGGCTAGAATTTAGTGGCAATAATACCACACCTTGTGTTCCCGGTACAAGGTGTATCCGAAACACGGTCCTATTATTACCTGGGAATCACAAGTTGATCCCATATATTCTCCTATGTAACGAGGAGTAACATGCAGCACTCTTGTTCCCATACTGACATCTGCTTGTAAACAAACGATGCAGGCTTTTTTATTGAGGACAAAGGATGACCTGGAGTATTTGTCTTCTGTACATTGTGCAGGACTCACACACCTGGGAGCAACGGATGCGTTAATATCGTACAATCCATAATTCTGTTTCAGATATTTTTATCATAACGGAATTAATAGGTCACTCATTATGAGGTACTAAGGACATTGGGCCTAATTTAAAGTGTGGCGGATGGGATACTTCACCACAAACGTGGCCGGTATTCCGTCGCACTACAAGTGCATTTGTTGTCTATGGCACTTGTAATGTGGCGGACGGGCTATTCATCACGTTTTGACGGAGTATCCCAAACTCTAAATAAGGCCCTTAGTCTATTTTTCAAGATGAACTGTTACTGTCTAGAAGGAGTTTTGTTTTGGCTAGATTAGTATATGAGAACGGGATTACAAACACTACTTCTGTGTAATTGATTTTTAAAGGCACAAAATGTCACTAAGTGAATATTTATAAAAGTTTATTCTATTGTCCGGTGTCAGTTGCCTGCTTTAAAGGTAGCATGTGTCGGACGCCTTATGTAAAGCTGATGTTATATGTTGAGCTCCATTGTAACACAATTGATTAACAGTTATCATCTTAATTAAATTTATCGTGCCCCAAAGTAGTACAAAATGTTTCCTACTTTGTTTTTTCTTCTTTAGCCTTTGATCTTCTGCCACTTTCATCAAACACTCTTTTTTCAAATGTAGCCTTCACTAGTTTCAATAGCGAGACTTGTGTGAAAAGGACGGTCTAGCTGCACTTGCAGTATTTTGATTGATTCAATTGTAAAGGTTAAACAACATACCACTTCACTTTTTACAGCAACCTTTTAAGCAACATCATGATCTTGTTTTAAGATGAATTTGATGGCAGTTGGTTACATCTATATTAAAGTTAAACAGCACATAGAACTTTTCAAAACAGTAATTTGGACAGTTTGGAAAATAACATTTTAGAAAACAGTATCATATCATTAATATATTCTTATTTTAGCCTGCTTGCCTATAGAATAATTATGCATTTAATGTATTCTTGGCACACCCCTTTCTTTTCTAATTCAAATGAGAAAGGCACGCTTTGTCTGCAAATAGCAGTGTTCATAAGGGAAGGGTATGCTGCTGAAATTGTGAGGGACAATGTTACCTAGTTACGGTCAGAGAAAATAAAATCATTCTTGAATACCCATGACATCAGGCATACAAAGATCTCTCTGTATCATCCTAGAAAGAATGGATTAGTTCAACGTTTTAATTGTACATGTGGTGGATGAAATGTTATGGACATACAAAACTACTCCTAATATCAATTACAGAGTATTATCACCTTTTGTTTGAGAGCGTGGTTGAGAGCATGGGTCCAAACTCAATAGGCGATGGATGGAAAAACATCGTATTGATAGCTCGCATTTGTGTAGTCTGGCTGATATCAGGAAAGAGAAAAAATATGAGTGGATGCAAGGGGGCGGACCTACCAGGAATAGTTGTGGGTAGTTGGGTCAGGATTAAGAAACCTAGCTATGTTTTTGAAGTGAGTCCAGAATTTCTGCTCGTGTTCAGGTGGTCCGAAAAACCTCTAGCGTGTTGCACCATTTTGAAGGAAAGATTCGGAATAAGGACAGGATTACTGTCGTTCCGAGGGGAAATGGTGACTTGCAGTGCACTCGGTTTGGTGAAGTGTCTGAGCAAGTATGCGAGAGTGAGCCATGTGTGACCTGTACAAGAAGTGAGCAACGTTAACTGGCATGCCACAAGAAGTACAATGTGGGGTGACATTTTTGTGATTCATTTCTATTTCATGCACTTCTCTTTCCACAGTATAATGCATGTGTGCATTACAGCTATTTTGACACATCACAATGTATTTGTGTATTCTGGTTATTTATGTTTTCATTTTAGCACAAGGATTACATTGTTGGTGAACATGAATGTTATATACACTTCACTTTTTTTATACATAAGTTTGTTATTACAATAGTTGTGTTTATATCATAAGGGGTTTTAGTTTTCTAACTTTACAAGTGTGTATTCATTCCATTTGGTTTTGTCGGTGTAGGACGGCGATGTGTTGGAATTTCTTCTTTATCTAGGCTAAGGATTGGAATGTATAGCACAGGGAGGATGAGCATGCAAAAGGGACATTCTATTGGAAGGCTGTTGGACAAGGAGTAGAGTGGTCATGGTGCGATGTGGTGGTGTTACTCTATGTGAACTGAACTTAAATAAACCCATCGACAATCTCTGACCAGGTCTCTGGCTTCCTTTTATAAATGTAAATACTGTTCAGCAAGAAATATTTCCAGGTTTTCCACAAGACTGTCCTTGTCCATTAGAATGTCATTCAACACCAGGGAGAACATCCTTAGCTCAATGTAGCCATTAATGCCTTGCAGCTAGCTTTATTGCTTTAGAAAAATGGGAACTGATTTCCGTTGAAATTCATTTGCAGTGAGGCAAGTGTGTCGCTATTTGGCTTCACTTATAACTGTAATGACAGTGGAACGGAGGTACCATTCCACATGTATATCTGCCAGTTATGTTGGGAGCTTAAAATCGCACTGTTTAGGAGTTGGAGGTTCCACTTTATTGCCAGACTTTAGACGATCTAACTGAGCAAGCGTTCTTTAACCTAATTCAGATCCAGGTGAAGAGATACTTTCCATGCCACAGTAACTGCAGGACTGAAAATTATGTCTAGGATAGGTCTAGCTGACTTCTGACTCTCTCTGTGGACTATTGCCCGCCCATTAGCGTCATGGAATTGTCTGCGTTTGGAGGCTCAAGCACCTGAGGCACAAGCCACTGTGCACTGTCTTTTAATTGAGTGAGAACAAAGAAGTTGCCAACCCAGGACTAAGTTTATTGGCGGAATTAGCAGAAGAGCTTCTCGAATCCCAGAACAACTGTCTTAAACACTTCATCTAAAGGAGTGGGGCAACTGTTGTTCCAAATATTTAATGTAACCTCCTGGCTGTATAAAAACAAAGTCTGAATATTTGTAAAAGAACTAATGCGACAAGAGCACTCCATTGCACATGAGAAGGAATCTATTTTGTCAGATATCTTCCACAGCTATCAGACTACAAGGGGCTCTCATAAATAATTGGTCAGGCTTGTATACCTATTTGGCTTCTGTTTGCTTATGCTTCTCCTCATAGAATTTTCATAACCTTCAAATTCCCCACCTTGAGCATTGCCAAACCGAGATCATTGAGCACTTCTCTGACCTATGATGAATTTTAAGGTATTTTGTTACACCATATCAGACTTCCATCGTCAGGGCAGTAAAAGCAGCACATAACCAGGGTTAACCGCTGATCCTTGTCTTGACAAAATGACCTATAATGGCATTTTTCAACTAGAAGTATTTCTTTTTTCTTGAGTACCATATTAATACCTATTATGTCCACCTCATTTCAGCTGAAGCATTATCTTTAGTTTTGGCAAAATATGAACCTTGTTTCAAATTTCTGTTTTGATGGCCAGAGTTCTCTCTCACTCCAGAACCTATTAACTGGAGAACATGCAGGGCATCAGTATATGTGTTCAAAATGATTGACGACCTATAGATGAAGATCACAAAGATTATGAAGCTCAAGAGTGTTGTTAGGGTCTTCATGACATGCAGAGTAACTCAAAACACAGTGAAAGCCGCATTTCAGAACCCGTTTCATGGAGACCCAGAGGTGGTTCCTTCCACTGCCAAACACTCATTCCTTTCACCTTTTGGACCTGAAGGGGAACGGAGAACTTACCATGTAGGCAACAAAGTTGCATATTGCGATGACCCTATAATAATTACTCTTCCATACCTGAATAAAAATAATCCTTGTGCCATAAAACTGTTGGAGATAGTTTGTGGCTTTGACAATCCCTTCTTCCAGAAACTGGTATGTAAATTGTCAATGCTGGAAAACACAGTTGAAGAAAGATATTCCAAACACTAACTACACAATTAAACTACACCAACATGAAACAAGTGTCAAGTATAGATTTCAAGAAAAAATGTAAACACTTCTGTAGGAAAATGTGTTATCAGTTGAAGAGGGTGTGAGCCTTTCACGTGTAATAAGTCCAACATCTTGTTACGTCCAAAACACAAATAAACCTTGGTTCAACCTCTGGTAGATATAACAAAAAGCAATCCGATTTAACTCAAGGAAAAGTGTGTAAAGTATTTAGGAGTACCAAAGAAAAAAAAAAGTCAAAACACACTCAATAAATGCCCCACACCAATTAAGAAACAAAAACAAATAATTGCACAAATTACACCAAAATGACTGAAATTCAATTTAGTAACCCAGAGATATGAATGTTTAACCTTCTAGCTTAGTCTCTAAAATGGAAGTCGAAATCCTCCAGAGAGGCAAGGTTGCAGGCTGCATTCAGTAAAGTAGCAAGGTCTTCTCATAGTCTGATAGCTGTTGGAGGAAGTCCCGCTGCAGCTGCCAGTTTTTGTGGGAAAAGCTCAGACAGGGAAAACTCAAATTTCAGGGCCGCCAAAGTCCTCTCGTAGAGCAAATACTTTTTACACCTCTGCCCAGTTGGACTTTTTATGGAGCTCAAAATCTTCCCGTGGGGCAAGCCTGAAGCTTTGTCTGACAAAGTCCATTAGAAATTAGACGTCTTTGCTGTGAGGTCCCGCTGACGCTCCGGCGGTCTTGAAAGTCAAAAAATGGTCACACTGTTTTCGACTTTCAGGAGCAGCTCCTGTTAGTCGTTTTAAGGCTCCCTGAACCTCGGGCACAGCATTTAGGGGCCCGGACTCACTCGGAGGCCACTAGCAGGGTCCAGTCCAGGTTTAGTTGCTACTGGTCAGCTGGTCACTCCAGGAAAAAGACCATTTGCAGCTTGTTCCCTTTAGTCACATAGGAGTTCAGCCAACTGCCCTTTGGATTCTCCTTCATTTCTATATACAAGTGGGACCAGGTCTATCCCTTTGAGGTCTCCACCCTGGTCACTGACTTCAGGTCAATTGTCTTCTAGTTTTTCCGTAGGTTCAGATGTGTGGTGATGAGCTGTGTGTGGGTGAGGTGCCTTTTGTGTAAGATGCACTAGCCTGGGGTTGGGGATAACTCCTGGACACTCCCTAACCAAAAAGTAACCAGGGCAACTATTCCTACCTTTGAAGCACACCCTGTTTTCTCTACTTCAAACTACCCCTCATGGCACTATTTTGAGGCAAATCCAGTATAGCAACACCCTTCTGCACTCGGACTTTGCTGGTGTGCCAGCCAGGTTGTGTTTAGGTACATGCACAGTCCATGTCTCCTCACCTACACCAAGCTGGTGCTGTGACCAGGTCCCCTTCTGGGCTGGAGCCAGGCTGCCTAGAGAAGGCCCAGGGAGCAAAGACGTATTCTCTTCCCTGTGTCGCCTTTTACACTTGCTAATGAATGGGCAAACCTCACTCTTGTCCCATTCAGTGTCATGAAATTCCTGAACCCTCCCCAGCTGAAGTCAGATACTACACAGTCAGGTCTTCCTGCCAAAAGGCTTAACTATTGTTTCTGCTCTGGAATCATTTTTCACACTTCATTAGGTGAACTGCTGACAGGGTCCAGCTGCTGGCAGGACTATGTCAAGTTACCCTACTGGAGGCAAAGTCTTAACTTTTTAAAAACGACTTTTGCTATATTGCTATTAAAAAATCTGACTGCACCTGTGAATTGGATGTTTAATAAACAGAAGCAGAATAATAATTCTAAACTTTATTTTTCCTCATAGGAACAACTACAGCCTTGTAAAATAAAAATTGCTTTTGAGGACAAGTCACTGTAGGTACACGTCCACACTAAATGCTTTCATGTTCTAGTTTTAAATACTAGGCACCCTACCTGGTAGACTGTAAGGCCTGATTAGGGGTCACTTATTTAATATTTAAAAGTAGGGTTGTTCCCTGTCAAAAAGGGTTATTTTGACAGGCTTTCTTGCAGGTTTAAAAGCTTTAGTAGCCAGACTACACAGGTATGGATGAAGCCATTATTTTATTTGCCTAGTGAATGGCACAACATATGCTTTAGCCAATTTTACCATGCTTAAGAGGCCATAGCACATATGGTGGGGACTAAACAGCAGTACCCCAGTGCGCAGCGTTAAAAAAAAAAAAAAAAAAGAAAAAAAAATAGCAGTACAAGTCATCAAAAATGGGAGGTCATCACTGAAAAAGAGGGATTCTCTTTCAATTATGCAATAATGCAGAACAATGTATAACTTGAAGACATTGTGACATTGTGATAGAAAATCGGGTCACCCAATAGTTTACAACACTGAAACAAAACAATAGAATGTAGAAACAACTGTTTGGGTGGGTGCATTATCAGAATATTTGATTTGAGATTAAAGAGAAAGAGGACAGTTTCCTGAGTAACATTGGTAATCAAACTACCTGGCCTCATTCCATTACTCGCCCGTCCCTCTCAATGCATGCAAGCAACTAAAACTCTTGAGGACAAAAACATTGCCACTCTAAGGAAGGAGAATATGTGATGCTTGCCCAGGATACCTAAAGACTACTGCAGTCAAAGTGTAACAGTCATACCTGTTTCTAAAGGCCAAAATGAAATATTGCTCTAGGGTTTTTTTGTGTGCAAATTTAGATCAAATGCATGTATACTAATGTGTTGGAGGAAACAATATTGTCAATATTGTATTATAGTCTTGGGCTTTAAGCTACTAGATCCTTTCCAACAGGTCCCTTCGTACACACCTTGGCCAGTGGGTACATATCCAGATGTCCAGCATGGGGAGCATGTAATCACTGTGTGTAGTGTACATGCGGTGTTCTGATTGGCTGAGTGTTCCTAACTTAGTGAGGTATCTAACTTTATGGTGTTTTGGGAAGGCGCACCCCTTCGGCCAAACGTGTTTGATTGGGGCCAATCTCCTGAGCCCATTGTGGTATCGCTGCCTATCTGTGGGATCGATCTGTTTTTTCCTGGTCACACGCTTATCTTAGGGTTTCGTGTCCCCCCACCTGTGATCTGTCAATCAGTTACTTCAGGCCTAGGTCGCATAGTCTGCCTGACCACGTATTTCCAACTCTGGGTTGAGGGGGAGGTCATATCAGGTGAAAACAACAACAGAGATACGAGCATACATACATATATCATGGTGTACATTAAATTATATTTATCAATATTAACATTCCCCCGTCTAGTTGAATTTTCAACTACATCAATTGCCCTACACTTCCTGACAGTCACATTGTTTTAGTTTTGGGGTGTTTCTGGTGTGCCTGTACTACCTCCCTAGTTTCTTGTATTCTATCTAATTTGAGGACTACGTTTTTACAGCAGAAAACTCCCATGTGTAGGAAACTACATAAAAACTGCACAAAAATGAAATTAGGGGGTAATGATATACACAGCCTGGTCACTCAACGGGGGAGCAAGGAAAACAAATTAAACAGCCCTGCTCTGGGGCACCTCCCTCCTTATTCATGTCAGATTTTAGACAATGCAGTGCTTGGCAAGAGTCAGTGTTCCATTGTTCTTATCATTTCCAGGGATAAAAGTACAGCAGGACCCACCGATCTTGGTACACACCACACCCTCTATTGTGGTCATCAAGTCCAAAACATATAGATGTTGCATCACCCTAAGGCAGATGGCTTTTAGTTCTTCCTCGATAGCATTTAGGCCGAGCTCCTTATTGGTTTTTTTTTAACTCTTTTTTAATAAAGACAAAGGTTATACAGTGTAAACAGTTTACAAACATTGGTGCCCCCGGGTTTTTCGCTGGCATAAATTCTTACAGCAGACCTGGGTTCATACCATCTCACAGACAATTGTATATTTGACCAACTTGTGGTTGTACTACCCCGGATCTTGTCTCCGTCTAAACTACGGGGGGCTCACAAATTCCTCCTCTGTACTATTTCCATTTTTCCCAAATTTGTGTCCATTTATTGGGACACCCTCTGGATTTGTACACTGTCCTCTGTCATCATGCACCAGTCCATGTCTTTTTCCCATGCTGTCAGTGACGGTGGTTCCTGCGCCCTCCACAATCTCGCAATGTTTCATTTAGCAATTGTCATTCCAAGTGTCGCCCATATTCTCTCTTTACTATTTAAGTCAGTATTGCGCCATAAGTTCAGGAGAGACAACTTTATACTATAATCAATCTTATTGCCCATCACTTCCTCCTTACACTTCGTCAAGTCAGACCAATACTTCTGGATACCCGTACATTCCCAGAGTATATGCACAAAGGTGGCCTCTTGCTCACATCTTCACATGCACACTGCTTCTGTGCTATAGCCCATCTTTACCAACATCGGTCCCGCAAGGTATGTTGTGTGGAGTATTTTCAGTTGTATGAGCCTAAGCCTAGAGGAGATAGCAGTTTCTCTGGGGACTAGTGCCTCAAGCCATTCCTCATCCTCCAGTCCTGCTACATTATGTTCCAATCTAGCTCTGAGTTGGAGGAGAGAGTCAGACGTTATTGATAAGTTTCTTGTAAATCAGCGAAATGGACTTCTCTGGTATCGATTCGTCTAAGATCCTGTCCTCTAACGGGGAGGATTCTGGTGGCGTCCCTCCCTTTGTTATCACCGCTTGCAGGGTGTGCCTGATCTGTAGGTATCTAAAGTGTTAAGTGCTAGCGAGGTCATACTCCACTTGCAGGTGGGCAAATGAGACTACCCCTCCTGCCCTCCATAGATCTCCAACCTTGGAAATGCCTATTAAATCCCACTGGTCAAAACCCTTGCTGTGTCTTAAATTGCCATGTAGTTCTGTGTCCCAAAGTGGGGGGGCCAGTGTGATCTTACCCTCCCAGCCCAGGCTCCTCATGTCTGTCCGCCACACTTGGACCGCATGCCCTGTGGGCCCCGACAGTTTGTTTAGTGGGGTTAGCATAAAGTACCCCTGTGAAGCCTCCCCCAGGGAGCAGCCATCTATCCATATGGTATCCAGGGTCCCCCTATGGCCTATAAGTGCAATGATTAATTGCAGTAAGTTGCGCCGCCCAGTAATTCAGCTCAGTATTGTTGATGATCTTCAGCAATTCTCACCTGGGTGTTTGTAACCAGCGGGTGTTTGCCTTTGTTTGCAGGGTGAAGAAGAGTAAGGACCCTCCTGCGTTTACTTGAGTGTCAGAAAACATTCTAAATTCTTCTGGAATGTCCTTCTACTGAGCCCAGCCAAAGTAATCAGCAGATGTTTTTTCTCAAGCCTGATGTAAGAGAGTTGTTTTGTCCTGTAGCGGATGTTGGAACATCTTGGGTAGATCTTCTCCAGGGATGACCAGGGCTGGTGTGTATAGTTATGAGGACACAGAGGCCTCACCATCCGGGGACAAGTTGCGTATAGGCAGACTCACCACACTTCCACTAGGTATCCAACAGTACTGAGGTGCCCCATTGCATGCCCGGTACGTGCAGAATTGCTTCACAATTTTCATTGGTGTAAAGTAGGATCATTCCTTTGCCTCTGAAACACAGAGTACAGTTTAGATCTATTAGGGGTTGCCCCTTCCCTTCTAGCAACGTGTATCTATCTATCTATCTATGTCGGTGTCTCAGATTTCCTGACATGTGTTATCTATGCTGACATTCTATACTCCTTTCCCCTTGTATCTTCGAGGTGGATGGCCCTGCACTGGAACTGCATGCCTGGGTCTAATTGTTATTTACGAAGACTGCCCCAGGCACGCTAAGGGCCACCCTGGGGCCGCAGACGGAGGTGGGAGCAGACGTGTTTGTGCACTGGTGCGGTGGATTTGCTACATCCAAGAATTTCTTTTTTGCAAACTGTCAGGGGGCCATACTTACAGTGTCCTCTCCTATAGTGCCCCGCCTGCGCATCCTGTCTAGCTCAGTTTGAATATTGTTAGGCTCGGTGAGAAGGTACAGTGCAGTGGGATTGGTTTTGTAGGGTGATGTTTACCACTACTCTGTGGGATTCTACTCAATTTGGTTGTATCTTGGCCCTAATCCTACATAGGTATAGATAGATGAGACATTTTGCTTTCTCAGGGGCTATTTCTTGGCATAAGTAAAGTCTGCGCCCACATCGTGAGGTATCACTGAGCAGACATAGCACGACCTAGCTGATGCCTGGGCACCCACGGTGGTCATGTGCTGATGCCATGTGTTGTGTAAGAATGCGCTGTGTAGTGTGTGTGGAATGCTAGTGTTTGGTTCAGTGTAAGTGAAGTGGGAGAGGTCCCTACACAAGCGCTGTAGAAATGTCGAGGCAGGCTCCATGTGACTAGGATAATTTCTCACTATGGCTGGATGCAGCCACACCCATGCTAAATAGATGGTGTAAAAAGATGCAATAATATATAACTTTTGTGACTTTGCAGGTCTTGGGATGGTGTCTGGAGGGATTGTTGGTAGCTTTCTGGGATTTGGGGGAGTCTTTTGTAAAAACGCCCTAAAAAAAAATAGTCTGTGGTCTTTGTTGGGTTGAACCATCGGGCCTTGTTGAGACTTAGGAGTTTGCTGCTGAAGAGGTGGCGGCCCCCAGTAAAGGTGGTGCACGCAAGGTTAGATTGCAGACCTGTTGGATAAGAGCTGTGCATTGTAGGTTAGCTTTTAGAAAAACAAACATCATTATTCGACCTAGGAAATTCCTGTGCTTGTCCTTTTTGCGACAGTTCTGTGCTTCCATTTTGCACAATCTTTGGCAAGGTACTGGGCGTGGGGCCCCATTTGGGCATCATTTTTAGGAATCGTGTATTTTTGGTCATGGGCCACCTGAGTTTTAGTTTGTGGGTCTTTTGGTCTTCTCCCTTGCCGGCACAGAGTTGAGCGTTTTAGTGGGGTGCTATTCGTGGGTGTGTGGATGACTCTTTTTACCTATTAGTCTTTGTGCGTTGTTAGCCCTCTAAAACGCTACTGTTCTTATCTTGTGTGTGTATGTGTTGTGGGTGTAGTTTTATCAATGCGGACGGTGCCTTTTGACCTACACATGCACCTTGAACAGACAGGGGCATGTTGCAATTTGATGGTTGTTGGGTAATTGCAACTTGTCCCCAGAACACGTGTATGCCCCTCTGGTCCCAGCACGAGTCGTGTAACAAGGTTTTGCCTAATGGATTTGGGTGTTTTGGCTACACCCTTTTACTAGAAACTTGGGTTTTGGGCTGCTCCCTGCAGGTCATTGGACGCCTTCCTAAGGTCTTTTGTATTGTTGGTTTTATTGTGGCTTACTGGTGGGGGTTGAAAAGCCATTCTGTAGCCCCCATGTGACTCAGATGTGGCAGTGACTGGGATCAGGCCTGTTGCTCCCTTGGACAATGTTCGTGAGGTCCTGTGTTATTTTATTCGCCAAGTTGGGTGCGGTTTGGTGAACGTCTACGTGCACCTTGTGTGAGGGCTACGATGGACACCTACAGAACCCCTTTCCTTCCCGGTGCGCCTTTCTTTTTCCCTAGGAGCCAGCAGGGCTCGAGAAATCCTAAAATTTTTACTAGAACTGGTCTCAAATTGTGTGATCCTAGGCCAATATTTTGTCTTATGGATCCACCTTTTCCTCTATTATCACATAAGAGAGCACCTTCAAATTGTCATGTTCACTATTTCTGCTGTACCAAAAAACGTTTTATATACTAGACTAAACATTTGCTCCATGTATAAGAGTCAACCCCGCATAATGGGCACACATGATTCCTGGCTTGCCTCTTAGTTCACTAATAGCCATGTCATCTGAGCAAGAGCCTGAATATTTCCCACTTAATGTTTAAAAACTCACTTTTCATAAGTATATTACTAAAGCATGATGTGGTAGTGCGCTATCATTTACAGATTACACATTTTCCATTAAAATGGCTACTGAACATTCCCACTAACGTATAGTTTAACTGATAAAACTATATAGCGCATAAGCAATGTTTGAAAATTGGGTCTCAACAAAAGTATTTAAAATAAGCACATCATCAAGTAATGTGTTCCGATTTGTTTTGATCCTATAAAAAAAAAATCCCACCACACAATTACAAAAATGTTTCTTCATAACTAGTGAAATATATTTGGAATGTTTGAACAGTTCACATATTAGCTATTTCAGTGTTGTGTTAGCCTACAGCCTTTTATTTCACATAATTTGCACTGTGCGATTGTTACACAGTTAAATTTACAAAATGCTCTAACTTCAGTCACAGAAAGAAAAGTAAATGTAGGAAGACAAGCTGACTTTTGACCTCTACCTCTGAAAGCCATCAAATGTGTCAAGATAACAAGATTTAAAGGCATCTTTATTGCTCATTCACTTTGTCAGCAAGCAGAACACCAGTTGTCAACTTGCCAGAAGAGGCGAGTAGGCCCTGAAAATAGCTCGTCCTTATTAAATCTGGCTCGAAATAGCGAGTACGTTTTTCGAGCCCTGTCCATTATGGCTTTGGGTCTGCCACCCTCAGCGGTGACAAGGGATTTCTTACCTGGTGACACGCTACTTTAGCTGTTTTTGAGGGACATGATCCGATGAGCAGACTTTGGGTGTTTGGAAGCATTAGGGGAGAGGAGGAGGCGGAATGTCCTTATTACGACTGGAGTCAGGTGCGCTGCTCTGCCACCTCTTCAGACTGTCCTCCCCTGAGGCGTAGCCAGCCAGCCTCGCCCTGGGGGACTAGCATCAGAATGGGGCCTAGGCCTTTGCAGGCACCCAAATGGCAGATTTTAGCGTGGATTCCTGATCTACAGTACATACAGCAGCCCTGATATTTTTGTGAACGCAAGTAAAGGCTGGAGTTTTCTACTAATATTGTGTCACTAGTCTTTATTCTTGTGGTGAAGTTTCTGAGGTCAGTATGAAGTGAATGTGTCATATTGGGGGCTTTGATGTACTGCATATTTGTAATGGGCGATTGCGTGAAGGGATTGCCTCCCCAGTCACCCCTCCCTGCTGAGGCCCGGGTGTTTGCTGGACTGGGATCCCTGCCTGCTGCTGTGGCCATGTGTTTGGCCAGACACCTGGTCCTTGTTGTGGTAGTGTGTTTGCTGGTTGGTTTACTTGTGGCTGAATATGCTATGCGCTCGGGTTGATCTGGGCTTGGTTCTTTGGATGGGGATTTTGTGGGGACTGGCCCAGGCATATTGATCTTTGCTCATGATAAGCTTTTAGGCGGCATTGGGCGGCCATGTGGCCCATTTGGTGACATTAGTAGCACTCTCTGAGATCTGACTTCTGCGAACCTCCCAGACCTCTTCTGCCAGGATTGGGTGGAAACCCTCTGGGGTTCCGCAGCAAAGCTCCCTTCAAGACTGGTGCTAATTTCACGCTTGCGGCCAACGTGGTCCCCTTGGGAGAGGTCTTTTTTGGCTTATGTTCAACCAGCTTAGCGATGTCTCTTTTGGCTTGCTCCAGCTTTTACCTGCTTCTTTCTGTAGCAATGTAATATGTGGGCCTGTATTTTCTGCCAAGGTTTGGTGTTTAATCCTCCTACACTATTCAGCCCACTCTGTATTTCGGTGGGCAGTCTTTTTTTGAAGATGTTGTAGAATAATGCAACTTGGGATCCTGATTCGGTCCATGGCTGTTGTCTCTCTTGACCTCATTGTTCCCTCAATCTGTCTATGAAGTTGTTCACGGTTTCTCAGGTTTCACACTCTCTGCCAGCAATCCTCCTACGTCTGGACGGGCAGGGAACATTTCCCTCAGGGCAGTCCATATATGGTGTCTGAATGAATTGAATACTGCCTGTCATGCCCAGTGTTGGTCAGCGTGGCTGTCAGGATGCAGGCTTAGGAAAACACTGTGTTGGTCTGCTCTCCGATGAGGCTGCTGAGCAGATGCTTGAAATCGCCTATTTCTTGGTGTATCCCCTTGGTGGTTTCCCCAAAACAGGAGATCCTTTTTCCGCGTCCATCAATGGGGGGCAGTTTGGTTCTGAGCCCTTCTTTGTCTATCTGGGCCCATGGCACATTGATGGTCACTGACATGCCTTTCTATAACAGGAATATTTTAGCCTTTCTCCAATGTAGCCCTCCCATATTCTCAGGCATTCCTCAGGGATGTTGAATTCCTATATCCCCGATGCCCAGGACATATTATTTGTGGTCAAGGGCAAAACGTTTTCATGTGTATTTTGTCCTTGGGACAAGTAGGCCCAACCCCTGCAGAACAAACCCTTTGGCTGCCAGTTTGCAGTATCACATTATGGAAGGGCACTGTCTGCAGTTAAGGTAATATTTTTGTCCATATGTTAATGCTGTTCAAACTTGTATTCATGGCTCATTAATTGAAAGCCTTTATTAGGGGGTTGAGCGCTCTAAGTAAATGTTGTAAGCTCGACTGCACTACTGTCAGTGGTTCCAGTATAAATGTGTATACATGTTTTTAAAGTTTAGCAATATGGGGCGATTTGATTTGATGCAAATATTTGCAGAAGCTTGAAATCAAGATTGATGATTCTTTGCTTTCAAAATAAAATGTTCATAAAAAATGAAAGCAGGAAAAAAACATTTAGCTAAACCACTGTAAAACTTTAGGTACCATTTCTTTGCAGCATCATTTAGTAACGTGTTGATGCATGCTAGCATTTCCCAAAAATACTCAAAATAGAAAAACAGTGTAACCAGTTCCAATAAGATTATAGGAAACAAAAATAAACCAGCATTGGCAAAGCCAGTAGGTCTGAAATTGGTGGTCAGCTTTTTAGTTTTGTCAATGTGTGACTTATTTTGGCATGGTTTTTGTAAAACCTATTTGGTGTGGGAGCTGCCTGACTCCACACCATTATAACAAATATTGGCAGAAGCAAAAGTTGTTTTTGGTCTGTAAAAGCACAAAATGCCACAGTAGTTACTAGCACTGAACAAAACTTCTTTGTGTGCCGATATGCTCCATGTAAAAGACCAGAATGAACAGTGAAGCCAGACGATACAGAGAGAGACAGAATTTTAATAAACTTCAAAGGTCACAGTCAACGCCAGACCAAATTAGGGGCCTAATTATTAAAGAAAGTCTCAAAAGTGCACCCATGGTATATGTCCTTGCATTAAATACAGCCATACAGCTCTCGTGAATTCCCAAGAATTTACAGTAGTAGGACAAGAAATAGTACTCCTAAAAAATATTTGTGAACTGCATTTTAGCATGATCAATCAATCAATATGAACTTTATTCGGATAAAAACAACATATCCATAAAAGTGCAGTTAAAAAACATTATTTACAATTGGACATAGAAGAAATTAGTCCGAAATCATAGAATTACGAAAACGTACAGCCATTTTTAAAAAGGATCCAACTCGGAAACATAATTCATCATTATCAATTGCAAGCATCAACTCATAGGCTATTTTATAATCAGTTACGCATCGGGATTTAAAGTACGGAATCAGAAATTTTTTCGTGAGCGGTAAATAAAAGGAACAAAAGAATGAGAAATGTAACATTGATTGTTTCAGATTGTGGGTACATGGACAGGGGGTGTGATCAAGGTTCAGAGAATAGCCAGTTGGAAAAGACAGTAAGTATTTCATGGTGTCGGTCCTTAGCCTGAAGAATAGACCCCGTTCCCAACAGCCAACAGGTTTTAAGAGATATGTAGGCATTACTGTGGATACATGCTCTATTCGCATATATCTAGCAACGGAGGTTTTATTACGTTCAGCTGCTAGCCTAGTTTCGTTATACGATGCATAGAGTAGTTTTTCCACAGTTTTAATGCTTGGAGGGTTGTGGGCTAAAGGGTTTATAAAAAGGTGTTCCAAATTCAGGCTAATTAAGCTTTTGTGGACTCCGGCCAACCATGATATGACCAGCCCTCTGTCACATTTTAAACAATCCAGGATAATTTCCCTAGTCAGTTGTGCGGCCGGGTTTTTCCAAATCCTAAGCCAGAATAATGTCGGGCGTGCCTTAATAAAATCCTCTATATAGGATAAGTGAAGCTCGCCGTGGCAAGCATATGTAGATGAGGAAAATGGGGCACCCAATATTTTGCGACAAAACCTGTTCTCTTCTCGTTGGATAGGTGAGCTGGCAGTGTTCCCCCATACCTCTGCATGAGCAAATATGCATGTGTAGATTTGCTCATGCGAAAATCGGAGTGTTTGCAAGTTCACTTTGCCTCCAACCACGTTTTTTTCCCAACTCTGGAGGAAGGTTTACGTCTGCCATTGTCAGGAGTAAATTGTCAACATTTCTCAGAATGGGAACAGATTAGGGAAGAATTGTTGAAAACCCTTAAAACATGTAAGTTAGTAGGTTTGCACAGAATCAAAAGGGCATTCTAACCCTGGAACTATTGCTTACCATTACCTTCAGCCCCAGTATGTAGATCTGCGGAAACATGGCAACATAAGGGGATTGCAAGTATTCAAACACTACTATAGCATGAGCCCTGGCATAATCAGAGAAGCTATATCAGATCTTATGAGATTGCTGCCATAATTTGTCGCCACACTACATAGCACCAAAGGGACAAGTGGATTTTGTTACAGGACAAGTAGATTTATGAAGCAACCTGCCCAAAAGACGAGTAGATATTTTAATAAATTCTACACCCCTGCATTCCTGCATGTAGGGGAAGTTCCACCTGGGATCTCCCCCTGCATGTCTTCCGCGATGGCCATAGCTCCGGTTCAAAGGATCCCTCCTCCGGCCAGGGTCTATCATATTGGCCCTCCCTTTTGGTGCAGCGGTCTAGCAGGTGGAAAAATGGTCACGCAAAGACCTTGCTGCCTACTAGATTGCTCTAGGGGTAAGCTTAGTAGACCGGTGCGTTCAGGGGGAGCAGTGGACGTCCTCATTGCTGCTCTCCTCGTGCACGTGCAGAGGTGCAATTCTGCTTCTTGTATGTCTTGATTGAGTTTGTACTCGGCTACCCTGATATCTTATTTCTTGGTCAGCCCTTCTCCTATGCTGCTGATCTGATGGTGTTCATGTTCCCGTTAGGGGCCTCCCTTCAGGGGCTACCTCAAGCACCTCTCCATGTGGGGCCCATGGGTTAGGTCCGCTCTCCTCCGGGGAAAGGTATGCGTACTGTTCTCCCTTTGTGCCTCCAAGGCGGGAGCTCTCTCTCTCTCTCTCCATTCTCAATCACACCTGTCCTCTAACACCTACCTAGGCTTCCTCCTTTGCTCGGAGCTGCATGGGGTTTTCCTTGGCAGGATCTTGACTTAAAGCTCACTTCCTGTCGCCTCTTCTGCTCCCTGGGCATACCCTGCGCGAGTGTATCTTGCGGCACCCCTCTCAATGTCATACCCTGGAGGGCTAGGACCCCCCCACCAGTACTCCCCACCTGTGGTATCACTATCCAGTATAGCTACAAACCACCCAACTACCTGAGAGAGCTCTACCGGACGGGTTGGAGTGCAGTTTTCCCACGTCACTTATGGCTTGGTGGTTTGCATGCAGTGGATGGGGGGAGTCCAACTTCGTGGGATCCTGGCACTGAACGGGGATAAGGCCCGATTTGTCTGAGTTTGGCGATCTGTCAACCTCACTGCTCTAGATCTAGTGGTTTGCTACCCTTTGGCCCCCTTATCCAGCAAATTGGTGTAACCCAGTGCAGGAAGGGCAGGGATGGCAGGCATTAGACAGAGCACCTCTGTGCCTGTATGTGGTGGGGGAGGTGTGGATGCCTTGTTTGAGGATTCTGAGGTAGAATTTTAGGTCGGGCCACTTCAAAGATGGCCCACAGTTCTAACAGTGCCGCTCTTTCAGTCTTCTTCTGCTCTACATATTTGGCCTGAATATGTGTCCTTGTGTGTTCTGTTATATTGGTGTCGAAGGTTGCCCCCTCAGGCCAGAGAATGCATGCATCTTAGTGTGTGCGTGCCATTCATACATTTACATTTTACATTTACACATTTTTTACATTTACATTCATGACAAAATTGGTCTAACTTTTTAGCCTGCATGGGCAATCTAGTTTGCATAGGGTTTAAAGGCGATTCCATGTTGACTTGGAAACTTTTTAGGGGATAGTACACTTCTAAATTCTCAAGGCTATTTAAATAATCCTGAATTCTACTCTGATCGTGGGGAAAATCTGTACAAGAGATTATACCGGCAATAACTACTTTTACTATGAGCTCAGCTTAGGATCGAGATGTATCAAACAAACTTTCACAATACATATACAACCGATATGATAAACAGCAACCTGTAAGAAAGTGCAATGATTAATTTAAAACTGTGTGAATTGTACTTTTAGAAGCGGAATAGCAAATATGAAAAGTGGCCATTTCTTCATACACACATAGAAACATTAACAAGACCTAACATCCAACATGAAACACAGTTGCAATAATTTTATCAGCACCACAACATCAAGAGAAAATTAATCAATTGAAAATCACAATGAAAACATAAGAGAAAAAAAGTGACAGAGGAAAAATTATGACTTCATTTAAAAAAAACCTTAGCCCGCTCAATGATGAGGGGAGGCTCTGCACAATGCATGAAACTCCATGAGCCCGATAGTCTGTCAATATCGGCACTGTGTGTTTAGTGTGCATGTGGTGTTCTGATTGGCCGAGTGTTCCTAAGTTAGTGTAGCATCTGACTTCATGATGTTTTGGGAACGCGTGCACTTTCGGTCAGATGTGTTTTATTGTAGCCAATCTCATGAGGCCATTGTGGTGTTGCTGCCTATCTGTGGACTTGATCTGGGATTTCCTGTTTGCACAGGTGTCTAAGGGTTACTTGTCCCCCTTTCCCACCACCTGTGATTTGTCAATCACTGTCTCAATAACAGAAAACCAGCCACTCCTTAAATTGTAGTTATGCACATCTGCGTCTGATTTTCACACTTGCTGCATTATCTCATGCTCAGCAACATTTGCTGCAGTATGTTTGAAGCACTTCTTTGAACCTCATGGGACTCGGTCCATATAGACCGCACTGTATTCAACACCCTATTAACAGTGTATTGTAAAATGCAGCCTGGAGCATGTTGCAAATCAAAGCTCTTTGTCAGAGGTATAAAGCATTATATAAATTCCGCAGTTATCTGCTTACTGTATTATGATTACTTGGTCTATCTTACTTTTTTGTAGTGCTTGCTACATCTCACTGTGGGTTATATTGGTTTTGTTAAGTTTCACATTTCTCTCACTATTATTGCACTGCTTGCCCCGTGGTACAATTTTGTGGTTTGAGGCTATTGTTGCAACATAAGTCTGGAATGTTGTTTAGAATATTCAATAAGTTCTGTACATCCTCATTGAACCCTAATAGTGGAAGCAAGCAATGTACATCTCTTACATCAGAATTTATCTTCCCAGATACGGTCACCCTCCCACTCTAAGGTACAGGAGTTGATATGTCCTTATAAATAAATACAAGACCGCATGTACATCTGTAAACAAGCATGTATTCCCCAGGCAAAAAAAGTCTTTTGTTTAGTACATTTATTAAAATTGGGCTCAGTGTGCGATTGGATAAGTTGACCAGTAACATTGGATCAAATTCAGTATTAGTCATAGAATTTGAGGTAATGCTACTAGTTATATCATCAGAGAAGTAGTGTATATCACTTGTATTTAAATTATTACTTTTTCATTTTATGCCTTCTCTTGACCTCACAGCTCTGTGCTCTTCCATCTATTCTTTCTCCTCGCTCATCTCCTGGTCTTCCTGATTCTTTGTTCTGTTTTGTACTTATGTGAAACCCTTTTGTTTCATCTTAAAAAAAAAAAAAAGCACAAGCCAATGAATTTGGCAAATATTAGCGTGAGGTGTTGGGAACAGCATTTTTAATTAACGAAGCATTCCAACTACTTCATTTTGTCGTTGGTTCAGGTCATTTGTTGTAGACACCAAGGTTGCAAATATGTTACATTATTGCGCAAAAGCAAATGGCTTTCCTTCCTTATAATATTGGTCAACCACCCCCCCCCCCCCCCCCCCCCAAGTAGGTTAATAACTTTTCTTTCTTTTACCATATTTTAGTGTTTTGTATCCCAGTTTAGTATTTCATAATTATTAGTTACTTCTTTTAAAGTTATCTCTTCAATTTCTTTTTCTAACATTTATACATCTTCTCACGGTTTCAAGGATATTTGATCCACCTGCTAGATGAGGATTTTTATCATTAGTGAGGCGCTATTATGAAGTTGGGTAATGTTAGTATTCTTACACCTCATGGGGCCCTTTAATTGTCAATATGTTTCTTTAGGGTGACCCCATCCCACCATTTTGATAATTCTTGCTTCTTCAGTCTTTCTAGTTTGAATTTGTTTCATAAACTATCCTTAGGAACGTTATTCAGTGTGCCAATTAGTTATTATGCTTATTCCTCCCTGTTGCCATTAGAGGTAGAGATATTTTGACAGTTGTATTAATGGTGTTGAGGTGATGGCAGAACCACCAAATGCATCACTATTTTGCAGTAGATGGTTGTGGTGACAGTGCTGCATCAGCTACTCCTCTCAAAGTCATGCAATCTAATGTTGCCCACCTCCTTGGTCAAGTCTCTCAAAAATCCAGGAAACAAACTTCTAAATAAAAAGAGGGAGTGGCACTCTCCAAATGTGTGGTGTCCCACATTCCATGTGTTCTTTTCGGAGTACAGTTTTTATAGTGGTGTCCGGATAGATACATTTGTATTTAATAAACTTTGGTTCCTCAACGCCATCAAATTTCCTTCAAAGTGTTCTCCTTATTTGTTTCTTCAGAAGTATTTATATCGTTATCATAGCCAACATGTTTCGTTTCAAAGAAAGGAACTTCTGCAGGGCTTATGGTAAAGAATTATGTCAAAATTGCGAAAACTATCATTTTTTAAAACAATTCAGAGATTGCAACATGTGACAAATTAATAATTTCTTTAACATGCTAGTATAATTTGTAGATTGCAATCCTAATATAACAAGACCTTTGAAATGTTGACATTTAAGTTATGCGAAAATCATAAATGATATGCTTCCAGGTTTCTAGGTCTGAAGTAATAGGGAGGAATTAATACACAACAAGATTCTTGTTAGTTATGACAACTCTATCGTAACATTGAAACCATCAAAAGTGTACCGCCAGAAGAGATGATGTAGCCCAGTTTACAGTCAAATAGAGTGTGTACTAAAAAATATCTATATTTCTACCTATAGTGCAATTTATAACAGTCCTTGAAATATATGTAAAAACGATATGTGGAACCTAATATAGTAATGATCACTGTGTTGCTTACCCTAAAAGGTGAGCATTTTGAAAATGTACTGGATATGCTGGGTGTTAAAGACATGTGGTGCTTCCTAACGTGTAAATCGTGCAGCAGCGGAAATGCTAGGTCAGTTTATAGAATGTGCATAACCATTAATTGTACAGCTTATTAGTGAGAAGTTCCCATCGAGGGCTACGGATATCTCATAATATATCAGTTCTACAGAATATACTAGGCAACACCCAATACAAATTTTATATTTTTATTTTTTTATTTTTTTATTTCTTTTTATTAAACCATTTCGACAGACACACATCGATTACATACAAGCAGGCGACTTCAGCATCTCTCCGAAGCAATTTATACATGCCAAAATATTTTACAGTTATCATTTCTTTGCGGTTAGGGGGTATCAAGAGTCTCTTCATCGGTTTGCTGACAAGGTGGGGGACAGATATCACCGCTCTACTGGTTCCAGGCTCCCCATATCTTGCTTCACTTCCCGGGGCATCCCCTGGCTGCAAAAACTGATTTTTCCCTAAACATGCACCAATCTAAATCTTCCTTCCACCTCCCCAATAGGGGTGGCCGAGCAGCGCCCCACAACTGTGCAATGTTTCTTTTTGCAATCATAAACGCCAGTGTAGCCCACTGCTTAGCGTACGTGTTGAGGTCTGTAGGCTCCCAGACATTTAGTATGCATATCCGCGCCTCTGGCTGCATATCGACCCCTAGTACTGACCGCATTGTGTGGTGGTTGTCTCTACAATATGCTTCTATCCTTTGACAGTTCCACAGTACGTGGATAAATGTCCCTAATTCTCCACCCCCCTGTCTACACTCTCCACTTTCTTCCCGTCCAATGCGAACCAGTCCGGGTCCCGTTACATATGTCCTATGCAGTATTTTAAGCTGCACTAGTCTAAGCCTGGCCTGGGTTGCCACTACACTCGGGTAGGAGACTGCCTCTTGCCAGTCTTCGTCATCAAGCTCTAGGCCTTCACTGTTCCACTTTCCCTTCAGAATCTGCAGTGGATCATCTATGTTGTTAATTAACTTCCTATAAATAAGGGAAATGGTCTTCTCTGGGATGTGTCCGTCTAGCACTCTAGCCTCCAGTGGGGAAGCCTCTGGAAGCGTCGCGTCCCTAGGGAACTGTGCAAGTAACGCATGGCGGACCTGGAGAGAACGTTAATATTCAGTGCCCATCATGCTATATTGTGTTTTGAAGGATGCAAATGGCAGAACCGTGCCCTTCCCCCCCAAATGTCCTTGATTCGTGAGATCCCACTTATCAAAACCCTTGGAGTTCCAGAGGCTCCCTAGCTTCTCCGAATTCCATAGCGGCGTGGCCAGTGTAAGTTTACCGTCCCATTTCAGGTGCTTATTGACAGCATGCCATGTCTGGACAGCGTGCGCGGTAGGGCCATTCAGTGGGAACCTGCCGGGTTTGGCATACAAAGCCCTGGTATAGTCTCCCCCCGGGAGCAACCACCTATCCATGGCGGATCCGGGATCAGCTGGGCTGCAATGTATCCCGTGATTGATCGCCGCTAGCTGAGACGCCCAATAGTATTTCTTAAGGTTGGGGAGACTGATACCCCCATCGTACCAGTTCAGGGTCAGCTTTGAGAACGCTATCCGGGGTCTGCCAACCCAGAGGAGTTTCCTCTGGAGACTCTCAATTTCCTTGAAGTAGGACATTGGGACCAAATCCATCGTATTTTGGAGAGCTTACAAGAAACGAGGGAGGGCCATCATCTTAAAGAGGACCGCCCTTCCCAGCATGGAGAGAGGAAGGGACCTCCAGCGTGCGACATCACTTTTAAGTCATTGCAGGGGTGGGTCCAGATTATGGGCGAAACGTAGTATCGAGTCCAGCGTCACATAGATCCCGAGATATCGGAAGCTATCAGGCGCAATCTGTATTGGGCAACTCGGCGGTATCGCAGGCTGGTCACCCGCTAGTACATATATTACTGACTTGGACCAGTTCACAGTGAAGCCCGAGTATCTACCAAAAATACCTAGTACATCCAAGAGACAGGTCAGGGATGCCCCGGGAGTAGCGACGTAGAGTAGGATATCGTCTGCATACAGGCAGATCTTGTTCTCCCAGTCATGAGTCCACCTCATTCCTCGGATAGATCGGTCCTGCCTAATCCAGGCTGCCAGCGGTTCGAGAGCCAGCGCAAAGAGAAGCGGCGACAGGGGGCAACCTTGAGGAGTGCCCCTGCTCAGCTGGAAGTCCTTGGATTTCCAGTTGTTCACTACTACTCGGGCCATCGGGTCGGAGTATAGGAGACGGATCCAGCTCAGGAATTCCGGACCAAGCCCAAATTTGCCCAGCACCGCCACCCAATAACTTATTAATTAATTTCCTAAAGTGTGTCCTCCATGTTTGGTGCCCTTCTAACATAGTTTTTTTTTTTGTCCTCATACGTAATTAGATATATCCAAAGCCACTTCGATTTACTCTGTGGCCCCCCAATTGATTGGCACCAGCAAGAGAGCTCTGGTCTAAATGGATGCACTTTACACAGAACCTCTCGTATTTGGTCTGTTCAGCTCTTCTTTCTGATTGACCCCCCAAACTGACCCGAGTGGTAAAGTATTCCTATGTAAAGGCATGATCATTGGACATGTATGCCCTGAGTTTTATAAATTACCCAGCCAGACCTCACATGGTAGCCAGAACTCTATCTTTTTCTTCTTTTCCCATATAGCCTTATCTAATTTAATTACGTACTTGATGGAGTTTATCCTATTTAAAAATGTCGGGGGAATACATTTTATCCAGCATTTACAAATTTCTCTCCGAGCAAGTAAAATGAGGTAAAAGCGCAGCTTATTTTTATCTAAAGATAATAATTCATAGTTCGGAGAAATACCAAAGAATACTAAAGAGGTGCTCACCTGGATATCAAAACCAAGTATGTCCTCCATACCTCTGATAATAGAACCCCAGAATTGGTATAACATAGGACAACTTATGAACATGTGCTCATCATCTGCTTTTTCCTGTTGGCACTTGGGGCAGCGTGGAATCGCTCCCTTCACAAACTTAGAAAGCTTTGAGGGAGACCAGTATACTCTGTGGAGAGCAAAAAAGATGATTTCTTCTTAAATTGGCAGCTTTTACTGTGGAATATAGTAGACCATAAGATTCTTGCCATATTGTTTCTGTACTGGAACCCGGCAAGCACTCGCCCCACAGCTGCGATGGAAGAGTGAAATCACCGTCTGCGAGGTCAATCAGGAGCCCCAATACGGGTTTGCCACCTCTTTTTTATTTCATTGTATCTTTCTTAAAGCTGTTTCTAGATCATTTTTGTGGCCGACCGTTATACCAGTCGCTTGGGACCAACTTTTTATTTGTAAATATTTAAACTTGGATAGTTGATTATCTGTGATTTCCCTCAAGTCTTCCCATGATAACAAACGGCCATCAGGAACTAGTTGGTCCCATGAAGTTATCCCGGCTGATATCAATGGTGTTGTTAACGAATCTTTAGCCCATTCAGGTGAGCCTGGTGTATCCCAAATAGGAGCCAACGCGCTATAATAGCTGATCTTTAGGAGCTTCCTCATTTTATACCAAGTATTAGCAAGGTCTTTTAGCGATTGCAGACGAACCTTTTATAGAAAGCGAGGATCGGCAAATTTTGTACAAAAAAGCATGGTCTCCTCCTTCTACATCTTGCAGCATTCACCTATACATGTTTCCTACATCCGAAGTGTTTGGTTCACACATGAGCATTTTCCCTGACCTCATTAAAGAGGCCCATGCATAAAAGATTATGTCCGGTGCACATAAATCTCCCTTATTCTTCTTTCTCCAAAGCTTTTTATACAAAATTCTTATTCCTTTGGAAGCCCATATAAAGGAGTTTATTTTTGCTTGTGTTTTCCTTAAACCTTCGTCTTTAAAAGCTAATGGTATATTTTGAAATAGAAAAATAAGTTTTGGTAAAAGCATCTGTAGTGATTGCTACTTATCCTGTCTTGCTCATACTCTGTTGTCACCATGTGGAATGTTGATATTCATGATGACACATTGGAATGTTGGGTTCCTAGCTCTGGGAATTCAGTTGGGAGCTTGGGGCTAAGCTGTAAGGAGACCGCTCCTGGTGGGGTTTTTCTTCATCCTTCTTATCTTGATACCTTGACTACTATCTTGTACCATCTGCTAAATAAATATATATTCTTACAAGAACCTACGTGGACCTGATCCTCATTTACTTCACTACAGCATCATTTTAGCAAGGTTGACTTTCCCTATTAGTGTCAGAGGTAGGTATGCCCAGCTTCTTAAAGAATCGGAGATTTCTTTGTCAACTCTACGCAGATTTGTGTCCACTATATCATTAATGTCCTGGGTAATTCTGATACCTAGAAATCTTATTTCCCTCTTCACTACAGGGGAGCAGAAGTTTAAATTCCAGGTCATGCACTCAGTTTTAGACTGATTGATCTCATAATCCGAGATACAACCGAATTGCTCTGCTAAACTGTATATGATCGGGATAGCCGTCGCTAAGTCAGAGGTATACACCATCATATCGTCGGCATATAATGATACTTTTTTCCCCCAGTTTATACATTTAAAAGGAAGTATACCCTCATGCCTTCTAATGCTTTCTGCAAGCGGCTCTTTATACACATTGAAAAGCAAAGGTGAAAGAGGACATCCTTGTCTCGTCCCTCTCTAAACTGCTATAGGAGAGGAGAGGTTGCCTTTTATTAGTATTCTGGCTATTTGGGTTTGATAAATCGATAAAACTGCTCTCCAAAATTTTTGCCCCAGGTTACATTTATTCAATACATGAGTTAGATCGGTTCAATTAACACGGTCAAACGCCTTGATAGCGTCGAGCGTAATTATGGCCATTGGGATTTTATATAGTGTTTCCATATCTATGGCCCCTATTAGATTATATGTTAGATCTTGAATGCCTCTCCCTCTGACAAATCCCTTTTGATCTTCGTGTAGTAAACCAGTTATGATTCCATTCAATCTCTCTGCTAAAATCTTGGCAAAGATTTTATAATCCAGATTCAGCAGAGAGATTGGTCTGTACGAATCACACTGTCAAGGCGATTTAGATGGTTTTAAAATTAGGGCAACCGTGGCCTCATCCCATGAGGGGAGCATTTTCCCACCCCTTTCAAAAATATGGGAAAATAGTTTATCCAATACTGGAATGAGGACCTCGCCCAGTGATCTGTACAGCTCAGCCGGTAGACCGTCCGGTCCAGACGCCTTGCCTTTTTTCCCTGACTCTTATTGCCTTTTTTCCTGACTCTATTGCCTTCTTAAATTTGTTCTGACTTATTGGTCTATTAAGATTGTTGGGCATCTCATTACTGATTTTTTTTTTTAAAGGAAAGTGTTCGAGCCATGCTTCGATCATCTTAACCTGTGGGGTTAGATATTCTTGGTAAACTTTGTTGAAGTGCTGTCGGAAAGTTTCTTCAATATCTGCAGGGCTCTCACTTAAATTTCCAGTGTTATCACAGACTAGTTCTTTTATGTTGGCTTTAGCTAGTTCTTGTTTAGTTTTCCAAGCTATGAGCTTCCCACACCCTTCCCCGTATTCAAAATGGGCCAACTTGTTCGCCTCCCACCTCTTTCTCAGCCGAGCATCTAGCACCCCTTACAGATCTGATTTGAAAGATTACAATACCTCAACCTGGGGAGTAGGCTCATTCTCTATTTTCTAATTTTCACGTTCTAATTCTTCTACTGCCGCTTTGTATTTCTTCTGTCTGAAGATTTGGGTTGAGGTTATGCGCCCTCTTAAAAAGGCTTGATAAGCATCCCATACTGTTTCTATGGAGGTACTTTCCATTCTAATTGGAAAGTAGTTCTTTGTATCTGTTATTAAACTTTCAATTACTTCCTCCTCTAATAAAATGGCTCGATCTAAGGTCCATCTTCTGTTGATTTTATTTGGGAGTTTCAGAGTTAATAACACAGCCATGTGATCAGATAAATGTCCTCCTAAATGCTTCGTATCTTTCACCCACTATCTCAACTCCTTGCTGAGTAAGAAGAAATCCAGTTTAGACTTATGTCCATGTTTTTTATTATGGAAAGTGTACCCTCTCCTAGTTCCCATTCTTTCTCTCCAAATATCTATCCATCCAAGTTGTTTCATCGTGTTTTTCACTAAAGATCTAATTTTACAATTGTGAGATATTCTGCTGCTTAGAGACCTGTCCAATACCGGGTCTAAGACTAACTTAAAGCCCCCTGCCAGTATTAAAGGGTTTGAAAAAACAGTAGCTCAGCGAATAGATCCTTTAAAGGGGCTGAATCGTCTAGGTTTGAGCCGTAATATCCTACTACTGTGAATTTATGTGTATGGAATCTTATTTTAGCTATAGCCCATCTTCCCATTTAGTCAGCTTTAACACCTTCCACTGATAAAGCGGGATTTCTTTTTATGATTATAGCCACCCCCTTTGTTGTTCCCTGTTGTGTGGTACAAATTACTTCCTGGATCCAGCTTTTGGTTTTGCATACACTTATCATTTCTTTATCAGTAAGGTGTGTTTCCTGAAGAATAAGAATTTGTTCTGGGATATCTTTCAAGTATTTAAATATCCTCTCTCTCCTATGCTTTACCCTTAGCCCATTTAGGTTCCATGACAGCAACCTTAAATCTGTTGCTTGGTCAACTGAGGCCTTAGTCATTTCTCTTTATTTGGATAGCGAGTCGCTTGTAAGATTTGTTTTGGCGAATTGGACTTTTTTTTTTTTTTTACCTTTATGCTCCCCACCCAGTGCCCATCCCCTCTGTGCGTCACCCACCCCTGTGCTCCCCTGGAGAACCCCCACTCTTTTCCTTATGGCCCTCCCCTGGCCTAACATAGTTTTGGTTAGTGGTAGTGCTCAGTTTTGGGGGAATTAAAAATTTCCTATCTATCATAATGGAAAATTTAAATTCTATTAAGGACTAGGAGGTAGGGATTATGCTATCCTTACTTCACTTTTTGTGAATAGAAGCCATTTCCCAAAACAACAACAACTGCCATGAAACCTTGGGAATGCTAAAGGAAAACAACAAATCCAATAGGAGAACAGTCCCAGTGTTCCAGCCAGTCAGGGCGATCCAGTCCAGCTCATAGTCCTTAATCTGTGTCTGCTCTGCCTTGTTTGACGTGTGAGAGCCACATTTTTTTCACAACTCTAGTTTATTCGCCACCATTCCTACAACTAAAGGACATAGTTTAGCCACAGCCCATGATCAGGGTTTCATCCGTATGCAAGGCAAAGGAATTACATGTGCAAAGCGAAGGCAAATCTCAAACGGGTAAGGAACATTGTAGCCGAAACATCACTGGAACATGAAGATGCATTACTTATGAGTCACTGGTGGAATATTCCATTTCAGAATCTGCAGTTGGGAAAATCCTCTTCTCTGAGTCCTTAATAGAATTGAAACTTCCCGTTACGATAGCTAGAACATTTTTTATTCTTTGTCAGCACCGAAGGCGAGGATTATGCTAGTTCAAAGATTACTTACCGCCAAATTAGCCATATCCAGCACTGCTTTGAAATAGAACCCTTTAAAGGTAGAATAGGAAGACCAGTACACTGCATTGAGGATATCCATCAGTCAGGCCCCTAGAGAAAAGGCCTTCGAAGGCATTGCACCGCGCGCTGAAGGAGCACCAAAAATGCACAGGTCAATCCCTGCCTCCTGCATTACCCATTTCACCCACCGAACAATAGTCGAAGAAGACCCCACCTTATGAGGTTTTCTCAAAGCGATGATAGGCTGTCGCTCTCCCAGAGGACAGAACTCTACAGACATCTCCTCATACGCCTTAAGGTACCCCATGATGCACACCTTAGGAGAATCAGGAAAGGCTGGGTTGGAAATAATCCTAGTACCACATTTCTTCCTTCTACAGACCATGAAAGTTACCCCAGAATGTGAGAAGGTGCGCCCCGTGATATCCAGGGCTAGCACATCTGAAACTCTTCTACAGGAAATTCGACAGAGCAACATTGCCAACTTCGCTGACGGTTCCTTTATGGACAAGAAGCAATTTGTTGCCATGACAGGAAAAGGTTAAGAACCAGGTTGACGTCCCAAAGTGCCAAATACCTAGGTTCTGAAAGAAGAGACAGTCTTATACCTCTCAACAGGTGAGACACAAAAGGGTGCCCCCTGTGAGAAGCTGGCCTGGTATATGATGTCCACTAAGGTAAGTGGGCACCTTGCACCAGTCCAGACAGCCCTTATGGTGATTCAAGAGGTCTTAGACAACCTTAGAAGCTCTCTAAGTGGTAGCTGTGGTATAGATTAATTGAAAAAGACCCACACAAGGTATTTATAAAAATAGGTATTTATTATATAATATTCTCGAACACATTGAAATATCTCCTACCCGGAGATATACACAATGCATACAATACTTCAGCAAAGAAACACAGTAAATAGCGCGTAATACACAGTGGACCGGGGGGGAACCATGAGCATGTTGAAGTGCCGGGGACCCAAGGAACCACACAAGGTGAGTAGATTGGGACCCCACAGAGAATGTGTGCAGTGTGGGAACATGACCGCGTGCTCCGTACAAATCTACGGGTTTGTTGTGGTTAGATTTTTCAAACTTCAGGACCCTTCCCAGGGAACCCTGAAGAAACCCTGTGGCCCTGTGGAAGACAAAAGGTTGGAGAGCCACCCCACTCGTGGATGCCCTAGTACGCACGTTATCTGCACCAGGGAAACCAGGTGCATATGTGTGAAGTGGTGGCAGAAACTGCCGTCAAACCCAGTGGAGGACTTCAGGAAAATGCCGCTGCTGGAAGAGGAGAAAGTGGGCGATGGAATCCGAAGGTGGATTCAAGAGGAGAGGTACCTGCAAGCAGAGGGGACCGAGTCTGTCACTCATGAGTGACCAAGAGACTTGCAAGACGAATTCCCTCTGATGTCGGATGTTGCGGGATGGATGATAATGACCTTGACTCTGCAGCTGTGAGGACCAGGTGACGCTGATGAGGACTAGGAGCCGTGCACGATCTGTCCCACGAAGGATGTAGAGTGCTGAGGGGTCGGTGTCTGGCGAAAGCATCACGAAACCTTGGCAAAAGCAACCAATGCAGGAATTGAAGAAGGAGCAAATTCGGGACCAGCAAGGTCCAGGGGGCTCACCAAAAGCAGGGAAGTCAGGGCAGGCCCCGAGCAATCAGAGGAGCCCAAAAGAAGCAAGTGTGACCTTCAAGTGTTCCCACAGGCTGGAGGAACTGGAGTCGAGAGAAGACGTCAAGCAGCTCATCAAAAGATGCAAGCCATGATGCAGTGTGGCTGAAGATTCTGGTCACTGGAAATGCTCATGGTTGGGGCTACTTGGAGCCCGAAGATCTTCTTGGAAGGAAGCCAACAAGCCTTTGCAACTGTAAGTTGAGGCGGTGTACAGGGGTTCGGTTATTGCAACCCCCACGTGGGATACAGGCCTTAACTTGGTGAGAGGGCAGGGCAGGCCTCGTGAGCTGTGGAAAACCAGCACTTGTGTTGAAGAACCTTACGGAGTCCGGAGGAGCTCAGGAACAGCAGACTGGTCGACTTAGTTGCGGTGTCTGTGAATGCAGGGAAGTGACTCCTTCACTCCCAGGAAGATTCTTTCAAGTGTCTTTGATGCTTCACAGGCCTTGGAAGGTTCCTGCATGATGCACAGGCACAGACAATGCAGCAGACTGGAAGGAAGACAAATTCAGGCCCAAACAAAGTCCAGTGAAGTCCAGAGTCCCTAGACGGTAGAAGAAGTGGTGTCTGATCTGAATCTTATCCCACGACGAATCTAGGCACCTACACCCAGGTAAGCCCTTAGTTCCCCATAGAAAGCGTTGGGATGAATCAGGGGACCCTCCCAGGGGGGGGGGAGGGGGTCTGGACAGAGGGGAGGTTACTCCCATGTCCTTTGTCCAGTTTCGCACCAGAGTGGGAGCCAACGCCTCCCACGACTGGTTTGAACTGGACTATGCATGGAGACACCAAATGTGCCCCTCATGCAGACTGAGTGGCACTGGCAAGCACACCCACCCTGCCCCAATACACTAAATCCTGTCTGGGAGGTGGTCACACCTCCCTTTGACAGGATGCCTATTGTGCTGCCAGCCATACCAGTCAAAAACAGCTTAGCACCAAGCAAAAAGTGGGGGTAACAATAGAAGCAGATCATACTTTCCTACACCCCCAGTCAGAGAACCATCCACCCGGAGCTGTCCTGCTATTTAGTAGACTGGAAGGAGTTGGCTGATCTCTAGGCCAAGATTGCCCTTCCATTCCAAGCCTCCATGTTGGGCAGCCACCAACCAATCCCGGCTTGCGCTTCCTCTGAAATCACCACTGCCTGAGAATTGGAGAGGCCCTGCACAGATGCACGGCTTTTAGCCATTGCAAGGCACAGTAGTGAAGAGGGCCCGGCAAGAGGGTCTGAATCGAAGCAGAGAGAAGGCCCACCAGGTGGGCCAGCTGCCACAATGAGACCCGTTGTCTGGACAGAGTCCGCTGCAACTTGTGGCGAACCTTCACCATCTTCCGAGAGGAAAGGCTGATAGTAGGATCAACAGAGTCTATCCAGAAACCCAGAAAAATCACACGCTGAGAAGTGACCAGGAGGGACTGGGTCTCGTTGACCATGAAACCCAAGCTCTATAAAAGGTCTACCGTCGGCTGAGAGCGACAGCCTCCGCGAGCATTGCCCCATTATCGGGATGGTGTCAAGATAGACGTTTAGCCGGATTTCTTGTGATCGTATGTGTCCCACGACCGGCCTTAGAACCATTATGAAACACCACAGGGTGGATGAGAGGCCAAAAGCCAGAGTGGTGCACTCGTACGTTTGGCCCTGCCGCAGAAATTGCAGGAACCTCCGATGTGGGGGGAAAATAGGGATCAAGAGATATGCGTCCTTAAGATCCAGGTGCACCATCCAATTTCGAGGTTGTAGGACATCTTGTAGGAGGTAAATCCCCTCCATCGTAAAGTGGTGGTAAACAAGCCACCTGTTGAATTTGCAGATGTTGACAACTGGCCGCTGGCCTCCGTCGGCCATGTTGACCAGGAACATATTGCTGATGAAACCCCAGGAAGTGGCGTTACCCGGGAAATGGCTTCCTTGTCCACCAAGTCTGACTAGGCCACTGAAAAGTGAAGCTGTCGTGGGACTACAGCCTGCCAGGGAGTACTGTAAATTCGATTTCAACCCCTGCACTGTCGACAGGACCCAGGCATCCCTTGTGATGGAAGTCCAGTCCTGGAAAAAAATGCGCCAGTCAGCCCGATACGTTTAGAAGGGAAGAAGGGAGAACACTCACCAGAACTACTAGTGGCCCTCATACCTCTGCTACCTCTGCCACGCCGTCCTCTGATGGAGTGAAAGTTGGTGAATCTGGCCTGGTCCTGATACTGGCCTTGTTGGTAGTCTTGCCCTCTGGAAGGGCACTGAGCATTTGTGCGACCAGTCGAGTGTCCCCTACCTCGACTGGACCCGTGGACCTTCTTGATTGAGAACTGAGCTTTGTTCAGGGAGGTGAAGGTGTTCACGAATTTTCCTAGTTCTTTAATAAATGGCTCACCAAAAAGCCCTCCCTGAGCTATCGACCCCGCTTCTGAGTCAGCCAAGTCCCCAAGTTTGGGGTCAACTTTAATCAACAGGGTGCAACGCAGCTCTGTAGACAATGCACAGTTTGCCTTCCATAATAATATAATTGCCTGATGTGCCTGGTAAGAAAGTGTGTCAGGAGAGAATAGAGAACCTGATGACTTGGCCTCCAACCTGATGACTTGGCCTCCTTGGCCATGTCCAAGATCTTAGTCAGGACCTCAGGGTGTCCAGACGTTAATCCTGGCACACCTGCCAGGACCTATTGATCCCCTTCTTTTAGTCCTTAACAAACATCTGCAGAAAGGAAGCCATTTGTGGGTCAGTCTCGGGAGTAAGGGCCACTTTCCCTTCCAGGGTGGGGCGGGGACATTTTGCTCTAAGGCAATTATGTGATTTTCCAGGGGCTTCCGAATGCGACCCGCCACATAGGTTGCCACTTTCTCAGACTGGGCCCATTCAAAAGATCTCAGGTGAAGGATCTCATCGGGATCCAAAATGTTAGAACAAATCCCCTGCTTATCGGGGCAGGGGTGGGTTGGAGGAGGGCAGCCAGGAGATGGAGGAGCCTTCATCTTAGGTGTCCCTATGGCAATCATTGGCCGCCGTAGCATGGGTCAAGGGTGCAGGGGGCTCTGTGAGGAACTCAGCGAGGTCCCTAGAAGGAGGGGGGGTGGGGTATTGCTGACTAGAAAACCCTGCTTCAGCTTGTCAAAGGCATCCAGATCCAGACCAGCCTTGTGCTACGCTTTGTTGGTGCCGGGCTTGGCTCAGGGGGATGGGAACCCCCATCCGATGCTGGTGGAGCAGCGGGTCCAGGTAGAGCCCCGGATATTTTTGCGCACACCTGTGCTTGCTTGAGGAAGAGACGTTCTTCCAAGGGTACCATGGCCTCTGATGCCGTCTGGTAAATTGATGCATCAGCAACATCATAGAAGCCGTCATCCCAAGGGAGTGCCGCAAGGGAGGGTGGGGTCCTTCTTCCCCTGGCCATGCAGGCCACCCAGGAGGGGGCCTCGCCATCGCCCACAAGAGCACCCTCCGCCTTGCCACCTCCAGCGAAAACCTTCCCTTCCACCGAACTCCTGCACTTCCAGATCCTGACCACCCCCAAAGCCACTTACTGAGGAACCCTTGTCTACTGACTCCCCAGCCCCCGAACACCCTTCGCCACCACCATCACTGACTTCATCGCACCCCATGCCATCGCTTCAACAAACTACATACTCATTGGAGACCTGAATTTCCACCTCGACAACCCCAGCGACCCCAACTCCACTATCCTTCGTGACAACCTCACCCGCATCGGACTTAAACAACTCGTCAACACACCGACCCACAGAGCAGGACACACCCTTGACCCCATCTTCACGGCAGGAAACAGCATCCAAATCAGCCACACAACGCAGCCGCCATGGACCGACCACCACTGTGTACACTTCGCCATCAACAAACCCAAGGCACCTAAACAAGCCCAACGCCCACCACAAAGGAACTGGAGCAAGGTTACAGACGAGCAACTTAACTCCACCCTCACCCGAGACAACCACACCTGGGCACCTGACGCAAACGACGCAGCCAGAAACCTCCACACCTGGATCTCTGACTGCACAGACGAGCTCACCCTGCTACGCAACCCCGACAGACAACACCCCAGAAAAGCCGCCTGGTTCACCACCGCTCTCCAAGAAACCAGATGCCTGGAGAAGAACTAGTGAAACACCAAGACAACCGAAAACCACACCACCTACAAGGACGCCATGATGGACTACCACAACCAGAGCCACCAAGAGGAACTTCATCCACAACAAAATCCAGGCCAACTCCAAGGAATTTTTCAGTGTCATTCAAGAATTCACCAACCCACGCAGCAAAGCTACAGACATCACCCCATCCCAAGACCTCTGTGACAAGCTTGGAACCTATTTCCACCTCAAGATCAAAAACCTCTACGACAACTTCGACCATCCATCAGGTGCCACAGACAGTCCCCCACCCCCCAGAAACACCAGCCAGCCCACCATCTCCAACTGGACACCGATCATGGCCGAAGACACTGCCTCGACCATGAAAAGCATCCACTCGGGGGGGCCCCCACCGACCCCTGCTCCCCTCACATCTACCACAGAGCCGCGGCTGCCATCGCACCTGAACTACAATGCACCATCAACACCACCTTCAAAACGGGCATCTTCCCAGATGACTGGAAGCGCGCAGAAGTCAGACCTCTGCTCAAGAAGCCCACAGCTGACCCCACCGACCTCAAGAACTATCGACCCATCTCGCTCCTCCCCTTCGAAGCCAAAGTTGCAGAGCAAACAGTCAACAGGAAACTGACACAATTCATTGAAGAGAACGCCGTCCTTGACCCGTCCCAATCCGGATTCCAAAGCAACCACAGCACAGAGACGGCCCTACTCGTCACCACAGATGACATCCGCACCCTCCTGGACCAAGGCCACGCCACAGCCCTCATCCTACTTGACCTATCAGCGGCCTTCGACACTGTCTCCCACCACACACTTGTCGCCAGACTACACGACGCAGGCATACAAGGAACAGCCTTGGACTGGATCCGATCATTCCTCACCAAAAGATCAGACTCCCACCCTTCCTCTCCGACCCCATGAAAATCACCTGCGGAGTCCCACAAGGTTCATCCCTGAGCCCCACCCTCTTCAACATCTACATGGCCCCCCCTCGCAGCCATCGTCCGACAACACGGCCTCAACATTGTATCCTACGCCGACGACACCCAGCTCATCATCTCCCTCACCAAAGACCCCACCACTGCCAAACTCAACTTCAGAAAGGAATGCAAGACGTCGCAGTCTGGATGACCAACAGCTACCTGAAGCTCAACGCCGAGAAGACAGAAGTCCTCGTCCTCGGTACCACCCCTTCTACATGGGATGGCACCTGGTGGCCGACCGCCCTCGGAAGCCCACCTACCCCCTCAGACCACGCCAAGAACCTCGGCATCGTTCTCGACTCGTCACTCACCATGAACCGACAGGTCAACGCCATCACCTCCAAGTGCTTCAACACCCTCCGCAAGACCTTCAAGTGGATCCCCCTGAGACAAGGAAGACAGTCACCCACCCACGCACTCATCACCAGCAGACTGGACTTTAGAAACGCACTCTATGCTGGCATCAACAAGTCCCTACTCCGCAAACTCCAGACAATACAGAACACCGGCACCAGACTAGTCCTCTGCATCCCCCGACATGAACACATCAGTCAACACCTACGAAGTCTCCACTGGCTCCCCGTGGAGAAAAGTCACGTTCAAAATCCTCACTCACGCCTACAAATGCCTACACAACAACGGACCCAATTACCTCAACGACAGAATCAACTTCCACGTACCCAAAAGAAACCTCCGATCTTCCAACCTAACACTGGCCGAAACCCCGCGCATCCACAGAGCCAGAGCAGGCGGAAGATACTTCTCCCACATTGCAGCCAAGACCTGGAACGAGCTACCGGCAGACATCAGATGTTCCCCTTCCCTGAACACTTTAAGGAAGACCCTCAAGACCTGGCTCTTCGGCTAAACAGATCAGCGCCTTGAGACCCTCACGGGTGAGTAGCACGCTTACAATTCCCTGATTGATTAATTGATCGCTAAAAGGCTCCATCACTTGGGAGAGAATAGGCCTAGTGAACCCCACATTAAACCCAATGCAGTTGTCAGGGCCTAAAGCTATGTGGGTGCCAAGCGCTTTATAGGCTTACTAAGCGCTGGGGAACAAGCACAGTACACCGTGGGGGCAGCAATAATGAGAATCTGGGTGTCCGCATAGAATAAGGTGTGGGCAATACCTCAAAGTCAGTGAGTCAAGCCCGGGGACACCACACACCCCCTGGTGCACTAAAACTAGAAGGGGAACCCCACCTCAGCTCAGATGGTCTTGAAGGAGTGCAAAGTGTTTCCGCTGCAGCAATGAAAAAACGCTTGTGAGTCGGTTAATCACAGAACACAATGTCAGCAATAAAAAACAATAATGACAAGCATTTAGGCATGCACTACACACTACAATATGAAATAAACAGATATCAGGAGAGAAGGGAAAAAGCCACTTATCTTGGCTGCGAGCGGCGAAGAAATAGGCAGAGCAGACACAGATGATGGACTATGGGCAGGACTGGATTGTCCTGATTGGCTGGAACACTGGAACTGTTGTCCTATTGGACTTGGGGTTTTTGGCATTCCCAAGATTTAATGGGAATGGTAGTTGTTGGTGTTTTGTGAAATGGCTCCTGTTAAGTGAAGAAAGGATAGCATAATCCTCACCTCCGGTCCTGGCATAGAATACAAGTGCAAGATGCTACAATATTCTACCAATAGTATGTCTGTATAACATATTGTTTGTATACAAGACGTACGTATAAATACAGTTTAGCTTATGCTCACCTATCAAGCAGGATACCGACTGTTCAATAGGAAAGCCTCACTGGGTATTATTTATGACGTAAAAAGCGAATTAAACTGCATATCGGGTGCTTGAAAAATTATTTTTGGAGCTTATGCTTAACTGACTTTATACTTGTGCCTAGTATACACAAGATACACTATGCAAATGTACTAACAGTCTGTGAAAAGGTGTCTAGTATAAACAAGATGCGCTATGCTAATGTACTCCTAGGCTGTGAATAGGCTTGTTTTTTACTTGTCCACACTCAACGATATGCCTTTAATCTCTTCCCTCCTTCTAATTTCGTGTGCCAATGTTTTATCAACCCTCTCAGAGAATAGAGGGTAAAGAACCTGGCCTGATTCCCCTTTCTCTGCAAAATTGTTCTGAACCTCGCACCGTAACTTATTCTATCTAGTGATCCCTTATATTTCACTAATAAACATTTCTTCATTTTCGTACACAGGCCGATATAGTCGAGGGTTGCTCTCACTAAGTCTCAACTGACAGGGTCAAATACTTTGTCAGCATCAAGACTTAAAAGTACTGCTAGGATCATTTTCTTAGCTGATTTCAGTACCAGATGAGCTTTCTGGCAGATCTTATCAGACCCTTCTCTATCTTTAATACTTGGTATCAGTGTATCAAATATAGTAGCCACCTGTTAAGTTTATTGTCTGTTATCTTAGTGAAGATTCTTAAATCTGTAGTTAAAAGTGCTGTCACCCTATAAAAGGCAAAATCTGTCATAGTCTTTCTGATTTTCGGGTGAGGGAGATTTCCTCTTCCCTTGTAGAGGGAGAGACGCACATTGGTTGAGTAGGTGTGTTGGGGGCTTCCCTATCTGTGGAAGAAAGGTTTTACTATAGCATACTGCAGTGCTCTGTCCCTGGTGTCTTACGGCTCATCTTTTTTATTGCCTTGCGCACCTCAAGTTTTCTATCGGATCATCTAACTCTTCTGCCCAATTTGGAGGGATGCAAGGCATTTTATTCCCATCAGTATGTTCATCCCCTCTTGTGTATAGCCACTGGTAGAGATGCGTAAAGGCATCTTGTGTATCTAATTTCTCCAGTTGCCATCACTCTTTTTTGTCTTACCTATGTATGCTTTCATTCTTTGTTTGCATAGCCTCTTTGCAAAAAGTGTCTACCTTATTACTCTTTTCATGGTATGTTTGGACAAAATCTAATGACATTAAGTCTGCCTTATTGGTCCTTATCTGGTTGCATTAACCCTTAATGTGCGTGAATTTACATCTATTCGTTATTATGGAATGTTTCTTGGCCTTAGTTTCTAAACCTTGTAAAATTCTTCACCTATTTAGTTTCTTGTAATTTAGCATCTACCCTAGCAGCTGCTGCGGAGATTGACTTTCCTTGAGGTACCTCTTTAACAGTGTCCTAGTTCATTTTTGAAGGTTTCTTTCTACCTGTTGATATTGAAGTAAGTCTACAATTGTCATGACGTTTTTATCTTTGTTCATGGGATCTCTGAAAAGTGTAGCTCCATCTTTTTGTCTATAGTGCCTTGAAAGATTTATTTTAAGGTGGCAAACCCCTCACCAACAAAAGCAGTTTCTCTCTCGAAGTATTCAATATGAAAGAAGGCGCTTGGGACGGATTCATGAAGACATTTATAATCCCAAGTTAGTTGTGGAAATGGTTTGATTTATGTACCTCTTGCAGTTCACAAACGTGAATGTGCACTTTTACACCCATTTACGCAGAAGTAACATTGCACCATTATTTTGAAGTAATATGTAGGAGTAAATGTGCCCCTAGCGTGAAGTGGGCTTTTCAGAGCATCGATGACATGGAAATTTGCTGAGCTCCAAAAGATATTCTCAAATTTTCCAAGGCACATTCTACAGTGTTGTCAACTATGTAGGTGTAACTGCTGTGCTTGTGAACACGTCTGGAAAGCTGCCACTGTCTCAGCTTCTCAAAAGTACTCCTACAATGTTTTCATAATTCTGAAAATTCAGAAATCAACATCAAAAATTAGTCATAATCTTTCCAATGTAAATCTAAAAATGGTGTATTTATTTATTATTATTATTTTTAATGTGCTGCAAATGCTTCTAGGTGCACCACATACATTTCTAAAAAACAAATCAGTTTCGCATTGGTAGCTAGATAAATATAGAATATAATAAACAACGGGGGGCAGTAGGTGGCGCACTGGTGAATGGAAGCCTTCGCGTAGGGCTCCCGCTGTCCGGCGGTAATTATCCGCCAAATTATCCTTCTTTGGGGCATCTGGGTGCCGAAATTGAGAGCGGAGCTTCGGTGAGGTGACCGGAGGGTACTGGCCGCCGTTGAGAGAAAACGGATGACCGGTGCCGGAGAACGACGCCTCGCTGTCGGCGGCGCGAGAGTGGCATAGGAAAGCGGGGCTGCATTGCCGGATTAAGCTGCTAGGAGAGGCCGGGGCTGCGATAACGGCCGCAGGCCGTGGACGCTGGGACCGGGAAAGACGCATCAGAGGGACACGGCGCCTTGGCGGTGGATGCGGAGCGGGGCGGATCGGGGACCTGCTGAAGGAGCTGGAGGCGCTCTTTGACGGGGAGACCTACCCCCCCCTCCGCTTTGGTAGAGCGCAGTTTTTGGCCCCTTCCCGGGTGAAGCGCGCTTTCGAGGTGCGCTCGGTGGCGGTGTGCATTGGGGGAGTCGAGCGACATCTGGACTGCATAGGGGCGAGTGGTATTGGTCCCTCCCCCCACCCCCCTGTCTTGGGCATTGTGGACAACTCGGAGCGGAGGGCTCCCAGGCACCGAGGAAGGCCGGTCAGGAGCACTGATGGGCGAGTGAGAAGACAATGTGCTGGAACACTGGGCCTGGAGGGACTGGAAGCCAGTGAGTGCGGCTGAGAACCCAGGAGGTGATTGGGAGCACTGCGACAAGTGTGGCCTCGCTAGTGACCGCTGAGGAGGTCGGGTGAGCTGTGCTGGACGGCGGCGCGGACTGCACGTGGCTTGCTTCCCTGGTGAGCTGGCGCGGCTGCCGGCCGACAGCGGAGACCGGTGAGAGTGCGCGGAGGGTGAAGCTGGTGGCGACTGGACTACTACACTGCGCTTGGGTATACGGACCGCTTGTGCTTGCTGTGTGAAGTGGGACAGCAGCTCCTGGGCAGTGCGGAGGGAGCATCGGCGCCGCTTCTGGTCCCGAGGGGTCGTCTGCTGCTGTTGACGGAGTGGTCTGACCGGAGATCAGGATGGGCAGGACGGATGCGAGACAGCCCAAACTCACGTTTGAGGCTAGTAAGAAGCCGCTCAAGGTTGTGGAGGAGACTCGTGGTCCAGCGGAGCCGCCGGTGACGGCGGGAGGATCGGCGGATGCGGCGCCCAATTTACAAGATGTCTTGCGAGAGATGCGTCAGGGGTTTGCGACGATTGCTGATAAAGTGGATAGAATGTCGTCCCGTATGGATGCGGTGGTGCAGAAGTTGGACGTCCAAGAGGAACGGATAACGGGGGCGGAACAGCGGATATCTGACACTGAGGACACGGTGACACAACACACCTCACAGTTGTCCAGAATGGACAATCTGCTGCGCCTCATCGCTGCTAAGAATGAGGATTTGGAAGCGCGAAGCAGACGGAATAATGTGCGCATCGTAGGTATTCCGGAGTCGACGAATGTGGGCAAAATGGAGGAATACGTGGAGAAGATGTTGGCGACAGCGATTGGATCGGACGTTTTTTCTCCCCAATTTATTGTGGAGAGGGCGCACCGAGCCCTAGGCCCCAGACCAAAACCGGGAGCGGCGCCCAGGCCGATCATCGCCCGGATGCTCAATTATCGCGACCGGGACGCCGCCTTGAGGGCTGCACGGAGTACGCGCACGTTATCCTATGATGGCAACTCTTTCACGCTGTATCCAGATTTCACTCCGATGGTGCAGGAGGAACGTCGGAAATTTATAGCGGTTAAGGCGAAACTACGAGACTTGCAACTGGATTACGCATTGCTTTACCCGGCACGCCTGCGGGTCACGTACCAGGGGAGACAGAAGTTATTCACGAATCCTCAGCTGGTGGAGGACTTCATTAAACAGTACAAGCGCTCCCGCAGATCAGAGGCTGGAGTGGAGAACGACGTGGACCCCAGGCGTGAGGAGATGGTGGATGGTGAACTGTGAGTGGGGAGACTGTAGCTGGCATATTAGACCACACGTGCAGATGAGGGGGTTGCCCGTGAGTTGAGACTGGGATTCCTGGCTGTGAGACATTGCGCTGGGGGTCGGTTAGACCTGGGTGCTGCGTGGCTGCGAGCATGGCGAGGGGGCAGTGGGTTGTGAGGCCGACGCAGCAGCAGAATCCTTTTAAGGCTGCACAGGGTGTGGCACAGTGTTGGTAGCTGATAAGGGAGGCAGTGATTTGCTTATTGTGGGACCCAGGTGGATCTAGTTCTAGCACCGGACGCCTCCTCGTTTCGTCGAGCCGGACTGCACAATGTGTGGCCGGGCTGGCGTTTCTGGGGAGGAAATTGGTGGTGCCACCTAGGTTCGCTTCCTGATGGGAAACACCCTAGTACATGTTTGGGGGTTGGGGAATGTACTTGCCCTGGCGTTTGGGGCAATTGTGGGCGGGAAGGGGGGGATACAGGACTGGAAGGTTGGGGTTTGCTTCAGTGGGAGGAGGGTGGGCACGCGGGATGCTGTTATGGTTTGTATGTTTGTAGTTCCAGAACGGGCGAGAGAGCTTAGCACCGGGTGTGGGGTATTTGTCTATGGAGGATGGCGTGGGCTGGAGTATGATGCGCTACTGACAGGGTCACTTCTGAATATTCGATCTGATGGGGGTGAGGGGGGCTATTGTTGGGCGGTAGGTATCCGGGGTGGTCATGGCATGCAGTTCTGGGTGACTACTTTGGATCTTGGGAGTTTAACGACGCATGGCTGACAAAGCGCGCAAGTCAAAAGTCACTGTTGTAACCTGGAATGTCCGGGGGTTAAATGACGCAAGGAAATGTAGGAGGGTGGTGGCTTATCTGGAACAGCATAAGGTGCAAATCGCATTGTTACAGGAGACGCATCTTAGTCCCCGGGCCACTTACACGTTTGCAAGCAAATGGGCGGCAGTGCAGAGCTTCTCCCCGTATTCAGGGTATGCCAGGGGCACGGCGATACTGATCAAGAAGGCGGTGCCGTTTGTGATGCTAGGTGACCTTACCGATAAGGAAGGGAGATTTGTCTTGTTGTGGGGCAGACTTGGAACGGATACGGTCACAATCGTGAACTGCTATGGGCCAAATGTGGATTCGCCTGCCTTCTTCACCATGCTATGGGGCAAGATACTGAACACTGGTTCCATGCACATTATATGGGGGGGGGGGGGATTTTAATCTCACAATGACCTCAGGGCTAGACAGGTCAGATGGTAGCCCCCAATACAATAAGGGAGCGAGGGACGCAATGGCGGGAATAGTGGCAGAAGGGGGACTCGTTGATAGTTGGAGGTTTGTGCATGCTGGAGTCCGGGAGGGGACACACTTCAACATATGCCAACTCGTGGGCCAGGCTTGATTACTGTTTTCTATCTACTGGCTTGGCGGTGGACTTAGGTCGAGTGACGCACTTGCCGAGGTCGTATTCGGATCACTGTCCGGTATTGGTACAGGTGGCAATCCCGGGATACGGCAGGGCAGCTCCCAGGTGGCGTATGCAACCCACGGCACTATTGGATCCGGTGTTCCAGGCAGAATTGGGGGATGAGATAGCTGAGTTTTTTCCCTGCAACAAGGGGTCGGTGGACAGTGTTGAGACCATATGGGAGTCGTTTAAGGTGACGGTCAGGGGACTACATATCTAAGAGCTTTGGTGTACTAAAAGCAATACAAGGCTCGCTCACCAAATTGGAGACGGAACTAGCGGAGCTGGAAACCAGGATGGCCCAGGAACCGATGGGTCCGATCCATAAGGAATTCCGAGAACGGCTCACGCTTTACGAGCAGGAAGCAGTTAGGCAGTCCAAATTCAGGGGCCGATATTGGCAAGCCCGCCGATATTGCGAAGGAGAGAGACCAGGTCGCGCCTTACCGGAGATTGCTAGGCATTCACGAGGACCCACACACATATTGGAGATACGAGAGCGGGGAGGGAACCTACATCAAGATACGAAGGGAATATTGGGTCAATTTATTGAGCATTATGAGGAGTTATATGAAGCCCGCAGTGGTGGGGAGGCGGTGTTTGGGGACTTTCTGGATGATGTGGCGTTATGTTGGTTAAGCGATGACCATAGGCAGTTTCTCGGAGCTCCATTTGAACTGGATGAGATACGGGAGGCGATTATGTCTCTGAGTAATGGTAAGGCGGCGGGGCTTGATGGATTGCCAGCGGAATTCTAGAAATGCTATATAGATGTCATGGCTCCGGTGCTTCGGGAGGTGTATGAGGAATCACTGGAGGTGGGAGTGTTGCCGGGGACAATGAGGGAGGTACTGATTACCTCGCTGTTGAAGCCAGGTAAAGACCCGGCAGAGTGTGATTCATATAGGCCGCTCTCTCTAATCAATTGTGACGCAAAGATTCTGGCGAAAGTACTGGCCACTAGGCTCTCCCTGCTTATGACATTAATTGCCCTTCCAGATCAGTCGGGGTTTGTCCCGGGTCGCTCGACTGCTAGTAATTGCGTACGCTTTTTTCCTTGATCAATACGATAGCGCCGGAACTGCCCGTGGCGGCTGTATTTCTTGATGCCACCAAGGCATTTGACTCGGTTGAGTGGAATTACCTGTTTGCCATCTTGTACAGGATGGGCTTTCCCAAAATATTTGTTGCATGGATTAAATTGCTCTATACAGACCCGAAAGCGAGAGTGCTAATTAATGGTGAGGTGTCCGACTCGATCCCGCTGACTAGGGGTACCAGGCAGGGGTGCCCGCTCCCCCCATTGCTATTCGCTATTGCGATCGAACCTCTGGCGTGCCGTATCCGACAATTGCATAAGCAGAGTGCCTTTAAATGTTACCAACGGCAGATTGATGTGTCTCTCTATGCTGATGACTTAACGTTGTATGTGGTTGATCCGCAGGTTAACCTTAATCCGCTGCTCCAAAAAATTTTGGTGTTTGGGCGCCTGTCGGGCATTCAAATAAACTGGAAGAAGTCGCAATTTTTTCCCCTGACGCCTGCAGTGGGCCGCTTTCCCCTGGACTACCCGCTTGAATGGTGTGAGACGGATCTCAGATATTTGGGGGTCCAGATTTCAAAGGTCCTGGAGGAGACGTTGCGGTTGAATTATGGTACGGCCATATCTAAGCTGGCAGAGGATGTTACTCGCTGGGTGTCTCTGCCGCTTACCATGGCGGGCAGGGCCTCGCTGATCAAGATGGTGGTATTACCGCGTTTTTTATATTTTTTCCAGAACATCCCGTACTATCCGGGTGCGTATTTCTTTCGGACGTTGCGTTCCGAATTATTGCGGCTGTTCTGGGCTGGTAAGCAGCCTCGACTGGCATGGTCGATTATAACTCGGCCGTACGATTGTGGCGGATTTGATGTTCCTGATTTTCTAGAGTATTATTTGAGTGCGCAGGCCCATTTTGCATATCATTGGTTTGCGCCTGCGCCATTCCTGCCGCAGCTGGCGGTGGAGGACTGGCTGTCCCGACCTCTACCACTGACGGGTATTCTTCAGGGCCCAATCCGCACCCTTGACACGCCATTCACTACGGTGCCGTGCACGGTAGATGCGTGGCAGCGAATACTACGTCGTCTGGCGCTTGACTTTATGTATGCTCCGACCTTGCCGCTGGTTTATCACCCGGACTTGTCACTGTTGCAGGAAGGAGGGTTCCAGGGGCTGTGCGCTAAAATAAAAACTCGGCATTGGGGCGACCTCTTCGCTGGTGGTCGGTTCAGAACGAAAGAGCAGTTGTTTGGTGGATATCAGCCTACTCCGCTGGATGTTTTTTACTATGTCCGGCTGCGGCAGGGGCTGCGGAAGATTTTGCCGCGCTTCCCGGAGGAACCTGACATAGTGAGGCCTCTACAAGTCCTGCTTACATCTACGGATGGTCGGCATTTAGTCTCTCAACTATACAGCAGTATTCGAGCACACAGTGGAAGGTTGGACTGTAGAGCACTCCAGCAGTGGAGAATCGAACTAGGCAGGGACATAACGGAGGAGCAATGGACGTATTGTTGTGAGCTCACCTCCCAGATATCCTCCAGTAGCCGACTGCGTATTATTCATTACAAGTTCTTGCAGAGAATGTATTACACGCCAGTTAAAAAGCTTAGATTTCGACTTTCGGACAATGACAGGTGTGAGAGGTGCCATGCGGAAGGAGCAGATTTCTTGCACTTGGCGTGGTTGTGTCCGAGAGTGGCTGACTACTGGTCGCAGGTGCATACAGCATTGGCGACTATGTTGGGGGATACGGTGGAGTTTGATCCGCTTGTGATGCTGTTGGGCTATACGGTATCGATACCTAAGATGACTCGCAAATTGGGGAGCATTGCACTATTGTTGGCAAAGCTGAGAGTTGCATGTCGGTGGGGCAGAGGGCGCGCACCGAAATTTAAGGAATGGATAGGGGATCTCTTGTACTGCCAGGAGCAGAGTGCTATATACGCCGAGACGCAACCATTAAATAGCAGAGCTAGTGACATTTGGGACCCATTTAAAGAGTATTTGGCGGCATACACCGCCTCCGAGGCAGGGGAAAACCAGCTACAGGTGGTTGCTGACTCTGGGGCTGTAGAGGTCAACTAAGGGGGATCTGATTGTTTGCCCTTCAGGAGTGCGATGCTTGTGGACTGCTGAAAGGGGTTCTGCTCCTGAATATTTACGCCTCCAGATTGCAGGTAGCGCACAGAGCAGCTGCGCCTAATGGACAAAGTGCTTAGCTCGTTGCCCAGGGATCATGGGGCATTTCATAGTTCTACTGTCATGTTTGATCAACAGGTATCTGCCGCCGGACCTCCGGGTTGTCGGCCACATGGCTGTGTATAGGATGGGGGAATCTGTGGGGAAGTGTTATCTGGAGCCGGCCCGTGAGGTTGTAGGCGTGAGATGTATGACTGTGTCAGGTGATAATAAAGGTTTTGGAACATTAAAAAAAAAAAAAAAAGAATATAATAAACAACACCAGTGAACTTGTAGCAAACTGTTTAAAGGAGGGAAGCGATTCATTAGAGAGGTGGATAAACTGTGCAAGTTAATCATAAATAATAGTAAACAATGCAAGTATCACATATATTTATGAATCAATCCCATGCTAACTTCCCTATTGTGCTAGTCCCAAAATAGTTTCACGTTATTTTTCTGTTTGCTGAACTAATGTATAATTTATGTTATATTGCACTACGGTCTCAGATTATTGCTTGTATATTATTTTATTAATTGCATTTTGACCCGACAAGAACTGAAGTTTTACTGTGCATTCCCAGGGCCCTTCCATTCACCAACCACGTAGGCCATCAAATTATTTTTTTAATATTGCAGAATGGAGTTGTGTTTTTTTTTATAGTTCCCTCTGATAAAGCGTTTTAAAGCGATGCTACAGTACTGCCTCTATTGTAGTATATTAAAAATGTTTGAAATGTTCTTTATGTATGAGCACTTTGAGTAAGGTTTTCTTACATCTGCAACTTTTCATTTTTGTAGAAAGAAAAGAAGAAAGAAGACAAAAAAAAGGAAAAAGAAAAAGAAATTGATAAGCCATTTAAACCACTGCCAGTTGAAAAGGTACACATCTTATATGTTCTTAATGTTCCCTGCTTGGAATTGTTCTTAGGCTTTAGTTTCATGTTGTGATGTAACAGACATTTTTAGGAGCAAACCCTACGGTTGAAAGAGTTGCCACACTTCAATTATATCTTAATGGTTCACTCGTTGCATTTCCATTGAATTTTATTGGTTATGAGCACATTGTGGTCTCAATGTGAAACTGTTGTAAGTTCCGTTATTGTAGCAAAAATATTTTATGTACTAGAATGAAAGACAAAATAATGCTGTTGAGGAGATTGTTGTCCCACAGTTAGAAGTTGTGCAGCCGAGTTTATGAATTGATTTCATTCGAGGTGAGCTGGGCATGCAGTAGACAGAATGACACCTTACCCGGTCCCCCCAAGAATAAGAGGTAAGTAGTATCATATGAAGCATTACTGCTCGGGTTAGTAAAGTATTGTAAGGAATTTGGTTTCTGGATAGAAATTTGAATCTAAAATAGAGGAAGCTTGAAAATATTGTTTCTCTTGCTTCGGAGAACACAGAAGATCAACTGAACACCCATGAACACCCACCCAGGTTTGATTTTTCTATTACTTTTCTTAGTTGCTGCTACTATGGCTCGGAGTCATCTCACTATGAATCCAGCTTTCTGTGGATATCTGATAACATCCACAAATAATATTATTAGAAAGAACTGTTTCAAGTTGTAGAAGAACTTGCATCACCTTTAGCACCTGTGAATTTTATTCTACTGCCGCATGTGCTGATGGTCTTCCATTGCTCAATTCTTTTGGGCATAGTTGGCACCCGATAAAAATAATCAATTTGTGTAATTTGTTCCGTCATCACCAAAGAAACCTCTCTTGCTGCTTGTCATGTTAACTTTGTCCGATCCACTGACCTGTGCCCGAGCCCTCTATTATATTCACAGCAATACATCTGGATCATTGAAGGACTTGCTGGAGCTATTCAACCAGCAGGTATCTCTATCTTAAGCCCCTGAAGGCAGCCTTCCGTTTCAGCATGTTTCTCAATAACTTAAGACGAGCAGTTGTCATTCATTTGCTGAAGTGTGCCACTTTCTATCCTATAGACCTTGCCAGCTTTTGACCTGTATCTAGCCTCCTGCAGTGACTATGATCTTAGCGAAGATATTCACTCTGGCATGAAGTGAATTCATTTACCTTTCTGAACCTCATGCTAACTGTTTTAGGACTTTTGTAGCACCAAAGTTCAGATTTATTAACTACGTTAACTGGAAGGGATGGCAGTAGACTAGATCTGTCTGCAGTGTTCCAGCAGAGTCAAAAGATGTATCCTCTAGTTAAGCTGTTCCAATAAGGAGTAGCATTGAGTACAGTTCTAGCCTAGCTTCATTACGCTTCTGTCTTTCTGATCACATAGAATCAACAACACCCTTCGGTTCCAGCACAGTTTACTTAATTTATAAGATTTGTCAGGTCTCTCTGCTGTAGAATATTGTTTTTAATCTTACTGGCAAGACAGTGTTTTGACCCTTCAAGGGTGATGAAATGAGTACCACTGGTCCTAATAAAAATCCAATATCTACCATTATCACCAGAGACCTCCTTGCATGTGATCATTTGCTCTACAATTATGCCTGTTTGGTTATGTAGTATATGTTTTGGCGCGAAACAAAAATATGAACGTTTCAATTAGGTAGCCAAAACAATATGCTACAAATTATTGGTCCAATCTAGTACGTCTTTATTCTTAATGGTAGGGTTCCTTGTATTAATGTTAGAATACAGTTAGAGACAAAACATCAGTGTTGATTCTTTTCATGATCATTAGCTAAGGTAATTAGTGAGCATTCTCGCTTTGTCTCCTTCTGCTGAGCAGATGTGCCTGAAATGCAGCTCTGTGGTCACCATTGGATAGTGCTGTCTATACTTGAGCCAATTAATGTGTCTCGTTGAAAGCTTCCGCTCCCGCCGTTATCCAGCGGCTGCATGTTTATTGAAGCATCATAGCCTCCCGTAGTTTTATCCTGTGGTGAAACTCAAATCCTTCAGAGCCGGTCTTAACCATACAAAGCACGTGTTTGATTCTCGCTCTGCGGCCTCTAAATTCTTGGAAAATTTGATAAAAACAAAGCTTAGTCTTGGATCTGTTCAGTTGTAAAGAAAAGTAAGACAACTTCTAGAAACGTTGGTGTTTTATTATCCCCTTATAGTTTGTATGATAATAAATATTTCCCAAAAAGTGTGCCCCACGAAGTGGCCTTGGAGATTGTTATAAACTTATTGAAAAGCATACAAAACTTTACACTCCCACCCCACCCCCATGCATTCCTCCATAATCTATAGGGTGTAGACTGTTGAAAGCGTAATAGCACGACTCTACTCAATTTCTTCACACATGGTAGAAGTGAATTATTTCCAGGGTTCCAGTTGCCCCCAAGCTAGCAGTTTAGCATGTTACCGGACTTGTCAAACTTGGAGGTCACATCTGCTTTATCTTGCCAGTCCTCAACAGCAAATTAACAAATGCAATTATAATAAGGTGAGACGGTTTCACTGACTTTTACAGAGTGGATTGACATCTGTAGGAGCAGGCCTCGGGTGAAGAAGAACTTGGCCCTGTAAGGCCCACGTTTGACAAAGAATTGCACTATCCTGTATGATCTGTAAAATGATCACTTCAAAAGCAAGCAGGCCTTTCACTTTTATATTGTGCCATTCTTTATAAATGAGGACGTTATTACAAAATGATGTTGGTTTCTAGTAGTTGTAAAGTTTCAGAATCAGTAATAGTTTTTAGGTCTGGCATGTCATTACGTTTTGATACAAATCTCTATATAGAGCAGGCTTTGGCTCCACACAAAGGAGTAAAACTCTCTCACCTCATTCTTCAGGCTATTTGATGGATCTTTCAGCCTTCCAGAAATTGCTTCCATTGGAATGCAGGAGGGACTAGTTCATACCTGAGAAGTATTCTCACTCATCATATTCAATTCATTACGTCCTATATGCAATAAGCCCAGAAAGCAAAGCTTTTTTGCTACTTTTTCATAGTGTTAGTTACGTCATTAGGACAGGCTTTAATGTTATACACAACATTTGTGTATGTAGAACACCTGATTAGCATTTGGGAATGTCTGTGCTTACATTAATAGGCACATTAACACCAGACTGCTTCGCCTTAACACTGCTTGTTTAAAATTGAATTTCTTTGTCATTTTAAGTTTATCTCTTTTCTTGGAGTTTTGGTATCTATACAGTTCAAACATAGTGAGAACACTCTTGGTCACTATTCGTAGTAGGGAAGTAAGGATTGATTCAAGTTCTTGTGCAGAAACATGGTTGTATTTGGGAGTGGGGGAATCTCTTCATAGTTGTGTCTAAGGGGAAGGAGGTGTTGATGGGTTCTGTATTGTTGGTGAATGATGTGACTCTTGAAAAGTGAAGTTCTCCGTTATTTTGTAAAGTGGAGAAATGAGGCGCTGGTTATCATTCACCTTCTTGGATATTTAATAATAAACACTTACGATTTTCTCACATAGGACCAAAGCTGTTTTTATTTGATATATTGGAATATGAGCAATATGTTTTTTTAGTATTATGAGTCCTGTTGTGACTTATTGTGGCCAGTCTTCACAGTAATGTTCTTGAAAGATTTTCAATACATCTTTACTGAAATTATGAAAAGAATTATTGTACATATGTTTCAGTATATGTTATCATTCATATGGTAATGCCTCCTATTGGTGTTGTCACAGTAATACTTGCTTAGTCTTTGCTCCCTTTTCAAACGGTTCTGTGATATCCATCAATCGAGTGTTTGTTTTCAGTAGTAGACATTTGTTAAATGCCCAGTTTAATAATTGTTCATGTAAGGAATTGGGTTATTGGTTGGGGAGGGTGGAAAGCTAATTCAGGTAACAACCACATTCCTGGTCAGGGTGAACAGCTAAAGTAATCTGTGCTTAACCCCCTGGTAGCTTGGCACAAATCATTCAGACTTAACTTAGAGGCAACGTGTAGAGCATGTATTCAATACACAAACAGTAATAAAGTGAAAACACAACACAAGAAAAATTCCAAATGAATTTAGAAAGATAGAGTACATTTTAATGAATAAAGTGACACCAGAATGATAAAAATCGAATCTTTAGATCCAGAGCTATTCAATTTAAACCTTTATAGTGAAAATAGTGCCTAAAATTTCAAATTGCCACTCACGATCATCTAGTTGCACTAGACTGGGAGGTAAGTCATGCTGAAGACTTGCTTTCTGAGTCTGGTGCAAAGAGTTCCATTTGTGGTGGAGGAGGACACAGAGAAGTGTGTCATGGATGGTCACTGCTGTAGCGTGTAGACCTTGCTGGGCATTGCAGGCTGTTGGCACTTTAATGTGAACGATCAGACGGTTGGGCGTTACGGACAGTCATTTCATTTCATAAGGCTTTATTCGGAGCTTAAACACAAAGTCCATAAAAGCACATACATTTTACACAACAAATACAACAGTCATAAAACCATGGTTATTAAAAAATACAGTACAAATTACAAGATTTAAAAGCAGTTAAAATGGTTAAAATAGCATACTAGACCTTGCTTTAATAGCTTGAAGAACAAAGGTAGCAGTGAAAAAGCAAACATCAGGATTGGAAGTAAAAAGCAACTTCATTGAATCTTGTACTTTCCTAACTCCATACTTCAAAAGGATGGGTTTTAGATAAGTTGTGCGAAAATTACCATATAAATAACACAGCAATAAAAAGTGCATAGTACTTTGTGCTGAGACATTATCGCATGGGCATGGACCAATCGGGTGTTTTTTATTGTATGGGAAGGCCACCAAATGGTGCACTATCCCAAACCTTAATCTCGTAAGGACAAACCGATGGGGAGCTCGGGTGACTAAACTCAAATACGTTTGAAAACCCACTGTCTCACAAAATCTTCCGTATAGCATACATGTAGTAAGTCAATGCTGGAGCTTTGCATTGGCAATCATCCGGGCTGTAATTGCAGGTCTGATGTTGCCGGCCGGCGCTGGAACTCGCTGCAGCACGAAGACCAGGTCTCACTGGAGCTTAATATTGGCAGTCGTCGTGGGCATCTGAGTCTTGGGAAAAGGGGCCCGTTTGTGGTTGCTGTGAGCCCAAATTTCAGGATTTCACTTTTTTTCTCCTATGGAAGAGCTCAACTGATGCCAGCCAAGGGTCCTGGACCTATTTTTTTTTTAATACATTTTTTATTTTTTATTTGTGGGGTCAATTACTAGATGTCATGGCAACTCTCACAGGATATAATCACTATAGCAATATATAAAACAAATGTAATTAACTCATACAATTCATTAAGTAGCTTCTACCTGGCCAGAATGTTTTGGCTTCTGAAGAAAGTGCAATAAAGATTCTGAGAAGCGAAAGATCGATAATTCATAAATATCCATAAGTGGGCAAATCATATTGTTACGCTGAGACAGCAAGTATGATGTGAGGCATAGCCATACCTCTTTCCCCTTAGCATGTCGCCCCAGAGAGCAGTTGATGAACTTTATAATGTGTCTCCTCACTGTCCCTTGTCTCATTTACCATCTCAGCAATTGGTGCCCAAATTCTTCACCTTAGCTCCCTTTTCCTTCATCCTTTCATTTTATAAACCGATGTTTCTATATTATATATGGCTAGCATCTTAGCCTGCCAATTGCTAAAGATAGGGGGCTCACCACTTAACCACTGAGAAGTGATACACCACCGGGCAATAGCCATTGCTAAAAACAGAAAACCTTTCTCTACCTTTGCCTTCTTGTTTACCTCCGTGCTATCTAATATCCGCATAATCATTAGTACAGGAGTGATGGACAATGGTTCACCCAACGCCCTAACAAAAATACCTCAAGATTCTCCAGAAATGTAATCCGCTTCGGGCAAGAGTAAAACATATGAAGGGTGTCAGATGATTGCAATCCACATCTATTGCACTTCCCTCCCCTCATACCGCCCAATTTGGCTATCTTTGCTGGTGTATAATAAAGATCCAAAATCGACATAAGATGTTGACTTCTAAGGCTCCCTGTTATCAGCACCTGATTTGCCAATTCCAGCGACTCTTCAATGTCTATTCCTTTAATTCCCAGCTTTGTTTCACATTTTATATTCCAAGCCTCTGTATCATCAGGGGATTCTCGGATCAATATCTGGTATATTTGCCCAATCTGGGCCTTTAACCTAACTGCCTCCACCACTTATATTTTGTTTGGTTCAGATACGTCCCGTTCGTGCTTCCCCCGAGAAAACACTGTATTTGCAGATATTTAAAGAAATCTTGTTTATCTATCCCATACAACTCCTGTAGATTCAGGAAGGACCAACACTGTCCCTCCCTATATAAATCGCCCACAACTTTAATCCCCCTCCTCTCAAATCTAAATGTAACTTGATCCTGAAAGATTGACAGAAGGATACCTGTAGCCGAGAATGGTGTATATACATTTAACATCGGAATGTTTAATATCCTCCTAATCTGCCTCCATACTTTATAGGTTTAAATTTTTTTTTTATTTTTATATATAATAACTGGGTCCCAATACCTTAACCAGGTGTCTCTTGGCACCATTCTCCAAGGCTAATTGATAGATAGATGGTCTGTCCGCCATGGGGATTTCTGCTTCATCCCTCACTAACAATAATAAAGAAGAAAGCTGGGAATTGCCCAACTGCCTGCTGCCTTGGAAGAATCATCCATTTAGAGGCTCTCCTTGGTTTGCGATATCCCCATAAAAATCTATCACATACCCTTTCCAACTTCGCCAGCCATGAGGAGGAGAATTCTAAAGTGATAGCTCTGAAAGCGTACAACACCTTTGGCAGGATCGATATCTTAAGGACATTGCTCCTTCCAAATAGCGAAAGATGTAGATGATCCAGTCCCTCCAGGTTTCTACTGACATTATTTAGGATCGGGACCATATTCATTTCAACCATTTTGTCGATACAGGCTGTAATTTTAACCCCCAGATAGGTAATCGCAGAGACTACTAATGGGTCAAAGTACTGCATCCTTTCAGAGCAGAGAACCTGTGTTTTATCTACATTTAATTTATACCCCGAAGAAGCACCAAACCGCTCAGCTAATGATTTTATCTCTGGGAGTGCAGTAGCGACCTCTTTAGTGAGAACCGCTGTATCACCTGCATATGCAAGCGCTCTATATTTGGCCCCCATTAACCTCCACTTCTTTAATATTGGTGTTTAGCTCTAATTTTTTTAAGAAGGGGTCGATATATAAAGGAAATGGTAGAAGGGAGCACGGACATCCTTGCCTAGTGTCCCTACTAATGTCAAATAAATTTGAATCCTGCCCTGTAATGTGAATAGTAGCCTTCGGTGAAAGATATAATGCCATGATTGACTGGACGAACTCTTCACAGATCTCTTTCCGCTGGAGGACAGCACCCAGAAAGCACCAGGAGACCTCCTCAAATGCTTTCTCAGCGTCTAGCAGGACTAATCCCAATGGTGAGCCTGTGGCCTGTGCTTAATCGAAAAGGGCTATAACTCGATGGACATGGTCTGCCGTGTCTCTGCCAGGGATAAACCCATGCTGTCGCATTGAAACCAGAGGAGTAATAATATTGCCCAATTGATTAGCAAGTATTTTCAGATATATTTTACTTTCATACTTAAAGAGGGATATAGGCCTGTAAGAATTTGGACTCATCTGGTTCCCCTTTTTCTTAAACACAACTATTGTAGTCCTCTGCCACGAGGAGGCGACATACCCCCTTTAAGCCTGTAGCAATAATTGGCACATTTCCTGCCGTAGAGATTTAGAAAACGTCCTATAATATTCTAAGAGGATGCCATCAGGCCCTGTGGCTTTACCCAATGCTAGGGAGTTCAAAACCTCCTCCAGCTCTTCACAGGTTACTGGGATCGCTAAGCTGACATTTTTTTCCTGTTTTACCTTCAACGTCTCCAGATCTTTGAAAAAGTATCCTGGAACCTCAGTCTGCTTCCTTAGCATATTGCTGTTCATATTCATTCTTAAAAACTTTAAGCACTTCTGCTGAAGAATCATGTATTAAGCTAGAATGATCTATAATCTTAGGGATTTGATTAGTCACCTTCCGCTGACGCCGTCATTTTGCCAGTAGTTGCCCAGTATTTTCCCCCAGCTCATAAGATTTGGCTCTATACTGCATAAATTTAGCAGCCACCTCGGTACCAAAGTGTTGATGAATTTTAGACTTGAGGATAGCTATTGTCTGCTGGCATCCCTGCACTCATGTCCCATAGTCACTTCATCAATGAGTTTGTACTCTGCCACTCCTAATTGCTCAACCCATTCCCGGATTTCAGTTTATAGTGTCTTTTGATAATAGAGCGAGAAACTCAAGGTTTCCCCTTGAACCCCTGCCTTAAAGGTGTCCCAAACTATGGTACCTGGGGCTGTACACATATTAACACAAAATAATTCTGCTATCCATATGGTCACAATATGCTTGATTAAGCAAGAGCTTTCTTTCGAAAGTCTAAGGCCTTCCGACTCTTGTGGCTTCTGCCATTGGGAATTCTATCACTAAGGGGTAAAGATCTGATGTAGCCCTTGGAAAACTCTCAATCTTAATTGTTTCAGCTAGAACATTTGAAGTGAAAAAATAATCTAACCTGACTAATTTATTATGAGAGGTTGAATACAAAGTAAAGCCTGGATCAGTTGGCCTGCATTTATGCCAAATATTTGCCAGACCATACTCTCTCACCAGGCGTTGCAAAGCCTTAAACTTTCTCCCCTGGTACGATTGATCCACATTTAAATTAGATTGGCTGTCTATGTGGATATTGAAATCACCACAAAGGATCAGGGATGTGGCCATAGAGCAAGTTCTATGCTTAAGTGGTCGAGAATCTCAGGATCATCTACGTAAGACTCGTATACGTAGCTGATCGTGAAGGAAACATTGACGGCTGATTCATATTCCACAATAGCCCACCGCCCAAGCTTGTTGTAACCCAAATCCCTCAACCACCAGGGCTTATTCCAAGGAACACAAGTGTCTTGAAGGCAGACTAAATCAGCCTTCATGAACTGGAGGCTCTTGGCCACCATACAAGTTTTCCTTTTGTCATTAAGGCCACACACATTAATTGAGCAAATCCGAATTTTACCCCCATCCTTATGCTTAAAATCCTTCAATCTAGATATTCCCCTGCAATGGATCATGCTGCTGTTTTCTTTTTTTCACAACAAATTGTATTTGTTTTGGAAGGTACAGAGTGGGCTGAGCCCAGCAAAAACATTACATATGATCCTAAAGACATACAGTACCTGATTTTAACATTCAATAACAGCCTGGCCTGCAGAACACCAGGCCGCAGAGGTAACAGACTACACCGAACCTACCTAGAGAGTCGTAATTGCGTGTTGCTAAAAACATGTCTGTTAGCATTCAGTTTTGTTGGGCTATGATAGTGGAAGATGACCCATATATTACCCAGTGGGATTATGAAAGTCTGAAGGCGGTAATGTGGGTAAGTCAATGCCCCTATATGTCGCCCAGCGAGACCAGATTTTTCTGTGCTTCTGTGGGCATCCGCTCACCTGGAAGACCACAATTTCAGCACCCATACACATATCCATTGCCTTCTTCCACCCAGCTATGCTAGGTGGGGATGTCACCTTCCATTTCTGTGCTATGTCTCTTTTAGTTAGGGTTAGGCCCAAAAACAGAAGGTGCTGCTTGTAGCGGTTCCCTCCAATCTCTTCCGTGCTATGAAGGAGCAGCAGTCTGGGGTTGAGTGGGATGGTCCAGGCCAGCACCCGGCCCAGACAGGACGTCACCGGTTTCCAAAATGGTTGTTTCACCGTACAACTCCAAACCGTATGGAGGAAAGAGCCCTCCTCACTAGTGCAACGAAGGCATTGAGGGGGATTGGATAGCTTCCATCTTCCATAGCCGGGAATGGGTGTAGTATATCCGGTGGAGGTACTTAAAGTGAATGGGGCGGTAGCGTGAGGAAACCGCCGCATATCGAGGACTGGCTAGAGCCTCGGTCCAGTCATCGTCTGTCAAGGTCGGCAAATCGACCTGCCATGCTATTGTGTTATGTATGTGAGTAGTTAACATCTGATAAATTTGTATGATCTTGTGTGCCCCAATGTCTCCCATTAGTAAACCGCCTTCTAATGGTTGAAACTCTAGAAGTGCCTCCAGATGGCAGAGGTGTGATGGTCTAGAGCGTGTCGCAGTTGCAAATAACGGTGGAACTGGGATTTTTGCAAGTGTGACTCGGTTTGCAACTGCTGAAAGGACTTGAGTGTAGTGCCGTGCATGGTGTCTCTCAGTGTGGAGATGCCGATGAGATCCCACTTGCGGAATCTGACTAGAGCAGATACTGAGCGTAAATACGTGCCCTGCCAGAAGGGAGTAGTTTGTGTCAGTCTCCCCCACCAGCCCATGGATTTTACTGTAAATCTCCAGAGTTGTAAAACAATCCTGCAGGCTGGGGGGAGGGTGTCAAGATTCGCCCAACTATAAAGAAGTTTCTGCCAGGGAGTGCCTGTCATAACCAGCCACTCCACTGCGTATGCTGGATCGGACTGAGACCCGTACCATCACTCATTAATTACAAGGAGATGAGAGGCAGAGTAATATGCATATATATATCTGCCGCCGCAGTCGGTTGCTTGTGTGGAGTGCAACCCGGTTCGCCCTTCCTTGCCATAAGCACCTATTCAGGATTTAGATGTGTGAACCATGAAGGGAGATATTGTATGGAAAGTTCTGCAGCCGATATAACCGTCTTAAAAATAGCTGAACGCCTGTACAGCGATATGGGTAACTGGGACCATACAGTAGTCTCCTTACGGACCGCGGGGGAGCAACGGAATGATATTGTGCGACTACGAGTTCGAGGGACATGGCGATATAAAGACCCCCAGGTATTTAAAACCTTCTGTAGCATGAGATAGTTGTGAAGCTTAGGCCTGATTTCTCTGGTCACCGCATACGGGAAATAATGTGAATTTGGAGGGGTTGGTTCCCAGCCTGATAGTTTCCCTGAATATCCGAAGTATCTGAAGGACACGAGGTCCCGAGGACCATGGGTCAGTCATAAAAAATAGGGCATCGTCCGCATAAAGCGCGATTCTATCAGAGTGTTCCTGAGTCCATTCAAACCCACGGATCGCACCCACACCACCAGGGGCTCTATGGCCAAAGCGAAGCGCAGCGGAGATAAGGGGCAGCCCTGTTGTGTGCCCCGATAGATGGGAAAGGGAGCCGACGATGTCCTGCTATTTGCACTGATGCAGAGAGATCTGTATAGAGCAGCTGTATGTACGCTAAGAAGCAGGGACCTAGGTTTATTGCACGGAAGAGTTTGAAGACGTATGTCCAACTTAAGGAGTCGAACGCCTTGTTAATGTCAGCCAGCAGAATTGCCGCTGGACAGCCAAGTCTATGAGCCCCAGTAATCGCGTTATGGACTCGCCTAATATTATGCCTGGTGGAACGTTGCGGCATAAAGCCAGACTGACCAGGGTGAATGAGGTCCTGAATGCATGACCGAAGGTGATCTGCGAGGACCTTGCCCGGGAGTTTGGGCTCGAAATTAAGCAATGAACTAGGACTATATGAGGCTGGGTCCTCAGGAGGGCGGCCGGGATTAAGCAAAACCAATTTCGGCATGTTGCCAATCGGTGGGGTAGATGTGACACTCGAGGGCTTCGTATAATGCTGCTAAGTGGTGTGGGCCCAACATCGTCATATGTGGCTGCAGAAAGTCGCTGGGGAATCCATTTGGTCCCGGTTCTTTACCGGATTGGTGCTAGTCTGCGCTGCTCTTAATTCATCTAAGGTTATGGGGCAATCCAGTATGTCCCTAACTTGATCGGAAAGTTTACGGGGGGGATGTCTGACAGAAACTCGTCGATAAGGACCTCTGAAATGAGCTCCCGCTGTTGGTAAAGCAAAGCGTAGAATGATGCGACATCCTGGACTACGGACTCTGGGGAGGTGCATAGCACTCCATCCGCATCCTGCAATAACAGCACCGGCACAGGGGCCCTTTTGGCCTGGCATAGCCGATGTAGCATTTTGCTGGACTTATCGCCCCATTGCTATATCCTGTGTTGCGTTGCTATCCAGGTCTCTTTGGCCTTGTCTGTGAGGTGCAGACCCAGATATTACCTGCGCTTCTAATCAGCGCTGGCGGTCCTCCAGTCCCAGTATCTGGGCTAGGCGTTTGTGTTTCTCGCCAGTTCGGAAGCTTATATCCACTCCCCTGGTCGAGGGCTTAAGAGCTTCCCACAAAGTAATACTCGACGGGGCTGTGTCTAAGTTGACCAGAAGGTAATCCGTGATGGCCTGTCGTAGAACCTCCTGATGGCGAGTATCTCGGAGGAGCCATGGGGACATGCAACATCACTATGTAGTCTGTTGGACTTTCAGGCGCAGCTTAAGCTGAACCGGCGAATGGTCAGAAAGACCCCGGGAGAGAAAGGACATGTGTGGCACCCTGTGTATATAACTATGGGGAAGGAATATGTAATCAAGTTGTGAAAGCGTGTCGTGTACCGCCGATGTATATGTGAACCCACTAGTCGAGGGATTAAAGGCCCTGGAGTCCGACCACCCCAATGTATGAGCCAGGATGTTCAATTTGGATTTGATGGGGAGGGGGTCCTGTCTCGCGGCACGCCACCGGTCCTGGGGTGCCATAACATCATTCCAGTCCCCACCCAGGATCGTCAAGCCCTCAGGAAGGTCGCCCCATAGCCGTGTGATTTTATCTGCAAATGTTTCTCCCAAGGGGGGTGGGGCAAATATGGTACCAATAGTTAACTGTTCTCCAGCAACCGTGTCGGTAACTACAGTATAGCATCCAATGTTTAAAGATAACGTATGGCACACGGTGATGTATAAGGACCGCCGTACTCTGAGAGCTGCGTGTGAACCCAGAATGGTACACTGTGGCGTATCCGAACCTGCTAAGGCATGGACTTTTGTTGGCCAGAAGGTGGGTCTCTTAGAGCAGGAGTATATCTGCTTCATACCGCTTTGTTAGACGAAGCACAGATCCCCGCTTAATTTTATTCAAGAGCCCCCTAACATTCCAAGATATTATGTTCAGTCCTACCAACGGAGAACTGTGTGTGTGATGTGTCATCTAGCCACTATAGAGTCATTGTCTGCAATTATTGGTGCATCGATGTATGATCTAGTTGTGTGTTCGGTGTCTACAACTTTACAAACAGGGTAAAACCAACAAATCCCCTCCCACCACCCCCCACCCCAATGCTTCCAAAAACAAGGACTGCCTGACGTGGTGCAAACTTCGCTGGGGCCCCAACCGGGGAGACCCAGGGAGCTCCAGCAAAAGAACCCAACTATCCCAACATTATACAACTTTATACCAAATGTCCAGGGGCATGTACGATCCGTTCGTGGCCAAGAGCCATTGTAAGGGACCCCAATATTGCACAGCAAACAATACATACGTATGCATCAGGCCGAGCCTCATGCCTCAAAGTCCTTCTTATCTAGGATCCCTCTACTGTCACATCTTGATTTGCAGCCCTCCAGTTGGAACGAGATCTGTGCCGTCGCTTTGAGTTGCCTCTGTTCTGTCTGCCTCTGTGTGAGCCCAGGGAAGAGTCTGAGTCCAACGGCGGCGGTGAGTGTGGCCTCTGGAGAGTCAAAAAAGTAGGACTTGGAATTGAAAATTACTTTCATCCTTGCAGGGTGTAGCAGCATGTACGAAACATTTAATTCCCGGAGTCTACGCTTCGAGGCTTCGAAGGATTGGCACTGCTGCTGCACAAGCGGAGTATAGTCTGGGAATACCATGATCAGGTGCGAGTTAAAATGCAGTTGATCCTTGTGGGTTCTCGCAAACTGTAGTATGGCGTCCCGGTCTGCTTAGTTAAGGAGTTTGGCGATCACTGGTTGGGGGTGTTCACCGAGCATGGGCTTCTTTGTCAGGGACCGATGAGCTCATTCTACCGCAAAGCAGGTGGACATAGATTCTGCTGGCAGCCGTTATTTGAGCCATCTTGTGAGGAAATTATTCATCGATGAGCCTTCGCAACCCTCCGGGAAGCCAACCAGTCGTATGTTATTTCGTCGGGCCCTGCCTTCAGCCTCCTCGACACGTGATGCCAGTTCCTGCTTCACAACTGTGAGCTTGTTTACCTTCTTCTGAAGGGACGACACTGTGTCCTCCACCGTTGAGACCCGGGGTGTAGCCTCAGTGATCCGGTCTACTGCCTTGCTCAGATCTTGACGCAGAAAGGAAACCTTAGACCCCACAGCGCCAATCAGCGCCTCAAGTGCATCTCGCGACTGGGTAAACGCTGCAAGTAGAGCTGCATTGTCTGGGGACGGGCCTCCTGATCCCTCTCCTCCCAAGCCGGTGGTAGTGTATTGATCTAGGGTACTCTGTTTTGAGGCGACGGCTCCAGATTTGTCCTTGCCCATGATGGAGGGGAGGTATGTGTTATGTTGCTGTTTTCTGAAACAATCATTTTATTGCTCCTCACAAATTTAGGAATGCCATGACCAATACCAAAAAAATCTCAAATCTCTTGCTCCCCCCTCCCATCCCCACAAATCCTTCCTCTCCCTCCCCACACTTCTACCCCCAACCCTGCCCCCACCAACCCTCACCAGCAATTGGACCAGTCATGTCCAGTGATGAAATGGAACCCCTCTCACATGACTGCCCCGACCATGAGATGAAAAAACAAACCATTACTTGTTCCCTCACTCATATCCATATACCGAGGCCTAATGGAGGGTTTGTAGAAATTCTTTAGCTTTGATATCAGATGTAAAGAAATGGGGGATCTCCCTCCAAATGACTTTTAACTTAGCTGTATTCATTAAGAAAGCCTGTGCCCCCTTTCCTTGAAAAGATTGGATCGGCTGGCAAAGACTCCAGCTACGTTCTACAGTAGAATGACAGAAATCCGGTCTGACAAAAAAAGCATGCCCATTGAAAGAGCACTGTCTATCTGGTCTAGCCAGATCATGAATTGCCTGTCAGATGAGATCATTTCCAATATAAATCAGAATTGCACTGGGTTTACTCCCTCCTATTGAGGTGGATTTTCTCTGCATGAATGGAAACCTATGTGCCCGTTGGATTTCCTGGGCCCAATCCCAATTCCTTATCTCAGGAAGGGCACCTTTAAAAAGGTCAACAACAAATGTTAATACATTATCCCCCTCAGACCCCTCTGGAATACCCAAGACCTGCATATTGTTCTGTCTGTCTGTTCTCAAAGTCTTCCAACTTCCATTGGTATCTGACATTTGATTTTCCAAAGTTAGTCATTTCTCTCTGTGTTGATGCATCATTTTCCAGCATAACCACCCTATTCTCCACCTCAGTCATTCTTTCCATAAACTCCAAACAGGTTTTTGAGACCTTCTCAGATAGGCCCCTGCATCTTCTTGTAGGCTGCCTGAACTCTCTGACTCTCCAAGTGTGTCTCATCCCTTTGGGCCATAATACTCTGATATATTGACTCCAGTGAGACCGGATCGGCCCCCCCTGTGGAGTATTACCAGCCACTACCCTGTCCCCTTCTAACACTGGGGAAACTGAATAATCCCAGAGAAGCCCACAAACATTTGCTTCGTTTTTACTTGCTTTGTCCCATGAGGGTAATTTTTTACCCATCTTCACTGTAACAGCATCTGTTGTAAAGTCATCTTGTCTTTCCTCAGTGCTGCTCAAATCTGACTCTTGGCCGCAGCTCTCTTGGTCACACCAGTCTGAGATATCTTACAGGGAAAATAACTCCACCCCCCCCCCCTTCCCCCACCTGTTTCAAATCCCTGGTTGGTATTGGGTCTTCCACCTAGAGTGCCCTCCTTAGAGCTAACGCAGATCAGCCTCTGTGGCTTATGAGTCCCAGTTGGGGTAGACCTGCTTCAATCTGCTAGGCAGAAGCCCCACCATCTCCACCAGTCTCCACAGGAGCCTGCACCACCACCACCACCACTCCAGCAGAAGGGTCCATAATATCAAGATTCTAGCTCACCTCCAGTTCTGTACATGCCAGGTGGGGATGTGCCTCAGTGGGTGTAGTTTCTGCCTGATGTAAAACGGGAGGACTGAACCCCTCGCCTACCCCAGCCACACTGCCCAGGGATGATTGACCAGACGCTGCAACAGATTTTCCATCTGGTTTTCCATTAGTAATTTTACCACATGCCCTAGTATTTGTATTGGGTTTTAAAAAAAAAAAAGAATTGGGCCTTTCAGCCTCCGCGTCCGCTGCACTTCCCCCTCCCCCCCCCCCCCCCCCCCCCTTAGCAACAGGGTCCGAGTCAGTTTTCCCTGCAGGCTTCTTTAGCAGTGCACCTGTCTCCATCCGACCTTTAGTAACCTTAGCAGTCTTTGCCGGTACATCGTCAGGCTATTCTCCCAGAATACTCCGCCCTCAACAGCCGCACTGCTCACAAGCAAAATCAGCCGATGTGTGATCTGCTGCTAGACCCAACACACCTAAGCCACGTAGAATGCGAAGAGACTGGCTATAGCAGTCCGCGGCTCGATCCGTGCTCCGGTAAGCGCCCCCAGCTTTTCCATCCTTTTTCTGAGCTGAGGGTGGGACCGTTTCACTGGTACGAGGGGGGAGGGTTCCTACGACCGTGTTTAGACAGCCGCCATCTTGCCTCCGGGTCCTGGACCTAGAGGCACCATCTTGGGAATCAGGAACATACTCGCCCCAGAGGCCAGCCGGGCTCAAGCAGGTCCAGTTACAGGTCCAGTACAGCAGGTCAGCTTAGCAGCTGCAGGGAGGCCTCTTGAACTTGCTATGTCCCTGTAGCTGACATAGGAGGTCAGCTAACTGGCCCATGGGGGCACTCAGATTAGCCTGGCATGAAGGTAAGTAGGTCCACTCTTCCTTCTCAGACAGCAAGGCAATCCTCAGCATTAGGTTATTATTCCTCCTGTAATGCCCACTGGTTCAGGAGTATTCCGAAGAGTTTTTCTGTGGGTTCAATATTTATACTTGGTAACAGCCTTTGTGTGTGAGGAGACATCTTGTCATACCCCCACATCTGGTTCTGTAAAGTTATTCCTTTCCCCTGTCAAGTCTCCACACTGTCTGGGTTGACTAGGCTAGAGTCAGTTTTCATTGTGTGTGCTGTAGGCAAGCCCTTTGAAGAGCAAGCGGGCAGGGTCTGCTCTGCTCCTAGCCATCTTGGTAGGATGGTCCATCCTGCCCACAGCAAGTCCCCCTTGTGTCACTATCTGAATGCATTGCACAAACCCTAACAGCAGAGCCATTCACAATGCCATGTTATCCAGGATATGGGGAGAAGGCACAAATGATTGGAACCAGAAAATGCCAACTTTCTAAAAGTGGCATTTTCAGAATTGTGACTTAAAATTCGACTTTACAATTCAAGAGGATTTTAAATTACAATTATGTGGAGTCTAAACAGTATCTCTCTATCTGCTACCAACCCAAAGTTAACCCTTATTAAATGTAATAAGATAACCCAGTGTTAGCCAATGGAATAGATAGGCCTTATAGTAGTTTAAACTACTTAAGTTGGAAAGCCTATTTGGAGTGGGTACCAGGAGAATAGTGAAGTGTCCAGTGGTAGCCAGTTGTATCACATTAAAAATGTGTTGGGTACGCATGGTAAGGCATTCCTAAAGCATATCAATTGGACGGTTGTGTGGTGTATGTTGGCTTTGGGTGGTGTGTGTTCCACCATGATAGAGGAGTATTCATCAGTCTTGCACGGTGTTGTTACTTGAGTGATATGGGAAGTTAAGCCTAATTGTGTTGCCCTGTGGGAGAGATGTGGTGCAAGGTAAATGGTACAGAACAGTGCAGGTTCTAGGATCATCTATTCATAGCAGATAAAGTTGCAAAGCTTTATAGTATATTTTAAGAAATAAGAGTGCATATCTATATAATAGCCATTTCTCATGTGATGTTTTGATGCTGTCTTCTTAAATATGCTGGACCTCTGAAAGGTCTACAGTGCATCAAATGTGTGGTGAAGACACGGTTGCCAGGTTTTTACATTACGTGTTTTACCAAACATTTTACCTGGAAGATCAAATTTTTACTTGTTGCCCTAATGCAGAGTGCTTCTACCCAATTGACCATTATAAATAATTCAAAATTGTGCCTTTAAAAGATAACATTTCTATCTCCTTTCACCATTAGACTTAAACACGGTACAAGGGAAAGAAGGCAGTAAGAGGGCTATTCCAAAAATATGTATTCTTCAACATCCCCTTGATAGAATCAATTTTACTTATGTATGGAAAGTACAGTATCCACAAGCACACCCCACATATTGTTTGTAAATGGTATTGGTCTACATTGCTGTACATCCAGCATGTGATTTGTCTTTTAAGTTATGCAGTTCCTGGTTATGGCTATGCTTCCTGCGTTACTCAGATTTGTGAAATGACAGTTCTGTCAACCGATTAATTATGTTAATTTTTGAGAGGGCTTTATTACACAGATATTTGGAACCAAATGACCGCTTTATTCTGACAACTACTTGTAGCAAGTATACTTTATGCTGTTGATGTTTTCCTGAAAGCCATTCCGAATTCCTGGGTTTTCTGTTGAATGTCAATTCATATTATGAATATATAAGATTCAAAACAGCATACAACTTGCCGAATTAAGTTCTCACTAACATTAAAGCTGGCACAGTACACCCAAAGTCTTGAAAGCAACTGTCAAATGTATTCATCCAAATTGGTCAGTGTATAGAGAAGCTTGTGGCTATACATAGACTTTTATTCTGGTCCTCGACTGCAACTCCATTCAGCTCCCTTGAACGTTTCTTGATCCGAATACTCCACACTCTTAACAGGATTAAAGACACTAGTCACACATCATGTCAAAGATGCGTGGAACTATACTTACAGCCCTGCCTTTGGTATAGATCATCAATATGTACTATCTATACATCGCTTGTCTGACTGTATACCTGATGCCAAAATACCCTATTAAGAATGCTTTTAAAGATGCGTTTCACCTAACCAGCCAGCTGCTTGTTGTCTTATTTCTTTTATTCGACAGTTATAGCAGTAAAGACTGCCTTATCACAGAGCCATTTGCAAAACATTTATTCTTCATGTACTTTCCATAGTTTAAAGAAACTGTTTTATTTCCGGTACTTGATAAACAATATCCTCGGCTATACTTTGCCCCTTTAACCAGCTTGCATTGGAGTGGAGAATCAATTCTTTGCTTACATAATTAAATTCGTCCCTGAAATGTCTGATCAAATTATGTTAAAAGGGTACAACTCTGATGCCGTTTGGGATCTTTACCACCCCCTCCTACAAGAACGCACGTACACGAATGCACGCACACACTAATGATGAGCCCTAGGTTGATGATTTTTCCTTGCAGAGCTTACCAATTGATGAAACATTTATATCTCATGAAGGGAGGTATTTCAGTGTCTCGATTGTAGTACTGGGATGTCAAGGTAGTGTGCTTCCGCCCTGTTTCAGTTTTAATACTGGCTACGGACTAGTTTCAAGTGTAGATCTAATATTCGGCTCACTTCTCTTGGCAGCCTGGAGGCCCAAAGCCTATCAAGTAGGAAATATAAACAAGTAAAGAAGTACAAACCTACTGTGAAACAGCTGGATACCAAAGCTGATTAATATGCAATTGTGAAGTTACTGGATGCCTTCTCTTAAACAAAAGCATAATGACAACAGTGTCTGTATGTAATTCTGCTAACTACGCACATACTAGATATATTATCTTAGTTACTATTTGGGAGTGCTACTTACTAATCGAGGGCTCGGTTAGGTTAAACTGCCAACGGCTCACGATGCCTCTCCCAGTTTCATAAACCTATATGTGGAAGTTTCATTCACTGCTGAACCTGATATGATTGTTTTAAAGCATTTATAAAGAGCAGACCAATATCCGCATAGCGATATCCTGGTGCGGAGCCAGAAAACAGAAACATAACCCATAAAGAACTAATGATCTCACCCCCAGACAAAGAAGAGTTTTGTAGCCTTACCACTTAAATGATTAGACATCTTTAATGTGATTTGGATATTGTCGGCATACCAACAGTGTTCAAGCCTTGTGCTTGGATTAACTCAGCTAGCATGGCCATCTAGAGATTAAACAAACGTAGATTAATAGACACCCATTCTAATGTTCAAGATGTATCTGCTAAGAAATGTTGGAAACACCCCTAAGCATAGCCTTCAGTACCAAGTTTTCTTAGCCAATCAAGAAGAATCAGATGGTTTATGGTAGGGAAGGCTGCTGAAAAGTCTATTAAAATCCATGCAACCGGAATGTTTGCATCCCACACAACTGCCAAAGTCATCTAGCGTAGAAGCCACCAACACCTCTGTACTGACCCCAGGTCAAAAACCCTCCTTAAGAGGGTGCATTAAATTGTTAGTCTATAAAAGTCAAGGGCTGATGGATAGCGACTCTTTACAAAAATGTTGTGCACTTTATGATGGAGCTGTGGAGTTCCTTACAAATGTTTTCCTTATAGAAAGTTTTTTCTTTTGAGTTGGTGTCTGATAATGGATTGCAGGTGATCTGTGGTAAAATGCTGTAATGTCCTATTAGTTTTGGATTCTGATATAAAAGAGTAAACTTGGACTCTCAAGGCCCCAAAAGCTACAGACCCATAGCAAATAAACCATTCCTACACTAAGTTATAAAAAGAGAAGCCTTTGCCCAGATGTCGCAGTTCATTAAAGAACATCCCCTACTTTCCGACTTCCAGGCAGGATTGCATCCAGGAAGAGGCACTGAATAAGTCTTAATCTTCATCTGGGATGCCATTATGACAAAGCCAGAATGGGGTTGCTGCATTACTTCTCTGGACCTTTCAGCTTCCTTCAACTTAGGCAATCATGACACTTTAATCCTAGGACTCAAGGAAGCCAGCGTAGAAAATATCACTCTCATATAGATCTCATCTTACGTACACAATAGAACAAATGTGATCCATATTCCTCCTTTCTCATCAAAACCCTACAGCATGAAAGCAGGAGTTCCTCAAGGTTCAGTCATCTCACCCCTCCTTTTCAACATGTACTTGAAATCCTTACCACAACTGATCAATTGTTTTGAGTTTACCTGCTATAACTACGCAGACAACACACAGATACTTCTAAAATTCAAAGGCCCCAAGGACATTGGAAACTCAAAAATCTTCAGTTGCCTCTGGGCCATTGACCAGTGGATGTCATGGAGCCACCTCAAATCGAACACCTCCAAGATGGAAATGCTTACCTGTGGCGATTGAAAATGTATGGTCCTCTCTGCACTTGGCCTAACCACCACCAAAAATATTCAAGAAGGTAAAAAACCTTGGAATTCTCCAAACTGTCCATGAATGCCCAAGTGCATAAACTATCCAGATCAATCTTTCTTGTCCTGAAAATGCTGCAATGCATCCTCCCACACGTAGGATTCCCCCACAAGGTGCAAGCAACAATCTCATGTTCTATCAAAACTAGATTACGCTAATGACCTATATCATGGCTAATCTTTATCAACCATGAAAAGATTAGAGAGAATTCAGAACTCTTCTGCCAGACAACTCCTACATGTAAACCACAAGCCCATATCTCCTCTACCTTGAAGCCCCTCATCTGGCCACCAGTTGTCAGACAATCCTTGTTCAAGATGCTTTCTATCATCCATACGGCAATGAATGGCAAAGAGTCGTCATCATGAAGAAAATCATAAATTATATGCAACACAGGAACCCATGCTCTCAACTGGCACCACATATCAAAATCCCAACTTACAAGAAAAAAATATGGGTCGAACATCTTTCTCTGTGCAAGTGGCTTAACAATTAAATTTGTTACCCACAAAAAAAAGAGCCACCAAGAACCATCTCCGCTTCAGAAGGCTTGTCAAGAGCTGGCTCTTTCCTACATGATCACAATACTCACAACAATTTACAACAACACTATGAACAAGACATTGAAAAAACAATAACTCTGCTTTGTATATAACAATGCATGTATAACGACATCGTGTTGGGTATGTACATCTGTGAACATATGTGCATTGGTCTGTACTTTGTATAGGGATAATTCTGTTGTGTGTATGTATATGTGAATCAATATAGAGATATCAAAACAATACCCTTTCAGGTGTAGAGTGCTGCATAAAGTATGCACAAACAAAGCAGAGAACTCTGGGTAGTTTTTAAGTTTAGATCGGCTCCTCTGTAGCACACCCTACACCACCAGCAACACTCTAAAATATGCATACTTTAAATGTCTGTTTTTCTAGCAACGTTTTTAAGCATAGGATTAGAACACTGCCATCCACACTGAGGTATGAATAGACAAAGTCTTTTGCCATTTATACATTTGAGTCTTTAAGCGTCAAAACATTTTACCACTCCAGGCAAAATATTACAGCTTTGGATTGGTAAAATACTATCCAAGTCAATCTGGAATGAATAAAAGCGACCCCTGACACGTGTTTTGCTGTCATTACTGCTCGTCGGAACGGCTTAGCTTTGTCGAGACACTAGGGAGCACCAGTGTAAGTCAAAACTATACCCTTTTAGGCCAAATGTCGCGTGTCTATGTCTATATATAAAAACAATACAAAATGGAATGTTTATTTATATGGGAATCTATGTATATGTATTACGTGAATATGTAACTGCTGTCAATGGGTTTAGGCTTTGTATGGGGATGTACTTGCATATGTATATGTATATATGAAAATATATATGTGTGTGTGTATATACATATATATATATACATTTGTTGTGTATATGGGAATGTATTCATATTTTTTCATTACATTAATTTGGGTATCTGGATATGTAACGGTGGTGTGCATCAGTATGGGCTTAGGCTTTGTATAGGGATGTACCTGCATAATCTGTGCGCACACACACAAACACACAAAATAGTTCTAGTTAGACCACGTTTCCATAGGGAAAGTATTTTTTTGTTTGCCAATAACATTCTCCTTCCTGGAAACCTTTGGATAAATCCGTCAAGTGGGGGCCGCCAAGAAAAAAAGCACTTTTTTTCTCATGCAATTTTCATAAGGAAATCAGACAGCGCTACAGCCAAAACTGCTAAAAAGAATTATGCTAAATTTGGCAGTAAGCTAGAGCTTGATCCAGAAGGTATGCTTTTTGTGATTTGGTGCAAATCCGTTCAGTAGTTTCTGAAAAGAAAATAAATAAATAAATAAATAAATAAATATATATATATATATATATATATATATATATATATATATATATATATATATATATATATATATATATATATATTCTGTGAAGATGCACTCCTGTCGGAAAGCGTAGCCCTCCGAGGGGTGGCACAGCGCCGGTGGAGTAACCCGGTAATTTAAATCCTTGAAAAACGGAGTTCCAACTGTGCTCTCAGGTCAGGGAAAAAGACACCACACCATCCAAGTTGCTTCAAGGGGGTTTATTACTTCATAAACTCAACGTGACGCGTTTCACCCTCAACGGGCTTGCTCACACACCGTTATGCTACCGGACCATCGTATACATACGTAATTTGTATAGACATCGACATTGAAAGAGGACTTTTGCAAAGGTTTTTCAGCGCCATTTTGGAACAGTAAATATTTGCACAAATGACAGTACTTTGTAGGCGCCATTATACAACAGTAAAATAACTCGTATATTGTGTCCAAACATGTTTTTTACTCGTTTGCAAAAGGACACTCGTGGACTGTGTCAAGACATGCTATGAAATTTATACATAGACACACGTATACTGTAGAAAATTGACTCATTTGTAGATGGAGAAGACTGTACCTCGCTCCTAGTGAGATAAGGTTTAGAACAGACGTCGTCCCCTACAATAATACAGTGCCGTGAGATGAGGCTGAATAATTGTGTGCTGGATTGCTCTATGTGTATTAAGAGCCTTTCATATTACAATGTCGTAAATCGCTCCCAGTGAGCTTGGTTCTAGGGCATGATTACACAATGTTAAATGAGCATTGAAAGAGCCTAAGGGGCACCTCAGGGACTAGATTTACGCAATATGGTAGATTTTATGGTAGATTTTCGCAATTGCTCACTGTGTTTACATCTAATCACGCATGATGGTGTCGTACGTTATATTGGGAGCGAGTATGTGTGTGACCGCTGTCTGTATTGCTCATTACTGGTGCACCTGTGGTATCCTTGATATCAGTATGTGTTAACATAGCATGTAGGTATTTGATGACAAGCTATAGAATGTTAAAATAGAATGGAATGTAATGACATCTGCTTGATGATGTCGCTGTTTAAGACAGTTGAAGCCCGGTGTCCTGTGGATGAGACCTTGGATGATGTATGTCCTGAATAAAGAAGCATCTTAACAGATTGGCATCTTCTACTTCTTCACACTGGCGACGATGGATGGGATCTTTTCTCCTGCACATACATCTACAGACTGATTTTTTTTTTACCAAGGTCTCAACACGACGTTCCTCACTGCGCTGGCTCAAGAAGGTATTTATTGCTTGACCTGTGACACTTTCTATGGGAAGCGGTGAGCAGTTTACAAGCCTGCTTCTCTTATCTGCGAAGGATTGTGTGGCTTCTGTGACTTTGACCGTGACTTTGAGGTCTATGACACAGTGAACGAGTTTGGTAACTGAGAGCTACGGACAAGCAATTACCCGTCTTTTGCGTGGAAGTGTTCGTTGTCTGTGTTGTCAAACGCGCAAGGAAGTGAAAGAGCTCGCTTAAAACTACTCGTTTTGGTATACTTTAAAAGTTTACCTTGGACGCGTGCCAGCTCGTGCCTCCGCTTCTCAAGCGTTGGTCTTCTAGGCTCGAGGCTCGTCAGTTCCTGATCAACAGATGCCATTGCGTTGTTAGCACTGACGTCCTGAGCTCCTGTTCACGTCAGCCCTTGTTGCGTAGTCTCGAGAAGAACACAGAAGACGGACTCGATCTGGGCGTTTCCTCTTTAACGACGTGCTCTGTCTATACGTTGCCTAGCAACACTCGTAACATTGGAAAGGACACGTTCATGAACCTTCGTGGGAGAGAGTGTAATTTCATAGTTATTGAAGTGAGCGGAAACTACTCGCTTGAGAGCATTTTAAGCAAATAGTGGTGTCTGATTCTCCTTCTTCGAACTAAACAAGGTAAAATTGATTAACAAACCTCGCTTGTGTGCACAACCTCGCAATTAACTCTCAGACGTGCACAGATTAAGACCCAACTACGCTGATGTGCACAGCTTATAAAATAGCTTGTTGAAGTGTCTAGATAAATTTTTTGACATATTTTCACCTATTTTGTTATAGGCAAATTTACATTACATTCTGTTAGTGTGTTTTGCAGCTACTGTTAGAATTACTTGGCCTTGCTGTCACATTACATCTCAAGGATTACAGAGCTTAAATCTGTTCACAACCATGTTTTAAAAAAATATATATTTTTTTATTTTTTTTTTATTTTTCCCTCTAAGTTTCATTTACAAGTTTATTTTATTTAAAAGTTCAGCAGGTTTTCATTTCTCTAAAAAGGAAATAGAAATGCAGAATGTAACCTCCGCGCCATTCTTTCTTTCTGATCCTGGTGATCCACCTATTCGGTGGTCCAAATGGAAAAAAGTCTTCTTAAATTATGCAAGGGTGTGTGGCGTGTCACTTAGCGCTGAAAGGAAGTCTGCACTCTTATTACATTGTCTTGGCTCAGAGGGCCAAGACGTTTTTGAACACCTACCTGACTTAAACGAAGAAGAGTCTCAGAATTTAAATGAATTTGAGGTAAATATAAAGAAGCTTGACAAGCACTATCTTCCAAAGATAAGTACAATTCTAGAGCGTTACCAGTTTGGGAAACGTACACAAAAGGAAGAGGAATCTGTGGAAACTTATGTAACTGCATTACGGAAGTTGGGAGCCACATGCAAGTTTGAAGATACTCTTGAGGAGCGAATACGCGATCAGTTCATGCTTGGCTGCAACATCGAGAAAATAAAAGATGAACTGTGGCAAAAGGATGATCCTGACCTGGACGAGGTCATAGCCATAGCAAAAAGAATTGAACACTCTCTTGTATGTGTTGAGACGATTAAAAAAAAGGAAAGAAGTGTTCCTGAAGAGAAAGTACTTCATATCAGTAAAAAACAGTCTCAATTCAAGCTTCTGCCCAAGTCTTCTGGCTCACAAAGAGTCCCTTTGTCTTCTTCGAGTTTCAGTAAACCCAAAACTGACAGTAAGCTCAAATGTTACCGATGTAATGCCTTTGATCATCTGGCTAATGACAAATCATGTCCTGCGATTAAGTCAAAATGCCTTAGTTGTGGGAAGGTGGGTCATTTTACCAAAGCATGTAAATCGCAAAAAGTAAAAAAGGGTAAGCACGTTAAAGAGATAGTAGTAGAAGAAGAAAGTGATTCAGACTATGATGATGTGGACTGTGGGGAGGTCTACCTACCGAATGGTGATAAAAAATGTAAGGGTCCTCTAGACGACGTATGTGTCAACAATTCTTGCATCAAAATGCTTTTTGATTCAGGTGCTAAGATCTCGCTAATACCGAAGGTGTTCTTTGATAAGGAATTATGTGGTAAGGTCAAGGTATTCAAGCCTGACATCAAACCCCTAGCCTATGGTGGACAGCCTATAAAACTATTTGGGTATTTTTTAGGTGATATTGAATATAAAGGGAGGTTAACTGCAGGCAAAATTTACATCTCCTGCAGAGGCGACAGCATAATAAGTTGGTTTCATCAAGCTGATTTAGGTGTGTCATTAGCTCCTGGCTGTGACCCGTGTATAGTCCTTAGAGACCTAGGTACTTCCTCCAGAGATGTTTCTCATGATTCTATTGTTTTGAGCTCAGTGTCTTGCAAAGATAAATCAAGTACTGACTGGCATTCCCAATTTAAAAAGGTGTTCAACGATAAACTAGGTTGTCTCACGGGGTTTACTCACAGCATAACTCTAAAAGCAGAGGCAAACCCTGTTACATGTAAGGTACGTAATGTACCATTGGCGATGCTAGAGCCAATGCGTCTTGAATTGGAGAAGCTAGAAAAGGAAGGTATCATTGTGGAGACTGAGGCATGTGAATGGTTAGCTCCGGTGGTCTTGGCACGCAAGGCTTCCGGAGAGGTTCGTTTATGTGTGGACTTGCGCGCTCTCAATCGTGAGGTTGTAGCTGACAAATATCCTTTACCCAACATCACGACCATGTTAACACAGCTTGGGGATGCGTGCGTTTTCTCGTCTTTAGATTTAAGGGCTGCGTATCATCAGGTTAAAATTGATGAAAAGTCTATGAATCTTACATCTTTCATAACTCCATTTGGAACTTATAAATTTACACGGCTGCCATTTGGATTGGTTTCTGCAGCTTCCGTGTTTCAGAGGGTTATGGAAGATGTACTGAACGGGATTCATGGGGTTAAAATATACCAGGATGATGTGCTAGTATACGGTTCATCACAAGGAGAACACGATCAGAGATTGAGAGCTGTCTTGGAACGATTTGTGGACAGGGGTTTGACCTTGAGAGAAAATAAATGCAAATTCAATCTTACAGAAATTGATTATCTAGGTCACTGTTTAACGTCTAGTGGGGTCAAACCCAAGGAGAGTCTTGTTAAGACCATAAGTGAACTTCCGGTTCCAGAGTCCAGAGATGAGCTGGTTACCTTTCTAGGAATGGCGGAGTATTATAACAAATTTGTACCGCATTTTGCTTGCCGTACTCCCAATTTAAGATCTCTTCTAAAAAAGGGAGTCAAATTTACCTGGCCCTCCAAGTGTCAGATGGAATTTGATGATGTAAAAATGGCTCTCAATTCTGCTCCCTCGCTCCAGAGTTTTGACATCACGTCAAACTCTATACTGGTAACGGATGCAAGCTCACGTGGTTTGGGTGCGGTTCTCAAGCAAGTTAAGAATGGGAAAGAGGTTACCATACTTTTTCTTTCAAGAGCTCTGGTAGGTCCTGAACTTCTTTATTCTGTGATTGAGAAGGAGGCACTGTGCATATTCTGGGCCATCAAGAAATTAAAAAAGTTTCTTTGGGGTAATACTTTTACTGTGCACTCTGATCACAAACCGCTAAAGGATGTATTTTGCAAGAAAAGTCTTGATGCAATCTCATCACGGATTTGCAAGTGGGTAATTGCGTTGCAAGACTTTGATTTTGTGGTCAAATACATACCAGGGGTGGACAATAAGGTGGCAGACTGTCTGTCTCGGTTGATTCCAGCGCAAAATGAAGATAGTGTTGAGGGTGTTGAAGACTCATGGGAGGTTGACGAATTTAAGGTGTGTGAAGTTGTTGAGGGTGTTGTCACTGAAAAGGATTGGAGAGTTGCTATGTCTGAGGATGTGGATTTACTAGAAATTTGTGGTTTAATGGCGAATGGTTGGCCTTCGTTGAAAAACTTGAGCGAAAATGCTCGTAGGTATTGGAATGTGAGAAATGAACTGTCTGTGAGTAAAGGACTTTTGTGGAGAAGGACGAGATTGGTTCCTCCGTCCTTGATTAGGGGGAAAATTGTTCATCTTGCTCATCAAGGTCATCAGGGTGTATCAAAGACAAAAGAAAGAGTGCGATTGCATTTCTGGTGGCCTGGTGTGGATTTAGTTGTGGAACGCCTGATAAGGGATTGCACGGACTGTAATATATCTGACAAGGTATGCAAGACTAGGGTACAACCCATGGTTATTCGTGAAGCACCCACACGATGCTGGCAGGAGGTAGCATTAGACATTCTAGGGCCGGTGTACAGTAAGAGTGGGCAGTTTTTTGTTCTGGTCCTTATAGATATGTATTCTAGGTGGCCAGAAATAAAGGTCACACAGAGCATACAGACTAGTAACATAACAAGGTTCTTGGAGGAGGTGTTTGGTAGAGAGGGGTTTCCTGAATCTCTGCTGACTGTCAACGGAGTGCAGTTTGTCTCGAATGAAATGAAGGAATTTTTAGCAAAGAAAGGTATTAGACATAAACGTTGTTCTCTCTATCACCCTGAATGTAATGGGATGGTAGAGAGATTCAACCGAGTGTTGAAGGAGTCTATCCAGCTAGCCAAGGCGCAAGGGAAAGACTGGGTAGCGGGGATTCATGAGAGAGTCAAGGTTTACAGAATCACACCTCACTCCACCACCGGTGGAATTCCCTTTGAACTCTTCAGAGGTCGCACTCCTAATAGTGTTTTGTTTCAATCTTGGATGAGGGAAAAAGGGGCTGAGACCAATAATTGCAGTGATGCTCAAATTTTAGCAAGACAAAGTGCCAAGTCCTTACAAAGGAAAAGTAGGTTTGATGTTAGACATGCTGTGGCTCACACTTGTGTAAATGTTGGGGATCAGGTTAGGGTACGACTCCCTCATAAAGTGTCTGGCTCAAAGTTCTCCTCTCCTTTTAAAGTTGTCAAACTTTTTAATAATGCGGTTAAACTGAATGATGGGCGCATTTGGAACTTAAATAGGATATCACCCATTTCTAGTAACTTATCGGAGAGTAGTGACAAGGTATCTATTTCAGTGAGTAAGCCCACCCAAAGGGTTGGTAGTGCCTTATTGCGTAGAAGCTCACGTGCTGTTAAAGTTCCAACAGCTCTGCATGATTATGTGTTAGACTGATTATAATGTTAACACATGCCGTCTGAGTTTCTACAGCTTTGCATGATTATGAGTTGAAGTGTTCTAATGTTTTCTCATTTTTACAATTGTATTGTTATTGTTGGTTCGGGGGGAGGTGTGTGGTATCCTTGATATCAGTATGTGTTAACATAGCATGTAGGTATTTGATGACAAGCTATAGAATGTTAAAATAGAATGGAATGTAATGACATCTGCTTGATGATGTCGCTGTTTAAGACAGTTGAAGCCCGGTGTCCTGTGGATGAGACCTTGGATGATGTATGTCCTGAATAAAGAAGCATCTTAACAGATAGGCATCTTCTACTTCTTCACAGCACCCTATTCCCCAGTTTGCTTCCGAGAATATTAGTGATGTACGCGTGGTCGAGACAAATGGCTATATTGATCTACAAACCACATGTATGTTAAGGTGTTGGCTTTGACCCTAGTGTCTAAGGTCTAACTGGTGTTAAATGCAACAGCCTGTCATGCCTGCCCTTTTGACTACCTTGCATGTCTGACTACCTAGCATTGTCTCTATAAAGTCCAGGAAAATAATGACATAAACATTCAATTGTTATATGACAAGTTGGTCCATTGGTGCATCCTTAACCAAACTAACAATAAATTCGAAAGTGTCCCGATAATCAAATTTAAAATTTAAAAATAGAGTTGGTCTTATCTGTTCACTGGAGAGCAGCTTGGGAAGAGAAGGGTAGGGATCCTGTGTCGCGGGCCCGAGACATAGTCCCTTCCTTTCTTCCTGTAAAAGAGAAACACAGGGTCAGTTGTCACTAACTACAATAGACATTACAAAGACAGTTGCAATACATACTGCGTTCGTTAATTAACCCGTTAGTCATAATTGGGCCTCGATATACCCTCCCTCATGGGTCACCCTCCTAGAAGTGTTCATTCTGTTCTTAAATGAGATTAGTGTCCAAAAGATTACTCTCACATGTCAATCCCCATGCAGGTGTATTGCCATCTCCTCGTCCATGTTATGGCCATTCGGATATTTAGTCCCCATCCCAATTATGTGACGTGATTCACGTTGTCTTAGTTTTAGAGTACTGTTGCCTCCTCTCTTATTAGGTAGGATTCTTTCTATTGCATAGTATGACAGTTTGGTATAGTCTGAAAAATGTTTGGCCTCGAAATGTCGGGCAATGGGATACTGTTGGTCCTTATTCGTAATTGCCCTCATATGCTCGAGGACCCGTTTCTTAGCCATGTGTGTGGTGCTTCCTACGTAGCTAAGTTGGCAGGGGCATTCAAGCACATAGACCACGTTGGTGCTGCTGCAAGTGAGGAACTGTTTAATAGGAATCATGCTGTTTGTACTGCTGTTCCAGAACTCCTTGCGTAAGCGGCTGTTGCCGCAAGCCTTGCAGTGTCCACAGGGGTAGAAGCCTTGTAGATCAATAGTATTGCTTCTTTCCATGCTAGGTAAGTCACTGTGTACAAGCATGTCTTTTAGGCTACGTCCTTTCCTGTAACTTATTGAGGGATGGGAAGGTATCATCTTGCCTATAACTGGATCTCCTTTGAGGAGCTTCCAGTTCTGGGAGATCATTTTTTTGATTTTGTCTGAGTGACCGTTGTATGTGAGAATCAGTCTGGTTTCAATATTCTCATCATTTATGGGTGAATTGGACTCAGGGGAGGATACAAGGATTGCACCTCTGTCAATCGTTTTGATCCTGTCCATCGCCTTTTTCAGAACCCACATACAACGGTCACTCAGACAAAATCAAAAAAATTATCTCCCAGAACTGGAAGCTCCTCAAAGGAGATCCAGTTATAGGCAAGATGATACCTTCCCATCCCTCAATAAGTTACAGGAAAGGACGTAGCCTAAAAGACATGCTTGTACACAGTGACTTACCTAGCATGTGACTTACCTAGCATGGAAAGAAGCAATACTATTGATCTACAAGGCTTCTACCCCTGTGGACACTGCAAGGCTTGCGGCAACAGCCGCTTACGCAAGGAGTTCTGGAACAGCAGTACAAACAGCATGATTCCTATTAAACAGTTCCTCACTTGCAGCAGCACCAACGTGGTCTATGTGCTTGAATGCCCCTGCCAACTTAGCTACGTAGGAAGCACCACACACATGGCTAAGAAACGGGTCCTCGAGCATATGAGGGCAATTACGAATAAGGACCAACAGTATCCCATTGCCCGACATTTCGAGGCCAAACATTTTTCAGACTATACCAAACTGTCATACTATGCAATAGAAAGAATCCTACCTAATAAGAGAGGAGGCAACAGTACTCTAAAACTAAGACAACGTGAATCACGTCACATAATTGGGATGGGGACTAAATATCCGAATGGCCATAACATGGACGAGGAGATGGCAATACACCTGCATGGGGATTGACATGTGAGAGTAATCTTTTGGACACTAATCTCATTTAAGAACAGAATGAACACTTCTAGGAGGGTGACCCATGAGGGAGGGTATATCGAGGCCCAATTATGACTAACGGGTTAATTAACGAACGCAGTATGTATTGCAACTGTCTTTGTAATGTCTATTGTAGTTAGTGACAACTGACCCTGTGTTTCTCTTTTACAGGAAGAAAGGAAGGGACTATGTCTCGGGCCCGCGACACAGGATCCCTACCCTTCTCTTCCCAAGCTGCTCTCCAGTGAACAGATAAGACCAACTCTATTTTTAAATTTTAAATTTGATTATCGGGACACTTTCGAATTTATTGTTAGTTTGGTTAAGGATGCACCAATGGACCAACTTGTCATATAACAATTGAATGTTTATGTCATTATTTTCCTGGACTTTATAGAGACAATGCTAGGTAGTCAGACATGCAAGGTAGTCAAAAGGGCAGGCATGACAGGCTGTTGCATTTAACACCAGTTAGACCTTAGACACTAGGGTCAAAGCCAACACCTTAACATACATGTGGTTTGTAGATCAATATAGCCATTTGTCTCGACCACGCGTACATCACTAATATTCTCGGAAGCAAACTGGGGAATAGGGTGCACCAGTAATGAGCAATACAGACAGCGGTCACACACATACTCGCTCCCAATATAACGTACGACACCATCATGCGTGATTAGATGTAAACACAGTGAGCAATTGCGAAAATCTACCATAAAATCTACCATATTGCGTAAATCTAGTCCCTGAGGTGCCCCTTAGGCTCTTTCAATGCTCATTTAACATTGTGTAATCATGCCCTAGAACCAAGCTCACTGGGAGCGATTTACGACATTGTAATATGAAAGGCTCTTAATACACATAGAGCAATCCAGCACACAATTATTCAGCCTCATCTCACGGCACTGTATTATTGTAGGGGACGACGTCTGTTCTAAACCTTATCTCACTAGGAGCGAGGTACAGTCTTCTCCATCTACAAATGAGTCAATTTTCTACAGTATACGTGTGTCTATGTATAAATTTCATAGCATGTCTTGACACAGTCCACGAGTGTCCTTTTGCAAACGAGTAAAAAACATGTTTGGACACAATATACGAGTTATTTTACTGTTGTATAATGGCGCCTACAAAGTACTGTCATTTGTGCAAATATTTACTGTTCCAAAATGGCGCTGAAAAACCTTTGCAAAAGTCCTCTTTCAATGTCGATGTCTATACAAATTACGTATGTATACGATGGTCCGGTAGCATAACGGTGTGTGAGCAAGCCCGTTGAGGGTGAAACGCGTCACGTTGGGTTTATGAAGTAATAAACCCCCTTGAAGCAACTTGGATGGTGTGGTGTCTTTTTCCCTGACCTGAGAGCACAGTTGGAACTCCGTTTTTCAAGGATATATATATATATATATATATATATATATATATATATATATATATATATATATATATATATATATATATATATATATTCACTTAAAAAACCATAGGTTTCACACATGTTATAGTTAGCTGGACATTTCACTCATGAAAAACCATTGAAATTCCCCCGTTATAGTTAGTGCAGGCATCTATAACTCACGCGACCGCAATCCTCTGCTGATGACGTCAGATATTACATCACTGTATTTAGACACTTATTTACCCATGTCTTCTTCCATTAATCTTTAGCTATACATATATTACAAATATTTATTTTTCAGAAAGACACATATGTCATCAGTGATGTAATATCTGACGTCATCAGCAGAGGATTGCGGTCGCGTGAGTTATAGTTGCCTGCACTAACTATAACGGGGGAATTTCAATGGTTTTTCATGAGTTAAATGTCCAGCTAACTATAACGTGTGTGAAACCTATGGTTTTTTCAGTGAATTTGTACGGTTTTTTAAATATGTTTTTTTTTTTTTTAAGGTTTTTCACCGTGCGTGCACGGTGCGCTTAGCGCACCGTGGGCGCGCGGTGCGCTACGTGCACCGCGCCCCCACGTTAGGCAGTTCGCGGAATTTTTCCGTTTCTACCGTACGCGCACGCTACACGTACTCCGCGATTTTTCGTAAAAAAAGTAAAGTTCATTTTGGCCCTTCGGGGTCCTTCTGGGACCCCCTGGCAAAGGCTAGAGGGTCAGGAACTGTCCACCATGCCCCCTTTTCACGTTCTAAACCTTTGTTTTTCACCCCCTCAGACTGCGAGAGACAAAATGGCGGCCGACACTTCCTGGTTTCGACCGATTCGAATGTTTACTAAGATCTAACAACCAATCAGAATCGCGCTCGCGCACGGCAGCGTGCGCGTACGGTAAGTTTTACCGTACGCGCACGGTGCACGCTTATAGATATATATATTGATTTAAATGCTATTTTCTCAGGAAATACTGAACAGATTTACACCAGACCTGCAAAAGGCACATCCCTGACCTGAGGACTACCTCTCTGCCAAATTTCAAGTAATTCTGTTCAGCCGTTCGGGCTGTAGCTTGGACTAAAGGTCCTATGGAAAAAAGCATGGGGAACACGTGTTTTGGGACCCCCCCCCTTTTTCTCAGCCCCCGCTTGACGAATCCCCCTGAGACTTTCAGGGAAGGAGCGGAGCGGAGCGCCCCACCTATTTTGAAAATTTCGCGAGGATTCGTCAATCGGCGCCAAAGTTATTCCAAATAGAATGTTGCGGATTTCCTATGGAAACACGGTCCTAACTATAACTATCTACTGGCGGCCGCCAGTAGATAATATATATATATATATATATATCTCAAATCCACCACAGATCCTTCTGCATTGTGATTAGTTTGCTGTGATTAACTGTGGTAGATCTGCAGATCCGTGAGGTTAACTGCACTTTACGAATGGCTTTCCGCAACCTGAAGGAAAGGTTGTGACTGGCATATTATGAAATAACATAAAAGGGAGCAGGGTAGGGGTACCCTGACCACCTGGACCGGGGCATCGTTTTTTGGGGGGGGGATTCCGTGGATCCACAGACTTTCGTCGAGGCCCAGCGCTGGAGAATTGGGTTATATCTGCAAAGCAAACCATTTTTTAAAAAAGAGGGCTGGGAGATTTTGAGGGTTTAGACACAGGGTCTGGCATAGGCCATGCCTGCCGGGGAGTTGGGGGTCGAGGTTGGATGCAGGGTCTGGGCCAGGCAGTGCGTCCAACACCATGCTGCGCACGGTAATGGAAATCGAACTTGACGTTTTATAAAACTTGGAAATTCACTGAGAAACAACAAAGGTTCTTTGTTAATCTTACAAAACCACTGAAATTTACCAGTCATACTTATCTCAAGTAACTATAACTCGTGCCCTAAAATAACTATGACTCGTTCCCTTGCAATGTCCAGTGTTGTTACCAATGTAATTTCTTATGTCAATAGGGATATTATCATTTCACGTCATGAGTGATGTAAACTCACCTCAGGAAATCATGTGTCTGGAAACGCCAGCGCTGTTAGTTTTCACCTTGTATTCCAAGCACAGGTTTCCTTATCTTAATTGGCCTTCCATAGAAAGGAAACCCTATCAGTCTCAGTACCGTATGAATCCTGATAAAACACCATTGATGTTGTTTGGGTTATCTCAAGGCTAAAATACAATTGCAGTGCCTTTTCCTCCGTATACCGATTGACTCTCAATCCAAGAGAGTGATGGTACAAAATGCAGGGAAATGTAGGAGCTCACTTAAAAATGCCGAAGGTCCAACTTTCTTGCTCTTCTTGAAATGTGTTTTCTTTAAAACTCTGACTGGCTTGAAGGGCAGACCAAATGAACTTCAGTGTTTAAATCATGTATTCCCTTTCATTTTAGTCGAGTTGTTTTGGAATTGCAACATATGTACTCCATCAATGTATCACAAGTAAGCATTACAGCCTTTTAATTACCTTGCTGTACTTCCAAATGAGTTTATTTTGAGATTCATAGATTGTGGAATCTGTATCATTGCTCACACGAAGTAACAGTTCAAGTACATTCTTCAAAAATCTAATTTTGCACATTAAAATTTATATTCGACGATTTCTTACGTACCTTTACATACATTTACATGTACCATATCATCTTTTTGATTTTGCAGTCCAAGGTATTGGAGGTTTTTTGGTTCAATGTAGACTGTAGCAAATGTTTTAGTCTGCATTGGACCTAAACTTCAAGAGAGCATACATACCTCTTGAATATGGTGATATATTTTTTTTACTGCTCACTACGCGTTTATGTTTGAAAGCTATTAGTTTTCCCAAATTGCTCTGAAAATCCACACAAGATTTCTTGCCTCTTACAGTATTGCTGAAACTGGCCCTTATATGAAACTACTTAATACTTTCATCTATTTTGGGTATCAATACTTGTGAGTCTCAAGTTGTTCTTATAATAGCGACCATAAAATAATAATTGCTCTACTTGGAATGCAAAATCTGATGAAGGTCCTTGGACATACATTAAAGGTTACTTCTGACATTACTCTTGCAACCTCTGCCTCAGTCTTAAAAGGCAGAGATCTTTTAAGGCATGGGCAAAGTGGGCTCTGGCCCAGGGCCCCAGCCTTTTAGGGGGCCCCCTGATGGAGCCAGCTCTGTTATGCAAGTCTTTCACCGATGACCTTGAATAATTCATCGACAGATTGTTTTAAATGCTGCTTCTCTTTAATTTAGTTTAGATGGGAGTCCTACGTGAAAGTCTATTACCAAGATTTTGCAGCGAAATGTTGTGTTTTATGCAACATCCATAAATAAAGTTTCATTTAGATCAAAACAGGACTTCATATATGAGAAGTGGGCGGGTGTCACAAAGATTATTTGCAGTAATGTAAGTAAGCTGCTGCTGTGCTACAATATTGAAAACACTCACCACTATCCATGAACATTAGATGTAACAACTTTAGAATTGGACAAGTGTGCCTGCGCACTGTCCGTGACCTGGCATAAGGGAATGAAAAAGCTGAAACTGGATCATAATTCAAAACTGTTCTAAACAGGGGCTCCCTAAAAACCATCGGCCTGGGATCCCAAAATCCTTAAGATGTCGTCGTTCAAAGGCCCTGTTTCTCTCCACAAATCCTTTAACTTACCCCCAATCACTAAGAAGAAGCAAGGGGTGAGTGAAATGCCAGGAACTCCCTCGTTCCTCACTTCACTAGCCTAGAAACAGCCTCCTTTTTGCTTTACGGTTTTATGTCTGGTGCTTGCTCCCCGTTGCCCTGCATTATTCTGCCTGTTGATGACTTCACTCTCCTGCTTTCCTCCACTGCTTGCTACCCACAACCTGGAATTACCTCATTGCTACTCCTCTGTAACCATGTATTTTCCCCACTGCTGGATTAAAAAATTCTCCTCTTCTCACTGATGCCTCTTCATCTTTTTGCTCTTTTTTGTATAATGGGTTCAGTGGATTGTTACATTTGACCTCTTTTCTTCACCACTTTCAACACCATTTTCAACCCTCCTCTTCTATGCAGGGAAAGTTTCAGTTTTTGTTTTCAGGTTCTTCCCTGGCGAACACTTTCTGCACAATATTATAAGAAAACACCACTAAACATCATATACAACATAGTGTTTATTCCTCTGTATGCAGTGCGCGTTTCTTTCAGAAATTATGAGCAAACACTTCCAGCTCAGCATGAGGTAACAATAAAAGAGAGACGCTGCCTTCTGTGAGTTTCAACAGTGCCACAGCTCTGCTTAACTTTTCAGTCCTGCATGTTTGCAATTGTTGCCCCTGACCTGTTAGTTTCCTTTTTGCACCATTTCTTCCATGATTGCAGTGTCAGTCTGCGTCCTTACTTTAAGTTTTTTTTCCAGCTCATCTCCTGTGATCCCCTCTGCTGGAATTGATATGTTATCTGTAGCTTGGTGCCATATTGCATGTTCTGTGTTTCTTCAAAGTGGGCAAACTGGAACAAGGAAGTCAAAGTCACGCAAACTGACCCTTGGAGGAACAGACCTTCAAACACACAGCACTTCTTAACTCATCGTAAAAAGCACTCAAGCCTTGTCTATTCATCTTTTTCAGGATACTAACAGTGTAGGATGTTGACTGCAGTGTTCATTTTCCTAGCCTGCCATCTCTTCATATTTTGCGGATGTATCACAAAGCCTCTTCCCAAACCTTATAGGATCACACCCTCAGAAGTACATGTAGGGTTCAGGTTTCTGGTTTGCTACTATCCAGACACAAGGATTAGTCGCTAGTGTGTTACTTGAGATCCAGACAACTCTTGCGGTATAACTGAATCATTTGAACCTTCACCATACCCACAGTGGCATTTCCTTCCAAGGGACTAGAAGCATATGCCTGATACCTCACTAGAAAGCTCCACATGGGTAACCACATGGCAGCTGCAAGTATTACAAATTGTTGAATTAGTGGCGTCTTTCGTGATCCTCATAAGATTAATAACCACAGCTGACCAGACCCCTTGGTTTGTGTCAGTGAAACGTGCACCTGTGACACCGGTTTAGATACAGGTTCCCGTGAATCTAATACCACATCTTGTGGTATAGGTGACCCTGTTCATGAACATTTCAGTCAGGACTGACTGCAGCAGAACACTCGCCAATTACACTCATGGATGATGATAGAGATAAGGACACTATGGAGGATTGCCTTTTTCATTGGCTGATTCAGGACCGCCTGGTTCTAACAAAAGTCTTGAGCCTTCCCTACTGACATTTTGGCTTCTAGTTGTCATATTGTCAAGAAAATTTAAGACGTGGCTGAGCTTGCTGCTGGAAAATACCTTGGATTGCAACTCAGATTTGGAAAGGCACATTGAACATGGTTAAGAAAGATTCGAGCTACTTGTGACCTACTAAAGTCAATCCAGTACCATCCTGCATTATGAAGCACCCCTCAACTCCATTTGAGTTTTCACTGTAGACCACTTGGCTCCAGGAACAACCCCTTGGATGACCATTTCTTTTTTAACTAGGATACAATAAAGGTCCCATCAGTCCCTGTAGCCTCACTGTTCGTCTGATCACTTAATTACAAGTGGTGCCATTCTCAGCTCCTTGTCACCTACAGAAGTGAATACAGTGGCATCCTGCAACAAGAAGCGACTGCCACCTCCATCTGAGGTTTGGACACTCCTTCACTTGGTTCCAGGGATAACTTTTGGGCAATCGTTTGTGACTAAGAGGTGGCCATCTTTCTATTAAACCCTGTTGTATTGCAATGGGTTCACTGAATCATGTTTCGCTCTAATCCCCTCTTCAAATCGTGATCCGGGGGCATCCTTAACTAGTTTGGCATCTATGTATCAAGGTTGCAAAGGGAAGCTCCTGTAGCACCTCCCTTTCTTGGCTATGCTCGGGCTGTGGTCCATATTCTTTTCCCCGCTAATCTATAAAGTAGGTCAGCCATCATGTGTATCCATCCCATCTGTAGCCTTCCTGTCCCCATACTCCACTCAAAAAACAGTACCTCTCTCAAACACCCCATACCTGCTTTGCATACCAGAGCAATGTAATCACAGTAGTACACACACACACCTCATATACCACACCTCTTGCAGCACTCTCCTCGACCCCCTTTCACACTTTGGACATAAACTCCCTCTTAGCGCACAGGCATGCATTATTGATTGCTTACCTGATCACCCAAGAAATCCTAGATATTCACTCCAGTACATAGACCTAGTTCACTTCCACAGCAGCCTGTGCCATTGTCATATATGCAATCATCTACCACATGTACGCATCAAATCATGAGTTGACTTGCCAACATCCACAGGATCTCCATTCAGGTCCCTTCATCATCTTTTGAACACCTTTCAGCCAAAGTAATCTTTACTCTCACTTCACCTCCACACTTTGTTTTATCTGCTCCAGATACATACAGTTCCTTGGTGACTTTTCTGATTTTATCTTCTGAGCCTCAGTCTCTCTCAACACATACCTTGATTATTGTATCCTCCTAGGGAACTACTCTACTTAATCCACTAAATACCTTACATGAAATTATTGCCTCAGTTAAACTGATGTGGAAGCCTAAAAAATATAGACACAAAACCGTAAGGTTCCAAATGTAGCTTTATCTATTATCAGCTATGGGGAGCTAAGCACCTTGGTGGTCTTGTTCAATTTACAGAAGTTAACATGAGGTTATATAGATTACAATACATTTTGCACATAGTGCACAAGTGATACACAGCCAATGAGAGCCAGTTGCTTGGTGTAAAACAGTAGGGGGTTCCACTTATTTATTCAATCATTAATCAGAATAAAACCTTTGGCTCTACAAGAGCATTGATTTATGAAATTGGAAAATAAAGCTTAGCAGCAATTTGAGGCTTATACTTTTGACATTATAATTTCTCAAGACCTTATGGTTACAGCAGACCAAAAAAGTCCTCTGTATGAAGTACAGTAAGTTACATGCACTTAAAAGTAAAATTCACTCCTCCTTGCAGGTTATTTCCTTTTAAACCGGGCGTTAATTAAGATTTGAAAAGTACATATGTTTATAATTGTGTTTTCTGGATGCATAATTGGAGATTATGTTATTATTTATTTTATAACTTAAACGACAGCTGATGTTGTTCTGATTTCCAATTCATGGTGCAGAAACCCACATTGGTTTAAGATAAAGTGAACCCGTTTTATATGTATGTTGCTGTTGTCATTCTTGTGATTGAGGATGAAGACAGGTGAATTCTTCAGGGGGCAACGCTGCTTTGACCTTGTCCACAGCTCAAATGAAGAGCTGTACTGGGAATTAATAGAAGAATGAAAAGTTCATTTTGTGACTTGCTCTTGGAAACTAGACTGATCAAAGTGACATTTCTAGTTTACTTTCATCTAGCACAATGCACTGACATGAAGGATAATCTTGTGAACCCAGACTTTCTAGACGCTCTTGCGAAATGCCTTTCCAAGAACATCCACTGTGAAATGTTCTTTAAAAAAAATAATCTAATATTCCTTTTTTATAGATAGTGTTTTACTTTAGCTTTCATAGATATTAGAACATTGGAATGTTGAGAGCTCCATTAAAGACAATGAAGTGGCTCAGGGTTTACAATGGCTGGTATAAGCCTTCTGCCCCAACATGCCAATGTTTCTCTTTCTGTTTTTCCCTCTTTAGTTTGTAACATTCTACCCTCAGTGGGTGGAATGTCTATTAGTCTTGTAGCCCTTCTGCCCCAGGCTGTACTGTGTGGTTACTTGGCATCAGACTGCCTGAGTCATGTCCTAGGATAGTCTTTCTCTCCCTTTGAATCTCCGAGCCTGAATACTGCAACCACACTCCAAGGCAAGTGAAAGCACATTTCTATTTGTTTGGGCTTAGTTTAAAAATATGTACTGACGGAAAGGCCATTAACACCTCATGTATCCACCCCAGGAGCAAAAAACGATCTGTTCCCCAGCTGTGGGGCCCCACACCAATATTGGCTGGTCCACCAATTATTCCTTTTTTTAGGATTGTATCAATTGAACACCAATCGTGTTTACAGGGTTGTGTGTCCCTTAGGGCATGAAGATTGGAGGTGAGCCATCATTTAAAGAACAGATAGTCTTTCTTGTGCCTAGGGGTTGTGGTTGCAGCTCATTGTAAGTGCCAGAAAGGCAATCCCCACACTCCTTCTATCACTTATTTCCTTGTGGGTTTTTGAGCTTTTTGCTCCCCTTGGGATGAGAACATTGGGGGTGAACATAGCAGTCTGCCGATCCAGGGGGACGGATTTCCACCAGAGATCCTGGAAAAACAAGCATATTCAATGCAATAGGTCTCCCATTTATGGGAGTTTGAGCTATTGGCATTGTAAATGACAATGCCTTTTATTTGTGGGTTTTTTTTTAAACCGATAAATAAAAGGCATTGTCATTTACAATGCCAATAGCTTAAACTCTCGCAAATGTGAAACCTATTGCATTGCAAATGTGTGCTATAAAATTCAAAAAAGTGTTGGGAGAGAGCATGTCCTGCCTTGTTGCAGGCAGGACAAAACTATTTTAGAATATAGTGCTCGGAGGCTGTAATTAAAGCCTACCTAGCAGCAACAAACGTAACAGGGGTGTCGCCTTGGGAGGTTACAAAATGAGACAAGGTGGTACTAAGGAGCAGCTACTAAGCCTTTTGACCAATGAAGTCACAGTTTATAGTGGACAATGACACACGCCAATGAAAAATGTGGGCAGAGATTGGGCATAGCTTCAAGTCCCTACCTCCATACAGCATGCCTCGCAGAACAGCGCATGCGCTGCCTAGGCTCAACCTAAAAACAAAAAACATATGTGGTGGGGACTAACCTGCCCTCTTATCAGACGGTCCCGAATTTCTCAGGCCCATTAGATTTATAGTTCCCTCTTCTGGGGCAGATTGTGGCATTTATCATCAATCTGTTCACCACATTAGGGGCCATGAAGCCCACCTCGCCACCAGAGAACAAAACTAAGAAATGAAATGGGGTGGGTGGTGCACCGTCCTGTCTTGGAATGGGGCCTTACACCTGGGACTAGAAAGTCTTTCTGCCTCTGGAGGAAGACTGGTTGGGAGTGTGTTAACCGACTGGTTTGGGAGTCTGTTAACCCCTCTTTGCAAGCCCATTTGTCAAAACTATACTCAAAGAAATCCTGCCATGGCTGATAGCACTGCTGGATCGAACAGCACCTGGAACGCCTGCAAATCCAGTGCATTTCTGAAAACTAGACACCAGGGAAACTCAGGTCAGTTTGGCAGACATGGAACCCTACACTTTTATTACAGAGAATGCCCTGCAAAGCTCAAATCTAGAACTAAAAGCACACCATTGTCTGTCACTTGCTATGGAGGATACTTGGGCTCGGAGTTAGCTGGCACCCAGCATACCCTACCAACCCTGGCCAGCATGTGAAATAGCAGATGGAATAATTGGAGCTTGAAAGGACTAATAATATAGCTACGTTGTTAATTTCGTGCATTCTCTTCTAGCCATAAGCATTTTCGTTTCCAGAGTCCAGCATCTACACTATGTACACTGTGTTTCATGTGGGCTACATACAGTTCATTGATAAAGCGTCCACTTAAATCGACTTTTCTTGGAAAATAACTCAGTCTCCTTATTTCCTTGTGCTTTTGTATTACAGGAATAGATTTTAAACCTGATGAAGTATGAAATACAAGTTGCTTTTCCGTTCGAAAACATGAGTTGATTGAGAAATGTTAACTGGAGTGGAAAATCAACTGCGGTCATAATAGTATTTCGTTTCGATAGAGCGCATTTTGGTTTTACCGTTCTTCAGTGATTTTGCATACTCTCTTCCTAATAGGACATAAATCACTTTATTAAGGCCGAGGTACTAGTCAACATTTTAAGCAACAGCATGATTTAGTAGATGGGCTGAAACCATAAACGTTTTAGATTACCGTTTGTGTTGCTGTTTATTTTTTCTGTGTGTATTTTTAGCTTTTTGAAGCAGACCCTTTATGAGCTCATGTTTATTATCCATTGATGTTCATTTGTGGGTAGCAGGCTATCTGACGTGTCCAATCTCTTTACCCACGGTTGCATTTTTCTCTCTTTGTTCCTATATTTTCTGAAGATCTGTTCTACAGGGAGAGTTCTTCATATGTTCTTGCTGCTTGTCAGCTGCATGGATCTGTCTTGCTGCTTGCGTTCATTTAGCGACAATATCGGAAATGATCTATTCAGCTGTTATGAGAAGGTCTCCTAGCTGATAGTTGTGAACATTTCTATAGTTTGTTTATTATCCTGTGGCAAAAAGGTCACAGGATCAATAAAGGGGCTCTGTTGCAGATTAGCCCACCAATGAATGCACGTAATGATGGCTCCTTGAGACGTACTTTTATGCTGTGAAATATATAATGGTATGAAGGGCACAAGTTTGTGACAGCACAGGCGCTGAAGCGTGCAGTGATTTTCAATCACATATAACAATTCTGGTAACACCAACTCCTCCGTCCTTCCTCCCGAGCTTGGTAAATTGATTACCGTTTAATAGGTTATTAATAGCACCTGATACTTCTAGTACTTGAAATTGTTTTCGTGTGATTTTTGCATTATAAGTATTATTATTCTACGGGTGCAGCGTCACCTGTGTTGTACAGATTATAATGCAATTTTCATAACAATTTCAGAAGTTATGAGAGTTGTGGATTTAAATAATTTAATCCCCTCATTCCCACTAGGTAGCTTGACTGTAAAAGGTCAATTATATATGCTGAGGATTTACTAATTTTAACGTCTGATAAAACAGCTAATAAATGAATGAGACCATTTATAAAGTACTCTGATGCTCAAACTGCTTCCTGGCGCTGTCAAGTGTTGCAGCGGAAGACTGGGCAAAATTTCTCATCATGCTACAAACTTACAAAATCTGTCTATTTATTTCACTGGGCCCAGAACATAACCTTTTTTGCCATTGGTCCTCCAATGGATCTTTTATGTGAGCTAACAGGACTTGGATATTTAGAGACCGTGAAGCATTTCCTTATGAGGACCTGGAATAAGAAATGCTAAAATACATACAAATGACCATCACCAATTTCAATTACACCAGCATTCACCTGACTTACGACCAGAAAATTCACCTCAAGAATGACTCGGTTACGTTTAAGGTCGTTCATGTAAGTCATTTATCTATAGCCTCAATTTGAATGGTCAGGAAACATGAAATCGCATTACATAATCAAATTTAATATCAATCAATTAGTAAAATTTAGCCACACATTGCAATACTGATTCAACAAAAGAATACATTTGCTGGATGACTAGTGAAAGAATGACAGAGATACATGGGAAAAATTGATATTCAGCATTTGGATCATACAAGCAAAATAAGCAGATTTGAAGCACAGCGTGTCACAGGAAAGAGTCAGAAAACCTTTCAGCCGAAAGGTTATCGCCTGCACACTTTACCAGTCGGCAAAAGTGCAGGTTTGAGTCAGCTCAGGAAAGTTCGGTTCAATGATTTGGCGTTAAAGGAAAATCAAAGTTAAGTCCGACAGCATGCCAGGAGGGAAAATAGAAAATGACTGCCAGCCTGCGACTCCTCCTCCAAGGGGCAATTATACTGCCAAAGGTTTTAAGTTTACGCCCACAAAGTTTCCTTTTTGTCATCTCATATGATTTCCATTGGTCGCCCACAGTGGGCTGCTCATATTGTGATCAATACCTCACCGAAAATCTGGAAGCATTAAGTAATCCTTTTGCAAAATCATCAAATTCTATTATTTTATGTTTCCATCTTTTCCTCGGAAGTAGGAAAATTCACTTTGTTCACGGTCTCTCTGTTCCCAAACACTTTTTCTGGGTTTGTAATTTTATCGATGCATTTCTGTCAAAAGTGTTGCTGAATCAAAAGAGTTATTTGTCTTGAGCACAGGAAAGAAACTTCTTGAAAAGTTCTCACAGCATCTAAAGTGACTACTTTAGCCAGGTTCAGCCATTCCAGCAAGCAAAAGAGAGCATCTGAGGCCAACACGAAATTTCACTGAATCGTTACCACGTTATGAATAATATAAATCGCACATTAATAGAAGTATTTAGATTTTCTTAATTAGTTCAATCATTGTTCTTCTTTTAGAAGTTACATGTCAAAATTTGGCACTACTAAAAATTATTTGCATATTTATTATTTTCAAAACAAAATATTTACGTGTCACTCTGAATTACACGTCCTTATCTCTCAATACTAGGGTAAAATTGCAAAAGTACATATCAATCATCTCTGAATTAAGCGCTTTAACCATTTTGAGTGTTTCATTATGCAGGCATTATTTCATTTAACACATTTTAAAGGTTATTGTCAGCACATTTTTATGTTCACTATATTTAGTTTTCTCAAACACGTGATTACATGCATAAGGAAATATTCAGTGTTTCTCTCTTTATTTACGTTTTCACATTTCCATGTTTCAAAAAACTCCTGCATGCTTTTACGATGGAGCAGGAAAGCTCACGTTTTTTCGTTTCAGCCATTTTACACGATTTAATCAAGAATTTATTATGGTAAATCTTTTAGCTGTGAGAATGGATAGAGGCAACCATTATTTAACTTTTACGCTGCATCACAAGCATATATAGACTCAAGGAAGGAAATTAATAGATCAAAAAAGCCAGGTCTTTCGATGAGATGTAAAACTCTGCTCCGATATGCAGCTTCGAATGGCGAAAGTGAATGTATCCTTCTATAACATAACTGGTGCTCATGTAAAGCGCTTTGATACCTTCGGGTCTAGTTTGTGCTATATAAAACTCCCCCAAAAAATAAAAGAAGCAGCCATCTGATTGGACACAGTGCCTACACTCTGGGCATTTATAACAAAAGTTGACTTGAAGATTTCAGAGATATCATACAGAATAATCCTTTCCCTTAGGTGTCATGATAGGCTCTGAAGGTCAGCAGAAGACATTTAAAGATGATGCATGTTTGCACTGGGAGCCAATGAAGGGCTTTCAAATGAGTGATAAGAGACTGCTGTCTTGCCAGATTAAGCAGGAGTCTCGCCGCTGCATTCTGTACAGTTTGGAGGTATTGACTGTCCGGTAGTGCTAGATCTAATATGTTGGCATAATCTAGGTGCAAAATAATGTGAGCATGGGAAATGACCTTTCAAGTATATTCCAGCACAATTGTGAGAACCTTCTTTAATCTTTTAAGCATCAGAAATCAGAACCCTGCTAGTGCCTTTACCTATTGCCTGAAAGAAATATCTTTATCCATTTTTATGCCAAGGTTTTTCTCTACGTCCACTGGAGTGGGTGAAGACCCAAGCTGGGAGGACCAACAGGCTCTAGCCCTGATGGATGGCGGAACTTTAAAAAACAACTATTCTTCATCCAGCCTGGAACCCGGGTAAGACAGGATCTACATGCCTCCTGTAGCTCACAACTTACTTCCTGAGAGGAGAACATGAGCTGGGTATCATCTACATAGGATACCACTTTCAGGTTGAAGGGCTAGAAGATGTCCGCCAGTGGAGTGAGATAGATATTGAACAGCATTGGACTTAGTGCTGAGGCCTGTGGGATATGGTGTCTTAGTGGTTTGGACACCTAAGAATAAGGCAGATTTTATCCAGTGCCAGGCAGGGTCGCAGATGTCACAATTATTCATTCTTTCCAAAAAAAATGGAGTCAGATTGTGTTGGAAGCTTCTGAGAGATCAAGCAGCACCTCAACTGCTGACTATCCCGGACCTAGGCGTAGTTTTATTTAATCAGTCACGTCCAGCAAAGCAGACTCTTTACTTTGACCAGCACTGAAACCAGATTGTGGGCTGTGAAAAATACCATTTGTTTCCAGGTAATGGTTAAGCTTTTTATTTATCATTTTCTCCAATCAGCTGTATACCTTTTCAACAGGGGAATAACCTGTGCATGTTTTTTACGGCTTCGGGACAACTTCAGGTTCAATGACCAATTAAAGAGATCATTTAAGACAGGTTTTAATGTAGGCATTGCCTTTGGTAGAACTTGTGGTGAGCTGGAGTAAGCTGGGAGCCTAACTGACAGATCATTATTGCGTGAGCTCATTGCTCCAGGAATATGGAATTGAAGTGAGAAGGAACCGGTCCTGACAGAAGATCGGTTGAGAGAGTTGATTGGGCACTAGATGTCTTGCTAGCTTTGTCTAAAATTCAGCATAAATGTTATCAGTTCTGTTCCGAAAATGATTCACATATTATGGAAAACGTTTGTAGCTTTGAAAAGTTCTAAGGTACGTTTTTTGCTAAATAAATAGAATTGGTTTTAAATTATGCAAAAAGTAGCATAAATTGAACAGTTAACAACACACATGCTTCATGGTACCAAAGAAGAGACAGCGATTGTAAAATCATCGACACTGAGGTGTTACATCAGAGTTAGAAAATGCCTCAACCAGAAATTCTATTATTTTTACAGTTTTAGACAAATTGAGCCAACCATTTCCCCCAAACCCAGCCCATGTTTGTGGGGCAGTCTCTGGCTTTGTAAACCATACGCTCCTGTTGCACGCCACAGTCAACTCCTCGCCGCCATCCTGACCGGGTGGGAGGGGCAGACGACATCCATCTAGCTGCAACATTTGCCTACAAGGAGGTCCGTGCCCAGGAACGATGGCTCAGCTCTCGTGCCGCCAGAGTCCTCCAACACACCAAGCAATATTATCCGGGGGAGAGAGGAACCTCCCATCCAAGAACTTCCATTAGATCGCGCATCACCATGATCCAGTGGTTCACAACCACAGAGCAGGGCATAGAGGCCCGCTCGGTGCATTCGTGTTGGGGAGAGATCTGCCGTATAAAGATAATAGGTTAGGACCAGCCGCAGTCGGCTGGAAGTAGTAAGCTGTCAAGGGGCCATCATGGCTTCACGCCAATCATCATCTTCAGTATGACCCAGCCCACCCTCCCACCGGATTTTGAAATGATGTATCGTACCGAGTGAATTGATTATCAAAGTGCGAGAAATCTGGGAGATTCCGTCACGACCAAGGTTTCCCATAAGGAGTTTGGCATAAAAGCGGACTAATCTCTGGTGAAGTGTTGGGTTCTGAGACATGAGTGTGGAGAGCATGTTGGAGTTGAAGGTATTTATAGAATTGGGAGTGTGCAAGAGCGTAGGTGGTCTAAATTACTTGGAAGGAACATTTGGGCGTCCCGGACCAGATGTCTCCCAATTGGGTAAAGACAATAAGCTCCAAGGCCTTAAAGCCTTGAAATGTTGTCACCTCCTTCAACCAAGTGCCATGCCAAAGAGGTGTCTGTTGCGTGAGTTTGACATCCAATTGCACATGCTTAAGTGCCGCTTTTCCAGGTCAGGAACACCATTTTAATCACCGTCAATTGGAGAGCCATAGAGCTGGTCCTGGGGCAAGGAAAGCCTAACAGGGACAGCTCCAGTTGGAAAGCAGGGTCGGACCATCCCCCATTGAACCAGTCGTAAATTACAAGACGGTGAGAGGCCTAGTACTAAAGAGAGAGATTAGTCATTCCTAGGCCACTGTCATAGGGGCCTCGTTGGCAGTGCATAAGGGCAATAAGAGGTTGAGACCCATGACACACAAACTTCATGGCCGTCCCTTCCAGGGCTCGGAACCACGTCTGTGGATGGTGGAGCGGCAAATTCTGAAAGATGTACAGGAACCATGGGAAAATCATCATTTTTTATAGAGCTATATGCTCCATAACATTTAAGGGGAGGGATTGACACCAAATGAGGTCAGATTTGGCCCTTCAGGGTGGATGTTTAGGGTCCAGATGAGTTCCGGATGTAGAGAGACCCAGATACTCAAGTATTTAGAACTGAGCAGAAGTAGAGGTATGTTTGTCTGCCAGTCAAAACAGTCTCGAGATGAGGCCAGGGGGACCAGCATGGATTTAGAGGGTTTCATCTTAAGATCTGAGGCTACCTCAAAGCATCGCAGGAGATGAATACAGTGAGGACCTCTCATAGAGGGGTTCGCAAAACATAAAAGGACATAATCTGCATATAACGCTAAGCGGTTCTCCTGGTCCGCCTTCCCCGAAATTGGGTGTCCATACGGAATAGTTGAGTCAGTGGCTCAATAGCGAGCGCAAAGAGGAGTGGGGATAGGAGACAACAAAAAGTTGTGGAGAGCACCCTGTTGATCTGGACACTGGCAGTAGGATTGGAGTAAAGAGCAGAAATCGTGTCACATAATCGAGGTTCGATATGCACCTTATCCTGTGCTTCCCTGCTGCACATCTCTTTGTGCTCCCCCAGTGTACAACGTCCGTTTTCTCGCTGTGTAAATGATTATGCATAACTGGAGGTCTAGACTTAATACTATGCATTACAATTCATTGCTGTGACACAAGATATGTTTCATGAAGCTAATTTCCCTATCACTGTTTTTAAGTGTTGAACCAGTGATTTTAGTACACCATGGCATACCTTTCCCCGACTCCAAATTTGTCTGTGTGGGCCATACTGAATAACATGAAAGTTACTTGTTGGAGTCTATGGTTGTCCTCGCGAGCCAGATTGATCTGCTGACCTCTTGGTTTATAGGTTAAGATGGTAAAGAATATGTACAGTGTCAGTCTGTGGTTTAGACACAATGTTTGGCTTGGATCATTTTCAACTTAAGGAGCCCATATAATGGGATGTTAGCCCTGTGCTATAAAAAGGTACTCTATGCATCCCTAGCTGAAAAAAACACGTATTTAGAAACAGGCTTCCTTGTGTAACTTAAGTCTGATGTTCCTTGCAGAGATATTTTGACTAATTTCATTGCCATCTATCGGTCTCTGTCTGAGACATCTTGCCTTCCCAATACACAGACTGAATATCCTCCCTAGGATGCAAAATCCTTGCAGCACTGGTTAATATGTTGTTTATCCTGGCCCTGATAGACCTGCATAGAAAAATAAAATGTGAGAGAGATCAAGACTGCTAGTCTCGCTGAGACTGCCCACTCTTGACACATAGACCCTGAAATTGTGTTATGTTTGCCTCCCAGTACTACTATCTTGGGCCTGAAGAAGGCATTCTGTATTCACGTTCATGCATTTAGTAATCTTTCTATGAAAAATGGCTAATGTTAAATCTGATGCTCCCTCGACTTTTATTGTCACATTTGTACATGCCATTAAGCTTCAAATCCATTGTGCAAAGAGGGTTGTTGTGCCTGCTCACCTGTCTTGCTTTGTGAAATGTTTAACCAGACGACCTGGGTTTGCTACATACCGCTCTGTTGGAATTCACACAATTTTGCCTAGTTGCAAATCAAAGTGCGCATTTTCATACAAGATTTAGTTGGTTTAAGGGGATACATGTGTGCCACATAATGGTTTGTGTAATGTATTTTCAGGTGTAGGATAACGGTGATAACGTTGGTTAAACTCTCTGCAATCTACCGCACATAATTTTTTTTATGTTGGTTTAACATCCCTCCTCCCCCCACTGTTGTCTGGTTTGTATTTGGTTATGTGTACTGACCCTATTTCCTCAGGGATTCAGTTGCTTCTTGTTTTCTCCATTGCATGAACTCATTCGAGGGTGATATTTGTTGTGAGGTTTGACTCGGTCAAGAAGATGAGTAATAGTGTATTGTAAATTTTGAGTCCTACTTTTGGCCATTTTTAATAATCTGTTTATCATATAGCGTAAATATATTCCAAAGAGGCTTCTTGGCACTAAACATTTAAAAAAGAGACTATAAGAAATGTTATAGGTTTGCTCATTAGCTTTTAACCAGAAACAACCAGTTCCTACTTTTTTCTCTTTCTGGAAAATGAATTGATTGGTCTGTTGAAGAAGTGAGGGTGGTGGAAAGTTTCATCACTTTGCTTTCTGTATTCTAAAACTCTCAGCATTCAATCTGTTTTGCAGATAGGTACCCACAATACATTTTAATTCACTGAGCATAGATACTTGTCAGGAATGTATTGTTAAAAAAGCTTTGTCAGAAATGCTTGACCACTGAAACCAAGCTGTACACAGCTGATGAACTCATAACTAGGACAAGACTGGTCCTGGGTTGCTTGTGTTCTGGTTCCTATTGGAGCAGGATCAAGATTGATTTTCATATAGCAGGGTCCAAACTGAGGTAACATGGTGTGCAAAATAACAATGGATTGGGATGCGGCCCGAGTGATTACCAGTGGCTAAGATAAATTTATACATTCCATCCATCACTGTTTTGTTATACTGACCATGTCCCTGGGCACCTCGCAAAGACCACTGAATGTTAAGATTTGACATACCCAGTGCCAATGAAGTCTTGAAGATACAGGCAAAATGTGACGATGGTGCTCTGCATTGCTGGCTATCTTAGGTGCTGCATTTTCAAGTGGATTATCAAGTGTTCAGCTGGGCCAAAACGTTTTTTCTTGCCCCACATCCTACATGGACTTGAGCCAAAGTAGAAGGACTGTGCCGAACGTATGGGGTATTGTGCAGTTAGAAGTAAGCTAACCCTATTAGTGCCCTACTTGTGGTGTACCTCCAGCACCCTATGTAGTTGTATTCTGCAGTTCCTTCCAGTTCTTTTGCACTACCCCACAGTTAATCCATGGCAAACACTTCTGTTGGTTCCCTGGTCAAAACTCTTCTTATTTAGTTTACTAGTACACATTTAATGTTTACATAGCAGGTTATTGCTACATTCTGTCTTGACGATGGAAAAGAAGAGTGAAATAAAAAGAGCCTGAAACTGTGGAATACAGCAAAATGTATTGAGCAGCTCCACGGATTCCTCATTCGGACCAAGACATATTATCCAGAGATTGGGTGTAATGCTCCTTTACCAGTGGGGTCCCCGTGCAATATCTGGACTACACGGCCCACCTTACGCCCCTGGTCACACACATGGACGCACTCCACTGTCCCTGTTTAGCCCATGGCACACCTTTTAAAAGATGCACCTCAAGCAGACTGCGAAAGTGCACTCTATTATGAGGAACGCCCTTCCGCCAGGGCAGGCATGAACTCCTGCTCCCTAGGGTGGCAGCAAATTTGATGAAATAAACAGGTACTCCTCCTAAGCCTGTGTTTCATGCACTTTAAAGAGAAGTCTAGAGATCGCCCTGAAAGGACCCCCTTTCACCCTTCCAAATTACTGACCTCAGGGGCGCACTAACAGTGCACCCCCTTTTGTGACCTCCTAAGCCTGTGTTTCATGCACCTTAAAGAGGAGTCTAGAGATCGCCCTGAAGGGGACCCCCTTTCACCCTTGCAAATTACTGACCGCAGGGGCGCACTAACAGGGCACCCCCTTCTTGGATACCGTTAGTGCATTTCCTAAGGGCCTGTTTGCTTCTATTCCTGCATCCGTAAAAAGGGGGCAGGCTCAAAGGCAAAGTGATTCCCTCTTTGCATGGGGACATGACACCCTGTCACGAAGGTGGTGGCGCTACATGTGCATCAGTGCTATCAGTATTACAGGAGGGTCAACCCAAGCGTCTGCAGCCTCACTATATTTCCCTGGTGACTAAAAAAAAAAAAAAGCTGGACAAGCTTGTTGCGCCCCCAGAGCACTATGCATAATACAGCCCCTGATGGGAACGAATGTTTAATGTTTGTTCAGCAGATGCTTTTGTAAAGAGTAAGAGATCCTTATCACTTATAAGACGAATAATATTTGAAGCTAAGTTTTCCAAGATAATTCTCAGTCATGTAGGTCTTGGCCAACTGCCTCCACATTTGATTTCCCTTCCCTCTTCTTCCTTAACACATGTATTCAGCACTTTATAGTTCCAAACAGTTGCATCATATCTAATTGTGTTTTACAATGCTTATTACGCATTTTCCCCAAACACTAGTTTATTTAGTTAAGACCTGTCGTTCCCTCTAGCTCAATAAAGGGGATGGACGCATCCATTCCTAGGGTGTTCAAATATTATTAGTAAGTAATCCAATTTCATGCAAGGCGATTTATTGTAATCGCTCTTAGTTGTGTTCCTGATGGATGATCTAATTGCATTCTAAGAACATGTTTAGCTACATTGTATGTTATTACTGCACGAAATACATTGTGTGTACTCATGCCAATGTAACGTTCCTTAATCTAGCATTTTGCCTGGAACAGCTCTTTAAGGTGATAGTTTATAATTCTTTAATGCGTTTTGGATGTTAAAATGTATATTAGAGAAAATAATAATTTTTCATATAGTAGCAATACGCTGATTATTTATTGGCTTAATCTTCCTAGATTCCACAGCGGTTATAAAACCCATAATTACTAATAACTGATAACATTTTAGTGAACTTTTAAATAAGAAATGAAATCGCAGAAATACAAGAAATGCAGTTGGTGTAGCTATTCCAAAAGCATAGTTGTAATGTAAAATTTGAATTTTATTTTACTGTTCAACAAGAAGATTTTAACTTGTCCTTTGGTCTGTATTGCTGTAATGTATCTATGGGCTACTCTGATGTTGCTTACTGTTTCAGTGATTGAAATGAGAATTCAAAATTGAGGCTAACATAAGTAAGAACAAGCACTGACAAAGCCATTAGATCAAATTTTTGGGAGTTGGCTTTGCAAATGCCTTTTAGCCATGAGGTACAGTATTGTTGGAAAAAAAAGGCACAATGACGCATCTATGCCATTTTTTAGATGCACACATGCTCTGTTACGAGTGCATGCATACAAAATGATGCAAGGTCTTTTTTTTATTTACCAATCTTAGATTGATCAGTAAATAAAACAAAAAAGAATAGAAGTAGCGAAAAACACTTTTAAGATGGAAGACCAGCAGCAATTTGCTGCCTTGCCCTCTTCATAAAAAAAAATTAAAAAAAATAAAAAACATTCAAAGAAGACGCACCCAAGCAATGTGGAGTGATGTAGAAGCACATGAAGGTGTGTGCAACACGGGCGGAGGGAAAGCACTCAGGCAAGAGAGAGCAAAACAGAGTGAGTGGGAGAGAAAAGCACTCATGGGAGACAGCTGAAGACACATGCACCCCCATGGAATGCTTAACAAAAATGAAAATGAAAAACGTAGTCCTTGAAAATTAAGCAGTGGAAGGGCACGAGTAATGAGGCTATGCTTCAGGGCAGGGGCCAACACAACAACAGGAAGGAAAGCATACATAAACTAACCCCCAAAAAAAACCTAAACAAATGAGTGACAAATGGTGGTGGTAAGCAATGGGCGGGTTTTAAGACCATTGTCTTTTCACAAACAAAACAGCATGCACAGTGGGGTAGGCGAGAACTGACCATGAAAAAATGCAAAAATAAGTTCAAAGGTAAGTTCTTTTGATTGGAAATTTCAGCAGAAATTAAAACAGAAGTAGTTTAAACATAATTTTTTTTTTTTTTTTTTTTTTTTTTTTTTAAAAACCTTTATTTGTGCATAGTAAAAGAACAAATACGGGCCTACAACCATCAGGCCGGCCACAATACGGTTGAGCACAGAGACAAACAATACATCCCCTGTGCGTCAAGGTCAAGATTAGCAACGATTCAGGATTCATACACTGGAGGGAGCCTTGACACCGGGGGAAGGAGAAGTGAAGGTTAATTTTAAGGTTTTCAAAAAAAAAAAATTTTATCGGGAAAAAAGTCAGTAAAGGATAGAAACAAGGAGATTCGAGTCCGCAAGTCGGCTTCATACACTGGAGAGCAGCAGCATCATTAAAACAGCCATAGAAAATCTCATACAGTAAGGCGATGCAATTAGATAACAGGATCATCACAGTAGTAAATACGCACCCCCTAAAAGCCGCCCCCACTCAATCCACCCCACACCCGGACCCCGAATCGAAACAAGTATAGCGCAGAGACATGAAAGAAAGAGGCCCATAGAACTAAAAAAGAAACAGTAAATTACCCCCCCACCCTACACCAATGCGGAGGCTATGGCCTACCCCCCCCCCAGCATAGTGCCTGTCGCCCAATGAACCCGAAATATAGACGAGAGAGAAAGTAGGAATAGAGTAAAGAAACTAAGAGAAGAAAGAAGAAAGGAGGCGGGGAGGAGCCCACGTATCCTCAGGAGCGCCCGACACCACCGGCCAACCAAGCCTCCACACACCGAAACCCCACTACACCCAAAGGCGGTCGTGGGAAGATAGCATATAACACCACGGAAATGAAGGCAGACAGATCGCGACGAGTGCGCACGACATAAGTAGACAATTCCAGTCCCAGTCCAGCCCGGCCGTGAAGCCATGATGATAGAAAGTAATCTAGCCCTGGCCCGATCGCGGGCGTACGATTAGACCCGCCCCCTCGTGAATGCCCCGCATCCCGAACAGACAAAGACAATATGGCCACTTGGGAGAAGATGGAGAAGTAGAGTCACAAAATGGCCGCCGATCATCTATTAAGGTCCCCTTGCACACCATATAAAATCCAGACCTGGCTTGTAAAGTACATGAGTTCCACATAAAAGGAGTCGTAGGCCACCGTGAACAGTTCCTCGAGGTCGCCAGGTGTAGTTCAGCTGGAAACTCCTGCGGGCACGGTGAGGCAGGCAACAACAAAGCAGGCGGCAATGACCGGGGAAACAAAGTATCTGCCATTGAGCAGGAGAGCGATTGATCCTGAGCGCCGGGAAAGCCAAATGCAGACACCAGTGTAGCACCGTTATACCCAGTCGTTGCTTCCCCGCAGGAGGACCACAGCACTGGCAGACTCACGTCTTGTTGATCACAAACGGGGCGCTCACGGCCCGCAGCAGACAGTGTAGAGTCGAACCGCTCACTCAGCGTTTGCAAGCCGACACACAATTGCAGACAAAAGTCCCGCAGGGCAGCCAGAACGGAGCCGTATGTCAGCGGAAGCTGCGTCCCCCCAACGGCAGCAATCCGGGACGGCACTGGGGAGCTGGAGTCTGGTAGAGGGAGGGCGAAGCGGGCAGCGGGCGAGACCGGAGCATCACCCCCCAGCAGCGAGCAGGCAATCAGCGCCATGTTTTACCGTTGAACGGTACCGTGGCCAGGGGGGGGATCGTGACAAGGAGGCAATTCCCAACAGGTCTGCGCCGCAACAGGTGAAAGCCAGCAGTCTCTTCCCCTCCCTCAGGCTCTCTTTGCAGCCGACTAGACCATAGAAGAAGGGGGTCTGCAGCCTTCTACAGCGTGGTCCACAGAGCGGGGTAGGAGACCCGCCACACCGGGGCTTACCCTCTGGCTCCAGCCCATCAGATGCAGGGTACAGGAGGTGTCCGGGCGTCTCTCTCCCGGCTCTTCTGGCGACCGTGCGTGGCGTGAGGCGGGATCGGGACCTCGGGCTCAGATTTGCACCAGCGGGTCCGGTGACTGCAACGATTCCAGGGGGTCGGCCGAGGCCACAGTAGAGCAAGGGTCCAGGGCGGGGAACAAAGGCACCAAAAACTCCGGCATCCGGGCAGGCTAAGACTTCGGGAAAGCGGCGGCGCAGTCAGCGCGTCGTCGCACGCGTTGCACCTCGAAAATCGGCAAGGATAGGAATCAGGATGATAGTCCGAGGCCAAGGGCCGACGGAGCCGGGCGCTCAAGCGACTGCTCCGGTCGCCATCTTGGCTCCTCCCCCCCTTAAACATAATTTTTGAATAATCTGCATACTTCTTTTAATCTTAAATTGTGCTTTGGTGGGGGTTTAACCATGTGAATTGACCTCTGCAAGAAGAATGTTAATTAATTGTCTTCATACAGTGCATTTGTAAAATCTACTCCTAATTATCGCTATATCTTTTTTTAATTTAAGAGCATTTAGGTTTTACATTTTCATTTAGAATGATTCTGCATCGCTGTTGTAACTATATGTTCTTAATGTGTAGATTAATGGGGATCTTTTTATGTCTATTGAAAAAGAGTTTATCTGTGAAAGTAATGCCCGTTTATTTTTCACTGGAAGTGTATATATAATCTCTGCAACCTCATACTTCTGCGATGAAGTATAATAAAATAATACCACTGTAAAACTGGTGACCCACAGTTGGGGGAGTATTGTAGTGAAATATTATTATCACTGCAGTATTGTTCAGTACACTTAACACACGGTTCAAAGCTATGCAGGATCTAATGGCAAAAGCATTTAAAATAATACTTAGTGGTAATGTAAGCAAATTAATGAATCATCAAGAAGGTACATATGTGAATACCACAGAATAGGAACCTGATATTGTGATGTGCAAGTGCATTTGTAATAAATCTTCCTAAAACAATAGTAGTTAGTCTTGCCAATGAGATCATAGTTTCAACCCATGTTTGGTTGCAGCGTCCCCCTTATCAATCTGAAGTGCTTCAAGTTCATTTTATTTGCATAGTTACTTAAAACCATTGCAATGATACCACAAGCAATAAAAGCTTGAATATATAAGTAGTACCGTATTGCACATGTGATAGGGTAAAATAATTTCTCATAAAAAGAAGGAAAAAAGAAACCTGTCGTAGTAGCATTATTAAATAAAAAAAACATAAATATCAGTAAAAAACATATTTTGCACGTACAGCAAGTAGGAGTCTTTCTTATAGTCAGTGTTAGTGAGAGAAAGCAAAAGTTAACGAATGAGCCCTTAAGGGACGGGGGCATGTGCAAAAGGTTCATAACAGAAAGTGCCATGTGCAAAAGCCAAGACTGAAAATTGAGAGGGGCCTGGTCAGATGCTGTTTCACATGGGTAAGAACCTGAAACCCTTACCCAACTCAAGTACGAGGCCCATATGCAAAGAATGCAGGGGATTGTGGTCCGAGAGTACAAGAAACTCGGCCAATGCTTCTATTTCTTTCGTGGGGCAATGGCCGAGGCAATCCGAGTTGGCTGCCAGGTGCAGGAAATCGGTGCCAGAAAGTGCTATGTGCAAAACTGAAGCTGGAAATCAGGCAGGTCTTGATCGAAGGCTGCCATGCCTCGAGTGGTTAACGGAGACCCTTGCTCAACGTCTAGGTTCCGAGCCCAAGTGCAGAGAGTGCTGAATACTGAGTGTAGCAGGTAATAGTTCGTAATTAGAAGTGCCAGGAGAGTCCGCCTATTGTGTTCTTTGGCAATTTCTTGCAAGGAATTTCACCAGGCGACCGTTCATCTGTGGATCATTGGGAGGGAAACCGGCTAGCACGACCAGTCTCTGCAAACAGATCTCTCTTTGGTTGAACGGGGCTTTCAGTATTTGACTTCTTGCCTCCAGGTGCGATTCACAGTTGCATAGCAGGTGCATTATGTTCTCAGTGTCAGAGCTACACACTTAGCAGGTATTTGTTGTGGATTCTCTCAGTCAGTGTGGAAAACGGGATGTACAAGGTAGCAGCCCCAGACTATATTTCAAAATGTGCTCTTTGATAGATCTAGGGAAGTTAAAGCTGAAGTATTTCTGGGGTGCTGGTGAAGTATAGGTGTTTAGTGACATCCAGGGTGAGCTCTAGCTGAGAAGGCCCCCTTATCTTTTACTAAATAGAGGAGTTTAATTGATTTCCGCACAGATTTTTTTTTTTAATAGAGTGACTCGTTTGAGTTTCCTATAACTGTTGTCAGCCCGATCCTGGTCAGGGATTTCTTGAGGTATACCCTGGCATCTCGTTGCATGTTTCTTTTTCCCTCTGCATGTCTGCGTACAGTGTGGTGACCTGATGCATTCAGGAAGAGCAGCTCGTGGATCACCCCTGGTCCGCCAAAGTGGACTGAGGACAACGAGCGGTAGGCCCTTGTCGTGTTGGGGGTCATACTTCCGCACTTTTGCACTCTGCATTACGGTCATCCAGACCCAAACACAGGGCTGGTGCCGGTTGTCTCGTGTGGCTAGCTGCAACCAGCAACCGCCTCAAGCAGTAATAGTATTGTTCGAGCATCGGCGACATCAGAGGCGAGTAAAGCTAGCGCTGTGGTATTCTCCATTTGGGATGGAAGCAGCTGGCATTAGGCCAGTACGGCGTGTCTCATCAGAGGAGCCACAGACCAGTAGAAAAGACATTAAGATTACGCTCCTGTGCTGCTTAGTTGTAACTATACAAAGTGCTCTTTGGGGCTCCCAGCCTACTTTTACAGCTCCACCAGTGCTCACCAATTCTCACTAATCATTTTAAACTGTTTTAAAATGTTTAAAACTGCAGTGGGGAGGATTATATTGACCATGTATCCCCAGTTTACAGAATACTTGGAAAGCTCTGGATCTAACCCTAGAAGTTGGGCATAGTGGATTGTGCACTTTACCTGTAGCAAATTTTAACTTCAACTTTGGTATAGTTCTGGCGTACTTGTGCCCCTCCCTGTGATATACAATGCACAACAACAGTTAAACCCTTTCAGGTGGGGTGTGGCAGCGCTAGACCTCTATGGCATCGCGAGTCATTTCATATCAAATGTTCTCCAAAGTGGCATCAGGGAGGGACCAGAAATTGGAGAACACGCTTTACCAGATATCCAACAATGTTTCACCCTACCTCCTGGGTCAAAGCCAGGCCTACAGTGAAATCTGGGCTTGGAAATGCACACCAGAAGCTCGCTGCTCCTGAAATCCCATACAACTACATAATCAAGATAAGCAGGGGTTAGGGCAAACACCACCAGAAGAAAACCAGGGGAACTCCCCACCCACAAACAAGGGTTGGAGACGGTATTTGTAAACAATTAAGCTATGGAATTGCCATCCCCACTCGGGGGAATTAGGAAATATTATATAGCCAAAACAGGGCACTGCCAGATTCGATTAACAGCTCCCCTTGTCTAAAGCCGTTGAACGTTAACCATAACATGCAAACTATGGTGGGGATAAAGGACATTTAACCATTGAGGAAGACCCTCCACGTTGCGGGAGCGGAGAGGCACTGAGTCACTCCTCTGCCAGGAAACCAAAACCTAAAAGCCCCTCATCAAACTGTGAGGGAAGTGGAGGCTAATGGGATGGATAGGAGTGTTCGGCCTCATAATTCTGCTCTATTAGACCCCGGACCCCAGTCATATGCCACATACAGCAAGCGTTGGCCCGGACCTGGAGGGCCCTTCACCAACCCTGACTTGGCCCCTTTCGCCAGAGGTTATAACAGTTGCAGCTTTCTCGGGGTGCGCCACAACAGGGGGTGCAAGTTAAGGGGCCCATATATCCATTACTACAAACCTTAATCTCCAAGGCAATGGAGACCATGATCCCATAATTCCACGCCACCGTGCGTTGATACACGGCTAGATAATTTCTTTAATTTAACCCACGAAAAATCTATTAGATCTGATACAAGCAAGCCTGATTCAACATGCAAAAAGCACAGGAGCCAGCCTATAAACCCAGAAAAGGTAGAGGAACTCTATATAGTGGATGAAGAGTTTCTGAAAACGATGAATCCATTCGATGTTCCTACCAGTAACCGCTGCAATGGTACCAGTTAACCTAAGTTGATCAAATAAGTAGTCCCTATGATTCATTAGCCATAAGGAACCCTATGGATTCTAGTTTCTTCAGGTATATTGAAACATCGAAAAGTGATAATGATTTACTGCTCCAGAATTGCATTACAGGAAATGCCGTCAAAAACTGGAATGATAAAAAAATCCACTAAAGACGAGGCAGCTGTAGATATAAAGGCACAGAACTGGCGGTCAGTTATAGACAGTACATTGACAACCATTGGCCGATACATTAGATTCACAGATTTTTATTTATTTATGATTTTACAGAGTTTTACAATCTCTGGCAAACCATGTCAAGAAACTCAAGTTCCATCTTGACAATTTAAATTTACTTATAATGAAAGTTCAGCAACAGGTGGACAAGACTTTGGAGCGGTGCTACTGCTCGCTACTTCTTGTAAAAATTTCAGCCCTTCCGGAAATCATGTCAGATCTACTTCTAGGATATAAAGCAAGCAATAAGACCAATAATTTAAGATGCACCTCAGGAAACCACCTCCATAGTGATTATTCTTTCTTGAACTGAAGACCTGGAACCGAGCCCTGAGATGCTGACAGTGGACTTGAGTTCAGACAATATTGTTTCAATCTTGCTGCCAGGAGTCAGTTCAGGATACAAAGTTGGTGCATCTCTTAACGTTAACCCAACTTCTGGTAATCCCTCACAAGCGGATCTCTCTCCAAACAAGCTCTGAAAGAAGAATAAAGAACGTTTGAAGAAGTTAAATAAGAAACAAAAATAAAAAGTAAAGGTAGAATTGTATCCTATCTTTCGAAACTCCAAGGGAAAATCTGTAGTCCTCATCGTAGAGTTGCCCTCAGGACAAGTCTAGTAATCTACCTAGTAAAACCCAGTTGCCCATGAAGCTAACCAAACTTCTGTTTCCTCAAGCCCAACAAGAGAGACAGTAAGCGATGTAAGAACTACTCTGGTGGGCTCCCAAGCTAATTTAACCACAGATCAATGCAAGACCTGAATCCAAGACCGTCCTTCCAACTTTACCCACTTATCAAGGCTATCTATCTATCTATCTATCTATCTATCTATCTATCTATCTATCTATCTATCTATCTATCTATCTATCTATCTATCTATCTATCTATCTATCTATCTATCTATCTATCTATCTATCTATCTATCTATCGATGAGTCCCTCTGTTGGAGCTCCTGCCACAAGAGCCTCTTTTCTGATTTTGCCCCAGAAGGTGATAAAAGCTCCTCGCTTTGCCAGGGACTACTTTTGAAGACCAAACTCAAGCTTAGTTTGTGCTGGTGAGGCGTGGTTAGGTAGGCGGAAGATGGTCCTGTATGCTTTCACTTTTGTGCTGTCTAGGATTTTGACATCCCTGCTTCTTTGGAGCTCCCTGCCATAGGTTATTGTTGGCAGTAGTTTGGTGTGCACTACCTGGAGGAGAGGGGAGAACAATGGCTAGTTTAGTTTGGATTTTAGACTATTAAGGGACACTGCTAGTTATAGGCCTTTCCTTTTTATAGTGTCTTTGTTGCACAAAGCTACCTGCTGTGTTGATGATTACTCCTAAATATTTATAGTCCGAGGCAGGCTGAATTCGTGTCTTTGCCCCAGAACCATGCCAGTGGATTTGTCCTGTTGCTGCCAATCGTCATGTGCGTGTTTCGTCAAAGTTGTTGTTCAGTCCGTTTTTATAGGAATATTCTTGTGTTGTATTAAGAAGGCGGTGTTAGCCAACCTTAGTATGACTGACTAGGACTACATCATCTGCATACGTGAAGTTCGACAGTGCCAGGCTCCCTAGCCTCGGGGCATGGGAGTTGCAGGTGTTGAGTACCAGCGCCAGGTTGGCTAATCACAGGTTAAACAAAGTGGGAGCCAGGATGCACCCCTGCTTTAACTCCTTGCTTGTCGGAATTTGCCTTGAGAGATGCGTTCCTTCTCCTAGCTTTACCTGCATCCATGTATCCGTGTGAAGAGTGATTAGCACATTCAGGACAGTCCGGGAATACCCCAGCCTGCCGGTTTGCTCCAAAAAGTTGACCTGAAATCTATGAAGTATAGATGAAGTGGCTGTTTAAAAGCTCTTGCCTTGTCTATAAGTAGTGATGTGGCCATGATGTTTAGTTGTCGCGCTGGAGGTTTTTGAAAAACCTAGTTTGGTTTAGTGTTATTATCCTCTTTCCAGTTGCCTACATCGATAGTTACTTCAATAAGCTCCCTGCAAAATATTTTACCTCATTGTCGATGAGGGTAATTAGGCGATAGTTCTTTGCCATGGACCTGTCCCCATTTTTATGAATTGGAGATATTAGTGACCCTCTCCAGGAGGTTGGAATTGTGCCACAAGTCTAATTTCAAGGAAGAGTGGCTCTAATGCGTCTGTCCAGAAATCCACATTGTGTGTAAAGATCGCAGGGGGAATACCATTGAGCCCCTTCTCTCCTGCCTTTGCAGATTTGACCCCGGATTGAAATCATTTGGAGTGACCTCTGGGAGTGGGCCGGTCCTTGTGCTGACAAGAGAGAGTGCCAAATGACTGACGGTCTTCGGAAAAGTGTTCAACTGGGTGGCTGTTGGTATTAGACTTGCTCCTAAGCCTGTAGCGTCTAGACGACAGCGCTGATTAAAGTGATACCCCCCCCAGATATGTTGCCGATATGTCTTTGGGTGTATGAGGTGACTCCCCCATGTGAAGGGGATATACGCTTGTTGTCCGTTTCCCAGAATCTTGTACTGTCATTGTGCTTGATATCTGTGAATAACTGTACCCAATCGTCATCCTCTCGTGATCTCTTAATAGTCCACTTCAGCTTTTTCCTGTTGTTTTCTGCTGTATTAATGCACCTTGCAGAGCGAAATCCTCAGGGTAGGATTGTGCGGAAGGGACCTTAAAGTGCGGTTTATAGATCTTTTCGTTGCCTGAGCTCAACCTTTTGGGCCTTTGGAATGCACCCAATCTCATTGGGTGCTCGGGAGGGTTTTTGTTTCGAGTGGTACAGCAAAAATGTTCTCCCAGCTTGGTGGTAAAGGATTCCCACCTTTCTATATCACTGTCCGCTGTGCCCCCGTGTTCACGTAGTAACGCCATTGCAGACTGAGATAAGTGCTCTGTGGTTCTCTAAGTGAACTTAATCCGTTTTGAGATGAGTGTGAAGATGATGTTAGGAGATTCCTTTGCCCTGTTGAATATGGGCATGGTTGTTAATAAGGTTGTCTCTTGCGGGCAGCGGTCGCTATCACCTCTGTCACCTGGGTGGAAAGACATGGCCCGGTGGAACAGTGGGAGAGAAACTAAGTAAACTGTGATGAGACAGCTTACCAGAGCAACTAGTTTGTAAGCAGTATATAGGGTTCACCCAAGATAGGCAGGGTATTTCCTCCTGTAAGGTAAAGCTTTCAGAAACCATCAATTAATAACGTCTGTTGAGGCCTCCTCGGAGTACCAGGGAGCCATCCACGGCAAGCTTTGCTTTTTCCCTTAAATGTTTAACTCCTTTTTCGTGTTGAGCTATTTCTTAACAGTTAGCCGTCATGCCTGTGGCTCGGTGTATTCCATTACATCGTAAGTAACATCGCGTCCACTAAATATAAAGTACCTTGACTTAACGTTTTTACATGTAATTTAATAATTAATTTCGATGTCTTTACATATTTTTTTTTCTATATATATTTATTTCAGTTTTCCATCAAAAGACTGGAAGACGGGCACTCGCTGGGTGCATAAAGTGCTGGTTTAATCATAACACTTCAGTAAACAGACACGTGTTATTTTTAAAGTAGCATTTTTCACACCCGCAAGTGCCCGTTCTGCAGTCTTTTGCTGCGAAACTGGTCTCATGGTCAGTTGGAGCCCCACCCGTTTGCAGTGGTGGAGACAAATGATTGATATATATATATACATATATATATATATCCAAATACCACTCCAAAGCGCTTCTCGGCACCATGAAAAGAGAGACGGACACCTTCTTCTTTGTTGGAAACTGCAGCCGCAGTAACGAATTTATTTAAATCATAGATTCAGTGCAAATGAAACGGGAAGACGCGTTTCGGCCAACTGTGTGGCCTTGCTCACATGATTGCGTTGCAAGGAAGTGACGTATTTATACAAACCAGAAAAAAAGGGGAGGTAACATAGCTTTCATTACTACTGGTTAATGTCTGTCTACATGATCATAGACATAGTGAAAATAGCTCACGTATCAAGTAGTGGTAATTAACTCATTACATAAATGGCAATGATAACTCCAATGCAAATTTCTGTGCTAATACATATGTAACATCTATAAATACAAGAGTAATTTATATGTTTCTATTATTGTGGTCGGAAAAACAAAATTGAAATTAAAGATTGAAAAAACTGTATGGCCTTAGGGTTCAATCTGGAAAATTCCTCCTAAGACAATGCAAGAAAGTATGTGTGTATGTATGTGTGTGTGTATATATATGTGTATGTATGTGTGTGTATATATGTGTGTGTGTGTGTATATATACATGTGTGTGTGTATATATATTATTATTTTATTTGTCCATTTTGTGATCTTTGTGAAGGTTCAGTCAGTTGTCTCTTTTCAGAGTCGAATGAGATGAAGAGACCGCGATTATATATATATATTTATATACACACACAAAACTCCCTTCAAAGAAACGAGCAGAGGGCACAGTGGGGATTTTCTCGTCGGTCATTTATTCACCATAGCAGGACATGGTATAATGCATTTCGACGTTGGCCTTCATCAGATGCCTGGTTGCACTAGGATGCACTCGCTCCCTCATTAGAAAGTCACAATGCACTCCCATTGGTTGTAGTGTAGCAGACTCCGCCCTTGACTAATCACTGGTGTAGTTCAGCTCTTCACGGACTCCAATTCCCAGCATTCATCATTCTGGTAAGTATCAGGAGCGGAGTTGTTTTATGCTCATGTGAGCGCTGCTGTGCATGGCAAAGGTGGGAGAGGGCTAAGGTTCACCGAGTGGATCCCGTATTTGTGGTGTTTGTGGCCGCCTCGAGTCCCCAACGCCTCAACCGCAGACCCAGCACCAAACCGGCCCGTGACACGGAGATACCATGATCCCGCGTCTCCGTGCAGTCACGGACTGCTAGCCGCAGCTGCCGCTTGTCTGGTCTTTCCACAAAGTGGGCCTGCAAATTCTAATACCTTGGATGTTTAAAACTCGACGTTGCCAATATTTTCAGAGGCCACTTGCAAGGCGGGTCCTCTGTACACACGCTGCTGGCCAGCACGTGAAAATATGCAAAATCCTCCCTTCAAAGAAACGAGCAGAGGACACAGTGGGGATTTTCTCGGTGGTCATTTATTCACCATAGCAGGACAGGGCATAATGCATAGCAGACTCCGCCCTTGACTAATCACTGGTGTAGTCCAGCTCTTCACGGACTCCAATTCCCAGCGTTCATCATTCTGGTAAGTATCAGGAGTGGAGAAACTAGTCTCACGGTCGGTTGGAGGCCCCACCGTCAAAGTTTGCAGTGGCGGAAACAAATGATGTATGTGTGTGTATATATATATATATATATATATATGGATGTGTGTGTGTGTATATATATATGGATGTGTGTGTGTGTATATATATATGGATGTGTGTGTGTGTGTATATATATATGGATGTGTGTGTGTGTATATATATATGGATGTGTGTGTGTGTATATATATATGGATGTGTGTGTGTGTATATATATATGGATGTGTGTGTGTGTGTGTGTGTATATATATGGATGTGTGTGTGTGTGTGTATATATATATATGGATGTGTGTGTATATATGGATGTGTGTATATGTGTGTGTGTATATATATGTATATGTGTGTGTATATATGTGTGTGTGTGTATATATGTGTGTGTGTGTGTGTATATGTGTGTGTGTGTGTATATATATATGTGTGTGTGTGTATTTGTGTGTGTGTATATATATTATATATACATACATATATTTATTATTCTTTTATTTGTCCATGTATGTGTGTGTGTAAATAAATGTTGGGTTTAATTTGCCTAATCTGTTGTTTTACGTGAAGAGATTAGCATCATTACATGTGTTGATTATTGAACTATTACCAACTAAGGAACACCGATTCATTATTTAATGTTGTTCTTTGTGAAGGTTCAGTCAGTTGTCTTTTTTCGGAGTCGAATGAGGTGAAGAGACCGCGGTTAGAAAATAACCATTCAGGCAGGCTTCGGTATAGAAAATAATGTTGACCTTGTTCAGTGTAAAAGAGTTTGTGATTGCATGGCGCGCTTTAGAATACATAATGTACTGGCTTTAAATTCAGCAGGAACAGGAAAACGGCACACAGAAGAACAGGATGGTCTTGGAAGAAACATATGGATGCTGAAGCTGCTGTTGTGTCTATTTCATAGTATGTGCAATTAGCAAACATAAACGTGGATAAAAGATGTCCTGTTGTTCTCCATAGTAAATGGATGCCACCAAAGCAAGTGAACGTGCTCTTATATTGTGAAGAGAATTCTGGTGAAATCTGAGCCAGCGGAAGAAGATATTTCACAAAAATCCCCATTTACATTTATGTAGACTCTGGAAATGTAAGAATATTTGCAATGTTGCATCAAGATCCTCCCTTCTACCTTCTTCTCACCTAGTGCCTACTTTTGCTACCAATTTAGGCGCCTAATGGTTTCTGCTTTCTGCGAGTCTTTTTTCTGATGAGAGCTCAGGTCGAACTTTTTGAAGAGAGAAGGGATTTTTTTCAAGTTACTTTTGAGTTTTGTTTGGTTTTAACATCAGGGGGTTTTACTTGACTTTATACTCTTGATGCCAATGTCAAGCTGTAGCTCAAGGCGTCTTCGTTCACACTGATCTCTACCACACATTGCACAGACAGAGCTCCTTGTGAGGTCAAGACAAAGTTCAGCTCTGAAGTCTTTCTAGGGGTACACATTACTATCTTTCTTCTTCTAAGAATTGTCTTCCTCGCCCATTGTGAGAAAAATTTAACTGAAGCTAACAAACATACCAATCAGCTGCAGAGAATAAAGATGCAAAGAACCTCAACCTGGAGTATTGCACAAAGTAATTTTTTCACTGTTGTCCTTCCCATCCTAGTTCTTCCACTTCATCTTGTCTGTCAGAGAAGCATGCAGCATTAGCGGTGCAGTGTCTCCTCTGAAAGTCTCCTCCTTTCCTGGGATGTATTGGCAACATGCCACTCATCGGAAAACTCCGATACCTGAGATGAGATGGCATTATCTGAATAGGTGTGATCATGGAAGAAAAGTTCTTAAGGTGGTTGCAGGGTTTATATGAAAATATATCATCTAAAAAATATTGTGAGAATATAACAAAAATATCAAGTTTAAATACTTTGTATGTAAACAACCAAAATATTGAGAGAAAAAAGATAATGAAACATATTGTCAAAAAAATAGGTACATTGGAATATACATAGATATCATTAAATGTAATTTATTTAAAATATTGTCGTTCAAAATAATATAAATTTGTTTTCATTTTTAATGTAAATAGATTATTAATAATGAACAGTCATATAAATATTTAAATTTCCAGACCTGTATATACCATAAAAATATCTTGAATGTCAATAAAAAAAAACAAATATGTACAACATAAATTTAAATAAAAAGTTACAAATGATTTATTTTTTAATAAATAATTTTTAAATGTTATTTAAAATAATAATACCTATGAACAATAGAGAAACTGGTGGGCTTTGAAAGAGCCAAATATATTATTCTAACGCCATATTCTAACACCACTGTAGACAAACACAGGGAAACTATTGGACTTTGAAAGGGTTTAATTTACTATTCTCACTCTAGTCTAAGCAACAGTTGAGAGAGGAGTTGGCCTAACAGCTAGGGCGCTCGACCTTGGACCTGGGGAACTGGGGTTGAGTCTCGGTAATGACGCTGAAAATCCTGTGATTCTGGGTACATCACTTAATCTCCTCGTGCCTAACAAAAAATGAATGTGTGTCCTCATGTAATGTAACTGGTGCTATGTAAAGCGCTCTGATACCTGATTGGATTCAGGTCAAGTTTGCGCTATATAAAACTCTTTGGAACAGTAAGACATACCATTCCAGTTCAAAAAACGTTCCTTTTCCATTTTTTTTATTTAGATACATAACAAAATAAACATTTAAAATAAAAAATATATATTCATACTAGGGAAACAAAATTAAATTAAAAGGAAAAAATGAAAACTATGACAATTTAAAAATATGTAAAACAAAATACAGCTTCCATTATTACTGCCCAAATACCCACCAGCAAACAAAATGAGGAATAAAACATGAATATTATATTATTTTATTTATAAACCAATAAAAATTCAAACAAATAATTGATAAAACATAAATTCACATTTTATAATTAAAATGATCAACAAATTAACAAGTAACGAGCAAATCAACATTGCAATCAATTAAGAAAAGTACATAGTTACTTATTAATAATTTGACATAAATTATTAAAAATAAAAAACTCCAATTTATATTTAAACAACTTCTCACCATAAAACCCTGCAAACTCAACAATCCACTACTGAATTAAAATTGCTAATATAATTTTTTTTAAATACATGTAAAATACAAACATTTTAAAAGAATCAAAAGAATAAATTAGGTAATTTACATAATTAAAAATGATTATTTAAATAAGCGATTTAAAATTACATATTTTAATAAATCCTTTGCAACCTAATCTCCTACATATCTAACAACCTGCTACCAAATTTAAAATGACTAATTACATTTAACAAATTAACATTTCACATCAAAATTTCCAAACCAACTACTATAGACAAATATTAAATTGCTAATATTCAGTAACAATATAATTACTGTATATTGTTATTTAAAATTATATTTTATACAACTATATTAAAGAAAACAATATGATGAACAATAATTTTTTTTCAAAAAACGATTTTATAGGCATAAAAATGATTACCTTCAAAGTGATTTGGTTGACAATATTTTGACACAATATTATGGTGTCATAATATTTTTCCTCAATAATAATTTGGTGGAATACCACGAATAGTATTAACAGACCTCATTCCCAAAAAATATTAGGCATGGGGGATATTGAAAATGATGCATTTTAAGCCAATGAAGTTTGGATAAGGGACTTACCGAAATTTGTCTCACTGCCTGAAAGTGAAGAACAGTAGCTACCAATGTGTGAGTAAGAATCTCAACCCTTTTGATCTACATTCTCCACTGGGACATTCGTACCCAAAGTCCACTCTTTCAGTCACACTCACCAAGGCCAATGACTATGCATGGTAAGGGAGCATAATATTGCATGTCGGTCATGCATAATTTAACATGCCCATTTGTAAAGTACACCCTCACCCCTTGGGGGCACTCTGGCGCTGAAGAACATATATTTATTGGAAATCAACTTACTGGTACACGTTTTCTCGACCTCAGAAGGATGAAAGGCTGAGTGGATTGTAAATAAAGCTTTGAATCAGCACTCCACTGATGCTTCAGCTTGCCACCATCATCGTATTTCTAAGGTTTTAATGGACGGTCACAACTGAGTTCACTAGAAGTAGTTATAGGTATGTGAGAGGGGATCGCTCAAAGTATGACTGTCAGTATTGCTTTATGTGTGGGTTTTTATTGTGCTTCGCTTAAAGAACAAACCAGATGGGCATGCTTGCTGTCAATGTGACAATATGACTAAAATATTTGCTTTCTTTTCTGGAGAATTCGGACAACACTGGAACCATGTTTTCTGTTAACAAACAAAGGTGCGTTCCTTCATCCATAATATCGTGAGGTATCTATTGCGTTTATAACGCGATTCACCCCCTCCCCTTTATGGCATTTTACAGTCTGCGTGGATGTGCTCACGCACGCATAAATATGTTTCTTCTCAGCATTTTCTCGGTCATTGAAAAATTGTCCTTAAGGAAAGGTTCTGTCTCTTGACTTTCCCATTATCATTAGTCTTGCTTAATGACAGGCTGCAGCCCTGGCATGCTGCTGTCCAATTGTGAATGTTGACCTTCAGTGGCTAGAAGAGCACCCTGGGAGCGCGTCAGAGAATGAATTGCACTCGGCGTCCCACAGTGAGAGAGAGAACACATCCAATTAAAGCATCACTGTTCACGTTCCCTTCAATACGTCATTGGGCAGAATAGTTGGGAAGATTCACTAAAAACCCGTACTTGTGGATGTCTTCCTGCGATTGGGGCACATTTCTGGCTTTCATGCGATTCACAAAAACCCGCTGAGAAATTATGAAAATATATGAAAGTCATTGACTGGCACGAGAACTCTTTCTGTAACACTCATAAATGTATACTACACGGGCAATCTGCATGACTAAATATCGCATCTAGGTGCATTTGTACGTGAAACTATTTTTTTTTTCTCCAAAATCAACTTTTTGCACTTGTAGGTCACGCAAACCTCTTGGTGAATCAGGCAAGTGAGAGAGAATAATGTGTAAAGTTTTGCCAAATGTACATTTCAAACAGTTTTAGAGATTTTGTATTCCAATTTATGTATGAAAGGATGTGGTATTTGTATAATTCACGGTCTAGCCAAAGGCAGTGGACAGGATCAAAGACAAATGAATATAGAGTCACCAAGTGATTGAAGCGGTAACTCGATTGTGGACTGTTCCTGCATCTTGATGTAGGGTTCTTTAAAGAGGTGAGTATTCAACTCTTCGCCAACTTGGAGAAGGAGTGAGGGAGTCATGATGAATATAGGCTTGTTGTTTCAGATTCTGGGTGCAGAGATGGAAATTCCCTGCTGCCTGGAGATGTGTTTTCTAGTTTATTTTTTTTGTATCTAATCTGATGATATACTGGCTGCAGGTGTGCCAATATGTGTGTGAGTTAAACTCTTAGGGCCGATTCCAATGTTGGACAGACCAGAGCCCGTCCGACATCGTTCAGGAACTGGAACCGAATGACCTGTTGTCTTCAGTTCCAGACCTGCAAGTAGCATGCAACCGAACCCTGTTCTGTTGCAATACTATAATTAACAATGGGAGCATTGTTAAGTGCAGAGGTGCAGTTCATCCCTGCACCCGGTGGCAGGCACCCCAAGGTGCCTGCCACCGGGTGCAGGAATCAACAAGGGGCAACCATTGCTGCCCCCTAGACCTCCATTCGGCGGCCTCGCACCCATGGGGACACTGCTGAGGTCCCCAATACAGATTCCTACTGCCTTTCTGTGTTGCAAAGGCCAGCACAGAAAGGCAGTGGGAAACTGCCATCGTACTCCCTTGGCCGGGGGAGTACTGAAGGGGTTCCGGATGGCGGACGGGCTCTCTGAGCTCGTCGAAAGCCATCCGGAAAACCGAGTCGGATTCCTTTCCGACCGAGCTCATCGGAATTGCTCGATCGGAAAGGAATCCAAACAGCAGTGCACGATGCGGACCCTATGTGTAAATTGGACCCTCAGAAATCAGAAGCTCCAATTAATTATCCATATAACTTGTCCTGATGGCAATCTAAATTTCCAACTTGGCAGTGGCTTTAGATTACAGATCACATAAATGTTTTAGGCATGTCAATTCAGGCTTGCAAACCATGTTTTCAGCGTTCTGAATAGAGGAGTTGGAGTCCATGTTAAAGTCTTTGGTATTGTAAAGAGACCACAGTACCATTTTTGTAATGAGCCTACAGTTTTTGCATGTAAAACAAGGTGCATTCCCTGAAATTATTGATGAATTTACTTCTGTTGATTGAGTCCTTCCCTGAGGTAATCATCTTGGCTGGTGGTGGACACAAGCGAGAGCTTGCAGCACAAGGAGGATAAAAATACAGAAAGTGGAAGGGTGAGGTGGGGGAGGACATGAGTGAGAGAGATGGAAAACACATACACTATTTTGGAGTGCTTAAGGAAAAAGAAAAAAGTAGTTCCCTAAAAGTGAGCAGTGGAAGGATAGAAGCAGGCAAATCAGAGAGATGGTAAAGAGGCCGTGCTTAACGAGAAGGACAAAAAATGGACACTCTGAGACAACGAAAACCATTGAATATGGAGCAATCAAATGAGTGACAAAGGAAACCAATGCTAAGCAATAGGTGTGCTGTAAGTTCTTGCTAAGCTCACAATAGATCTTTGCAACCAGACTACTTGTGCAGTCTGGTAGCCTTGATCTAAAACAAAATTCATTAATCTGACATTTCAATGCAAGAAAAGTAATTGGTGAAAGGATAGCTAACAAAGTTGAAGACATTAGTTTAGGGGCAGATCGATTGATAGATGAGAGCGAGACAATATTTCACCAAGCTTTGCTAACACATAAACAGCACACGTACATCATGAACATCTGCAGTGCAAACCTCTTACGCATACCCAGTTACAGCAGAGGCAGCATTGCAAGCTTCTTTCACACACAGACAGGGCCGGACTGGCAGTAACGGGCACCGGGTGTTTCCCCGGTGGGCCGCCAGGGTGGGGGCCGTTTTTGTTACCACACAAAATTGGCCGAAACCGGCCTTGGCAAACAGCTCGGCCCACCCCCCTGCCCTACAGGGGGGGCCGGCCTAGCACTTTGCCAGGTCCCTTTTCGGTTCCCAGTCCGGCCCTCCACACACAACAGGTTCAGCATGTGAATACTATGCCCACATGGTCTCCAGCATTATCATGTTTTGAACTATAAATCGTGAAAACAGATAGGTCTCCCCTCGTCCATCCCCAATCAAGTCCACACACTGCCATGCTGTCCTGAAGACACAAGTCATAACTGATCCAAGATTTGCGTTATGTAGATTACGGTAGCATTTAAGGCTGCCTAAGCCTTTCCATCTGTCACTTCCCTTACTGCTCTTAGTGCTCATATCCTACCTTGGTGTTGGCATTGCCATTGGCCTCTAGGGACCGTGCTGGAGAGGCAGAGAAAGGCCACTGATTACTCGCTGTTCAGTAGAAATCAGAACCTCATGTGGTGGAGCTTGCACTTTTCCTGCTTACTTCAAAATGCACGATATGTTAATTAGTTCTCCTGAAAAATTCACCAAAGGTCATAAAAATGCCCACTCTTTGCATTACCTGGCCTTTTATATACTAGTGATCTGGTGTTGTATGAAAATAGGATGGGGCCGAAAGGCAGGGCAGAAGAGCCTGTTTCACGTCTAGCTGGTCCCTGTGAAAGGCTAGAAAAGCTGGGACAGACTCTCTTGCATAATTGAGTTTACATATGGAAGCCTATTAAATCTCAAGCAACCACCGTCAAAGTATGCAGCAATAGAAACAAACCATTCTTGAGGAAAACATCCTACATGATCACAAGGCAAAATTGGAACTGTGCATTGTATTTTGGTAAATTGGTTTATGAAAAGAAATGCTGATAATTCATGTATTAATTTCGAAATGTCATGACTGCTTGGTAGCATTGAAGATACTCTGCTACAGCCAGTGCTTAATTTGAGCTGGTGGTTTCCGGTGCTGGGCACCGGTACTTAAATGTCAGCACCGGTTCTAGTGACAGTCATGTCTTTCATTTTGAGATGAGCACAACAACCGTGTTTATTAAGACAATATACATTGAAAATGAATAATACCAGCTTCTCTCACCATTATGATAGCTTTATGTGGCCTAAAATAGTCTGAATTGTCACACTTGTAGGAGCAAAATAGTTAGGTGTTATGTTGTGTCATTGGCAGCGCTGGCAGGGGCAATGCGTGGGGCAAGCTGTAGTGGCCTTCCAAGAAGCACTGGCTATAGCTAAAATCTCCAGTCTTTGTGCCCGTAATTCTTTCAGGATCCTAAATTACTTTCTGTTGAATTAAAATTAGTGGTGCATTATTGATACCAGTACAATCCTGTACCGTCCTCTCTCTATTATGTTAAGACCTACCCAAACAAACGTAACTATTATGAGACACCAACTGGTGCAGAATGTTGCAGCCTACATCAGATCTAGCAGAACGAGACTGCATCAGATGTACTAGGAGATGCTGAGCTGCATTGTCTCTGACACAAGGGATTATATGAATGCTCTATTCCACGTTTAATATTGAGAGCATTCTAGGTGCATATTGAAACTTCCAGGTTTTTTTTTAAATTAATGTACTTCCCATCTTACAACTTGACATTACATCTCAAAATTTCATACAATACGACGTGCATGTACATAATTTGTTGAATATTCGCAAAGCAGGAGTTGGGCCATAAGTATTGGTCATGATGTCACAGAGCAAACAAGACAATGGACATTAGTTTTCTTTAGAGCATGTTAATGTTTTATTTTAGCCAAAAGTTTTACGTTACAAATAGATTCCTTTTCGAAATGATAGATTCTTAAGTGTCCATGAACTTTAAGGGGCCATCTGGTGAATGATGTCCCTGTAAAGCTGAAAACCCCAGCAATCAAAGTAAAATTCTAGAATGCTTGTTATTGGTGATTTTTGGGAGATATATGGCTGGACAATGAGAACTGTTTTTTATTCTCTACACTAGGTGGCCCCTTTTAGTTGATGAATCTCAGTCCAAATTTCTCCAAAAAGTGATACACCGCAAACATGCTAGTTTTGTGCTTAAGATAATCTCAGACTTTCTTTGAAACAGACAATCTTTTTACCTGTTTTCTTCTTTAGACCACACATTAACTAATGAAATAGAACTATAAAAATTATCTGTGAGTAACGTTCTACAGGTATCTGTCTTGGATTGAAACAGTGAGACACCTTTGCCACTTGTTCGTTACCATTTGTGCACTTTTTAAATCTCTTTGTTGGTTTTTCACATATGTAGTATGGTGAAAATGCAAAGAGTGTTCTTTATATCAATGTAACAACTTGTTCAGTGGTGTACAATACATAGCATGCTACTGTCACCATGTCAGTGAGTATCCTTTGTTGCATTGCAGGACATCAGTATTTAAGGAGAAATATACTCGTTGTAACGCCTGCTGGGCACAAACTTTATCTCTTTTGTCATAACCTCTTGCTACGGATCACACTCACTTTGTCCTCCGAAGGATCTTGTTTTGTGCTGAAAGGACTGGATTTTCAGAGGATGGGCAATTATTCATTGAGGACCAGGAATAGGATAATCGCTATCTTCAGGTTTAACTTTTTACAGTCCGAAATTTGCAATAATAACCATAAATAATTCAAAACCAAAGGATTTACCCACAAGGAAATGACGAGGCAGAGTCAGCAGAATTTAGTTTACATTTCAAAGATTAATTATTTATTTGTAGGTAAAGAACATTATCATTAAAAAATATAGCATACAGCTCTTTTGTCAAATTAGTACTTGATTTTAATGAAATAATAGCAAGCCTCTGAGGTTCAGGGTTAACAGGGGAAAATCTTTCTCAGCGGAGGCAGATTTAGACTCATGTGTCGATAGGAAATCAGTTGTGCCTCATACAAACCCTCAGGAAAGTTCAGCCAGTCCCAAGTAACCAGTTCTAATTTGTCTAGGCGGCAATCTGTCTCAGTCTATCATTGCAACAGCAAAGTCACAGCCGTATAACGTGAATTCTTCAGGCGAAAAGGTCCAGAATGAGCTAGCACACCGGTCAGCAGCAAATAGCAGTGTTGCGTCACAAGTTACTTCAGTCCTAAGATGTCCAAGCTGTCACACACTCTGTTCCAAAATTTGAGCAATTATACTCCATAGGTTTCCGGGGTGACACCCACTGGCATCACCAAAAATGTCAGACCACTTAGTTCTCATTGGTCAGTCCAGAATAAGATGAGGGTGATGTAGCAGAAAAGAAGATACAAATCCAGAAAAATTAAGTAAGTCAATTACGCAGTTTTCTTAAGTCATGTAGGCATAAGACATAGTGAACAGTGGTATATTTCAGAGGAAGTAATGCTAAAGTTTGACAATACGCTTTCCCAAGCAGCTGTTCTAGGATGTTGCTAAATTGCTACAATCGCACCATTCTGTCCAAAGGATGTCAAAGAAACAGTTATCATTTCAAATATGATCTGCTAGTTTTTTTTTCCATAACAAATTTTATTCAATTTGAGGGTACAGAATGGGCGATGCCTAATGTAATTCATTATAAATAATGAGCGATACAGAAGGTACCATGTCTTAGAAAACAATATCAACTTAGCCTGTTGAACAGCTGGCCTATGAACTGAAGGGTAGCACCAAACCCCACTAATTACCCGTAACCCTATAGATTTAGATGTGTGTGTGTCAGCATTCAAGGTTACTTGTCTGTGACGTACTGCTGAGTCAAATGTGTGACTAGGGGAGTGGCAGAGGGGGTAGGTCGATGCCACGATATGTCGCCCAACCAGACCAAGTCTTCCTATACCTATGTTTCTGTGGGCAGCCCCGTGCTTGGAAGACTGCAGTCTCTGCGCCCATGCCTCTGTCCATAGCTTTTTTCCATCCCCCCATACTCGGCGGAGAAGCCGCCTTCTATAATTGGGCTATGTCCCTTTTGGCCAGGGTGAGGCCCAGGAACAGCAGATGTCGTTTTTAACGGTTTCCCCAAGTCTCCTCCGCACTATGGAGCAATAGCAGTCTGGGATCATATGGAATGGTCCAGGCCATGACACTACCCAAGCAAGACGTGATTCTTCGCCGATATGGCTGTAGCGCCTCACCGCTCCAAACCGTATGTAGAAATGTGCCCTTGGCACCTCCACAGTGGCGGCATTAGGGGGAATGGATGACGGTCTAGTGAAGACATGGCTTGGCTGGACTGTTCCCATGAGGCACAGGCTCAAGACTGATCTGCATATAGTTGTGTCTGAACTGGGGTGGCAAAGTGAGCTAAAGAACAGTGGTGGATTCAACCCAGATCTGTGACTGCGGGTGAGTGTCTGAAAAGTTTCAGCGCTCCGTCCATCATCTCCTTGTGTTTGGGAATGGATGACACCCATTTTTCACAGACTGGATCGAGTGTAGTAAGCATGATGAAGATATTTTAATTAAATGAGGCAGTATCGTGAAGAAACTGCCGAATTCCGGGGACTAGCTAGTGCCTCGGTCCATTCATCATCAGTCATGGTTGGTAGGTCGGTCTCCCAGGCAGCTCTTGTCTTATGTAGTGTATTTTATGTGTGAGTGGTCAGGGTCTGATAGATTTGTCTGATTTTGTGCACCCCCAAGTCCCCCATTAGTAGTCAGCCCTCTGGGAATGGAACTCGGGTAATTCCTCCAAGTGGCGAATTTGGGGGGTTAGAGTGTGACACAATTGTAAGTATCTATAGAACTGTGTTTAATGCAACTGAAACTCGACTTGTAATTGTTGGAAGGATTTAAGAGTGCAGCCTTGCATAATGTCGTCTAATGTGGAAGTGCCAATGAGGTCCTATTGGTGAAAGCCCGCAAGCACGGAGACCGGGTGTATGTATGTACCTTGCCAAAGTGGGGCTGTTTGTGTCAAGCGTCCAATCCAGCCAATGGTTTTCACCATATATCGCCATAATTGTATAACTGTCTTGCTGGCCGGAGGGAGGATTTTTAAATTGATCTGACTATAGAGGAATTTCTGTAAGGGAATGCCTGCCATTGCCAGCCATTCCACAGCATAGACCGGGTCTGACTGAGCCGTACCACCCCTCATTTATGACTAGGAGATGAGTTGCGGCGTAATATGCACATATCCGCCACTGCGATACCTCCTGTGTGCAGGTGGTTATTGCCACTCGAATCGCACCTCCCTGCCAAATTAATCCATTGAAGATTGCGTTCAATTGAGTGAACCATGAGCGGAGATGTTGTATGGGAAGTTCTGTAGCTGATCTAGTAAACAGGGCAGAGAAACCATTTTAAAGATGGCTGACCGACCATACAGTGATAAAGGCAGCTGTGACCAAACTGTGGTTTCTTCCCGAATTGCTGGGAGAAGTTGGGTAATATTGTGTGTCCACGAAATCGTGGGGCATGATGAAATAAATACCCCCCAAATATTTAAATTCCTCTATGGCATAGGATAACTGTCCAGCCCAGGTCCCACGTCCCTGGTCTCCACATACAGGATATAACACCGATTTGGAGGGGTTGGCGCCTAAGTCAGAGGTTTCCTCGAATACTCGGAGGATCTGAAGAATACGGGGCCTGAGGACCAAGGGTCTGTCATAAAGAAGAGCACATCATCAGCATACAGTGCGATTCTGTCGGAACACTCTCGCGACCATTCAACCCCCCCGAATCAACGGGTTTTGTCCCACCCAGACAGCCAACTGCGCTATGGCTAGGGCAAAAAGTAGCGGGGATAAGGGACAGCCTTGCCGCGTGCCCCGATTAATGGAAAAGGAGCCGACCAATGCCCTGCCACCCGCACCGAGGCCGAGCGGTTGGTGTATAGCCTAGTCTCCCGCCAGCGATCTCAAGGTGTCATCACGTTGTTCCAATCACCCCCCAGTATTACTAGGCCCTCGGTGAGTTCTCCCTATATCGTTCCATAGAGGAGCCTTCACAACCTTCCCGGAAGCCGACCAAGCACAAGTTATTTCGCCGCGAACAGCCCTCCACATCTTCAACTCAGGACGCAAGTTCCTGCGCCGCCACCGTGAGCTAGTTCACTTTCTTCTGGAGGGAAGCCACAGTATCTTCTGCGTTGGATATACGGGTTTCGGCCTCAGCGATGCGATACACCACCGTACAGCGATCCTGGCATAGGAATAATACTTCAGACACCACTGCACCAATCTTCGCCTCAAGAGTGTGTCTCGATTGGGTGATTGCCACCAGCAGCATTGCATTATCAGGAAGCGAACCACAGACCTCTTCTCTGCCTGAGCCACTGGGGGCAGTAGTAAAGCTATCCAAGATACTTAGTTTAGAGCCTGCGCCTGTCTGCTTATCTTTGCCCATGTTGGTCAGTAGATCCCGAGGGGTAGGAAGGCGACGGGACCGATAATGTAAGTAATCTTCCTTTCCAGCAACACTGCGTCTGCCTCTTCGCCGTCTCCTACTGCAGAGCAGTAGGTCCTATTATGGCCAGTGGCTACACCTCCAGCCCACCACGTAGGGCCCTCCCCAGAGTGACATCCCAGGCCGGGCCTCGCGGACTGCAAGCCGCACCAAGCCTAGCCCGGCCTGCCTCCGCAGCCTTAGAAGGCCGGCCAAGTTGGCCCCTTAAAGGAACCGGACTCGCTGGACCTCCGACCTGTCAGCCACCCCGTAGAAGTCTGGGAACGTGACAGTTGCAAGATATGACCAGGTAGATAAGGGATGGTCTTTCCTGATAGGGCCAAGCGGGCGCCCCGGGTGTTCTCTTGGCCCAGTTCTGTGGATGACCCCGCCGGCGTTCTCACCAAGTGACTCACAGTCTGGGTGTAGCTCTCCTGCTTCCACACTGGTATTTCACAGGGCCTCACCAGGCGCCCACGGCCAGCCCCGTGTGTGACGCTCACTTGGGGCCCGCAGGGCCACAGTAGTCTGCCTCTGCTTGTGGGTATAGGCGCAGCCGGTGTATCCTCAGAGAGCCCCCCCCATGTTTCTCGACCTCCAACGGTTGAGGTGTAAGAATCTTTAGTCCAGGGTCTACCGGGTCCTCACAGGGGCACGTCCATTGACCGGCGCCACCTGCAGGTTTAACTCAATATCCGTATGGGCTCCAGGTAGTGGGGGCGTCTGCTCGACAGACGTGCAGCTCCCAGTGCCACAGGGTCATAGTCGTCTTTCCTCCTGTGTAAGTGGTATGATGACCCTGGGGCGGCCCAGCACTGTCCCCTGCCATCCCCCGTACGGCCCAGCCAGGATTCTCTAGTCTGGCTGCAAGCTGTGGTCGTACACAGACGCCAAATTGAGCCAGCACCTGGGAACGCCCGGGGGAAGCCCTCTCCATGTCCGAGGCACGCGTATCGTCGCGGCCTGACCCCAGGCCCGCGGGTGCCACAGCCCTCCTCCCCCGACGATCACTCGTTAATTGGAGGCCGTAGGCAGCCGCCACCGCGTAGGGCCACGCCTGCGCTCACTTCAACTATCGCAGTGCCCCCTCACCTCAGGTCACGTCCTCGGCCAGCTGACACTTTCCTCCAGGCCTGCGTGATGTGGTGCAGTGGACCTCAGCCGTGGGGGTCGGGCCAGGTCCCGTCGCCGTATGTCTGCTCTGTGGGGGTCACCGAATTTTGTTTACCGGCTCTGTAGCAGCGCAGTCCGCTCCTCTCAGTCGGCGGTCCAGGATCATTGTTGGAAATGGCCCTTTTTGCAAGGTCATCCCTAAACTTTTTGCCTTCCTCCTGTATTTTTTCTGACCTGTTTGTGTTGATTTTATGACTCTGGGCACTTTACCACTGCTGATCAGTGCTAAAGTGCATATGCTCTCCCTGTGTAAATATGACATGTGAATTGGTATATCCATGATTGGCTTATTTGGTTTACCTGTTAGTCCCTAGTAATGTGGCCTGTGTGTGCCCAGGGCTGGTAAACCAAATGCTGCTGGTGGCCCTGCAGCGCTGAGTTGCGCCACCCACAGAAGCAGCTTGTAAAGTGTGTCTCAGACATGCCACTGCAGTGTCTGTGTGCAGTCTAGAACTGCCATCTTGGCTGTGAAGTGCACCCACTTCCCAGCCCCTGAACCTTCCCTTGGCATCATCTAAGCCACCCCTATGGTAGGGTGCGTTGTACGTGTAAGGTAGGACATGCTCTGATGTGTGTAGCATGTCCTGGTAGTGAATTACACCCAATTTCGTTTTTCACTACTGTAAGGCTACCTGTTCTCAATAGGCCAGAATGGGAGGTTTGGCTATTACATTCTATAGTCCTAACTGACCCATAGAACATGGTAGAAAAACGAATTTAGTATGCCTGGGCTCAGAATATTAAAATACATCTTTTAGTGAAGTTTATTTTATATTCTATGTTTGAAAATACCACTTTTAGAAAGTAGGTATTTTCTTGCCTAAGCCTTCCAGTGTGCTCTGCTGTTATGTGTATTGGCTGTCTGGGTTTGGAGTGACAGGGCTGGGGAATTCCAGGAGACAGGGTGAGGTGTCCCAGTGGTGAATAGAGAGATCTGTATCTAGATGGGTGGGAGGAGTTGCACCTGGGACCTGAATAGGTCTGTGCCTTCCCTCCACAATGCTGGCTCCACCTCCTGTGGTGCGTCTGATGTCTCTGCCCTGCACCCTGAAAGGAAAGAAGCAGCCTGGTAAACAAAGTGCTCCAGGACTGAGCAGAACTGGTTCTGGCTGGGTTCAGTGACTTGTGACTCTTTAGAACAAAGACTTTTGGGGTATAAATATCTGTGCTGAAACCCCTACAATTGGTATTGCCCCTGGATCTCAAGACCAACCTCTGTCCGTGGAACTGAAGAAAGCTGCAGGAGAGGACTGTCCTGGTGTTATGTGCTGTTCCCTGGATTGGCCTGCAGTAGTTTTCATTGGACTGGAAAAAGGAGGGAAAAGGAGCTGTAAGAGAACTTTTTAATCTTGAACCTGCAATCACCCAAGGGCTAGAGAGAGAGCTAGCCCCCTGACTGAAGTCTCAGGACCAGTAGACTTCATTTCATCGCTAAAGCCTCAAAATTATCGCTAAAGCCTCAAAATTATCGCTAAGGCCTAAAAATCATCGCTACACCTACAGAGCGTAAAAAAAATCATTGCATCGCTGCCGCTGAAGGCTCGCTGGCCTGATCATCGCCACGCACGTTTGCGGCCAGAAAATCATCGCTACAGCTGCTGAGCGTCCGGAAAATTGCCGCATCGCTGCCACTGAAGGCCCGCTGGCCTGATCATCGCCCTGCACGTTTGCGGCCAGAAAATCATCGCTACAGCTGCTGAGCATCCGGAAAATCGTCGTATCGCTGCCGCTGAAGGCCCGCTGGCCTGATCATCGCCCCGCATGTTTGCGGCCAGAAAATCATCGCTACAGTGATTGAGCGTCCGGAAAATCGTCGCTAACCCCCGTTAGCGAGCGGCCGTGACCAAAGCGTGAGAAAACATTGCTAACCCGCCGGAGCGACATTTCTTGTGATTATTTGACAACACCTCAGAACTGTGAGTAAAAAGGGTCGCAGAGACCATTGCCCTGAACTGAGCTTTACCTTCCCCATTGGAACTATTTTTGCAGCATCCATAGAGAACTATTTTTGTACAGTATTGTGATTTCCTCGTTATCTGGTCTTGTGATAAGTCTCTATAAATAGAACTATTTTCTTTGATAACTACCTGTGTTGTGTCCCTTTGTAGTGTTCCTCACTGTATTTGCTGTGTATGATCATCAACGCTTTACACACTGCCTCTGAGATTAGCCTAACTGCTCATGCTACGTTACCACAGGGTGGAGCAGGGGTTGTCAAGGGGGTGCAGCCCTTCACTCTGACTTAAAAAGAAGGGTCCCTGCTTGGACAGTGGCCATCCACTGCCAACCAGTGACCCCCATTTCTAACAATCATGTACTGGGGTCCAGATTTACTGTGGATTATTGCAAACAATGGCTTGGGCAGATGGAGCTTCCCTAGGACGCGCCCCTCATGATCTGCTAGTTTGGTGAGTTTTTCCATGCACTTCGAAATATTCAGTTTTAGATTTCACTGGAAGAAGGGGAAGTAAAATAAGAGACCTACATAAAAATCAGCTAATATGCGTCAATAACCATGTTAAATTGTGAATCTCACATTAATAAAGGATTAGCATATAACTTCTCAAGACATTAATAAACATTTCAGGTCTTATCATAATTAATACATGTAAGTGTAGGGTACTCTTAAAATATTTGTAAGTATCAACGTAATGCATATAGGAATTTTTTTATTATTGTTGTATGAGAGTTATTCAGGAATTTTATATATAAAAAATGCACATTAGAGAAAGTTTCACTAAGACACCTTTAAACACACATGTAGCACCTGCTTTTCTTTATTTCATTTTCAGTGCACACGTTCTAACATGAATTAATAATTGATATTTTCACATGAAAATGAATTCATTACGCATTTATTTATTTCTTATTAATATATTGTTCACAATCATGAAAATCAAACCCATTAGTACGTGTTTATTAACCGCATCTATTGAATTTAAAAGCACATAATATATCTCAAACTATCTTCCCATTGGCATGCTTTTACGATGCAGTATCTGAATCAGAGTTGTTTGTCTTTTTCGTGGATCTTAACACACGTTTGTCATCATTTGTGTAAAATGTTGTCAAAATCATTTCTTTTATCATGAAATTTATTAGATGAAATCTCGGCTTCATCGCCATCTTGCAGTTCCTATAGTAGGCGGCATGTGATCAGCCTTATTTCCAACTCTACCAAATAAAGAAGAATACATAAGTAACTTAACTGGTAACATAAAAGGTTGCTCAGTGGTGACCGCTGTGGAGATGGCTGCTTTTACTAAATGTAGTTGCATTGTAACAACCTCTAGCATTGTTATAGGAGCAGTAGGATAGGAGGAGAGGGAATGGGTAGCGGGGAGGGCTGGAATTATTTGGCAGTCCTCGGGGATAAATTTGCGTGCATACACCAAAGCATTGCCTCAGCCAAGTGCAGCCCAAGATTCATAGTCCAGAAAGCTAGCAACTGCTTCCATCTACGGGTTTGTAAGCGTCTGCTCTGCTTGTGTAATGCTGTTCCTTCAGCCAAAGCCCGGGTTTCTATTTCTTTTCGGCATCCACTTGGGGGGAGGGGGTGAGGGCAGATATGTGAATATGTGAAGACTTCCAGTGGTGCGCAGTAGCTCTGAGGGCTATCCCCAAGGCCAGATTCAGGAATCTATTGCCTGCTTTTTCCAGTTGTCTTCTGTATAGCCCATCAAGACATATCTCGGCTGTAAATAGCTAGCTGCGACCTAAAGCATGTTCCAGGTCTGTCGTGGCCTGCATCTAAATGGGGTCCATGACTGGGCAGCTCCACACCATATGGAGAAAGCCTGCATCAGCCAGAGTCAGCAGTGTGGGCATAACATTCAGGCTATGGCATAGGATACGTGAAATGCAAGTGTTTAAATTACTTGAATTTAAACTTCATGTTACTTGTGAACATGTAAGAGCATTAAAAGGTTTAGTCCCACTTCTTCCCAGTGAAAGCGCTACCAAGCAGAGTCACCCATTTGTCCCTCGAGGTCGGCAGGTCATCTACCTTCATGTAAATGCAATTTTATGTAGCCAGGCGATGAAGTGCCTCCCCGACCATAGCTCAACAGTTTGCAGAGGGTATGAACAGGTGATTCTAGCTCCTGTGTGCTGCAGGCCTTCTTCAATGCCAGGGTCAGCTTTGCATGAGTTATAAATTGAGTGCCCTGTAAACCATTGACAGTCTCCAACTCCTTCACTGTTCAAAAGAAGCCCTTGGAGTTAACAGTCCCTAAGTGTCTCCATGGCCGTCTCTGTCCAAGTGGTCACCTGTCGGGCTGTAAAACAACCTCCTCTGTTGGGAAACCCATTAACAGCCCTGCCAAGCACCACGCATCAGGAGTTGGACCAGCACATTTTTGTGCAGGTGTGTGCATCACTGCACTAAAAGGCATTAGTCACGCAAGAAAGCACTCCTCTGATTTTGTGAAATCATGAGGCGCTGCCTTTAACTGAATAAAAGAATTTAAGAGTGCTTGTTTGGTATTGGTGCTGCCAGGAAATTTTTTATGGAGCCGCCCAAGCTGGGCGTTACTGTAATGACACTGAATTAGTTGATACTGTATTTACTTCTCGGGTGTAGCCACCAATGCGAATTTCATGTTCCTTTCAGAAAATGGAGCGGAGAATAAACCTGGCCTCCTCTGATTACGTGGATTCGGTGACTAGAGGCATTTTTAATAACCAAACCAAAGGCCCTTTTTTTGTTTTTTTTTCGGGACGGGGGGCACCTGCACGCCTGGCCTGGCTGTCTCTTATATTGGACCATAGAGTTACAGTGCAAACACTGCCCAGAGCAAGGAGCACTGTATGCTTTTTAAGAGGGACATAAAGGCACTGACACCGTGGAAAGTAGAGATTTATTTTTGTAGTTTTGTGTAGTGCAACTTCGACCCATTAGTATTGGTGCACTTAACATGTGCACCAATTACATGACACAGTCTCATTCACTTTTTAAGCCTTTCACCTTTCTTTCGGTTTCAAGCTTCAGTTTCTGTCATTCTGCTGCGTGTTTGTAATTGTCAGTGCCAATTCAACCATTCCTTTATGCCCTATTTCAGTGTTCCTAGGTCTTGGTGTGAGTGTCCTGTGCCTTTCTACTCCATGTCTGCATTAAGTTGTAGTGACGGTCTGCCCATGTCTTCATGCCCGTGTATGCCTATCTAAATCCCAATGTCCGTACATCCGCGCCTGTTACTGTATCTGTGTCCCAGTCTATCCATGTCTTTCTGCCTCCTTGTCTCTCAAGGCGGGCGGAAGAGCACAAAACGCCTCAGTTCAAGCTTGTGTAGTATCTACATTCCAGCCCCTATACGGATAACATATATTGATTAATCTGTTATATGAAAACAACAGGAGAAGCTAATTTGTAATGAAATAATGGTGTCCACTTTTTATGAAACCACTAACTTCTCTCTGTCTCGAATTATGTCTGAAAGCAATGTTACCTGCTGAGGCAGCGTGATTCTTTTTGGAGTTTTTACTATAGAGTTTTTTAAGCAAAATTAACCGAGACTGCATTGCAAGTGTTGCTCTTTGTAATAACTACAAACTTGCAGGTTCTACTTGAAAGCATCAGTATTATACTTCTGTTCATGACTTCTTGCGGTGTCCTTACTACAGTTGGGTTTGCAGCGTTTCCTGTAAATCAGATGGTCTGTTGCTTTAGTGCTTTACACTCTGTTTTTACCAGATTTAGATTGAGAACCATTCCTAGACTACTGTTGTGTACTAAGTTGGTTATTTTTGTAATACATATCATTACATGAGATAACTGCAGTGTTCTACATGAGATAAAGTGTCACTCAAAAGTGTCGCACAGGAGGCAATGAAATGTCACACATAAGTATACCACAAACTAGGAAATGTCACACATATGCCAGCTAGAAAGCGGTATTGCAGGGGCATAGAGCAGAGCTGGATGCACATGGAGGTAAGTCCCTTCCCCCAGCACTGGAGAGCTATTTGGTGAAGCCGCAGCCGGCCGGCAGGAGTCAGCTTGACCCCAGCATCATGGCCATTAACACCCCTTCTCTAGGTATGGTCCCAGTTCAGTCAGATTGAACCCCGCTAACCATCGAACAACCCACTGCAGCTGTGCCACAAACTAATAAAGCTCAAAGTCTGGGCCTCCAAAGCTGACTCTAGATGTTGGCTGCTGGAGTGTGTATAGTGACACTTGGGTGCGCTGTCCATCCCAAATCAGCTCTAGAAGCAAGCCATTGATGGATTTGAACCACACCCTCAGTAACCAGATCAATACATTTACAAAATATTCAAAGCTGTGCGGGCCATGATATTGAGTTTCAGCGTCCTCCAAAATGCTACAGTACTTGAAGGGCATGCATCACTCCTCCGAGGTTGCCCTCTCATTGTTTGCATGATATATTTTGACCCCCAAGTATTTGAAGACTCTCGGCTCCTACAGGAGTCCAAGACTTGGCACCGATTTCGGGCGGCTCTAGAAGCCTAGGGAAGACGGGGAAAGTGCACAATTTCCGCCAGTTTGTCTGTAGACCAGAGACTCATCCAGAATGTTCTGAGAAAGCTGGCCTCCACGGGTTACCTGTTCGGGCATCCCTCAAAAAGGTAAGCATATTGTTTGTGTTTAGCCGATACTATGTGCTCCGTTTCTTGTAATGGGATCCCCCGCCCTCTAACCTCCTTCTGCAGCAGACAAGCAAAAGTTTCAGCCATCAGAATGAACAGCATGGGGGAGATAAGACAACCCTGCCGCATGCCTCAGTTGACCCTAAATGGGTCAGAAATGCACCTGCCTGTGCATGCTCGCACATTTATGTGGAGCAGTGCGACCAATCTATTCCACCCTTCTCCCAGGCCATTTGGGTCATGACCGCTTGTATGTAGTTCCATTGCAGTGTGTCAAAGGCCTTCTGTATACCCACGGAGAGAGAATACTACCCCTCTGAGAACTGTGTCTCAGTTTATTCAAGAATGCAGTAAAAGTGTTGAATCTTGTGAGGAAGTGTTGAGTTTAGGGATTAACCCATTTGGGTCCTTGTGCACCAGGGTGGCGAGGAGAGGCTGAAGCAGTTCTCCAGGACCTAGCTAAGAATCTTATAATCCAGATTTAGCATTGATAAGGGACTATGAGCCGTCTTATCCAGGGAATCACTTGAGGGCTAAGGGATGGAGACTATGAGGTTCTCACTGGTCGTATCCGGAATATGCCCTCCGTCCAGCATATTGGCATACATTCTGGCCAGTTTCAGGACTAAGCGGACAGCATATGTCTGATAAAATTCGTCCAGGATGCAGTCTGTCCAAAGCATTCTACACAAGCCAATCCCTTTATGGTTGCTGTAATTTCAGGCTCGGCAATGGGGCACTTTATGCCTCCCGCTCCTCAGCCTGCAATTGTGATAAGGTCAGCCTGGTCAAGAAGGGATTAATAATCTCTCCTGATATAGGACTGCCAGCCCAGTACAGGTCCTTATAATGGGCCGTAAATACATAGTGAATTTCTGTTTGGGAATAGGCCATTTCCCCATTTGGGTATATGTTTGTGTAATAGTGTTGTCCCCTTTTGCCTGATTGGATTAGCCATGCCAGCAGCCGACCAGCTTGCTCTTCCTCCATTTGAGTGGGATTCAGATAGTCTCACCATTGTAGGGAGTGGAGCGTACCCTGCACGTCTAAGTGTCTCTCACTCTTCTTTCAGGGCCTTCAGAGCCTCTGGGTGGCTCCGGAGCCTCAATACCTAGCCATCGAATGGCCTCCTCCAGCATGGATAATTCCACCAGAAGCAAACGTTCCACTCCCACAGACAGACTAAGGCAATGCCCCCAGATAACAGCCTTAAAAGCGTTCCAGTCAACATTAGTGTGGGATTACTAGTTATATTTTAGTGAATCACATAAAGCAGTGGTAGCAGCATGCTGCATTTTTGTGAAACATTAGTTTGACCACACTTTTTTTGTGTCATGAAGAGTGTGGTCCACTGACTTCTCTCATGTATAGTTCTCCTGTTATCTGAACCACAGATTATTGTGTTTACATTCCGAGAGCGTGTGTATGCAGTGAGTTTGTAGCACATGTATGGTAGGTGGACGGTGCATGGTGAGAGTCTGAATTGTGGGACCAGTGGGATCTATTTTGGGCCACTGGTTTAGTGTGCCACAAGATGGAGGGTGGATACACCTTCACTAGACAATGCAAGCATATTGACCGCCTACCTGCTGCTGGAGGGTGGATATCCACACTTAAGTTAAGGAGCATGGAAATAAGGGCCCCCTCATTATGACCTTTTTTTTGGATACTTCTGCTTGGGGCGAGTACCATTGATCTGTCCTGTGAGAGACATCACCCTGCACAAAGGATGTGTCTGAGGAGCAGCCGGAAAATCACATTTTAGAGAGAACCAACCCAAACCAGTTCTCAAACCTTAGATGGTGTAGCCATATTCCCTGTCTGGAAATACCACCAAACCGATCAAAACCACCCCACTCTCTTCCAGTCTCAAGTTCTTCATGACCAAGGAAGGGAGTGTTCCACATAGCAGTCAAAGAACTGCTATGTGACCAGGGCAGGTGTCTGCATGACAGCGAGTCTCAAGGAGACATCACCTGAAGTCTGCACTTTCTGAGCTTCTTCCTACAAGTTTGTCTGCCTTCTGAGAAAGAGGAGTGTGCTTGGCCATACATTACGAGAGATTCTCGAGGAGAAGAATCCCAGGGTGTTCGTGGCACAGCGAATAGGCAGAGAGAGCAAGCAACGGTCAGTGAGTCAAACTACAGGTTTTCCGTATATGGCAAAAGATTTCCCGGTCTCCCTAAATGCTTCTGATCATGAACCGTATCAAGCCTTCTACAAAAATCAGGTATCAAGTGTAATCTGCAGTCTGCTGTGAGGGAGAAACTAATGCTACAGTTGCCTGTGTCGGAGTCAGATTGCTCTGTCAACAATTATGGAAGTGTCCTCATCGGCCTGGAAGATACAACAGCCCGAATCAACCACACGGTCTATATCTGTCCCAGAGGCCACACGTGTCATAAAAGTGTCCTATCGACCTGGTTTAGGAAGGCTGCAGTTTCCAAAGACAGGAGCTGCTGCCGGGAGCTCTCATTCTGAAATCCCTAAAGTCTTCAAGTTTCAATTGAGGTCATGAACGTGGCTCCAATAGCTCAGAAACGTCCGCAACAGGAGCAGGACCTCTGCACGCGTCTGTCCCCCACCCTCTTGAACTGCAAGTCCCAGACAGGTAATCGTGTGGCTTGAGAACTGTATGAGAAACAAGAGACTAAATAGACCGAGATCTGTCGCACAAACGAAGACTTATTACAATTACAAATGATTTCAAAAAGTTACAAGCAAACCAAGCAAACATAACTGTTGTATTCAATGCCTTGGGGGTGACTGAGTGAACTGCACATGTGCCTAATCAGTACTGTATGCACGATTAGATGCGAGGGATTACAGACACTCAGTAACCTCTGCTGGCAGAGGGTGAATATCAAAGGGTGAAACGCTATAAAATCGTAAATGGGATGTTCATGTTTCTCCTAATTGCACTGTGTAGTATCAAGTTATGCTGTGCGATCAAGGTACTTTCTTTAATACAACAGAAAAGCACCGTGGTAGACCAGACTTTAGTTTGTTTGTCTGTTGGTTGACTGTTTAGTTCTCAGCTCTAATCCCCTGCAGTACTTCCATGAGGAGCCTTTCAGTTGCCCGCTCTCGTTACCTTGAGATTAAACTGTGGAAAAGGGGGCATTTGGCCCAGTTTGCAGAGGTATGGCAGGACAGGCCACTGGACACCAGGTGCAAACCACCTCAACCACCACAGTTTCCGCCCAGTAGCTCATGTCTGCGACGTGACACCCGACCAGGGTTCACACCTACATAAACTGCTACTGTACCTCTGGTTGGTGTGGGGCCAGTGAAGAAATTCCAACAGAGCGAATGTTTATGTACAACCATATTTTTACTTGAAAAATACACACAGCTCAAAACATACAACTATATGTGTAAGATGTGTAGTTATTACTTGTGTGACCTAGCAAACAAGTGACTCAAAATATGAAAAATAACCTTCTAAACTGTTTTAAAGCGTACTTGAATGAAGCCTCAGGGATTTGATCAACTGGGGGCTAGATATGTGCAACATTTATAAGCCAGTGGGCCACAAGTGAGGTGTTTAAGTATCATGCTAGTTTATGACGCCATATGCTACTGTTAACCCTTTAAGGACATCTATATAAATCAATTGATCTTTCTCTTCTTCCAGAACAACAGTTGTGTGATATTGAAACTCTAAAAAGACCAGTAGTAAGAATTACTGGGCTGTATGCTATATAAATGTTTCGATTCTGTTACTGTTCTGCCAGCACTGTGACTTAAAGGAAGTACTGATTTTAAAAAAGATTGTAAGTGCTAGTATGCAAAATCGAAAAACTGTCATAAAACCATTTTGTTTTTTCTCGGTTGATCTCTTATGATGTGATTTATTAGTGTATTGTCTTGGGTGTGACATTCTCCACAGATTGAGATATTCAAGTCAAATACGCACTTTTACAGTTGGTGGATCAGGCACACAAATGAAAATGTGCTCTCTTAAAATCAATATATATTTATGGTATTTAATATCCATTGCATGTTAACCGTTTGGAAATGGACACAGCGTTGTAGTTTTCAAGCTTAATTTACCCTGGTAGTAATCTGCTAACTAGGCGAGCACAAAACCGATTGGCTTTGTCAAATAAGGTTGAGGAAGGATTTCTGAATAACCCATAATTATGCAAATAAACCCTGCTGAAATTCACTTTATGTACTTTTTGCCCTTGTATAATGGTTTGGGAAATTCTGACTAGATAATACTATTCAGTGGGGTTGGCAATCCCCCTCCGAGTAGAAATTGGCCGTGATGGTCAAACTGTCAGCTGTGTTGTAAATCTGGCATTGTGGAAAATGGCAATCTTTTTCTAAGTGGGCATACTTGAACCAGTCCACGTGCTAACTCAGTGTAATGGAAACTGGCAACCAAGTGCTAATAGGTCCTAATGGAAACAGTCAGTGGTGTGCTAACTGGGCAGAATGGAAAACGGATATGACAGTGTAATAGAAATGTTTCTGAACAGTATGTATAACGCAGATATTAACAATAGCCATATTTATAAGTAGTTTTTGAATTTAATGTGAGAAAGAAGATTCCCCAAATGATAGGTGTCCAAAGTGAGCTCTAATCAGTAAGACCCAGCTGCCTAGCTCAAGGGCTAAGCCCAGCTGACTGACTTTGAACTCTCTAGCCTTCCCTGGAGATGCTTGGAACACAGGTAAGAAGGCATTCCGTCTGTTAGTGGGACCAAAGGGAAAGTGTGCAGGGTAGAGTTCTCATAGCTGGCCAAGATACCTCTCATAGCTACATGGCACAGAGAAAACAGCAGTGATTAGATCTACTTAAGCAAACCTTTGCTGCTTCTTTGATTTTAGCATGCCTGTGTTTAATGACCTTTCATATGACGTGTAAGATTACTGAAACTATCTGTGAAAATCAACTAGCAACTCTTATGGCTTAAGGCTGACTTTCGGAGCGTTGAGCTGGTTTGTTATGTTTAAAGCTTATTAATGACCGGAATTCATTCGATAAAATATAAGACCTGTATATTTGAGAGAAAATCGGTGACTTACAGTTGTTTTCTCCATACGAGTTAGTGGGTGAATTGGTAAACGTGGAAGCAGTGCTGGGGCCTTTGTCTGACTCACCACCGTTTCTCATTGGAAAAGAACTGAGCGCTTTTCATTGGTTTTAATATTCAGTGAAAACAAGTCCTGCCTTCATGTTTATTAAGACTATCAGTCGAGCCGTCTGCACGTATTGGGCTGTTAGCCTCAGTACGTATCTTTTGAATATCTGTTGTTCCTGCTGGTTTTTATTGGGATTTCAGTTCAGCCAAAGGGAAACAATCAGAGTTTTCCAGTTAAAGGTTACTGCGAGGTATTGGTTCTGGATCCTGAACACCGATCAGACCATGTATCTTCTGCTATGCACGTATAATAATAAAAAATACAATAGGACCTAGTTGGAAAAAAGATTAAATGATGAAGTAAATGCACGACATACCCTTGCATACATTAACAGCGGTGTGTAACGTTACAGTAAAGAATAAATTTCACAATAAAATCTATATTGTAAGAAATCTTTTTGAACATAAGTACTAGTTTTATTTTAATATATATAAATAAAACCAATCCTGTCAGTCTTCAAACAAACAGGTGCCAACTCCGTGAGAGTAAAACAAGAAGATACATTTATTGACAAAAAAAGGCGGCCACGACGCGTTTCAACGGCAAGCCGCCTTTGTCACACCGCCGGGCTTAACTCCTATCAAGCATTAAGTAAGCAAGTCGTTCTAGGGGTTGTCACAGCAACCATGCTCATAATGAACATAGAAGAATAAACTCAAAACGAAATCCAGAGCAGTTACTGGGTATCTAAAGGAAAATTTACAAGAATAACAATAGGAGCACAACAAGACCAAATATATCTTTGACCAAATTAACAACTTTTGAAAGGCAAAATAAATTTAAAAGAAAACAGTTGTTACAGAACAATAGATCTAAACAACCGACAATATGTCTCATTGTTCTCTTATGCATGTATCTTCACAATAGAAGTAGACAAAACCCCAGAAGTTATAATTCCAAGCAAGTGCTCTGATTTGGGCAATAGGAACACATCTAGTCTGCATATAAACTCTGTAATCGGTTTATCAACGTAATTAGACTTGTCATCTGGCTGGTTTACTTAACCCGAAAGGGATATATATCTCCAATTAGGTGTGTTGATAATTCCACACTATTATTATGGGAGTCAGACCCACGTGGGCCAAGAGATCAAAAAGTCGGGTAAACGCTAGGTGCAAACTAAGTAGAAGCGTGCTGCCCCAGTGGGCCAACAGTCAAACAACAACTAGTTATATACAGAAAATGTACACACCTGTCCCTAAACTACAACGAAAACTGGGGTAGTGCATTCTAAAACGACCACTAGATAAATACCAAAAAAATGAAAAAGGAAAGCCTGCGGACGAACGGAGAGCTGGGCGTGAGTTGGGACAAGCAGCGGTTAAAATTACAGGCGCGTGTAAAGAGCTTCGTCAGCATTCATGCCGTGCGGGATTTTAGAGTTAAGAAGAATAATATAGCTGGATTCAAGCCTACGCAATGCTAGTAATCTATTCCCCCCTCTAGGGTTCTCAGGGACGGTGTCAATCACAAAGTAGGAAAGGTCACTAGCATTACCTCCATGGCACGTGTTGATGTGTCTGGCCACTGGGTAGTTAATGATCATCGTTGCTGAGGGCCCTCAAGTTTTGCAGGATGCGGACATGCACAGGGTGTATAGTGCTGCCAACGTATTGCTTTTTGCAAGTGCATTGCAAAATGTAAATAGCAAACTCACTATTGCATGTGTACGCACCTCTGATAGTAAAAGGAGATTGTCTGAAAGGTATATTAATCTCTTTGGTCTTTGGTGCTAACCCCGTACCTGCAGGCTTTATATATATTCCAGGCTGCTGTGCACTACAGTTTGTGATTTCACGTAGAGCAGGTCACATTGTTTTCCTGCTCACGGCCTGCTGGATTCCCATTTCATAAGGCTTGGACGTTTGGGGAGAGATAAGGAAGCATTTTGGGACATTCTTACACTCAGGATAATTTTATTTCGGACACCCTGCGCTAGTCCTGCCCAGCATTTTACTTCATCTGGACAGAATCCATCATGTCCATCCCTGCGCAACATCCTTCCCGGTAAGGTGGTTTCTGGGAGTCGCAGTGTATTCACACTGCTTCAGATGTGCGATCATGTGACAGGGGCTGGCTGGTACTCTCACCAATCAGAGAGCGCGGGACTATTCTAAAATGCGGGTGTGGCAGTATCCTGATCACTACAGTGGCATCCGAAGAAGGCTTCATTAGCCGAAATGCATCATGCCTTTAAGCTGTGAGAAATAAACGCTCCTGAATCTTTTCCTTGTGTGGCCTCCTCCTTTTCCTGACTGAAGGGGCTTTGTGCATTTCTCACGCCGTCCAGTGGCGTTTTGGGAGGCTCCGTCCTACAAAGAGGCTGAAGTACTGCTGGAGTCTGCTGTTGCAGTTTGTTCACTTTTCCGAGGATTCGGATTACTTCAGCCCACCTTCAAAGTGAGATTCTTTAAGGCTGCTGTGCACTACAGTTCGTGATTTCACGTAGAGCAGGTCACATTGTTTTCCTGCTCACGGCCTGCTGGATTCCCATTTCATAAGGCTTGGACGTTTGGGGAGAGATAAGGAAGCGTTTTGGGACATTCTTACACTCAGGATAATTTTATTTCGGACACCCTGCGCTAGTCCTGCCCAGCATTTTACTTCATCTGGACAGAATCCATCATGTCCATCCCTGCGCAACATCCTTCCCGGTAAGGTGGTTTCTGGGAGTCGCAGTGTATTCACACTGCTTCAGATGTGCGATCATGTGACAGGGGCTGGCTGGTACTCTCACCAATCAGAGAGCGCGGGACTATTCTAAAATGCGGGTGTGGCAGTATCCTGATCACTACAGTGGCATCCGAAGAAGGCTTCATTAGCCGAAATGCATCATGCCTTTAAGCTGTGAGAAATAAACGCTCCTGAATCTTTTCCTCGTGTGGCCTCCTCCTTTTCCTGACTGAAGGGGCTTTGTGCATTTCTCACGCCGTCCAGTGGCGTTTTGGGAGGCTCCGTCCTACAAAGAGGCTGAAGTACTGCTGGAGTCTGCTGTTGCAGTTTGTTCACTTTTCCGAGGATTCGGATTACTTCAGCCCACCTTCAAAGTGAGATTCTTTAAGGCTGCTGTGCACTACAGTTCGTGATTTCACGTAGAGCAGGTCACATTGTTTTCCTGCTCACGGCCTGCTGGATTCCCATTTCATAAGGCTTGGACGTTTGGGGAGAGATAAGGAAGCGTTTTGGGACATTCTTACACTCAGGATAATTTTATTTCGGACACCCTGCGCTAGTCCTGCCCAGCATTTTACTTCATCTGGACAGAATCCATCATATCCATCCCTGCGCAACATCCTTCCCGGTAAGGTGGTTTCTGGGAGTCGCAGTGTATTCACACTGCTTCAGATGTGCGATCATGTGACAGGGGCTGGCTGGTACTCTCACCAATCAGAGAGCGCGGGACTATTCTAAAATGCGGGAGTGGCAGTATCCTGATCACTACAGTGGCATCCGAAGAAGGCTTCATTAGCCGAAATGCATCATGCCTTTAAGCTGTGAGAAATAAACGCTCCTGAATCTTTTCCTCGTGTGGCCTCCTCCTTTTCCTGACTGAAGGGGCTTTGTGCATTTCTCACGCCGTCCAGTGGCGTTTTGGGAGGCTCCGTCCTACAAAGAGGCTGAAGTACTGCTGGAGTCTGCTGTTGCAGTTTGTTCACTTTTCCGAGGATTCGGATTACTTCAGCCCACCTTCAAAGTGAGATTCTTTAAGGCTGCTGTGCACTACAGTTTGTGATTTCACGTAGAGCAGGTCACATTGTTTTCCTGCTCACGGCCTGCTGGATTCCCATTTCATAAGGCTTGGACGTTTGGGGAGAGATAAGGAAGCGTTTTGGGACATTCTTACACTCAGGATAATTTTATTTCGGACACCCTGCGCTAGTCCTGCCCAGCATTTTACTTCATCTGGACAGAATCCATCATGTCCATCCCTGCGCAACATCCTTCCCGGTAAGGTGGTTTCTGGGAGTCGCAGTGTATTCACACTGCTTCAGATGTGCGATCATGTGACAGGGGCTGGCTGGTACTCTCACCAATCAGAGAGCGCGGGACTATTCTAAAATGCGGGTGTGGCAGTATCCTGATCACTACAGTGGCATCCGAAGAAGGCTTCATTAGCCGAAATGCATCATGCCTTTAAGCTGTGAGAAATAAACGCTCCTGAATCTTTTCCTCGTGTGGCCTCCTCCTTTTCCTGACTGAAGGGGCTTTGTGTAATATATATATATATATATATATATATATATATATATATATATATATATATATAAGTACAATACAATCCACAGATAGGAAAGAGGCGGCACACCGTCCTGGTGTTTTAAGGTGTATTTAATCGCTCACAAAACAACAACGCGTTTCAGCCGTAGGACGGACTTGACAAAGGCCGTCCTACGGCTGAAACGCGTTGTTGTTTTGTGAGCGATTAAATACACCTTAAAACACCAGGACGGTGTGCCGCCTCTTTCCTATCTGTGGATTGTATTGTACTCATTTCTGTGGTTGCCGCTACCACGGCAGGCACCGACGCTAATGTGCAGGTGTGCGGCGTTCAGCGGAGAAACTCCTCTACGAATATATATATATATATATATATATATATATATATATATATATATATATATATATATATATATATATATATATATATTTTATTTATTTTCCACTCATTGTGCCAGTACAAGTCTTTTAACGAGCTTAAGGGTCACTTATCCGCTGACTCTACCCTGACATGCCATTTTACTAAAGGCCATTACTGTGAACAGCCTTTAGAAAACCACTCGTTCAAGCTTTTCTTTTCCTTAAAAATGTCAAATGATGCAGTAAGTGGCTGTGTAATCAGGCTGACGTCTGTGTTCAGTAAACATTTTGCCGTTGGCAAATTTTCATGCAATTGTGCTTTTAAAAATACCATCAATTCGACCTACTCCAGTGTCTGTCCCCCTGCCTCAATTAACCTTTCTTCAGGAGGAAAACTCAATTTATAGTGATCGACCAAATTCATACCCGTTTCAGAAGGGGTGGTTTGGTAGTAAATTTAATCTAAAGCGATGTGCCTGCAGTATTAAGTCACTTACCATGCCTAAGTAGTTGACTTCCCAGAATGAGAATACTATTACAAAGAAGGACGCTGAACTAGCCGCCATCTACTTTGAACTAGCCATTGCCCATTGAGTCTGATGAAAAATGATATACTTGGTGGTGTGGCCAATCAATTGTCTGTAAGGCAGGTGTTACGTCTTTGAAAAAGCCTGATTGATAATGGTGTTTTGTGCCATGTGTGTACTCCAGGGGCTCTATTGCACATAGGGTGCACTTTTCCTGTTACGCCACGACGCACCTTGAAACCAGTGTACCTGTCGCAAACAGGGAAAGTGTGCTACATCGAATACGCTACCTTCAGGGCAGCCACAAAGTCACGCTGCCCTGGGGGTAGTGCATTCAGGTGAAAAACGGAGCGGCTTTGAAGCAGCTGCTCTGTGCTTTACTGTGCAGGCAGCAACCCGCCTACACTTTTAAAGAGGGGAGAGAGATTCCCATTGAGGCGGTGCAGTGACTGACTGCCACTGCCTGCAAGGGGACATCTGGAGATCCATAGGACGCCCTGCCCCCCCTCCAGAGGGTTGCCATCAGGGGGCACACTGACAGTGCCTCCCCCCTTTTAGGTGGGACACTGGCAGTGCGCCTCCTGACAGCTTCATTGTCCCTGTGCCTGCATCTATAATACTTCACAAGTGCAGCGGCAAATGGATTCCCTTATTTGCATGGGGCCACGCCCCCATGTAAATGAGGGAACACCCTCTGGTGATAGCTCAGGTGCTATCTGTATTACAGAAAGGGCTGCACAAGCGTCTGCGTCCCTTTCTAGAATACCAAAGTGCCCCGGGGCGCGCAAAGTGGGCACACATTCCCGTTGTGCCCCTAGGGCCCTTTCCATAATACGCCCCCAAATAGGCAAATGAAGTGGCCAACATACATGCCATTGAGCCTAAAATGAACAATGGGACCTAATTTTGTTGGTCTTGCAGGTAGCTTATTATCGTAGCATGCTGCAGAACACAAATAACATTTCACAAGTGTTCTTTTTTTTTTATGATGAAAGAACACATGTGGCAAGTTAGTGGAACCACAGAAAGGTGGAACTTAAAGTGAATTGCTTACTCGAGCATGGGTGGGCAAGTCTCTATTCTGTCTTTGCTTATAGCATTACACATTTCTCTTCTGGCATCTTTTTTTGGTTTCTCTACTATAGGAAAGTCTCAGAACCTCAGTCACACACTTATGAGCTTGGCAGTAGACAATAACATGCATCTTGTACTTGCATAAGTTTATCCTGGCAGTGGAACTGACTCATACTTTTAACCCAGTATGTGGTCTACTGTGAAAAGTCTTCTAGTGATTATGCCTTTTCAGTGTATTTTGGGTTGTTTCAGAATGTAGAATCTGTATTGAAAAGGGCTGTGCTTCAATTTCAAATACAATCTCTGCTGTGTTATTCAACCCTGAGCCGTGGCTGTGAATAGTTGGAGTCAGTCTAAAATTAGGCAGACTATTCGGTCGCTTACTGATGTGTCCGTACTTTATATGTGTTGCCTACAGAGTAACCATGAATGAATTGAACTTATTACGAAATCCAGCCCTTCCAGATGACACTGGGACATGCAAATGTCTACCGAAGAACATGCCCCCCTCCTCCAATTAAGCCATTCCAGGAGCTCACAGTGAAAAGCTGGCAGCCCCCTCCTCAGCTCCATATCCCAGCTCTCTACTCACCAGGAAGGGATGGGCGCATCCTTTGTTAGTTCTAGGGCTGTGAAGTGGCTACTAGTCAAGAGCCAGTGTTACAAAATCAAACGAATATATTTGACAAGAAATGATTTTTAGGCAATGTAATGTAAGCTATGAATTATTACAGTGACTTGCTGTATGTCAACTACATGCCATGAAACAGTTGACTTGGTGACAGAATCTTTAGATGCAATCAATTTAATTTTTTTCTTTCATTTTTTATTCTTCACTGAAGCTCTTCAAACTGATATGTTATCATAATATATGCTTGACGTCTAAAAGTGCTATCAGTAATAGGAAATAGACAATTTTGCTGTCTGACATTTGTCTCTTGATTGAGACTATGAAATGTTACTACATTTTAAAAAGAGTCTTTTGCTTCTGCAGCGATTGTTCAGAATAGATAGACTTTGCTGTTTTTAGTTGTATATTTTATTGTCGTCGATTTACTTGCTTACAACTTTGTGCAAGATCTCAGTGACATACAGAATTTTTCCGCATGCAGAAAGTACCCAGGCCCATAATTTGGTGCTGTTTTTTCCCCCTTCCTTTCTGAAAATGCATATATGTCTTCTCTTGAGATGATAATAATGTGAGATTTGCCAGCATGTGAAACTGCTCTGAAGGGTTCAGTGAGTACCCAAACACTTGCGCCTGCGAGGGTGTGCACCACATTTTGCTGGTGCACCCAATCAGGAATGATCTCGCCTACAAACCTACTCTTGCATTTCAATTTGTTTATATGGAAATTGCTATATATGTGGCAACATGTCTGTGATTAAAACCAAGGATAAAATCCCAGCCCACCATTGATTATTCTGTAAATTAAGAATAATATTTTGCCCTTGCACATGCATTCATTCACTTCAGTATGTACAAGGCTGGTCATTCACCGATTGTGTGTCATTTTATCAATAGATACTTGATGACTATGGGTCTTGTATGCCAATCATAGCAGGGTAGTTGCAGAGCACTTTTGTAACTTTATTTTAACTTTGCACCTTTGAGGCTACATCTCTATAAATGTGTGTCTTTGTTGTGTTCTATAAGTGCACAACATTGCTTGTGATTGTGTTGGACACAGACATGAAGAAAATAGTTTGATGCCACAATATAATTTTGTTTGAAATATTTTTGAAAGATTTCAACATTATGCCACATAATACGAGTTTAATTGCACCAGTAGCTTCATTTTTTACTAACGGGAAAACAGAAGGACCATAATAATAAATCGTGAATAAGGCACCTCACTATTGCCCACTATCGAGGTGTCCCTGTTTAAGTAATGTACATGAGGCTGGGGTATAAATTCCTTCTCCCAAATGCAAATTGAGTATTCTACTGAGTGTCATTGTAAAAACATCTTTCAAGACTAGAGAAGGAAGAGAAAAGAGATGTATTGGACAAACTAATAGTTCTGGCCTCAAAGGACTAGTGGCACATCTCTCATAGAATGTAATGGTGGATTATTTTGAAGATTTTAGTTACATGTGATTTGCAATACAAAGGTAGCAGAAAGTCCTCCAGCACCTACCACCGCCGAGATACAAATTGCCTAGTATCTGTTTTACATATATGCATTGTAATTGCTTCAAGCAGGAACAGTGCATTGCTTGGGAAAAGAGAAACAAAACTCCACTGGATGAGTCTGCTCTTAGTGTATAGTGAGAGGAATACAGCCTCATTGGCACGCAAGTCTTCTAAACTAATCCCACTACACAGTCGAACAATAGATGCTAAATGAGGCCCCAGTACATCATGACATCCACCAAGAGGGCCTCTGGCTTGCCATTCAAACGGAAAGTGATGACATATGTTCCCACCAGTTGCTCCTTTTAATCAAGATCAAAATACATACATCTTATGTAGCTCTCTTGAGGAATTAAATCTTTCAAATGACTGCTATCTCATCCAACGACCTTTTAATCTATTAAAGTATCTGAAAACCTTGGGAACTTGAGTGCAGCCCATACAGTGCCATTTATCTTGTTCCTAAAAATAAAGTTAGATATCTGACCATATTACTCAATGTGCCCTGAGAATCCTTAAGGGTGAATGTGAGAAAACCACTAAAACACTATTAATTAAAACATTGTTATCCTGTGTGCCCAGAAGATGATGGGAATCTTGTCCACAATCCATTGTAATACAGTTGCTCAATATACGGGTGGGTGTGCAATCAGCGAGCTACACTTCCTAGATGTTGTCCTGCCTGTAGCATGGTGTTTGCACTCACCATGATTAGAGGGTCAGAATGTCTCTTTCTGGTCAAGTGTTGTACTTGGTTTGAAGTGGTGCTTGATGTTACCTTAGTTCTTCCACCTCATCCACCAACATAAAAACGTTGATTGAATGCCTGCCATATATAAGCATGTATACAAAAAGGAGAACTGAGAGTCACAGGAAAGTTTAGTAACTGTAACGTAACCACTCGACAAATATTGATCAAGGTGTTGCTAGTGTCAGCTAAGTACGCAATGTGTCCATAAGTGTGTGTATGCATGAGCAAGATTCCCATCACCCACAACAAGTGGCTCGCTTCATCATTTGGGAACCTGGGAACTTGACCAAGGAACCATCTTCTACCAGATTGATGTAGATATTGGTTCAGTGGATGTCCCAAATGTGTCAGTTGATATCTTTCCGAGTCGAGGGAGCCACAAAGGTGATAATAGGGGGTGATGTATGCAGTGCAAGTGATAGATGAGTGGTGATTTAAAATTGGTTGCCAAGGTACAAATATGTGTTTATTCTGGTGCTACCTTGATACCAAGTTAAAACTAAACAGTGCTATAACAGTTTAAACAAATAACTGTGTTCGTAAAGACTGGTCTACATGTTTCAGCTCTTGGATATATTCTATCCCAGCTTTCGTCAGGACCAGAAAGCTACTGCATATTAACGGTGTAGTGAATACAAGATACTCAAAAAACATACAACCTGGACCATGGTCTTGGTACAGGTAGATACCTGTAAAAACAACAACAGTGATCAATACAAACAAGCAGAGTGGTGGCATGTTACAGTAAAAACCGCAAACACATTGGAAATGTCGGTTTTAATCAAAGTTACCAAATAGTGTACTAGATAATTCTACGTCCATCACCACAAGTGAACAAATGTTAGAATTGTAACTCACCCGAATAAAACCGGGTATGTGCCTCACCCCACCTGGCAACTGCTCAGGTATAGGAGGCACCGCTCTAAGGAAAAAGTACAAGCGTAAAACATTACATAACAAATGCTTCCGAAATGTTAAACACTTATACAGTACGCGCAACCTTAAAAACAAACAAGGCAGAAGAGTCACGGTCGACTGAGCGTCGAGAAAAGATTGTCTACAATCGTATCTCCATTTCGAACAAGCGGAGTGCCTGTACAGTTGGCTATGGCAATATTATTTCTCTATCACCAAAGAGATACATAGATGATATTCTAGTGGTATGGCATGGGTCAGTAGCCACTTTGCTAGATTTCCACTCTTGGCTCAATGCTCAAAACAACTTCTTGAGATTTACAGTGACTCATGACAAAGCCAGACTCCCCTTCTTGGATATCATGATCTATCCGACATCAGGAGTGCTGGGAAGTGAATTGTATAAAAAACCTCAGACAAAAAATTCTTTGCTCAGTTTCCAAAGTCATCACCCCAAGTCCCTCCGACACAATCTCCCAGTAGGTCAGTTCCTACGTATCCGTAGGAACTGTTCAGATTTGGATAACTTCCAACATCATGCTGAGGCACTCTCAAGGCAACTGCAAGTCAGGAAATACCCCACACATTTAGTGAAACAGGCCTGGAAACGGGCGTCCAACAACAACAGGGACGCTCTCTTAGAGCCCCCGGTAGTCAAGGCACCACTTACAAGAATGACTTTTGTTACCACCTTTAGTACACTATCAAATAGTGTTCAGAAGTCGGTGCGGAAACACTGGCGCATCCTCAATGTGGGGAATGCAAAGATCCCACTACCTTTGTTCTCTTTCAAGAGAGGAACAAATTTGCGCGACAACCTTGTACACACAAGACCGAGGGCAAAAGACAAAGGGAAAACACCAACATTATGGGACTTACCACCAGTACAGGGCCACTACCCATGTGGCTCGTGCACAGCTTGCCCACAGACACAGCCAACCAAATCTGTTGATTTAGGTTTAGAGAAACCCTGGATCCTACGGCGACACACTAATTGTAATTCAGAAAGGGTAATTTACCAGATCACATGTCCCTGTTCACTCAGATACATAGGGATGACCACACGTAAGATCAAGGTCCGTATCAGTGAACATAAAAGCACCATCAGGTGTAAAAAACAAGCTACAAGACTAACCAGTCACTTCCTGTCCCTCAACCACAGACCAGAAGATCTGCGTTGGGTAGTTTTAGAACAACCCTTTATTCCACCTCATGTCACAGACATCCACAAATTCCTCTTCATAAAGGAACAAAAATGGGTGTTCAAAATGCATAGCGACTGTGGAGGTCTGAATGACCAAATACCATGGACCTCGCTCTAAAATGACGGGTCGTATGTAGGATCTTGCACCCTGCATGAGATTTTTTCTGTTTTCCTTTGACTTCCCCATTAGATTACACACATCAAGAGTGCCATCATTGTAATCAGACAGCAAGATTTATTTGCGGAATATACCAAACTTACCGCATATTATTTCGATGCGAAATACGCTAAAACACATTCTCTGTAGTTAGACTAGATTGAACAACTGGCCTTGATCAGATTGCACCATAGTCATCAATGTTCTGAAGGGTAATTTTTAAATAAACTACAATTCCCGATGTACAATGGATTTTACGCCAAAACGCCGCGGCGTCATCAGTCAGGGACAGATTGTAGCCGCAGACCACGCACATGACAGCAGTGACGCGCGGCGAATCCTCAAATAGGATTCTCTATCGCTGAAGTACACCTCCCCTTCTCGCTCACACACCGCGAGGAGTACCGACGGAGAGGTAAGGTGTACAGGCGGAAACTAATTTTTGAATTATCCTTAATGCTACAATGTTGCATCTGTCAAAATGGTAACGGTGTCACGAGGCTTACTTAGGTTACTGGTCTTGACTTGAGGTTTTCCCGTATGCCAACAAACACCGAATCGGCAATTTTCTACTAACAAAATGCCGTATTGTTATAACTCCCTCTCTGGCGTTATCTACATCAGTCACTGGCTCTTACCCACGCAGTGTAGCAGTTGACTTTGGTGATAGAGAAATAATATTGCCATAGCCAACTGTACAGGCACTCCGCTTGTTCGAAATGGAGATACGATTGTAGACAATCTTTTCTCGACGCTCAGTCGACCGTGACTCTTCTGCCTTGTTTGTTTTTAAGGTTGCGCGTACTGTATAAGTGTTTAACATTTCGGAAGCATTTGTTATGTAATGTTTTACGCTTGTACTTTTTCCTTAGAGCGGTGCCTCCTATACCTGAGCAGTTGCCAGGTGGGGTGAGGCACATACCCAGTTTTATTCGGGTGAGTTACAATTCTAACATTTGTTCACTTGTGGTGATGGACGTAGAATTATCTAGTACACTATTTGGTAACTTTGATTAAAACCGACATTTCCAATGTGTTTGCGGTTTTTACTGTAACATGCCACCACTCTGCTTGTTTGTATTGATCACTGTTGTTGTTTTTACAGGTATCTACCTGTACCAAGACCATGGTCCAGGTTGTATGTTTTTTGAGTATCTTGTATTCACTACACCGTTAATATGCAGTAGCTTTCTGGTCCTGACGAAAGCTGGGATAGAATATATCCAAGAGCTGAAACATGTAGACCAGTCTTTACGAACACAGTTATTTGTTTAAACTGTTATAGCACTGTTTAGTTTTAACTTGGTATCAAGGTAGCACCAGAATAAACACATATTTGTACCTTGGCAACCAATTTTAAATCACCACTCATCTATCACTTGCACTGCATACATCACCCCCTATTATCACCTTTGTGGCTCCCTCGACTCGGAAAGATATCAACTGACACATTTGGGACATCCACTGAACCAATATCTACATCAATCTGGTAGAAGATGGTTCCTTGGTCAAGTTCCCAGGTTCCCAAATGATGAAGCGAGCCACTTGTTGTGGGTGATGGGAATCTTGCTCATGCATACACACACTTATGGACACATTGCGTACTTAGCTGACACTAGCAACACCTTGATCAATATTTGTCGAGTGGTTACGTTACAGTTACTAAACTTTCCTGTGACTCTCAGTTCTCCTTTTTGTATACATGTGTTGAATTGGGGATTGTGAACTGTTTGAGTCGTTAAACTACATCCCTTGGACCCCCACTCTCTTAGAGATAATTTATCGTAGTTGCCATATATAAGCACCTTGTTGAAGCTTTATAAGAATCCACTAAAAGGATATAATGACGGGTTGCTTTGGCTTCTGAAATTGTCTGAAGGATTCCACTGTGTGTACGCTTGAGAGGTTCTTGAAAATTACAACAGGAGTTCACACCTATATCACTCTACTGGTTGTAAAGCACGTCATCATTGTTTCTGCATCGTTGAGTTGCGAATCCTGGGGTGATGCTATATATTTCCAAATGTAAATCCTCATTATACTCATGGCTAATGAAGCAAAATGATGATCTTTATGCACCTCATTAATTGCTGTGAAGTCGGTGAGCTCAGATGTGCAATCCTGTGAAGCGTGGATGCTACCTTCATGCGCCGTAAGAGCTCCTAAAACCATGCACTTGAACTTACATATTAAACCAAGTCAATAAAACGTTTCTACATAGCCTGACAGCTCATTGCGAGTTAAGTGATGACATTTAGTAAACAAATTAAGCATCGAATGGCAAAAGTGCACTATGTTAAATGTAGTCCTGTTTCTCAGTAAAACCCAATAGGAAATAAAGAAAAGATAGAAATGAATCCAGAATATAAACATTATGCCCCTGCGTGTTGGACATTAGCAACTATGTGGAACTAAGGTAACTGAAACTTGTCAGTGAGCTAACTCAGCATAACAGAAGCTGTCCATGGTGTGCCAGTTGTACATGTCAGAATGTGGATATGACATGCTAAAAAATATTTACCTCTAAATGTAAGACAGTGTGAGTATAAGCAGTGTATCAAAAATAGCAATATTTGGAAGTAAATATTTTCAAACATAGCTGCATGAGAAATAAAAAAACAACCGTAACAACATCTTTTCAAGCAAATATTTATTACTTTATGGTTGCATTTCTACTTTGACTTTAAAATAGCATATCCATGGCTGTCTGATTATCCATAATTAAAGACTGTATAAAGACAAGCTAAATCTGTGTGATAAACTTCAACTAGCAGAACTTCCAACTGATGTCCGACACCATTTCCCCATAGGATTCTTTTCTGGTCTGTTACCTACTTTTCTTCAAGTAGGAAACCATTTGATCTGAAACATATTTAAAGTGGCGAGCAGTCATTTAAACCTAACACCAGTAATGTAATGACATTTAACGTGGTTTTTGTTTTGGGCTCTAGGGGAATTGTGTATGGCACATTTTCCTCATGCCAACAGTCATTAGATTAAGCAGCATCTCTCTCCTGTAGAACTGATTATTCACCCTTCACCACACTATACTAAAGCCCCCCAGGATCCCTCAACTCACCATCTCACTAGCTTTTAAATAATCCATCACACAACTAAAGAGACTGTAAGAAATTGGGTTAATGGTTAAAGGTGGTGAAACCCTTCTCGAGCAGCAACCACTATTCTTGTCAGGGTGTAGTCACAAGCAAACCCTAAATTAACCTGTGCACAACCCTCTGATAGCTTGCCACAGTGCAATCAGGTTAAGGGCCTTATTAAGAATTTGGTGGTCCGACCACCCGAGAACCCTATCCACCCCCTCCAGTAGCCTGCAGTCCAAAGACCGCTGTATTACGAGATGACCACTGTGCCGGCGGTGTGGCTGTGGAGATCTTGCAGCGGTTGTGTGTACTTTTCCAAATATATTGAGGCCTGTGTGTGCATTTTGACTGCATAGGTGTCGGACACACACACGTGCATGATACATGTGGAGAAATACCATCTACCCATTGCTGGGGTTCCGCCCATATGTGGGCAGACCTGGCAATGGGTATATGATACGAGAGGGAATCACCTGTAGATCGTCGCAAATGGGGTCATATTCCTCGGGGTGAAGATCCTGCTGTGAAGGGGGGACTTGAAGAAAGGGATCCACGTCGGAATCTGCCTAGGAGAACAAGAAAGGGGTGAGAATGCACCCCAAATCCTTTCTCACCGCCCCCCTTGAAGCAGCCGGTCAGCCCGACAAAAATCTAATCAATAGAACTGGAGACATTCATTTATAAAGATTTTAATAAAAATGGCACCAAAAGGTGTAAAGCGCCAACTGTGGATATCTGGTCACACCAGATCGGGACAAAGTCCCAAGTTCTTTTTTCTTTCTTTTTTTTTTTTTAACATCTTTTTTATTTTATTAAATCCGCTCAGTATATTTTTCACATATCAGAATTACAATGGATTCAACACATTTTGGGGAAAAAAGAAAAATAGATGGAAAAAGAACGCAAACTTAACGTTATGTTCGTATATGCACTCTCAATATCTTATGATGTTGTTACCTACTTACCGAATAATCATCTTCCCTTTATTTATACATTCAACCCCCAGGGTATTTCCTTCACACAATTATCTCTTCATTTATATTCCTCTGTATAACTTCCATCGTCCCAAAGTCACAAGTTCAAGCATGGGCCAGCTTCAGGTACCAGATAGGCCAGCTGAACAAGGTACCATAAATCCTGGTTTGTGGGGCTTTGTGGGAACCGCATCGAAGATGCATTGTGCAGTTAAAGCGATTAGTCTGTCCTGAGATGCGGCGAAGATGCGGTGCGAGGTCATGATGTGCCGTCATTGACAATTCTTCCAGCGAGGGTTTGCGTTGTGATGTCCGAATTCAAGGATGCGTCATGCAGTGGGGATGATGTCGTATCGAGGACCTGTGAGGCTACGATGCAGAGTCCGACGTTGTAGTCGAGGCTGCTGTCAATGAGTGATACGAGGGCTTGCGCTGAGGATGTGTCGCACTGCAGCGGTTCCAGTGCGGCGACAGGCTGCGATGCGGGTATTTGGGGCAGTTCTAATCCCTGCAGCAGTGATGCGCCGGTTCTGCTTGGGGCAGCAGAGGAGATGCGTCAGTTTCACAGGATCCACAGAGGCTGGCAAAGCAATTTAGGCTCACTTCAAGTGGTCCAGGACTGGGGTGGCAGCACTTGGCAGGATAGACTCAGAGATGGCAGAGTCTACGTGCAGGAGCAAGGTTGTTGGAGCCTTCTGCTCCTGAGGCTCAAGTTAGGAGGACAGCCAACTAGTCCTTGAAGTCACTTTGGGGTTCTGGGTTCAAGAGAAGTAGGTCCAGTCCTTTCTCATTCAGGCATGAAGGCAGCAGGTCAGCACAGCTAAACAGCAGCACAGTAAGGCTGTAGTCCAGCAGGGCAGCAGTCTGACCAAGTGGTAGTCCTCCGGTAGCTCAGCAGCCCTTTTCCTGGCAGAGTATCCTCAGGTCCAGAAGTGTACTGAAGGGGTGGTGTCTGAGGCAAAATATGTATTACTCTGGAAGGTGCAGGAAGCTTCTAGAAATTCCTTCTGAAGTCCCCAGGCATCCTGCATTCCCTACCCTGGATTCAGAATAGCCACAGGGGGTATGCACCCCTTGTGTGGAGGCAGGGCACAGCCAATTCAAGTGTAAGTGGGGCTGTGCCCAGCTCCTCCCTCCCATCGTGTCAGTGATGGCCCATCCAATCACACCTAAGCTCTCTATTGTATGTGGCTCTCTATGAGGAATACACAAAGCCCAACTGTCAGCTACACCTAATCATGTGACTAGAGACAGGCTACAGGCACTAAGTGACTAAGCCAGGAAAATTCCAACTATCTGAAAGTTGAAAAAAGAACAATTGATGTACAGAATGTTAAACAATGTCAAACATTCATCCCAATACAGAGATCTTGGCCTAAATCCATGGTTTTTTTGCTCCCCATGTCATTCCAGTTTAAATCCAGCCTTATGCAAATCAGTCCTGACCCTGCTCCTCATGGGAACAGTTCAGCCCAAACTGCCAGGCCTGTTCCTCCCTGGACTGGACACAAGCATCCTGGGACCAGCTTTGGGGTTTCACCCCTCATCAACCAGGCTAGCTTGACTCCAGTGGCCTGGAGAGCATGGGGCCCACGTCTGGGAAAACCCATCCCACTTGGGGTGACCAATTCAAAAAGAACAATTGATGTACAGAATGTTGAACAATGTGAAACATTCACACCAGTATAGATATCTGGGCCTACATCCAAGTGTGTAGAGTGCTAAGGCCAGCAGAAACGAGATCAGCAAAAGTGGAGGAGGAAGGCAAAATGTTTGGTAGAAGACCACCTTAAGGCTGACGGGTCTAACAGAGACCAAACCAGAACTGGGCTTTAACAGAAACACAGAAGGAACAAGGCTTCAAAGAGGCCATTCTGTAAATTTTCTGTGTACTTTCAGCACCCTTTGGTGCTCCATTTTGCCCCAGGCAACCACAGTTCCTCCAAACATGTTCCAACTGTAGTACAGACCGCCCCTAGATCCACATTGGCCTTGCTTCTTTGACGCCACCAGCACTGATAAATGAGTTTGTGCCAGTGGGCTTGACCCCTACCTTGAGAAGGAGCTTGGCTTGCAACTTTGCCCACCAATGGAAGAAAGCGCCTTGTTTGCATTTGTGGGTCAGAGGGCAGTTGAAATACTGAAATATCAGTTGCTCTTCTTTGGGACCAAGACAAATGGTTTGACAGAAGTATTACAGTCCAGGCCAGCAGCATTTGAGCCCTTGCTGCTTTTTAATGATACCCTTACAAATATTCTTGTTGCTACCAGGTCGAAACCATGTCTTTGCCCAGCTGTAAACAGGAAAGTGAGCAGAAGTCTTTGGTGCTTGGTGACCCAATTTTTTCACCAAGCCCCCCACAGCACACATACAGGCCTTGACCAGTAAGGTGAATCCCAGCTCATTTCTCACCAATTATCAGAGCGGAGCATCCAAAAGGATTAATGCTTTTGGCAAACATTTGTTTTCCTGTGCCAGCTTGGCTATGCAATCTATAAATGCAGTCTTTCTGCTGGTTCAGTACAGACACGCTGTTTGGGACATGGCCAGCAAGCTCTTGAAGGCAGTTCAGGAGGACCTTACTGCCTCTTTGGCTCAGACAATACATGAGGGGCAACAGAGGGTCAGGAATGGTATCCACGCTAGGCTGAATACCATGGATTGTCTTGGCAAGGATGTCTACACAAGTGTTGTCCTTTATAGGCTTGCCTGTATGAGGTCCACTGTGTTTTCTGGAGATATACAGGCTTCACTAATGCACATGCCCTTTGATGTTTCATGTTTCTTTGGTTAAAGGTCGTTTTTGTGTTGAAGCTTTTTAAAGACAGAAGAAGTACAGTGCATTCCATCAGTTCAGGAAGCTTTAGGGCTATTCCAACGGGATAATGTATCGGTAGAGATAGCCTTCCCAGCCAGCGATACACCAGACAACCCAGTCCTTTCGCATCTCTGGGTGCGGAACCAGCAGACAATATGCAAACAATTGGATCTCAGTCCTCTAATTCCTCTTCTCTGCTACAACAGCCACTTTAGTTTGTACTTAGCTGCTCACGCCCATTCAATGGGAGGCAGGATCCGGTACTTTTTCCAGGTTGGCGATACATCCTGTCTGATAGATGTGTCTTAAAGAGGGTACTAGCAGTCTGTGCCCTATCCTTTCTTTCCTCCACATCAATATACTTGAGCTGCGGGCCTTACATGTGGCTCTGAAGACTTTCCGGCAGTCCATCAAGGGGAAACTGGTGCAGATTCTCACAGACAACACCCCTGCCATATGATATTGCCACAGTCAGGAAAGAGTGGGGACCTGGATTCTGTGGCAGGAGGCTTAGCACCTCTGGTGACCAGAAAGATGCCCTGGCACGCTAGTACCTCCAGCTACCTGACAGAATCCATCAATGCCAGAGCAGACAAATTGAGCTTAAGTCATCTGGCAGGAGTGATATGGGCGTTCTGAAGCGGTGCGTGATATGCTCCACAAGTAGGAGATCTTTTTGCCACCATCAAGAATATGCTGTGTCAGCGATTTTGTGCACTGAAGTTTCCACAAGTGCATTTGTTAGGAGACTCAATCCTGCTTAAATTGAGCAATGAACTCCAGTATGCCTTTCCTCATTCCCCGAGTTCTGAAGAACGACCAGGCCCAAGTCATCTTGGTGGCCCTGGATTGGGCCAGGAGAATGTGGTTCCTAGAGCTTCAGAGCATGAGCATCTGTCCTCCAATCAGGCTACCACTTCGGGAGGATTTCCCGTGCCAGCAGCAGAGCAGAGACCTCCTCCTGAACCTGTGTAGTTTACACCTTGATGTGTGGAAAATTAGCAATGGTACGTAACTGCTTTTGTTCTGTCGCCTGCGGTGGTTTAGGTAATCTTCGCCACCACCAGACACCTCTCCAAAAAATCAGTCGGACATCCTTTTGTTTGTTTTGTCTTCAGCCCAGCAAGGTCTTCAGTGGGCACTGCCCAATTTTATTTTTCGGCCCTTTTGGCCTTTCTTCATGAGCTGGACCAATAGTTTTTATTTAAATCACCTGTTCTTATGGGGTTTATTGAAGGTTTGAAACTAGAATAAAAGGCTTCTGTCGCCCCATCAGCAGTGTGTGTCTGGTTGCCCTTCAAGCAGCTAGAGCCTGAGAATGTGAAATTATCACTTTATCAAAGGATCACGAGTGAAAAATCCTTCACTTCTGATCCCCGAAGCACAGCTAAGACACAATCTGGTGCTTACCAGAGTCGGCCGGTTATGAAGGCCTGTGCACGTGATCTCAAAGCATGTGTTTTTTTAGGTTGAGCATTCAAGACCTCTTGTATATACTTTAGTATATACTTATATGTGAATGTACTTAGTGGGCTCTGGAGATCAGCCCTAGGACTTGTCTACTTCCGCTTAGGGACTTTTTTCTAACTACCTCTATTTAACTTTCTTGTTAAAAAAGACCAGTAGAGGTCAGTAAAATACCAGAATTGCTTTCTGCTTGTTCAACTGCCTCTTTTAAACTGTCTTGATAGAAAACGACCAGTAAAGGTCTGTAAAATACCAGAATTGTTTCTGCTGAGGGATTTTCTTTTAAAAAACAAATTCTGGCAACTGCCTTTATTTAACTTTCTTGGAAGAAAACCACCAGCAGAGGTCAGTAAAATACCAGAATCATTTTAGCATTCTCTAGATTCCAGTCCGCGAAACGGTAAAAAATTCCGTGAACACGCGGAATTGCTTCTTCCACCTATTCGCCATGCTTTTTTCCTGTTCGTGAACGCTGTTTGGGGGTGGGGGGGGGAATATCTCGCGAACTCGCATTTTGAAAGCGCGAACAAAAAATTCCACGAAGCCGAGGATCGCGGAATTTTGGGCAATTCCGCGTTCTCCACGGAACCAAATTCCGCGAGCAGAACGGAATTTACCATCCAGGCCTAGATATGACCACCGAAGGCCCTGATTTTATATTAGGAACAGAGCTTTGGGCTATGCCATTTCCCACTGAAAGGCAATATTTCTCTCCATGTGTTCCCATACCTGGTGTGTCACGCAGTTTGGTGATTACTTTCCCTCTATGTTAAAGAATAGTAGATGTTTCAGCCCCCAGGCTAATATTCTGCATAGCTAAATACATATAAGGTCCCAAAGGCGAGGCCGATTGCATTGCAAATGCTTGTTTACACTTGTTGCCTTTTTGGCCGTCCCTCTTCACCACCTCTTGTGATATAGCCCTTAATGATTCCAAACCGCCGTAGCAGCCACTGTTTGAGACTTTTTTTAGTCCAACCAACCACTTTTCCTGAAGCGTATCAGACAGATAATATAGATTAATTATTTCCATTAAACAACTTTGCTGAACCGGATGCAAACCATCCAATACTTAAGCGGCAAAAGCTTTTGTCTATAACAAGAGATGCAGGAGGGGCGAATAAGGGACTATAACATTATTAATATGTTACCAGATGATGGGTCTGTGTATTTTTCTACAACGTGGTCAGAATCTTCTAACTAAGGCAGCTTCGATATTATGGACTGAAATTACGAAGAATTTACTGAAAGTGCTGACATTTTGAGCAGACGGCCATTTTACAGTACGAGGCAGTCACCCAAGGCACTGCCAGCAAGCGGGCTCCAGAGAGAACGTAGATCATTAACTATGATCCATTGTCAGTGAAGTGGGTGGCAAAATGTCTCTTGTCAAGGGATCCACAATTCATTGCATACATTCTGAAGCAGATACACGGAATAAGTTCACGATTGGCTCTATTTATAGCAGTACTTAGTTCATATCCTCTAATAATTATGTGTTTGAACCCCAGTCAGCTATCGTAAACTAATGAAATATTAGAGAGCAGGCAAATATTATAAGATGTCGACTTGCTAAAACGTTAATTTAAAAGGCCAAGGAAACGAATGAAATTGAAAGGTAATTATTACTCATCAAATTACTTTTTACAACTAACTCTATGAATAGCAAGCAGGTTGTCTGTTATAGTTTGCTTTAATAAAGACATTTATAATCGGAATGAGACATCTGCTTCACAAGAATTTATGGAAATTGATTGTAAAATGACTTTAAACTGGTAGTCATGTTATTGCTAATTATACAATTTTGCAACAAAATGTTACATATACAGTTTTCTCACAGTGAGTCTTTCCTGCATGTTTTTTTAGATCAGCTTTATTTTCACTTGTTCAGCTTGAATGTTTAATACAGTAATCAACGGCACACAGGGTTTTCAGGGAGCAGCAGGCTGTCTGCCAGAGAGACGTGGAAAAGTAGGACATTCAGAGTTACTAGATTTTATCTGAATTTGAAGTTATCCAATGTGTACAATTCATGAGGATACATTGCTGTTAATTGTTGAATAGAAGAAAAAATTACCAGACACAAAAGTATCCCTGCTGGAGGGGATACTGTCTCCTTGAACGATAGTGTAGGACCTAAGGTATGCCACCTTTATTGGGGTGGGAAGGGAAAGGAAACCCTTTAGTTTATATATAACCCTCGCCCACTCTAGTAGTTGCTTGCTTCACCCTGACTCTTAAAGATCAGGGTGGGCTCAAACATATTTCAGGAGCTCTTATGAAGACGTTTATGTAAGGGGGCTTAACTTTAAAGATCAATTCCTCACCCACACAAAAGGAATCCTTTATTAGTGGGGTGGGTGGGAAAGTAAAATTAAAAGACTTTGAGAGTGTAAGGATATGATGGTCCTATGACCCCAACATGTTTCAACCCTATTCTACTGGCTTTTATGAGGTCCTGGGCTTTCGTCAGGGTGGGTTAGCAAAGCGATCACTCCCCCAGTGACATGTCTAAAGTGTGGTTTTTATGATGGTATTGGTGTGCATGTAATTAGCGTGCACGTATTTTTCAAATCTTATACTTGCCACCACTAGGAATTACCTGTAACTGAAGAATTTCATGCATGATGTACATCCGATGGCGCATCAAGTTTTCAGACATGGAGAGCATATACCAGGATCTACCAGTACGGCATCACTATCAATTGGTCCCATTTTTGCATGCACATACGCCTGCCACAGTGGGTACCCTTATTCCCACAGCATACATATCTCTGTATATCTCTCCATGTATCCTATCATACATGCATCTATATATCTCCACTATATTGTGATCATGCTCACTCTTATGGAGACAGCACTCAGACACATCATGTTGTAGCCCCTGTGTATATGTCTGTAATCTATACACCCACCGTTGTTCCTTCATTAGTAGTGTCGCGGAGTTTCCATTTTGGGGTGTAAATTTCTCGATAATAGACCACCGTAGGTCTGTGTCTTTGTTATTCTTCTCCAAAAAGTGTGCTGTTAGTTTTAACACCGTTTTTTATATCTTATAGTGCTCCTGTGTTTGCTAATGCGCATCTTGATTTTTCTGGTGGTCATCCCTATGTATCGGAGACCACAGTGACAGGTGATGACGTATATTACATTGCTGCTGTTGCAGTTAGAATACGATCTTTGTTTCCAGGGTGTAGTGAGCCTGAGGTCAAAAGTTTTAGTGTGGCAGGGGGCATGCTGTACAATTCCCACATGGAAAGTGTCCTGTAACTGGAGGGAGATCCCATAAAGTGTCTAGTTCTATGTACTCACAAAAATCAGTGGTTTAGAGTCAGGTTTGGTGTGTTTCCAATATAGCTTCTGTAGGAATGTTACAAGCTCTTTTCTGTGCTTCAGATATAATCTGCTCTGCGTATTCACGTGCCCTCAGCTTTCTAGATAAGTTATTGGCTTCCCTTTTGTAATCATGTATGTGTGAGCAATTACATCTAATAAGTAAAAATTGGCCAACCGGTAAATTTTCCTTCAGTGCTCGTGGATGCACACTATTAAAGTGTAGCAGGCTGTTGCAGTCTGTGGGTTTTGTACAGAGTGAGGTGCTCAATTTTCCATCTTCAACTATGATATTCACGTCTAGAAAGGACACCTGTCTCCTGTTAGATGTCAGCGTGAAACAAAGGAACAGGTTCCTTTCGTTGAGCCATGTGTTGTAAGCTTTAATCTGAAGGTTGTTACCATATCAGATCACTAGACTGTCATCACTGTACCGTCTCCAGAGATGTATTTGATCACTGTCGGTCCATATGTTTTGTTCTGTAAACCAGCTCATGTAGAGACTGGCAATGCTTGGGGCGAATGTGCTGCTCATGGAAGTTCCTTGGCTTTGTAGATCTATTTGATTCTCAAAGGAGAAGAAAACCTTTGTGAGTGCCAATTTTGCCAGCTCCATTATCCAGTAAATGGGGGCTGCCGAACTCCAATCTTGTTCTAATAGAAGGTCCTTGATGACACGTAATCTTTGGAATACTAGTGTACAGAGCCTCTACATCAAGACAAAATAATGTTTCATTATTTGGATCATATTTCTTGTAGTATGGTCAGTAAATGTTCTGTGTCTTTTATGTAGGATCTGGCTTGTGTTACTAACTGCCTCAAGAACCAATTGGTAAACTAAGATAGTGGTTCTAGTCCTGATCCTATACTGGACAAGATGGGTCTTCCAGGCAGTGGAATTCTTCCTTTGTGTATTTTTGGGATTGTATTGTAGTAGGCTGTTCTTGGTTCAGTTGTTATTAAAAATTATTTATCTTTCTTGGTAATCCAAACTTTCTCCCTTTCCTCCTATACCAAGTGGTTAATCTGCCTCTGGAAACAACTCGTGGGGTATGTAGATATGGTGATGTAGTTCCTGTTGTCATTTAGAAGTGTTAGGCAGGCTTGTCTGTAGTCCTCTTTGTTCTGTATGACAATTGCAGCGCCCTTATGTGCTGGTTTATCACCAGATGGTCCTTCTTGCTGAGGGCGTTCAGTGTAGCATTCTCGTTCCTTTTCAGGTTCCGGTATGTAGTTGTGTTAGGCTTGTGGCTTCTATATCCTTAATGACAGCTTCTTCAAAGGTTACTTTTCACAGAAGAAAGAACCCTTGGGCCTCAGAAATAGGACGAGAGCAGGTGGTTATGCAAGAAGGTGACGCACCACACCCTGAGATATCCTTTTTATAGGACGAAATCCCTCACCCACCAAACAACCCCCAACTGAGAGGGAGGAGCTCAGGAATGTTTTAGTTATTACTCAGAGGTTTACTAAATTCAACAATGATGAGTTTCTAATCAGGTCAGGTGAGAGGTGTAGTGCAAGTTAAGAGTGATAGTGAAAAAGTAAAACTAGCTCCCAGGTTCGTAATGTACCTTTATTGACATGTCCTGGGGCTAGGGTTAAAAACAGGGCACAGTCAGTTAGTGACAATAGTGGTCTACGTGTTTCGGCCTATTGACCCTAAGAAAAGGGTGTTGCTGCTTTCGTCAGGACCAACTTGTGTTGCTATAAAAGGTAGTGAATGCCAAAATCCCAATGTTGTATGGAGTGACCAGAGTGATAACTAATACTCAAAAAGAGGTTCTGAGTAACTCAAAAGAAAAAGATACAAAATATAAAACCAGTGATCCTTATTCCATCTGTGGTATGGTTTTCAGGGGATTCACTGGCGACACCTATACAGAGGCATAATTGAAAAAACAGGTTAGAAATATCTTTTGTAGGGGTATGCAGTATTACATTCTGGGATTTCTCTCTCTGGGTTCTTAATGCTTTGTGAAGAAACCAATCAGTGACAGGCACAAAATTGAGTGCATACTCATTAACAGCTCTCAAAAATGCTAATAATGAGAGTTACAAAATGCATTTTCATAACAGTCCGAAAGATGCAAAGTGTCAACCTGTCTAAGTGTCTTACCCGTATATTGCAGGAGGACAGGTCACGCCTTAACCTGGCATTCATCACAGGAAGGGCACTGCTCTGAAAGAACAGGGAGAATGAGTCTGTTCTCTCATTCTCATCATGTTTGATCATTTAAAAGCAATTAGTGTAGTCCCTAAGTGTACCTGTAATGGGGGAAACTCAAGCGCAAGTCCCCAAAGCTATAAGAATGGCTTGGGCAGCAGGTATTAGCCATTTTAGTGTATATTGAATTAATGAACATTTGTTGTTGTGCATATCTTTGAATTACACAAACAGCGCCCCCCATGTGGCAGACTGCCACAAGTGCCGGTGTTGACTGTTAAATGTTGGTGCCGAGCACCGGAAACCACTGGCTCAAAATTAAGCACTGGGCCCGAATAACAGCAGAACCTGATGTATTCATGTATTATGGGGGCTAGATGTATGGAGGGGTCTCTCACAGATTACAATGCCATCAGCATACTAAGAAATGCCCTGGGGTCGCAGCACGAATATCAGTGCAGAAGCTGCTTGACGTTGGCGAAGGATGCAGGCAAGGTGCTCTAATGCAAGCGCAAATAATAACCGGAATAAGGGGAGTCTGTGTTGTGTTTCTCCAGGATACGCAGCTCATTGGATACCGCCCCATTGAGGCGTATTCGAGCAACTTGGCCAGTATATATGGGGAGGTGGAAGGATACCCTTTTTTTTAACCAGGATCATTATGCCTCTTGACTAGGAGTAGTATGAGAGGGCTATCCTGTGAGCAGCCCATCGGGTGCAAATGGTATGTTCAGTATGTCTAGCAGAAATTCAACTTGAATACTGTTGTCTTCTAGGTAAGCCAGCACCTGCCGCGGTTTTTGCGGGTTGTTGAGCCCCCACGCATTCCATGTTATCAGAGAGATGTTGTCTCGGGGGGGTGGTGTCCTTTATCCCATCTGAGTAGGGGGTCTCAGGGATGAGAGACTAGTGAGATCTATAGCATATGAGTGTGCCATTAAAACCAGTGGCAATATTGGAGCATAACAAAGACCATTCCAAAGGAGCGGCAGACATAGACTCCATGGTTATGTGGCAAAACAGACAAACAGTCCCCCCCCCACTCCCCACCCACTTCAGAATCCCAAACATGCCAACGATATTCCCAAGAACAGATGGCCAGGAAAATGCAGGAGCAATCTGGCTGTGGCAGTGGGTACTCATCGTGCAGTGGAGTAAATGAAACGCAATGAGGTCCAGGAGGGGATCCCTGGCAAGTTTCAGTGGACACATTGAAGGCAGTTTCCAGATTAAGCACTGGAGTCGCCCTAGAAGACACATTATTCACTGTTCCTGTTCGTCCATGACCGCGTCAGTTGAATCTAATCGCCACATCAGAAGGGTTTTCAAAAATGCAAGGGCTGCTTTAGTGGTGGTGAATATTTTCTGTGCCCTTGGTAGTAGATTCATAGACTTGCCGGATAGAGCATATTATATTTTATCCCTGCTTTTTGGAATTGGTGCTTGACAGGCATAAATTCCCATCTGGCTGCTTGAACTGCCACTGTAAAATCCTGGAAATGGGTGATTTTGTTACCTTGGTAGCTGATATCTCTACGCTCTTGAGCCACCCCTCAGGACTGCATCTCAATCCCTATAGGTCAGTAGGTTTGCAATGATAGGATGTGGGGAAGATTCAGCTGGGGCGTGTCATGAGGGATCAGTGGGCACGCTTCACCACCAGTAGGTTAGATAGATGATTTGATCCAAATATAGAAGTCAGCATTGTTTCCACATATTACTCTACCCTGCCAGTGTTCATAGATTCTGAAATACCTGTGATATGCAGATTATTGGGGCAGGAACGTGCCTCCAAATCTTCATTTTTAACTGAATTACTGCCAGCACTTTTTCCATTTTCAAGCACTTATCTGACATCTGTTGTAGGTCATCCTCTGTGCTCGAAATGTGCTGCTCCATCACCGTGATGCTCGCTGTGTGCTAGTCAAAGATTGCCGTCTTGTGATCCATACTTATATTCAAGATGTCTATCTTCCCATTGATGAATGCAAGACTTTGCTGCATGCCTGGAGTGTCTCAACAAGGGCCGCCTCACGAGATGCGCGGGCTCAGGATTCCACGCCGCAAGGTCACCATCCTGGGCCCTTGCACTGCATCGCGTTTGGAAGAGGAGGCAAGTCTTGGTGCAATCTGTTTTCCCCATGGGTGTGTATATGATGGCCCAGGGCACACGTTATAAAGTGGACAAGATATCACCCCTTCAGGGCCAGGCAAACCACCCCACTTGAATAGCAGCAATGGCACAGTGTCACAGGCAGGGAGTTAGAGGCTCCTAGTTGGGGGAGCTGAATTCTCTCTGGCATCAGGACTGTGCAGGGCACCATTATTCCAATTATTAGTGGGCTGTGTGTGGTAGGCCGCTCCCAAGGGGGTGATCAGATCGGGCGCAGGAGGGAGTTATTCATTTTCCCCAAATGTGTGGAGTCCCAGCACCTTCCCCTCACACTATACAGTCAAGCTGCCTGGTCTCTAGTTGCAACACAGTTCCCAGGAGCAAGGGCAGCAATGGGGGTGCTTTTGTGTGGCTTACCTCCAGAGCTGAAATGCTGGTAGGCGTCATCCAATGTTGCTCCTGGGGTCTGGAAGGCAGAATGGACAACAGTCAAAACCAGCTCCGGCTGACTAAATCATGTTCGGAGCCTGATTCGGACCTGCAGCAACGCCACTTCGCCCAGGACAGATCTCTTCCAGCAGTGCAGGACAACGCCCCCTCTTGTCGGTCACACTGCACCAGGATCTCACAGAAAATCGTGTCCGGCCTCCGGCCTGTTCAGCCCCCGCAGTGCGGGCCACATCGTCGCCCCTATTCAATCTCTCGGCAGGGGGGAACCAAAGGGGCAGCAGTGTGTCCTTGTCCTGGACGGCTGGCCCTCAGACATTCCTCCTGCTGGATGACACCACCCCGGGGCATTCCCAAGAATCGACCCTGGCGCTGATGGTCTCTCAGGGCTTCCCCACTGCTCTTAAAGTGGCTGCATTTAAACTGTCTGGCCAGGTGGCCTGGGTGTTCACGTGCTGCTCAGCAAGACCCATGCCCGGGGTATCGGCAATCCAAGTGGGCTCGCAACAGCCAGACAGCAGCCCAGGGCCCGGATGGATCTCACAGCATCCAGTTGTTGTAGATTGGGGTCTGAACTGCCCTGATAATGCCAGCCAGCCACACTTCATCACCCCTGCCTCGCTGGGCCACAGTAAGCTCTGTGAGCCATCCCTCAGCCCCACCTGCTCCTCCGTGCAGCTGTACCACCAGCGTTGCACTCTCCTTCAGCGGGAGGGGGCCATTGTTAATCGTTTTTGTTGTTGTTGTTGTAAGCAGACTTCCTACACTGCAACCCCCAGGAGGGCGTCGCCACACCCAGGTCTTTTTGTGTACAGGCCCCAATTACAGAAGTCTCTGTCTGAGCCTTCCCTCAGCCTGCAAGGCCGCTCCAGAGGCCCGCGACGAGGAATCGTCATCAAACCGCCTTTATTTAAAAAAATTATCAGACCTGTATTCTCCCTCCAATATCTGCAGAGTAAATCTCCCCAGACTAGGGGATCACACGGCTGGGTAAGGATGGATAGTTTGTTCCTGGCTGGCCGAGCTGCACTAAAGTGCGGCCATCTTGCCGTGGGCTCCCTATCGCCCGCCATGAGGTTAATACTAAATGTCACATAAGTGCTGCATTGAATGTTTGCACTGCCCAAATGTCTAACTGGGAAAAGAAGGCTCTGGACTCACCATTGCCGCCTGAATGGCGCGGCCTGAAACCCTGGAAAGTGCTTTGGTATATAAGAAAACTTCATTTAATACATTAGCCAAGCACCCCTAAGTGTGTCCAGAAATGGGTGTCTAATGTATAAAAGTGAACCATGTTAAATATTAGAAAAGTATGCCCTTACTGTGAATAGCTCCAAACTGCTGTTTTCTATTTCTAGGTAAAGTGCCATTTTTACTATAGAGCCCTTGTTTTATTTAAATATTTGCTTATTTATTTAGAGTTTTGTAAAGTGCTATGAACCAGTGGTAGTAAGTAACCTGTGAGCACCTTAGGTGAAATACATGAGTTCAACAATCAATCTAAGACATATAGAGTTGACGGCTTGAGAAAATTCTGTTGTATGCTGATAACCAGATGGTAAAATGGTGAAGCGTTAGAGAAGAGTCAATATAGTCAATAGTAACTGAGGATTTACCTTGCTAGCTAGAAAACTGGTTTTAGACATCTGGCCTGTATCTCCCGGGTTTTAGCAGTAGGCAGTGTGTTAGATCACAGAAGAGGTTGACCAAATATCTGCCTGAATAGGTAGATTTTTAGAAACCCTCTGAATCTCAGAATGTAGTTTTCAAGTTGTAAGTTTGTTGTGAGCTCCCTAGAAAGGAACATTTTTCATAATAGGTCCTTCATGCACATTGTTCTATGATTGTTGTTTTCAGATGTCCACTTTGAAGCTAAGGGATGGAAAAACCTAACCAGCTAGGTTGACTATTAAAAGTATCCAGGATGAAACTGAGTGATCTAAAGTTGTGAGCTGTTTTGTGTGTTTAAAGGTTCATTTTTGTAGTTTGGTCAAGAAAGTGCTAAAATACCTTTCAAAGTCTATTTGTAATATTTATCAATTTAGTTCACAAGTAAAGGTACACTTTTTTAAACCATATGGAAAAACAACTTTGTAAAATGTTACTTTCTGCTGTCTGGAAACCTGGCAGTAGTGAAATACTACTGCTGTTTTCTCCGCAATGGGGATCAAAAACAAGGTGATGAATGGAATGCTTGAATTAGTCTCAGTCACTGGCAATCGCTTGGGGCCACATCTCAATCTGCTGTTTTTTGCCCACAATGGATCGAGTCTTATGAAAATGAGTCTTGACTCTGCTCCATTGGGAACAGTTCAACCCGAACTGCCAGGCCAGTTTCTCCCTGAACCAGGACACAAGCAGACCAAGACCGGTTTTGCCCTTATTGGAGCGCATCAGCTGGATATAGCTTGATTCCAAAGGCAATGTAAGCAGGGCCCCATGTCTTGGCACACCCATCACACTTAGGGCATCAAACACAAGGTGATAGATGGAATGCCTGGATTTATCTTAGTCACTGGCAATCGCTTGGAGCCACATCCAGTCCATTGTTTTTCGCCCTCTGTGCCACCTCTGTTTGGAACCAGCCATATGCAAATTATTCTTGACCCTGATCCAATGGGAATTGTCCATCCCGAGCTGCCAGGCTAGGTCCTCCCTGAACCATAATACAAGCAACCCAGGACCAATTTTGCCCTTATCAGGGCCCATCAGCCAGTTATTCCTTGCTTCCAGGGGCACATTGAGCACGGGACTCACGTTAGTCCATACACACTTTCTTTTCACTGGCAGTAATTAGCACCAGACCCATTTTCAGTGAGAGATGTTTTGTGGGGGTGGGGGGGGATGACTCCAAGGAACAATTGCAGCATTAATGGGTTAGACTCCGTGTACCCTCATTATATTTTGATTAAAGATAGCACAGTATGGTTTCAACAGCACCGACCAGTAAAATTGATAAAAACTGAATAGTTGTCGTTATACTGGGCGGTGTGATTTTTAGCTCAAGGCACCTTTGAAGAAATATGTGCCAAATTCTGCACTCCTTGGCACATTTTACTAACAACCATTGAATATAATTCAGTGAGTTTTAAACACACTTGTAACACTTTTCACATGGGGCCTTATTTAGAGTTTGGCAGGTACAGTGCCAAAATGCAGTAAATGTCTTGTCCACCTTATTTATCGTACATATATACCCTATACATTATAAATAGGATGGATGGGCCATCCACCAAACTGTAGGGCCCAAAGTTAGAGGCAATGTGTATACATAGACATGCCCCTACTATCTATCAGCATTGTGCTTAATTGTACCTTGCTCCTGTGGGAGAAACTTAGAACAGTAGGCATGAGAGAGAAAGTAGGTGCAGGATATTTGGAGAGTGTGGACACAGCTCATTCAGTGTGTGTGGCAATGGGCCTACTTCGACTAGGCACAAGATCAAGAACTAAGCAGGCAGCTTGTGGAAAAGTGCCCCTTTTTGTCAAGGTCCCCCTAACTTTTTGCCTGGTAAATGATGTGATTTTGACTGAAGGTGCACTGGGTTCCTGCTAACCATGTCCCTAGTGCCAGAGCTCTTCCCCCAAACTGTACAATTGTTTCCCCAATTTGCCAAACTTTTAGCACCCTCTTCAAGCCCCTAATAAATGGTACCTTGGTATCTAGGGCCTGAGGTACTAAAGATGGTCCCTAAGGACTGCAGCAAAAATTACGAATATGCAAAAACCCAGGGCAATTCAACATTTTAAAATGAGTGTCCTATCTAGACAAAACGCGTCTAGGGTGAATACGAAATAAACATATTTTTCATTTATAATCACCAAAGTTAAGTTATCCATAAAAACACATCATTCTATCCAATGTCGTTGCTATATTGGTGTACAAATGCAATACTTATTCATTTTGTATAAATATATATGTTGGACATGTTTGTTGTTATTTACACTAAATGAATACATATTGCATATGTACAGCAACGACATTTGATAGAATTGTGTTTTTATGAATAGTTTTAACTTCATTGATTATAAATAAAAAATGTGTTATGTATTCACCCTGGACAAATGTTGTCATGAGCCCTTTATTTAGATAGGACACAATTTTGAGTTGTCGTGGGTTTTTGCACATACATGTTCTTGTCCCCACCTTAGGAACTCTTATTATTAGCAGGGGATCCCCATCCTTTCGCAGCACAAATTGTGCAGCGCTAAGGTATCCTTCACTAAGCACATGCAAAACTGTCATTGCAGGCTGCGTGTCTTGGTGCAGACAAAAGTGATAAGACGACATGTCACAAATCCCTGTGTGCCATGTCTCCTACCACTGCATGTAATAGTTGTAACTCACCCCTAAAGCAGGCCTGACAGCCCTAAGACAGGCTGCTTAGTACTACACGTGACGGCATACTTGCATGAGCAAATATGCCCCTGTGCTGGTCAGTTCCATTACTGCCAGAACAAGTGACCAGGGAAGCCATTTCAGAACATGTGCTGGACACTGGTGAAAACGAGTGCTCTAGCTACATGATGGCTTAAATCACTACAGGTATGTTTGATATGAAATATGTCGTATTGCTAAACCCACACTGATGCCAGTGTTTGATTTACCAATACATGCACCCGAAGGGCACCTCGGAGGTGCCTCTTGAAAACCTGCCAGGCTCTGGTGTGCTTCCGGACTGGTTTTTGCCAGCCTGCCACCCAAGATACCGTTCTAACCTTCTATGGTGAGAGCCTTTGCTCTCAGGATACCCAGAACAAAAGCCTGTCCGCGAAGAGGGTGTAACACCTCCTCCCACAGGATGACCTGCTGATTAGCCTTCTTGGGCGGGTGAGCTTCATAGAAGCTGCCACCTTTGGAATTCAAATCTGGCTCCCCTCACAGGAGAGGAAGGCTCCCCCTTGGTACCTGGGCAAGCGGGAAAATTAGCTTGTCAAGTAGGCGGGCCACCTCCAGGCTAGTACTACCCCTGAGGTGGGCTACTGTGAGGTGGTCACGGTTTTTCAGAAGTAGCTATCTTTGTGATAGCATACTTGGTAATTCTGGGACAGGGTTATGCCTACTTCCACAAGAAGTGTTCATATAGAGGGCCTAGTCACCCCAAGGGCCAGTAGCCCATTCACTTCTACCCTCCACTCAGCATTTAGGGGAGTCCCTGGCACTAGAGAAGGATATCCTGACGACAGACCAAGAAAGACACGAAGAGCCACAAAAGCAGAAGACTGAAGAGAGCACCTGACTTGGCCCCAACCCTGCGGTGTTGTCTGCCATTCTCGGCCGACCCTGCGCTAAAGACAACTCGTCCTGCAGCTGTGTGCCTCCATAACCAGGGAGAACTGCCTACCTTCAATAAAAACCAAGACCTTCCTAAGAACAGCGGAACTGCTCCCTGCAGAAATGAGAAGACTGAGGCCTCTGTAACTTCCAAAACCCAACTCCTGAAGCCACCACTGCACCCGTCGCCTCTGGCCCGAGTTGAAGTGGGCCACCGGTGCCAACAAGGTTCCCCAGCCCTCCAGAGCTCAAGTCCATCATGGTCCCACCCCTCGTGGACTCCCCAGCATCGCCTGCAGCCTCTGCATGCTGGCCCCCTTGACCATGACCGCTCCGGTAAGAGAAATCCGATGCTTAAAGACACCGCTGCGTCCGTCGCCCCAGGGCCGTGCAGAGGAGGACCCCAGGTGTCCCTATGTCCTTGAGCGTCGCAGGCCTTGAAGCCCCCTGTTGGTTCTCCGACTGGCTTCCTAGCCAGAATCTGCAGCCTCTTTTTTTAGTGACTGATCCCCCATTGAAACCTATTGGGCTCACGATTCTGTTTTGCACCCAGCCGCACCCGTGCCACTGGTGGTGTACAGTTGGTGCTGTCTTGGACCTTGCCCACCACTCATTTTAACTCCTTGAGATTGGTCTTGTAAGTTGATGTACTACTGTACCTGTTTTTAGAACTTGTTCTTCTTTCCATAGGATAACATTGCAGAACTCAGAAATTGCAGTGTCCACTTTTTGAACTGAAAAGAATTTATATTTAAAAACGTACTTACCTGAACAATTTTTCTCTCCTGCCTAAACATAAATATATATATTTGCTATTTTTATAAATTGGTGTGGATCTTCTTAAATCATGTTGTTTATTGATCATTATGTGTATTTGCAAATTTCCTGCACTCCTCTGTGTTAAGCCTAAGGCTGCTCGACCATACTACCACCTAATAGAGCACTTTGGGATTATATAGCAAGCCCCTGTCCATTCATAAGGGAACCCCTGGACTCTTTACACAGTATATCAACTTTTTGATATATCACATAAAGAGCCATTGTTTCACAGCCTTGGCGCTAAGGGCTTTTTTGTGCAGGAAAGTGTAGATGGTGGGCACCATACCTCATTTTAAGGGCCCAGAATTATTTTTCATCTACAGACTTTGATCCAGACTAAAAGAGAATAAGGTAGAAAAAGGAGGCAAAAGTGGGGCAGAAAAGATAGGAAACCTCAAGACAAATAGTGAAACAGTGACAAAGTAGGAGAGCAGGAATAGAAAAGAAACTGCAAAAAGGAGAGAGGGATTGTCACTTGGCGGAAGGAAGAGCTATGAGGTGGAATCAAAATTAGGCAGCCTTGTTATTCAACAACCCCAGCATTCAGTAGTGCTGGTGGTGAGCTTCTAAGAAAACCTTAGGCCTCTTATCCTTTGTTAAAGCAAACAAGCATTTGATTTGATTTGATTTAGGATTTCTAGAGCGCGTAGCTACACTCGGGCGTCCCAGCGCTAACGTAAAAGCTTGACAGTACTCCTGGGGGTTGATTATTGGGGGAACAACCAGGTTTTCAGCAGTCTGCGGAATGAGAGAAGATTATTTTCTTTTTGGATGTTAAGGGGGAGGCTGTTCCAGAGCTTAGAAGCGTTATAAGAAAAGCGGCGACCGCCAGCACGAGCCTTCCTTATTCTGGGAACGCTTGCTAGGAACAGGGTGTCCGATCTGAGCTGTCGGGATGATTTGTGTGGCTTGAATAGGGGTCTCAGTATTGGTGGGCCCTTGCCTTGTAGGATTTTGTGGGAGATGCACAAGGCTTTGAAGGAAATGCGTTCTTGGATGGGAAGCCAGTGAAGAGCTTTGAGGGAGGGTCTAGCTGAGCATCTAGATTTTGTTCCAGTCAGAAGTCTTGCTGCGACGTTCTGGGTATGCTGCAGTTTTTTTATAGCAGCTATAGGTGCACCCAGGTATAGGGCATTTCCGTAGTCCAGTCTTGATATAATAAGGCTCTGAATCAGAATTTTCCTAGACTGGGGGGGAATGAGCGGAAGGATCTTACGGGCTGCTCGCATGAGCCCAAAGCAAGTCCCGGCTGTCTTTCTTGCTTGGGCTCAGAAGCTGAGATCCTGGTCTAGCCAGAAGCCAAGGCTTTTGATTTCTTGTTTTGGTATGGGGGGGGGGGGGGGGGGAGCCCATGCTAGCTGGCCAGGCAAGGGTTTTGGGGAGTTTGTTTGGGTTGCCCAGAAGCATGATTTCGGATTTCTCTCCGTTGAGTTTGAGCCTGGAGTCGCCCATCCATACAGATATGTTGTGCAAGCAGGAGACTAGATTATCCATTGATTGATCGGCCTGGTTGATGGAGACGACTAGTGTGTCGTCAGCGTACATGACCACCTTTATGCCGAATGGAGAGACAATGTCATCCAGAGGGGCCATGTAAACATTAAAAAGTGTGGGACTCAGGGAGGAGCCCTGAGGGACTCCACAGTTCAGGGGGAGAGATTTAGAGTGGCCGTGGCTATCGGCTACTTGGAAGGACCTGTGTTCCAAGTAAGATTTTAACCATGCCAAAGCGGTCTCTGAAATGCCCGTTTTTTGGAGGCGGTGTAGAAGAATGGTGTGATCCACCGTGTCGAAGGCAGCACTCAAGTCCAGGAGGATCACTGCCACTGATCCTCCCGCGTCTAGAATGGACCTTGTCTCCTCAGTCACTGCCAGAAGGGCGGTATCAGTCCCCTGTCCAGGTCTGAACCCTGTCTGTGAGTGGCGAAGGAGGTTGTTAGACTCTAAAAAAGTTGAGTTGTTCATTTACGATTCTCTCTGCCACTTTGCTAATGCCTGGCAGGAGGGAGATGGGTCTGAAATTAGAGGGGTCCAATGGGTCTAGGTGAGGTTTTTTTATGAGTGCACGAACTACCGCATTTTTCCAGCTGGCGGGGACTGTGCCGCAGGAGAAAGAGGCATTTATCAGCCTTGTGAGATGGGGAGCTATCGTGGGGGCTACTAATTTAAGTTTGCTCATGGGGACTGGGTCATCTGGGGATCCACTCTTCACACGGTTGAGTGTCCAGCAGCCTCTCGGTGGAGACGGGAAGGAAGGCTCTTAGTGTTGGTGCGTCTGGGTCGATGGGCCCAGCTGGGAGGTCGGTTGAGGGATCGGGGTTGGGGAAAGTCATTGTGATTTTTAAGATTTTAGCAGAGAAAAACTCAGCGAGTTGGGTACACCTGGCACCGGTGGGATCGGCGGCTGGTTGAGGTTCAGGGACTTTCAAGAGACTTTTTACTACGCGATAGGTCTCCCTGGAGGAGTTGGAGGCAGCCATGATTTTCTCTTCGTAGTAGTTGGCTTGTGTCTTTTTGATAAGAAGTTTGTATTGTTTCATAGCAGATTTATAGGTTTCTTTGTTGTTAGGGGTCCAATCTTTTCTCCAGATGCGTTCCAGTTTTTTGCATTTTTTGCGGAGATCTCGTAGTTCCGAGGTGAACCAGGGGGATTTGTATGAGTTCCTCTTACTAGGGAGCAGTTTAGCGGGGAGAACTGCGTCCAGAGATGATTCTATCCAGTCTCGGAATTGGATGTCTGCTAGCGAGGGATCTTGGCTCAAGGTAGGGGTGGAAGCTATGAGCTGGTAGGTCCAGGCATCCGTATTTAGTTTATTCCACGGGCGCGACGGCGCTTGGGGTGAAAGGCTGGGGCTGGTCTGACTGGTGGTAGTGATACTGAGGAAGATAATGTGGTGATCAGTCCAGGGAATAGGAAGGGGAGAGGAGGTGAAAAGTTCTTGAATATTTGAAAAGATGGGGTCCAAGAGGTGGCCCTTTTTATGAGTGGGCAGGAGGTATTTCAAGGAAAGGCTGATTGCTGAGAGATCTTCCTTGAGGTCTTCCGCTATTTTGTTCCCAGGATCGTCAAAGTGGATGTTGAGATCTCCAAGCACTGTAAAGTTGGACGATAGACAGGCTAGGGAGGTGGCGGTCTCTACCAGAGAGTTAGGGAACTGTTCAAGAGGTCCCGGGGGTCTGTATATAAGTATACCCGACAGAGTTTTTTCCGGTGAAAGATGTAGGGAAAATTGAACATTTTCACAATTGAGGATTGGATTGTCCTTAAGCTGGCAGGTAAGGTGGGCTTTTGTAATTATTGCAAGTCCGCCTCCTGATCCTTGCGGTCTATCCAGATGTTTAATTGTATAGCCTGGAGGGAGGGCTTGGATTATATCTGGGTCAGATGCGGAATTAATCCACGTTTCCGTGAGGAATAGTACTTCAAGATCGAAGTTCTGAATTAGTAAGTTTATTTCGGTACTGTGTTTGGGGAGTGATCTACAGTTGAGTAGAGCCATTTTGATTGTCTGTACTTTAGGGGTTGACTGCGAGGTGAGTTTGTATGCACAGTGTTTACATTTGTTGTGCTGCTCTTCTGGAGAAATTGAGTGGAGACAGAGATCAGGGGAGTTTGTTGCTAGTTTCCTAATAGTGTCTGACGAGTAGGTAATGGGGGCTACAATGAGAGGAACAGGGGTGCTAGGCTCTGGGCACGAACTGGCACGGACGGGCGCAGACGGGCTTGCCTTTGGCGCACCTTTGGCGCGCTGGCGGCGTGCGTCCGCTGCGTGTCTGGTGGAGGCACATCCTTATGAGGATAGAATAAGGGGCGTGTCCTAAGGGCGGTGGGCGTGGCCTCACTTCCCTGCAATATGGTGGCAATTAGTTGACAGGTCCGCGGCAGCGTTTAGATCGGCTGCGCGGTATGAGAGCAGCTCTAAGGTGGGGCGAGTGCTCAAGGAAAATGTGCAACAGCAGGTGAATATTTTTAAAAAACAGCTATTCAATTCAGTGCTTTTTAAAAGAAACGGCGATCGTACCTCCCGGCTTCCGCCTCAGGAGTGTTTGTGTCAGGCTAATGCGGCTTGTTACTCAGCGCGTCTTATATAGTCTCTAGGGAGCGTGGCCTAAGGGCGGTGGGCGTGGCCTCACTTCCCTGCAATATGGCGGCAATTAGTTGACAGGTCCGCGGCAGCGTTTAGATCGGCTGCGCGGTATGAGAGCAGCTCTAAGGAGGGGCGAGTGCTCAAGGAAAATGTGCAACAGCAGGTGAATATTTTTAAAAAACAGCTATTCAATTCAGTGCTTTTTAAAAGAAACGGCGATCATACCTCCCGGCTTCCGCCTCAGGAGTGTTTGTGTCAGGCTAATGCGGCTTGTTACTCAGCGCGTCTTATATAGTCTCTAGTTGTATATAGAGACTATAGCAATGCAATAGGTCTCGCATTTACGCAAGTTTAAGCTATTGGCATTGTAAATGACAATGGGTTTTATTTATGTTTTAAAAACGAAAACAAAAAGAAAGGCATTGTTATGTGCAACGTCAATAGCTCAAACTTGCGTAAATGCGAGACCTGTTGCATTGCAAATGCGTGTTAGCCAAGTGAAGACTGCAGTCGCTGAGCGATTTCCGTCTTTCAAGGACTCAGAACCCAGAAGAAATATGGCTCTGAGGACGAGGGGGGCTAAAGTGCTGTCCCCTTTTAATGAGTGGTTGTGACCCTTTCTACCCAGACTCTGCGAGATTGGGTGTGGTGGGGCGTCCTGGTTTGTATTGTTGAGGGGGGGAGGGCTTTTTTGCTCTCCTTTGGGAAAAAGTAATTACAGACCCCCCCCCACATCCCCAGCTCCTCCTATTATCTTCCAGTCTTTCATTAATAGGGTCTTTCACGTTCTTCTCTGTGACAGGTGAGTGTGCACTGTATGTGTGGTGCAAGGTGAGTGGGCAGCTTTGTAATACAAACACATATAAATATATAAATCATGTCAGATCAAACAGCTCACTAAACGGAGGACGTTCATTTGGCGCTACAAAGAGATATGTGCTGCTGGTCTGCAGCACTTTGAAATTAGAGGGTTAGAGCTGTGTGTTCACAATGTCACGGTTAGACTCAGAGCTGTTCAGGGTGTGGTGTGTGCCTTTTGTCTGGTTGTGTGTATTGTCCAGAAGCCTTGTACCAGCAGAGCTGGGCATTGCTTACAAGAGCAGTGGCACACAGGTGGGTAACACATGACCTGGTGACCCTGGAGGCATGAGTGGTGGGACATTTAGAAACACCCACACATGCTAACAGTGACGCCAGCTGCATCATGTCACTGGGGCCTTTCAGGATGTGTTGTAAATAGAAATGCACTTCCTGGTAACAAGAGGATGGGTCAGAAACATGACTGCCAGGGATAAGTTGTTTCTGGAGTCGGGGGTGAGGCAGCTGGGCATGTGTGCGTGTGTACGTGTGCGCTTGAGACTATGTGCTTGACAGTGTGTCTCTGTGTGTTGTGTCCTTGTGCGTGCCTGTCCATTTTCACGTGCATTTCTTCTTGGAAGGTCTGTGTGTCTCAGTCAGTCTTTGTTAGAAAATGGTTGTATTGACATCTGTTTGTTGAAGTGTTTTTGTGAATCTCTGGGTGCGTGTGTGTGTGTGTTTGTTACTGTTTCCGTGTGAATGGCTGCCTGTGGGTGTTTATCATCTTCAGTGGGAATGCAAAACAACATGTATGTTAGTGTGTGTGTGCTCGCATGTGCCTGCTGCTGCGTTTGTGAGTGTGCGTGCTATTGTGTGCATGTATGTGTCTATATGCGTGTGAGTGTCTTTCTCTGTATGTGTCTGTGCGCGCATGTTTGCACCATTGTGTGCGTGTCCGTGCGTTTGTGTGTGTTTACCTAAAAAACGGTTTCCTATCTCAATGTGCGATTTATTTTAAAATGGTCGAGATTCGACTGGCTGCAGTGAACCCCGAGGCTTTCACATTTAGAGGAGAAAGGCTTACTCACTGGGCGTATATTTTAACACAGTATTCGAAGGCCAGTTCAGTGTGCAAAAAGGCAGCGTGTTATGTAATTTTACAACCCTCTATTTATAAATCCCCAATACCTGCCAGAGCAAACACACAAACCGGACCTCGCATCATGTATGCATCTTGTGTGTAATTATACACATGACAATTCGCAGTGAAAAATGTAGAAAGATTTGGAAAAACACCACGTTTGTGTTCTTGAAAAAGCTATCTAAAAAAAAGTTTCTAATTCAGCACAAAGCTTCAACCGCCGCGGAGCCGAGGAATTCATGGCGTGTGCGCAGAAAATATTCCAGCTTGAAACTTTAAAAAAAGGCCGGACCGAGATGAAAAGCGCATTGTCCTGAGTTGTGATGCTGCAGCTTTGCTTTGTTTTTGACTATAAATCGCAGGTAGCGGCTTGCTGTGCACACGGTACACACTAGAACAAGTGTCCTGGAGTGTAAAATAAATACGTATACACTCTTCGCAAATATCCGGCCTTTTGTCCAAATAAAGCCCGCTATTCTGGTGTATTTTGGGGAAAGGCAGTTTCCTGGACAGAGCCTACAGACGTTCCCCAACAATCGCCCCTTTGCTTTAAAAGATGATGATGACAGACGCAGGGCTCCTGTAATGAAGTTTGTATTTTTATAACTTTTGACTTTTTCAGAAGCCCTCTCTGGGCCGGCTTTTAAAAAGAAAGCAGCCGGGATTAAATCGGGGAACAAGGGGGCTGGGGCGAGGGGTGCGGACAGATGCACCTGCCCGGGAGGCGGATAGTTGCCTGTCTGATGTCTGTCTGGGGGGGTGGTGGGGTGCTTTTCGAGGTGCCCACGCGAACTCCCAAGATGAAAACGAGGCGGTTGTGCCACTTCATGGAGAGCTCTATGCGAGCCCCTGGGCACACCCAGCTGGACAGCGACACGCATTTTAACACACTCAAGGAGGGGCACTCTCCTTCACTACACCCCAAAATACACATTTGTGTGGCGTACGCTAGTGACCGGTTTCATCCGCTGCAGACAGGACATTCCCAAATCTCTGAATTCGCCATTTTTTTTACCCCAGAAATGCAAATATTACGTTTTACGCAAAGAGCGCAAGACAGTTGCGCGCGGCCCTCATCGCATACATTAGCTGTCGAATAAAAAAGTAAGATTTTTTGATGAGATCAGGTGAACAAGTATTGTTAAAAATACAGCGTGAAGCCGCTGCTCCTGCAAGGTGACGTGTTTCTGGCTTCCCAATCAGTGACTGCGAGGCGCAAAGGGCAAGAAAGCGCAGGTTCGACTTCGAACCGAGAAATAGTTTGAATAAAGTGAATGTCCTGAAGTCTACGCAGCTTTCAGCCAGGACAGACAGCAAGGCGCTGGGCAAAATATAATCAAAACTATTTTTTAAATGAAATAAGAAGTTAGGCGCGATGCTGAACACACACGGAGAAGATCTCAAAGTTTAACATAACTGTGAAAATAACAAAAAAAGTGCATAGCGGCTATTTAGGAGCCACTGTGTCCCGCCGCTAGCAAAAGATGCAATCCTTGTGGACTGGGCCAAAAGGAGACAGGGTGGTAACCAGGAGGGACTAAAAACCCTCCTGGACAATCGGAACACCCGGTTTTGCATAATTGGTGACTCAAAATGACGCGCACCAATGCAAAACACGGGCGGAGCTGGGACACGGCTTCTGGAATCGTAAGAAGCCCTCGTAGGACGAGCAGCGCATGCGCTGCTACGTCACAGGACCTAAAAAGCACTGCTTGTACCCAAAGCCCTAACTTGAGTGGCAGCCCTCACTCTGTTCTGTCCTCTCTTCCTTTCTGTAGCTGCCTACACAGTGTTTCCAGTTTACTGGACAGGTGGCAGTCATTGCAAATTAAATGAAAAAGAAGGCTCGCGAAATGAAGGAAGAAGAGTTTCCCTTCTCCACCTACAATAGGCCAAATCAGATTGAAGCCCCTTATTTCTCCACTGTGTCGGCTGAAAGCATGATGTTTTCTGAGAACTAGCATTTCCTGAGGGAGGCATTGAGGGGTCATTGTGTACTGAAGCTACCTTATTGCAAAAGTATAGGTTAATAAGTTCTACCCATGAGTTGCATTTGACAACAGTATGCCATCTTAGTTGTGAGGGCTGTTAAATAACATTTTTGTGTAGTTGGGACCATAGACTTCCTTGTTCATATGCTCATGGTTTTAGTGTATGTGGTCTTCTGATCTGTCTACTTTACCCAGTCTTTGTATCCATGCATCAATGTCCCTGATTGCTCTTGTTCCATCATAAGTGACGTTTTGTAAGTTTCAGTGCCTGTGTCAGTGACCCTGTGTCCCTCCATCACCATGTCCCAGAGTCCGTTTTGCAGCACCAATCTCCTAATGTCAGTGACAATCACACTGTGAGTATCCTCACATCAGTTTCCAAATGTCTGTATGTCCATTCCAGTGGCCATTATTAAAATATGTCCCATTGGCAATTTTCATTTAGTGTCCCGTAGCCAACAAATCCATCTCAATATCATCATATTGTTGTACCAGTGCCACAATTCTCTTGTCAGTGTCCCCATGTTAGTTAACTGTCACAGTGTTTTATTTTTAGGTCTCGCCTTGTTATCGCGTAAGCGATTGCAAAGCGAGACTATAGAATACGGGTTTCAAAAGTGCTCCCAAAAAGCGGTTTGCATGGCTAGCACGCGCACAATCACGCGCATCGTGCCGCCATGCAATCCGCCTTTTGGGAGCACTTCAAAGGGTCCGCTCCCCCGCCCCCAAGCACGCGCGCGCGCCACACTCCGCTACGCTCCGCCGGGCTTGTTTTTTTTTTTTGCTTAAAGTAGTTTGTGCGCTGGTGGGAAAGTTCAGCATCCCCCCCGCCTGGAATAGACAGACTGCGCTCTTCCGCTGCTGTGGCGTGCGCCTTCCAGATATAGCCTCGTTCACACGTATACTGCAGCCCCTTCCCCTTCCTCCCCTTATTGGTGATACTTTTCCCGAGGCTGCTGCTGTTTCAGGGGCACAGAGTTGGTGTACAGCGGCCATGACCCCGGGTCTTGTGATGGGCTTAGGTAGGGGTACGGAAGGGAGGTAAACACACTACGTTTCTGTTTCAATGTAGTTTTTGAGGAATTGGTAGTAAATGTCATAAAAAGGCTTCTTGGCGCTAGACATATTCAGTCAAACTTTGAGCCTTTGCAGAGATGAAGGCGCATTACGCATAGCATTTTTTGTATGTTTATTTTTGTAATTATCTTGTGTTGCCTTGATACCGCTTCGGAGCGCTTATTTCTTTGAATGAAAAAATCCACAGTAGTGGGATGACAAAATGTGAAACATGAAAAACTTGAATTTTCCTGGAATGTCTTTACGTATTTTTGTTAAATTGCATTTATAGCAGACATGACGTGGATACGGATATCTACTGTTATGGAGTACTACTACTGCTGATAGTAGAGCCAAGCCGCAGGGGAGCTAATCCCTTTCCAGGAGACCCTTAGGATGTGTGTGAGAGGGGGAGGGGCGCTTTTGTTAACTCCCTATCGGATCCAGTCCATTTGCAGGCTGGGGCCTGCCATGAGCGCAGGAAATGGCACACATCAGAAATCAATTAACTCAATTAGCGCCGACACCTGATGGCAGTCTGCCACCTTAGAATGTTTCACGTGTTGTGCAAAGGGCAGTGGGGGAAGTTGACAGTTCAAGGAATACTCCCAATGTGACGAGCTACGTAGTTCTTGCACCCTCTCTCCTGCGTTCTGCTCCTTCCCACGGTCTCCCTCTCCCTTTGTTGTACTCTGTCTTTCTTCTCGTTCCTCTGCCTCTCTCCTCTCTTTTCAGACTCCCGTTTCTTGCCTTTTCTGTTTCCCTGCTACTCTCTCTTTTATACCCACAAGTTGTCCCTTTCCTCTGTCTTTTGCTCCCCTCTTCTCTCTAACACCATCACCTTCACTCTTTTTCCTTCTCTTCTTCCTCTCACCGCTATATTTACTCCTTTCTCTCCTCTCCTTCTACCACACCCGCACTATCGCCCCGATTCGCCTTCTCGTCTTCTTTCTCCCCTTGCTTCCAGTCTTCTTTTCTTCTTCCCCACTTCACACCCGTTCTTCCCTGTCCCTACCTAGGTGCTAACGTGCACGATCTCTCGTGGTAAGGGGCTTCCCGCCCCGGTTGCCAATGCCAGGGGTTTTCACTCGAGATCTGAGGATGCTGCACATGTTCGAGATACAGGAGCCGGGTTTAATTGCCTACAAGGGCAGTCATGTGTCTCACAGCTGAAGTTTAGATGTATTCAGTCGCTCAATGTAGTGTCGGTATGTACATATGTACGTAACGTGTGTGTAGTGCACACATGCCAACAAAGACGTCTCAGGGCACTTGATCCGTCTGCAGTTTTATATTGCTCTTATTTATTGCAAACTCCACCCAAAGATGTACACGAGCACCAGTTAGTATTCTTTTCGCTCCTTCCTTCCACCCTAGGCTTCCAAAGAAGTGTCAAACCACGTGGAGATAAATTGCCTTAGACCAGACTGAATGTCATAATTTAAATCAATTTATAAGTGCACAGCTTCAAGCACACGTGGTTGAAAAATTGTCCAGCGCGACTACCACTGTGAACTGAAATGTGACTGCTTGCTCTGTCTTCTTTCTGATGTTTGTAAACTCGCAGCTTGTGGGCTGCATGGCAAACCACTTATATGGTCCCAAAGGCGAGACCTATTGGCTATGCCAATGCTTGTTGGAAAATGTATTAAGTAAATGTTTTTCATAACAGAGCAGGTCTTGCGGTATATAATCGTACGTTAATACAATTCACGTTAACAATGACTCTTCACAGTCAACCAGCGGTAATCGGTGCATGACCTCCGAAAGAAGAAAAGAAAAAAACCCACAAAACAATATGATGAACAGTGCAGTTTCAGTGCCATTGTGCATCCTCCGATGGTGCGGGCCAGAGAACCATAGGAGTAGAAGGCAATCAATTTCTCCTCGGGGGGGGGGGGGGGGGGGAGGGGGATAAGGGGGAGAGAGCAAGAGAGAGGGTGAGACTCAGTTGCGAAGGACGGAGGGGAGACATGCACAGAACCAGCCAAACATGTACCCACAGACTACTACGAGTGATGCATTCCATGAGCTGCAAACTTCGGTCCCACCAGAGCAGGCCCCAAAACTGTCAGCGACCTTTAAGGGAACTTAGGTCCGCGGGTTTCACCAGGTCATGAAGAGAGAGGCAGATGGCTGCTGTCAGGGTGGGTGGACCAGCAGATCTCATCTCTGACAAGTTAACATCCGATTCCTCCTCCCCATCATTGTCATGTAATTTGGTAATCATTGCGCCCCGATCTCCAGGTACCGCTCTGCATTATCGTCGGTACGGACCCTGCGGAGTTTACACTCCTCAGCCACTGCCCATTCTAGTAGGTCTGATAGCCATTTAGTCTACTCCGGACTGGTCGCGCCAGCCCAATGATTAGCAATTAGTCTACGGGCTAATACAAACCCCAGCTGGGGGAATCTTTACTACATTTCTTTCCTTTCAAAGGGAGGGGTTTCCCCAACAGGGAATGTTGGATCGTGAGTTTCGCGTTCACTTTCGATACCCTGCGTATTATACCGGTACCTTGTCCCAAAAAGGCCGTAGCTGAGGACAAAGCCATGTGACGTGCCCAAATTAAGCCAGTTGCCTCAATGTTAATGTCTCGTCTCTCTGCCCCATGGCAGTGATGGACTTCCCAATGCTTGTGCTAGTGTTCCAGTGATACTGTCAATATTCCTATGTAAGTATATCCATATAAAGTCTCCTGTTGGTGTCTGTATCCCTGTATTGGTTTACCCATCAATATTTTTGTTCAGGTCTTGGTGACCTCCTGTCTAGGTCCCACCTGGCATTTTTCAGTGCTGGTGCTCTAGTGACGATGACAGTGCAACAGTGCATCCCTGTTGGTACCCTTGTGTTGTGTCACTTCCTAGTGTTCTTGTCTGCGTCCATGCGTCACAGCATCATTACGTCAGTGTTACAATGCTGGTGCCTTTGTCTCAGCATTAGTGTTTGAGAATTTGTCAGTGTCTTCCTGAGTCATTGTCTCTCTGTCAGTGTTAGAGCATATGAGTATGTCTTTCTGTTTGCTTCCGTCTGTCTGTCCTATAGTTTTAATCCTTATGTGTCTATTTCCCTATCAACCCATGTCCTGCTATCGGTGCCCCAGTGTGAGTGGCACATGAACAATGACACAGAAAAACTGACATAGGTGCATTGACTCGGGGACTATTTCAGAACCCTAGTGTCATTGCCCCCACATTAGCTTCAGCATTTGTACATCAGTCTTTGTGTTCCCAGGCAAGATCACTGTGGCAGTAACCCTCCGCATAGTTGGTGTACCCAAAGTTTGCATTAGTGTCCCAGTATCAATATCAATGCCTTTGTCCCTATGTCTGTTTCCTTGTCCGTGCCCTTGTGTCAGTATTCCATTGTCAGTGTCCACGTCAGTAACCATAGGTTCTCATGCAAATGAGGGAATATTCCCTTGTGATAGTGTAAGTGCAAAGTATGCACGGTCTCTGTATAACAAAGGCCGCCCAAGCGCCTGCTACTACTCCTTACTGTAATACCCCAGGGATATAGATTGCAAGTACATGTGCCCCCATTGCATTTTTGATGATAGGGCTCCTGGTGATCGGAAAAATGAATCAGCGGTGATGAGTGCTTTGCGAATTTTTGAAGTGTTGTGAAATGATATTCCTTTAACAGACCCGCTTCAAAAAAGGGAAAGTTGACAAATAAGACATGTATTTAACTAATGCCCTCATTACAGCGACTCACTCAGCGTTGTGATTGTTCCCCACATCATGCTAAATGTTGTTGATTGCAGGCGCAGTTTCGATAATCATTTGAAAGTTAAAGAAATAGTGTGTATTGTGTTTCAAAGTGGAATTGAGGTCTTTAATTTCAACGTGCATAATGAATGTAATGATTAAGAAAGTATTAACATGAGCTAGGATTTAAATAGTAATCTCTTAACCTACCAGCCCTGCATGCTGCCAATTGCATGTGGGTGAGGTGGGGGGCAAACACTAATGTAAGGATACTGCCCCCCTCCTGTCATAGCTAAGGCCCTGATCACACCCTGAGGTGTGTAAAAAGCATCTTGCAGGCAAGGAGGGCAAGAGGCTGGGAGAAGTACTGGCCACTTCTCTTGGGATTGGCGATCTGAGAGTGGACAGGAACAGATAAACAAAGGGTCAAAGAAAAGTGCTGCCTTTTGTCATGGTTATTTCAGGAAAGGGCTTAGGTGGGAGAAGGTTTTTGAACCAGTGTCCCCATCAGACATTCATCTCTGCTCCCAGTAAATGCTGTGCCTGAGAAAGGGGAATAATTATATACCAGCACAGGCAGGAGTGAATCCTGAGTTTCATAGGGCAGAGTCTAAGAAGGGACAACTGCTCTAAGAGTGGAGCTTGTCTCCTGCAGCTTTTAATAAATGCTTCTGGAGTAGTTTGCAGGCAGGTTAGACAGAAATTGCTTTGGAGGGGTGATGGCTGATAGTGGGAATTATGTGTGTGTTTGATCAGGAGGAGTTACCACCAATCATGGGATGCTACCAAGAATTAGGGGCTTGGTGAACACTCAGAAGAAGGAAGATTTAGTCTCATCAAACTTGTGAAGAGGATTGACGAGTATCCTGCTCTCCAGTTGAATGCAGGAACTAGACGTGCTCCCAATGAGTCAGTTGGCTGGCCTTGTGTTCTGCCTCGGGCATTGAAAATGAAGAATTGATCCAGCCTGTGTGGGAGAACCAGCTGCCCAGTTAGGTGAGAACTCCAGTTGACCCTGTGGGAGCCCAGGCTGGAAAGAGACCTCAACTCTAGGAGCCGTCCTTGGAAGCGTAAACTCTAGAAGCCTTCCTTGGAAGCCACAACTCTAGGAGCCTGCTTTGTAAAGCCTCGAAGCTGTGCGAGACACCAGGAATTACATTAGCTACATCTTCAAGCAATTTTGACAATTGGGTGTAGCGGGAAACAAGGGCACAGAGGCTCATTCAACTCTTGGAGCCTGTACCATTACCATCCCAGAAGACAACAGGAAGATTATAGCATTTAAGTGTACTAGCCTGAAAGGCAGCCGGCACTGCCCTTCCCCTTTTGGCCTCTCTGAAACAGAAATGTTTGCTAGAACTTTTTATGTTTTTGTATTTGGTGCATAGGTGGTCTCCTGTGACAGCTTTTGGTAAAACATGCCAAAACGTCAAATCTGAATGACCCTTTTATATAGGTTGCTTAGTGGTCAAGTATAACAAGAGATCCTACTGCTGAAAACGCGCCCGTTGACTTTTGAAAACTCCATTTGGGGCAATAACGAATGGAGAATTCAAACTCTGACGCGTCACCTAAGCGTCTTCCTCATTTTGGCATGATTTAAACACTAAACCCCTTAAGGAGAGCTGCTATTCTCGAAATTCTTTAGGTGTGTTACATCATGGATGAAATTGAATTTTAATCATGATTCAAAAGACACCGTGGACTGTTATTTGTTGGAATCACTGTATGGAGAATAAAACACGGAAGATCTGAATACCGCGTTTCATCCCTTTTATTTGTTTAAACTTGGAGTACAAGATGGATTAATATGAAAAAAAGAGAAAGTAATGGTTAAAAACATTGAGAATAAAAATGTATGGAAATAAAAATGTATGAATCCAGAGTGGCCTACAGGCCAGTTTAATGGCTGTGCACCGGAGCATCTGTGTTCCAGGCCTATTCTGTTTCATGAGTCAGTGTGCCTTGGGCAGAAGCACACACCTCTGGTTGCACGCCAGACATTTCTTGCCTTGGAGTACTATCCTAAAAAAATGGTTAAAAATGAGTCTAATATTCCTTCTGAGTTAGACACACACAGACACTGAGGTGTTTGGTTAAATTATTTAGCGTTAAAGTTGTGAATAGTAAAAAAAAGATAAAAACACATACCAACGGTATGAGAAGTTGTCGATTACATGTCTATTATAGCAATAAGCCATAATCTGCAATTGTTGATTTCATTTCATATAACACTGCCATCTGATATTCATAGTATACAAGCTTGAGAATATAATAAGAGGAAAAAGAGCTAGTTGCTCAATTTTGGTGCACTTCTGATGAATTCAGTACACGTCTAACTTTTCCTCATAGTGTCTCATATTTGAAGTCCCTGAATTTTTCATGGTTGGCATCTTATTAGTTGTTCAACTACAGGTAGTGGTGGTCTGTCTGAGCTCTGAGTAGTCATAAGGGGAGCAAAAAAGCATTCTAGTGAGTAGAACACTGCTCAGAGAGAGGCCTCTCGTTAATCCTTTTCAGCTTTGGAGGGTAGATGGCTAAAAACTTGTTGCGGCGAATCTTTAAATAATCTGGAGTGTCACATTTAAAGAATTTAATGACCACCCAAAATTTCATAAATTGAGAACTCTCCTTCTTATAAGAGCAAAATGAAGGGATCTGAAGGCAGAAGTGATGATATCATTATCCCTTAAACAGCAGATAAGGCAAGCAGCATGACTTTAGGGACTTTACAGGTTGTCAGTTGTTTACATACACAAATGCTGGTATCGTAGACAAGGCAAGAAGACCCACAGCAATAGTTCGAGGTGAAAGTAGGAACAGGGGTAAACTGAAGCACAGACGGTAGAAGGAACACTTTGTGAGCCATCAACAAAAAGGGAATGCAAAAGATTCTGTTATTGGAAATAACCGAAATTCAATTAAAAAAAACATTGGCCATTGTCAAATTCAATCAGTCTATGGCTAAATTTGCAAACCTATTTTAGAAATGTACAAAACCATAAAGAAATAGGATTTTAAGGCAAATTAATTCATGACACAAACAGCTTCTCATGCATCCCTTCTGTGCGTTAATGAAAACTAAGAATTGCTTTGCATTTATTAGCTGGAATATGAATGAGTACATTCTAATGGCATTTCCATTTCATTTGTAATTTGTAGATTATCACAGGGAATTAAAATCTCATTACTTTAAAGGAAAAAAAGTACTACAAAATGGCAGGAACTTTTGACTTAATTCAGTGGAATGTCAGGAGGATAGTACGATAAAAGGTGTACCCTCAGACTAGTCGAAATGGAATGCAAGAAACATACAAAATTAATATTTTAAGTCAAAGGCTGAATCTACAAAAATAGCCTTTTCCAAAGCAATTTTCTCTGTCCGTGCATTACTTAAGGGTAAGCCACAGCACAGTTGTGCTAATGGCAGACATATACTTTTAAGAAAATTATAGGAAAGAATTCACACCCTCTGAAGACTGTGGGTGAAAACAGATAAGGTATAGACTCAAATTGATGACAACTAAGAATTGTTTTGTTGTTAAATTTTCTCAAAGGTCCCAGCCCACTTTTTTTGTAAACTGAGACCGCTGCTGTTAGGCACTGTGCTGGTTCTATGATTTTGTTGTGTCTTGAGCATGATGCTACTAGGTGTAAGATTCTCCATCAGAGAACTATTCTTTTTGCTGCATTAAATGAGATTTGCAATTCAGTCCCTGAACCAAATCCTCTATGAAAACCTCACAGTTGAAAACCAGAAAAGTAGTGAAAAACAGCTGTTTACTAGAAGTAATAAAAAATTCCACAGTTCTCCGTAACTTTGAAATTCTGACCCTTTGGGCAGTGGCTTGGATTGCCCTCCTTTGGTAGACCACCATGACACGGCAAGACTCTTAGAAAATGTGTGTGAGCTGTTCTCTGTAATTTAGCAACACAATAACAGTATAGTTAAGAAATAACAATTGTAATTGCTCAGTTTAATAAACAACATACTCAAATTGCAAGGGTGAAATCAAGGAATGAAAGGTTATAGTAAACATTAATTAGTTTAAAAAATAAGGGAGATAGTTGAAAATGTGTTGTTTAAAATGAAAAACGATTATATAATTCCATTATCCAACAGTGCATTTAGATGCTTATTGAAGGCAGACATCCTGCCACAACAATTATTTAAAGAGCCCAGAAGAGCTAAAGCACAGTGAGCTACCTTGATGTGCTAAATGCCACTCCTCTGATGGGGCCATTGTTGAAAGGTTTCAGTTTTTAAAATTGTAACAATCTTCAGACAAGTTAGAGTTGCGCTCCATATCACTCAGTCTTTACTAAAATGGTTGTGGTGCATTTTTCTAACCTCCCAAGCCATCAGATAATTCTTCCATAATATCATATTTAGCTTCATAGGATAATTCTAATTCAAACCCACAGGTAAATAGTTCAGTATGTTTAGCAGACACTACACTTGGTTTTGGGTTCTCTAGTGTCGCACCTACTTCTGAGTACAAGACTTTTGCAGTTTCCAAGTAGACCGCTCATTGAAGCAGGCTTCTTCTAATAGGCAGCCTGCCAAGCAGAAACAAGCTCAAATCTCTCCTTGGCTAGGTTCCAGCGCTTCCAGTTCTGGGTCAAAGCTCTGAAAGCAGAGATTCAAGTCTTTGGGGCAGAACAGCTTTTCCAAGTTCTCCAAGCTTACAGACAATAATCTTTCAGAAAGCATGAAGACGTCTTCTCTAATATGAAAACCAAGTTATGAATTGCCATTTAGACAGGAAAGGGTTATTAAAGAAATGTGTAGCACACTAGCAGTGAGTGACTCTAAAGGAATTAGTCTAATGTTTTCATGGACACCAGCTCTCTTATTACTCCCATGTGAGTAATGGTTCCTGTACTACATTGTATCAAGACACTTCCAGAGTGCTTTGTGCTCTAAAATCTATGATGAGAAAAGAGAACTCTACAGCCAGGCATCTCTTCTTCACCTCCCAACTCCAATTGCTACCAACCAATCCATATCACTCCCATCCTAGGGTTTCCAGTGCCTATTTGTAAACCCACCCCTGCATATCCCTTAGGAGGACACAATCTCGGAGTTTGATGGAAATCACCTCATGAAAAGAGCCAAGTTTGACCCGAGGTATACAAGTCTCATATAGTGTAGATTTCAACTCGGGTACTCTTCCGTTTCTTGGACATTGTGTGTTCCCCTCAAATAAAGACAGCAGAGGTCCTTCCTGGATGTTTGTGCAAAGGTGTGAATTGAAACAGGCTATGTGGTATGGGTGTGATTGAGGCATGAAAAAAGTGCCACCATGAATGCGGTTAGGCCACGATAATTATATTAGGTCCACCTTTGCCATACATTAAAACAAAATTGTGTAATTCAATTGTGAATGCAGATGTGAGAATATCAAGCTAGATTCCATTTATGTTAAAGTTGATTGTGATGCTAATTGCATGTTGCAACTTGCAAACCTGAAATACAGATCAGTAGTGCTAGGACACCCTATTCCTGAGTATCAGTGTGTCCTGTAAACATAAAAACCAATTATTAGTCATTTTTTATTTAGAAGAGACATGGGTTATTGTAAGAGCTATCAACTGTCCCTCATCAGTCAGATAATGATGAACGAAGATGTTGGTGGATGATCTATCCTGCACCCCAACTTTCAATATTGTTATTAACATTTTAGCAGGTATTATTGACCAGCGAAACACGCAGTCATTAGAGTTGCACTGAGGGGAGACCAGCATAACTTTTTGCACAGAGCACATAAGCCTAGAGTTTCTTTAGTAGACCCCAAGCCACAGCAGATGTCAAGTATACAGATTTTCCACAAATTTTTTTTTTTTTTTTTTTTTTTTTTTGAAACCGTTTATTGCAGTTTGTAAAAGTTACAGGTATGGGCCTACAACCACCCGGCCGGCCGCTAGAGTGACAAAAGCAGATTGCATACATACAGTAAAAGCCTCTCGGCAGTGCAGAGTAGTGAAACAGGAGTAATCAATGGTGCAGGCCACATAGCTCCATGCCCACAGTACGGTTCCCTTTTCTTGAATCAAAACAACACCAAGAAAGAAAAACACACACCCGCAAGGCAACCCGCGATCCCAAGTGATAGCACGTGCTCCATAAGTGGGGGATCCAAACCAGCAGCAGAACTCTGAAGAGGGGAATGGGAGTAGAGCAGGGACTGGGGGACCGCGCGCCCGCGGCCGAAGGGGGGGGGGCCGTCTAGGGAGACGGAGCAGGCGAGGCGGCCGGTAGCAGTGGCGGCTCACAAATACCCCCGCGGTAGGCGTTCCAGGGGCCCCAGAGTTTCACCCACGCCCCAGGCTTACCCCTCGCCACATACACCACCTTTTCACGAAACATACACCAATCCATATGCTCTTTCCAGGCCGACACCGCAGGGGGCCTCTGGGATCCCCACAATTGAGCAATATCACGCTTAGCTATCATGTATCCCAGAGTCACCCACCGCGTCTGCGGGACCGAATAGTCATTTGGTTCCCACACATTCAGCAAGCATCTCCTCGCTTCAGGCAGCAGCGCGACACGCGTAACCACACGCAGGACCGCATGCACACCACGCCAGAATCGCTCCACCTTCGGGCACTCCCACAGTATATGCATGAAAGTCGCCAACGCACCACAGCCACGCTTACACATTCCGTCACCAGCAAAGCCCATACGTAGAAGCCTTGGCCCCGTCACGTAAACCCGGTGAAGGATCTTAAGCTGGACGAAACGAAGGCGAGCCGGGATGGCCACCTCTTTCGGAGAGGCCACCGCGGAAATCCAATCCTCGTCGTCCAGCTCCAGCCCGTCGGCAACCCAAGCCTCGCGGAGACTAGTCAGCAGGCACGATCTATCGTTGATCAGTTTTTTGTATATGAGAGAGATCGTGCTGTCCGGGACATGGCCATCTAGCACTCTGTCCTCCAGGGGGGAAGACTCCGGAATGGATGCGACATCCGGGAAGACGGAGCCCAGCGCATGGCGAACTTGTAGGTACCGAAAGTACTCACTGCCCTGCAGCTGAAACTCCGCCTGCAGCGTCTCAAAAGTTTTGAATCCCCCCCTCGTCCAGAGATCTCCCACCGTGCTGATTCCGATCGTGTCCCACTTCTCGAAGCCCTTCGACGTCCACAGGGAGCCCAACCTCTCAGACGCGTACAGCGGTGACGCCCGGGTCAAACGGTCCTTCCACCCCATAGCTGCATTAGCCACGTGCCAGACACGCACCATGACACGCGTCGGTCCCGTCAAACGGGAGTCGGGCACGCCAGAGTAGAGCGCTCGATTATAATCGCCACCGGGCAGGAGCATCTTGTCCATCTCAAATGCCGGGTTCAAGGCGGGCCCGTAAAGGCCATGATTAATTGCAGCTAGTTGGGAGGCCCAGTAATACCGTTTAATGTCCGGGAGGGCGACTCCCCCATCGTACCACGGGAGCGTCAATTTAGCCAGAGCAATGCGCGGCCTCCCGTCCCAGAACAGGCGCCGCTGGAGGCCCTCCACCTCACGGAAGTAGCGTGCCGGGACCAAGTCCATAGTATTCTGGAGGGCGTACAGGAAGCGCGGCAGGGACATCATTTTAAACAAGGCCGCTCGGCCGAGCGGCGAAAGCGGCAGACGCCGCCAGCGCACCACGTCCTCCTTCAAGCGCTGGAGGGGGGGTAGCAAATTCCGCTCATAGCGGGCCTCCGGGTCAAGAGTGATATATATACCCAGGTACCGAAAACCTTGGGAGGCAAGCTGGATCGGACAGTCCCGTGGTAGGACCGGAGCCTCCCCGGAAAGCACATAGACACAGGATTTCGCCCAGTTGATGACCAGGCCTGAGTTGCGACCGAATGAGCGCAAAACATCAACCAGGACGATCAGTGATTTACGCGGGGAGGCGAGATACAGAAGGATATCATCAGCATAGAGAGACACACGGTCCTCATGCTCGGGGGTCCAGCGGAGGCCGCGGATAGAAGGGTGCCACCGCAGCCACTCCGCCAGGGGCTCTAGGGCCAGGGCAAACAGGAGAGGCGACAGGGGGCAACCCTGTCGCGTGCCCCGCCCCAGCGCGAATGGGGCCGAGACTCGCCCATTCACCACCACCTGCGCCAATGGGCCCGAATATAGCAATTTGACCCAGCTAATGAAACCCGGGCCAAACCCAAATTTCGCCAGCATCGCCCAGATGTAGGGCCATTCAAGCGTATCAAACGCCATGGTGGCGTCCAAGGACGCCAAGATGGCCGGCTCCCGCACAAATGGGACACGCGCGAGCACCCCGTGTAAGCGCCGCAGATTGAGCGCCGTGTTGCAGTGTGGTATAAAGCCAGATTGGTCTTGGTGGACCAAATCGCCCACCACGCCAACCAACCGGTTGGCCAACACCTTGGCGAGGATTTTGGGCTCCGCGTTCAAGAGCGAAATCGGCCTATAGGATGTGACCCGTTCACGGGGCTTCCCCTCCTTGTGGATCACCACAATTGTGGCCAGACGCTGGTCCGGCGGGAGGGAACCCTGCGAGTGGGCCGCCAGGAACATCGCGCGCAGGTGGGGTGCCAACACATCCGGGCGTAGCTTGTATAGCTCAATGGGAATACCATTGGGGCCCATGGCCTTGCCGGATGCAACCGAGCGAATAGCCAAGGCAATTTCGTCCGAGGTGGGTGGGGCGTCCAGCGAATCCCTGTCCTCCACCGTAAGGGAGGGCAGTGCGATGTCCCGAAGCAGGGCATGGGAATCTTCCTCCGAGCAGGGGGAAACCGGGGAGTAGACTTCGCGGAAATAATCCGCGAAGCAGGAGACAATGGCTTCCGGCTCAGTGACACACGCACCATCCACACTCTCAATCAACAGCACCACGCGGCTCGCTCTCTCCCTCTTATCCAACCACGCAATCAATTTGCCAGCCTTATCACCCACATCATACAATCGCCCCTGCTGCTCTCTACTGAGGCCCCTGGCCGCCTCCGTGACGAGGGCCCGATAGGCCGCCTGCTTTAGGTGTAGAACATGCAACTTGGCGTCTGTTACCCCGCTCCCCAGGTCACCCTCCAGTTCTGCAATCTCGGCCTCTACCCGGGTCACCTCCTCCCGCTCGCGCAGCCGGGCATGGGAGATGAAGGAGAGGGCCTCCCCTCTAAGGACTACCTTGAAAGCCTCCCACAGGGAGATGGCCGAAGGGACCGACCCCACATTCTCGTCGAAATATCGCTGTAAGGATGTGATCAAATCGGCACGAATGGTGGGGTCGCGCAAATACCATGCATTGATTGGGGCCACCCTGCCATCCCCCCTCGGGAAGACATCGAAATGCAACAACAATGGGGAGTGGTCTGAGATACCCCGCGCCAGATGGCGCACCTCCCCCACCCTCCCTGCATGGGCCGCCGGGACAAGGATGTAATCAAGCCGCGAGAGGCTACCATGGGCACCCGAGTGGAAGGTGTACTGTCGCAATGCGGGATGCTTTAATCTCCAGCAATCCACCAGGCCCAGCGTGTCCAAGAGGCCGGGCAGCCACGCCTGTGCCCGGGGGAGGTCCCTAGGGGGATGGCGATCCATAGACCCAGAAGCTACCGCATTAAAGTCCCCTCAACCACCAGCAGGCCACTCGGAAGGTCCAGAAGGAGGCACCCCAGGTCCGCAAATGTGGTGGCTTGTAACCCAGGCGGGACGTACACTGATATAAAGATAAACACTCTACCCTCCATTCTTCCCACCAGAACAGTGTAACGTCCCCTCTCATCATGGCGCACCTCATCAATCTCCAACGGGAGCGAGTTCTTGATCATGATACCCACCCCCCGCGAGCCCGAAGTGAAGCCGGAATGGGCCGCCAACCGATATCCCCGCCGATTCATTGCATGAAAGGAGTTACCTATAAGGTGCGTCTCCTGCAGGAAGACAACATCTGGTGAAATACGTTTTAAGTACTGCAGGACCACACCACGCTTAATCCTATCCCCCAGGCCGTTAACATTCCATGACAACACAGTCAAATCCCTACCCCCCATCAGACGTCGAAACAATCGGTCGTCCCCCACCGAGCATCTTAAAAACAACAACACAGTAGCGGGTTTGCCTTGCGGTACTAACAAACAACACACCCCCCCCCACCCCCCGGTCCCAACAGAACTCCCCCCTCCCTGCACCCCTGCATGAGCCCAGACAGCCCCCCCAAAGTGCAGTGTGCCTGTCGCCCCATAGCTAAACACTAACTAGTCCCCCAGAGGAGGAGGGAAGCCCCCAACAGACCCCGCACGACCTCCATAGGAGGGGAACATACGCAATCAATAAATGGTGAAGGAACAACGTCCAGAGCAAGGCCTATTCAGTCACCCCTCAATTCTGATCCGGCGGGCCCTCCTCGCCAGCTGTGCCCCCCCCCGCCCCCCCGGCCCCGACCACCAGGCAAAGTGTCCAACCAGTCCCCAGCCGCCTCGGGCCGGTCAAAGAAGTGCGTGCGACCATCCACCTCTACCCTCAGCTTAGCTGGAAAGAGCATTGAGTACTTGAGGTTCAGGTCCCTTAGGCGACGTTTAACACCAAGAAAGCTCTGTCTCTGCTTCTGGACCGCCGGAGTAAAGTCTGGGTAGAAATGTACCTCCATGTTGTCGAGCTTGACCGGTCCCTGTTGCCTGGAGGTCTGGAGGATGGCATCTCTGTCCCGAAAATTAAAAATCCGGGCAATGAGAGGCCGCGGCGGGGCACCGGTCTTAGGTCTGCCCCCGGGGACCCGGTGAGCACGCTCCACCGCAAAAAGCTTACTCAGCCCCCGGGGCTGGAGATGGGTCAGGATCAATTCTTCCACGAAAAGATCCGCCGCCTCCGCCTCTCGTCCCTCCGGCACCCCCACAATACGGACATTATTCCTCCGGGCCCGACCCTCGGAATCCTCCAGTCGCCGGTCCATCAGGGCGCTCGCCTGGCCAAGCCGGCGCACCTCCTTCTGGAGGGCCACCACGTCTGTCGTGAGGCTCGTTGTGGTGTGGGCCAGGGAGTCGACTCGGTCGTTTGTTTTGGACAAGTCTGCCCTCACAAGGCTCACATCCACCAGGACCGAGTCTATTTTTTGCGCTAAGGTGTCAAAACGCTGGTCCACCGAGGCCTTCATCTCTGCGATGGCGCCCATGACGTCCCGGAGGGTCAGATCCACCGGATGAGCAGATGCCTCCGTCGGGCCCACCGGGGATGCACGCGATGTCTCCGGAGATCCCTTCTGGAGCGTGTAGCGGTCCATACTGTTAGCCTGGCACGCCGTGCCACGGCGGGTCGTCTTCACCTTCGCCCGGTCGCCATCTTGTTTGGTGGACATGCTGGCTCTTCCACCGTCGTGCCAAGCTCCCCGAACGGGCCACTATACCAAGCCACGGGCGCCAGGGGGGGGGGCGGGGGCGACCACCGAACCGCAGGTCAACCCACCGCCGGCGGGTCAGCCGGGCTCCTGGACAAGACCACACCACCGCACCCCGCTCCGCAACCCGACCCTGCCTGAGAGCAAGGAGGGCGCAAAAGCGAAAGCGAAAGTGCGGGGTACGCGAGTCGCCCAGCCCCGCTCGCCGCTGTTATTCACTTTGTCCCCGGATCGCCCCACTACTCCAATCCGGGGGGCCAGCGAGGAGAAGGCCGCAACCTTCGATCGATTCTCCCACCGGTGTTCGGGGTCCGATTCGAGCCCAAAAAACGGGTGGCGCCTCAGCTCGGGTTCCCCGACACAGTCCCCTCAACAAGGACAGGATATCACCAGGATTAATTTAGGAGGTCGCGGAGGTCCTCGGGAGCCTCGCACCTACGCGGCCATCTTGGTTGCGCGCTAGGCTCCTCCCTCCAAAATTTTTTTTTTAACTGTTTTGCTATAAAGTGTTCTGTAAAGAGGTGTGCCTTCAGCTCATTCCACAATTGGAGCAGGATTGGGTTGTCCATGTAGATATGGGAATTTCATTGCCGTTTTTTTGTTTTTTCAATTCATCTCCATTAATCTCCTGTCTAATGGAGACCTGGATATGGGTGGGCCAAGAGCCTTTTAGAGGGGTGAGCAGGTCTGCCAGACAAGTGGGGGTGTTGATTGTGATGGCATTGAGATGATGTAGTTGATGGTGGTGGTTGGCAAGGCGAGCCAGTGCAATTTCACATGATCATATTTTTCAGGACCTTGATGAGGCATGCTGTGGCATGTTTGTTCTCTTTACTGGTGTGCCAGTTTCGAGACCAGGAGCCCATGGAGTAGATTGTTGACACCATCAAGATGTGAAAGTGCAAACCCTTGAAAAGCTGTTCTGAAGTTACTTTCTGAGAGGAATGGTTTTAATTTCTTTAGTAATGAAAGTTAGTACCAGGTCGTCTTGTTTTTCTTAGCAATGTGTGAAGGGTGAAGTTGGTATTCAGGGCGAATCAGAGTGATTTGGCAGGTGGGGTTCAAATTCTTCCTGGCTCTTGGTGTTGAGCAAGGATTGGATTGGTTGTTTCTTGTTGTTCTTGGCGAACAGGAACAATTCTATTTTGGTGTGGTGGATCTTTAGGTAGATGCTAAGCATCCAGATCTGGGTGAGTTGCAGGTTATATTTTGGATGTCTGTAGAGAAGGATATTTACAAGTAGTGGTCTGTCAACTGCGTATTGGTCTAATTTTATTCTGATTTATTGAACAGCGTCCCAGGGGGCTCCATGCAAAGGGTGAATATGACCGGAGAAAGAGGGAAACTTGGGCTCTTTGCAGGTGATATGTATCTTAACACACTTGTAGGGGCCCATATGCACGAGCTGGTGTCGTCTGTTGGATATGCAGGAGGTGAACCAGTGCAGTACGTTGTCAGTGAATCCCATATGAGGCTTGAAGGTATGGATGTTATTTTATTTTTATTTATATAGTGTGAACAAGACCCTTTTGGGTGTCAAAGCACTGTACAATACTATATAGATAGGTAGTTCTGTTACATCGATAACACGGGTGAGAAGATCCGTGACTGAGGAGTCCAGGAAAATCATGGGGCAGGGGACATCATTCTGTGGTCAGAGGAACGTTGTAAGGTAGATGTCTACCTGCTGCAGATTAGGACTCGTGCAGGAGAAGGTTGGCTTTGAGGTGTTATAGGAGTTCTTTGTAGAAAGCTTTTTTGATGATATGAGATGATTGAGCAAAAGACATTCTAAATGATACTAGAAAAACAGTCACTTGGGGCATGTATGACATCATAGCCCTCCAGGAAACATGGCTAATGGAGCCAATTGATGTACCAGGTAGACTGTTTCCACGCTATCGCGACCCGCACTCAGCGCCACGGGCGTGCCAAGGGGGGACAGTATACATATCCACCGCACTCAAGATCAAGGCCACTCAACTGCCCCCATCATCGGCAGATATGCAAATTATTAAACTGGATGGGATGTCCCACGGTAAAATTGGAACAATCATTTTAATTAACGTATACGCCCACCCGAAACACGCATCTAAAAAAGAGCTCTTTAAACGCTTCAATAATGTCATCTCCAACCTTCGCCTCGAACAACCAAAATGGGACATTATCTTGACAGGCGATTTCAATGCCAATCTTCTGCATCGTCCGGAAGAAGAGGATCACATCATTATAGCAAATGAGCAGTGGTGTGTAGAACCCCAGGAGATTCCACCCGTAAAGAAGACGGATACAGCTGGTAGGCATTTGATGTGGGACCTTGAGTATATTGGGTTAAGGGTGTTAAATGGAAGATACGTGCAAGATAAACCACCTTCTACAACCTACATAGGTCACCGAACAAGCTCAATTTTGGACTACACTATAGTTACACTACCCTTGCTAAGATTTATAAAAAAATTCCAAATAATCAGTTCATTAGATAGTGACCATTCAATGCAGCATATTGAAATAAAACTGACACCTTCAAGGTACCAACAAGTACAAACAATGGAAGGCGAAGTATCCACAATCAATCTGAAGCGATTGAGGTGGACAAGTACCACTCTGCCACAAATAGCGCTGGATGTCAAGAAGGAACTCCAATCCATAGTCTTAGACAAAGACCTGTGTTCTGAGACTTGGACGGATTATCTAAACAAGTTACCCAGGACAAGTATCAACACTAAAAAGAAGGCTAATTCAACACACAGTGCTGCCTTTTCAAAAGCCACACTTACTTTGAGAAGACTCTTGCGGAAATCCACAAGACGAGCACAAGGCCAAAAGGTAAATTCAAGTTCTTGGCAAGAAGTTAGGCGAATCAGGAAACTCTATAAGAAGCTAATCTGGACTGAGAAAAAACATCAAGCCAAATGAGTTCTGGTCCAAACTTTTGTATAACACAAAAAAATCTGACACCAGGGCCTTTTGGTTGCAAGTCAACTCTCTGAGCAGATCGCACAAGTTATAAGTATGACCTGTATAACCGAAAGCGCATGGGTCCAACATATAGCCGAGACCTTCTCAATAAGACCAATCTTGCAGCTGACAGAAGCTACCTCGAGCACAGTGTTCTTGAAAGACATTCCTTATGACTGGCCAAACAAGTATAAAATCCAACAGGAAAGTCTAGACCAATTATTGCGGACAAGCGACGAACTTCAAATATTACAAATAATCAGAAGAAGTAGGCAAGATGGTGCGCCAGGACCGAATAGCATCCCGCAGGCAATCTACAAGGAGGACCCACAATACTGGGCTGGTAAATTTAACCACCTGTTCCGATCTATAAACAACACACGTCAGCTCCCAGAAAGTTGGAGGGGAGCAATTATTAATCCAATTTACAAAGGTGGAGATCGAAAAAAATCCGGCCAATTACCGGTTGATAGCTCTCATTGATGCAGAAGCTAAATACTACGCATCCCTAGTATTAGCGGATCTTGCAAAATGGTCTGAAACCAACAATAAAATCCCGACAAATCAGACAGGGTTTCGCCGCGGTACAGGCACGATGGCAAACATAATGGCCTTGAGCCTAATCGCAGAAAAAAGTTTACAAAATCACCAAGCACTTTATGCCTGTTTCGTAGACTTCAAGGCGGCCGTTGACCGAGTTAGCAGGCATTTACTTTGGTGCAAACTGAAGCAGCAGGGCCTGCCTGACTCAATCCTAATTCCAATCATTGACCTGCACACTAACACCTGGATGCAGGTAAAGATTGACAACGGCCAGCGGCTAACTCGAAAGATCAGCACCCATGATGGTTTAAAACAATGCTGCGTGCTGGCACCCCATCTCTTCAATTTATTCATGGCTGATTTATCAACAGACTTGGAACAGATCAACGCCCATCCACCACGGCTAGGTCACCTGTGTGTTACACACCTATCCTATGCCGATGATGTGGTTTTACTAAGCCAGACAAAAATTGGTTTACAACGCCTATTGCAAGAACTGACCAGATGCACAAAATCAAACTTATTAGAAATAAACAGCAAGAAGACAAAGATTATGGTTATAACTCGCCGGCATAAAGCGCCACCAACTTTCGCAATAGATAAGAGCAAATTGGAAGTGGTGGAAAGTTATAAGTACCTGGGGGTACAATTAGACAAGCGCCTAAACTTTGTTACGCATTTGAATGCCATTGAAAAGAAGGGGATTGCCTTGTTACACGCTTTCAGCAATTTAGCAACCAAACTTAAAGGCCCACTGTTCAATCCGCTCTTAAATGTAATGAAAGCAAAGTTATTGCCAACAATATCTTACGGGAGCATATTACATCACGGGATAAGTGCACAGCTCATAGAAAAAATACAAACAAAAATCTACAAGCGTGTATTTGGTTTGCCAATTAATGCCTCACCCGCACAAGTGCGACTAGAATTTGGCCTGCAATCACAAGTACTGCTAAAAAAATATGAGACCGTCAAATTTTGGTACAATGTCTGGATGAACCAGGAAACAGAGATTTATCGCGCCATGTGGGAAGCAATTCATAATAGTCCTAACTCCCAGTATGCCAAATTTTTAAAAACTTCTTTAGAATCAACAGAATTGGCCTCACTTTGGAAAACCAGGCTTCCGGTATCACTGTTTAAACAAACAGCAAAGAAGGCGGCCAGCAGGCATTCGTTACTTAACGATAAGTCAGCCCTGAGTCATCGTGAACATGCCTGGATGACAATACAATCATATAAAAAGCTAGTTCCGGCAGCATATTTACAACTTGCCTTCTCAGCATATAACAAATCTAGATATCTCACATTGAGGCTGGGTAACTTACCAACAAACTTTGATCAACCAAAATGGCGGATGCAAGAAAATAAAGGGTGCGAACTGTGTGGAGCAAGAAAACAGGACTTAATACATTTGATCTGCATCTGTCCCGCCATGAATTCGGAACGTCGGAGCAGACTGAAGGCGAAGTTCAATGAAATTGGAGTGCGTACCTGTCGGTCCGCTGTTACACAAATACTGTGTTCCGTGGACCCTCAACTAATTTGCAGAGTAGTCCAATTCATAACTAATTTTGAGAAAAAGAGAGGAACCTTGGTAAAGTTCCAATCTCCAACATGAATTCGTACATCAAACATGAACGTCCTCCCTGTCCCAGATAGTGCAATTTATTAAGCATGGGATTAATTTTGATAAATGTTATGATTCATTACCTGTCTATTTGCTGTCCTATTCTCATCTTTTGTCTTTTAAATTTAGGTATTTTAAATTTTTGTAATGGTTTTTATTAACTGTACAATAAAGCTTTTCATTTATGATATGAGATTGTTGCATATAAAGCATATACAACGTACAATACCACACCATACATTTCATTCATTTTGCTGTTTGAAATGTTGGGAAAATGTAACATTGTGTGCTTTTAATCCAACAATTTATTTTCATAAACTAGGTCATCTCAAAGTTTGGCACAGCTCTTCTCCCAGAATTAATACAATCTTCTGTGTTCTCTGAGAAGCCACGTGAGGGTAGAAATGTTTTAAAGTAAATAGCTGTAGACCATGGAATTTACAAAGGCTTTTAAGCCTCCTCCTGGTGATCTGCCACAGTGGAGATGTCAAGGAGTGGACTAGTCTTATGTATTCCATATTACTCACATGATTTGGCAACTTTGCATGTATACTGTACAGAGCGGACATTCGTGCTTGCTTAAATGCAACTGTAAAGTACTTTTATTCTTCTCTGAAACTCGTGCTTCTACACCCCTAACGCATTTTTGGGTCTGCCCCTTACACTTCCACATAACACATGCATTTACTCCTGCCCCTGAAAAACAAGGGTCACATTAAACTTAGGAAGGTGGACAAAACTGTAAGGTTCTCACGAGAATATTTGTAGACATTTTAGAAGAAAAATTGGGATTGACCATACAGTGCGGTGGGTTCCTAATGGTTTTAAAATCTTTAAAACTTGTGTAAGATCATATGATGAACTCACATTACATAGTGCAATGACATGAGCAAGTTTTGGAATGTAATGGGGTGTAAAACTGCAAACAGTGGTATCTGACTACATACTCATACTACGTATCTACAGATGTTCGACCCAATAACACCCATACCCTGAGCCTATCAGGAGACTTATCCCCACGTAAAATCCCCCAATGGTGATGGCGTATTATACCTACGAGTATTGCATTCTGAGTGTTTATTTACGCTTTCTGAATACCAGTTATAAGGTATACGTAAGTGTGCATAAAGTTGTGATTGGTGCCCAGCGTAAGTAAAATTCCCTCCCCGTAACGTGCCCCGCTAGAGATGTTTCTTGCGGACCGTAAGTAGATGCACTGGCTGCCGCTGGTTTTACTGCTCCCCGTGTGACTGTCGCTGTTAAGCACCGAGGCCCGTCCATCATTCTGCGCAGCCATAAACGAAGTAACAGGTCTTCGATTATCACACATCTATGAGCGCTGCCCGTCTTCAGCTGACAGGCACGCGCGCTCGTTCAATTGTGAGCTTTTCCTTCTGAACACGCTCGGGGGCCCATATGCATTCCTACAGCTTCTGCACATTTTAAGAGCAGGGCAGCCCGTGCAGCAAAGCCGAATTAATTTCAGCTTTTTTAATGGAATGTTATGCATTAAAATGTAGTCTGCTGGTCACCAAATTAATAATTCACGGCAGGCTTCACACGGGAATACTGTTGGATGGAATTGTGAAGAAGCGAGACAACCTAAGCTTTCTGACACAAAAATAATTACCCGAGGCGTGTAATGGCCACTGCACTTGTGGAATTATGCAAATTGTGTGTACTTAAAATGAAGGCAGCTACGAATAACAGTGACCTGAATCCAAGTTGCTGCTCATTATACTCCAGACATCCGAGGCGATGAATTCCCTTTGTGGTTTGGGTCACATTATAAGTATCTCAGCCCTTGTGTGAAATACTACATTTGATGCAACTTGCACACCCCTCACAACCTGTTCTGTTGCTGGACAGCATCTTCGTTTTTAATGTCAACCTGAACTGTAAAATCTCTAGTATTACCCAAAACCAAGCACTGTACATATTCCTCAAGCGCTGCACTTTTTGTTTCATATCCTTGAGCTTGTGTTTCAGATTGTGTGTTGTTAACAAGGCTGTATGTACCACTAGGTGCTGACAGCACCTGGTGTTGCCATGTTTTCTTTCCCTGTTTATATTTTTTGTAATTAGCGACAGGTGTCTGTGGGGGGTGAAGCCCCGCCTGAAAGTTTTTAACCTGTTTCACTTAATAATTTATAATCTGACGTTTTTTGCAATTGAAGGTTCAAAACCAGTTAGTGTATTTGTGAGGGATGAAAAATACCAGAATTCATAGTATTGAATATCTTGCCTAGTTATTTAAAAACAATTTAATATAAGACCGTCATAAAAGCGTTTGCTGTTATGTTTTCCCATTGAAAGGCCACATTGCACCAACATGATGTACCTTGATTGTTTGAGCAGGATGAAAAACAAGGGTCACATTAAACATAGGAAGATGGACAAAACTGTAAGGTTCTCACGAGAATATTTGTAGACATTTCAGATGAAAAATTGGGATTGACCATTCAGTTCAGTGGGTTCTTAATGGTTTTAAAATCTTTAAAATTTGTGTAAGATCATATGATGAACTCACATTACCTAATGCAATGAACAATAATGATTTAATTTTAATTTGTATAAATGTGTGGAAATATCACAAGTGGTGTTGCAGCCTCTGAATACCGTGAAACAGGAATGTTCAGCTTCAGATGTGATCATAGAAGATAATTCTTTGCTATATTCAGGAAACTATTTCAGTTTTTGTAAGGCCTATGGTGGATACTGCATATCATATTTAATATTATATTATATTAACTAATTATCGTTTTCCTTTCCAGACTACAAAGAAAGAAGAACAGCAACTAGATTTTAAAGCCAGTCCAAAGAAAGCCGTGGAACCAACGGTCGACCTTTTAGGACTTGGTAAGACACAAGTAAATTAAATGCTCTCAGTGGCATCCACAAACCTGAATACTCGAACGCCTATGTTGAAGTGAGCATAGTGGGGTTATTTTATAATATTCCATCAAATGCTGTTGACAGAGCTTACTACACCATGATTAAAATAGACCAACCTAAGGAATAAAGGAAGCCTCTTAGAAGGGTCAGAATCTGCCAGTAACCCTGTCCTAACCAAAGTGCGCCTAATGAGCCCCTTGGCAAGGAGAGGCGGCCAGAGTGACCTTTAACGCCGTTGTAAATTGTAACATTTCAGAATGTAAATATAAATGTGTCTTATGCCTTGTTATGGTTTTCACAATGAGTTGAATACTGCGTCTTTCTTCTATAGACCATGTGTGCTGGTGACATGGGCGTGGGAAGGTACCATTATTCTGTTGTTTAATTAAGCCATTTTCTTTGCTACACACTAGTATTTAAGATTCGTTTTAGTGCCATTGGCAGTGGGCTCATTTCATACTAATGTGATATTTCATAATGTGCAAAATTACTTTGAAAGCATGTTATGTATTTATTTCAGTTCAATATTAGACAGCTGTGCAATATGCAGTGCTGCATTTTAAGACCACAAAGTATCAGAACATTTCTTATATTCAAATTTTAAAATCTAGGATGTGTAAAACTAGAGTACCAATGAGTGGTATGTTGATACAGGTGTGAACATGGAATGATGGACATTTCTAGGCATGAAGGGCGGACTCACTAGAAAATGATTTCCTTGTCTGAATAGTAATAGATGCAGGAATTGCATGGCATGTATCTATGCAATTTCCCATTACAGTGTTCACCCTTGACGGATGTGTCAACTATATATATTTGAGTTTGGGCTTATCTCCGTGTGTGTACACCATGAAAAGTCCAGTTTTTCTGGTGTGACTGGCACGTAACAAGCATTGGTAAAGCCAATAGCTCTCTCTTTTGTGACCTACTGACATTGCATTGGTTTTGAGCCACGCTTTGCAGCATGGCTAAAGTATTTTTTTTTTTAACATATTTATTAGTTTTAAGAATACAGTACAGGGTATTTGAGCATCATGCGACAACACATCCTAAGTAGCAGACATCCAATATTGACAGCATTTCTCGGTCCCCCATGTGTGTTCTGAGTCAAAGAAATTCCTCCGCACATTAACTCTAATAAAAACATAACTCTAACTATGCCTTGTACCTGTACATATTGATGATCTTGGTCATGCACCTACTTGGTATATCTATGAGTGAGTCAATAGACTCTGTTCTCATATCTATGTTAACACCTCTGTAGCTAGTTGATCTTCTGCCTTGTTATACGTTTCCAGGGGTATGTTTCTATAGGTGGCCCACCTTTCCATACTTTGGTCTGTTTTAGCGGGCACCCCAGAGTTATGATAATTGGGAGTTCCAATTCCATAATAAAATCCATGCCTGCCTTCCAGAGCGCCACTCGGGTTCGGTCTCTGCTTTCCATTGTTTGGCAATGTCCCGTTTTGCTAAGGATTAGACCTAGGAACAACAAATGTCTTTTGTACCCGTTTCCTCTTATAGTGTTCGTGCTGTGCAATAGTGTTAATTTTGGAGATCTCGGTATGTCCCAAGCTAGCACTTCAGTCAGGCAATTTAATACCCCACACCAGAAACGATCTAGGACTGGACATGACCATGTTGTGTGTATAATAATCCACATTTGTAGAGCGCGAACAATCACCCGTAAGGGTCTCTAGGCGCTGGGGGCCGTTGGGAAGATTAAGCAGGCTATTGCCCTGAGTCACATGGTGCCGGGCTAATCTGTCGCCGGCACCGGGGATCGAACCGTAATCCCCAGATTCCAGAGTCAGTCGCCCTTGTCGCGGCACCACACCTCTTCCTTCTTCCATGTGACATCGAAGACAGAGCAGAGACACAATCAGTCCCGCCGTCCATAACCTGTGTCTGGTGTAGTACACCCTGTGTATATATTTGAATTGGATTAGGTAAAGTTGGGTCGAGACTGCTGCCTCACACAGTGATTGGAGCGCCTCCGCCAAGTCATCGTCCTCAATTGGGCCGATATCAGTATCCCACTTAAGGATTCTGAATTTGTAGGGTTATTAGTGACTAGAGTTTGGTACATTTTGGAAATGTTATGATCCCCTAGATCCCCATCAACAGTTTGCCCTCTAATAGGCTATATTCTGGTATAGTAGTCAGGTCTTTAATATATGGGTGAAGGGCATGTCGCAGTTGTAAGACTGTATAGAATTGCGTCTGGGGACATGGAGAAGTCCTTACGAAGGCCCTCAAAAGATTTTAGAACCGTTCCCCTCATGACATCTCCAAGGGTAAAGATTCCAATTTGGTCCCAATTTTTGAACCCCTGGAGGTCAGTGAACTGCAGAAGCAGACGATTCTACCAAAGTGGAGTGGCTTGTGTTAGGCGAGCCCACCAGCAGATTCTACGGAGGATCTGTCGCCAGGTCATAATCACTACCCTTGTCGCCGGAGGGAGATTTTTAGGGTCAGTCCTACTATATAAGAATGAATGTATAGAGGGTTCTCCCATGATCCACTATTCGAGCCTGTATGCCGGATCCTCTTTGGACCCATACCACCATTCATTCAGTATCTGCAGCGGCGTGGTAGGACTGCATGTCTGCTGCAGCGATACCCCCGAAATCGGTGGATTGTGAACAAGTACGTAGGGCCACTCTGGCCGTACCACCCACCCTCCTTCCCCCAACACAGGAAGTGTCCCAGCATTGCGTTGACTTGACGGAACCAGGTCAAGGGGACTGGATATGGGTAAGATTTTAGTTGGTACAACAGTTTGGGCAGAGACACCATCTTAAAGATAGCCGATCTTCCATACAGCGACAGAGGGAGTGTCGACCAGTTTTTAACCTCAGTCTTCACCTTTTCGGTTGTTGCCACGAGGTTACATTCCCAGGAAATGGTTTGATTATCGGATACGTAAGCTCCCAGATGCGTGAAACCACATGCAACCATTGTAAGTTCATCCGTCCACCGACTACTCCCCATCGATCCTCTCAACGGCCACAGCAATGATTTAGATACATTCATATATAAGCCCGAAGTTTCCCCAAAGACATGCATGATCTGTATTATTCTGGGGCCAGATCGAAGAGGATCAGTCATGAAAAACATTGTCGTCTGCATATAATGCGATACGGTCAGAGATTTCAGGGGTCCACTCAAAGCCCCGGTAGAGTGCATCCTTTCTCACCCAGACCTCCAGGGGCTCAATGGCTAGAGCAAAGAGAAAAGGGGCACCCCTGCCGAGTTCCCGCTCAATCGGGCCGCTGCTGCCACCCGGATTGAGGCCGTAAGGGCTGTGTATAATAGTCTGATTAACGCTATATATCTAGGCCCCATGTTTGAATGTCGCAATAACATGAACATATAGGTACAGCTGACTGAATCGAATGCCTTGTCCATATCCACTAGTAGTAAGGCTGCTGGTCTGTCTAGTCTATCAACGTCTGCTATTGCATTATAAGCTCTCCGTATATTATGTTGAGTCGCACGTTGTGGCATGATGCCGGCCTGGTCTGGATGGATCAATGTTGGGAGGTGTGGTACCAGCTTATCCGCCAATATCTTAGCGAGTATTTTGGCTTCAATATTTAATAAAGATATGGGCTGATAAGATGCACCTAATTCAGGTGGGCGACCTGGTTTTGGAAAGACCACTATCTCCCCATGTCTCCAGTCCGGGTGCAGACATTTGGCCGTAAGGGCCTCATTTAGGGTTGCGGGGTACTGTGGGCCCAGCATCATTATATTCATTTTGAAGAATTCCCTAGGGAATCCATTGGGTCCTGATGAGCTGCCGGAAGCTATCCCCGTGACCACTAAAGTTATTTTCTCAAGTGTAATGGGGCTATCTTAGGCTTTACGCGCAGCGGCTGTCAGCGGTCGGTGTGGTATATCCCTAAAGGAGTCTTCGATCTGGGATACCGAGATGACTTCATGTTTAGTGTAAAGTGTTTGATAAAATTCAGCGAAGGCGCCGGCCACATTTGAAGGATCAATGATTATCTCGCCGGTGCCTGATTTAATTATGGGTGTTTGTGTCGGTTTCAGGGAGTGTTGACACAATCTATGTAGCATTTTCCCTGACTTATTCCCCCATTGGTAGATTCAGCTTTGTGTGGACTGCCATATATGTTTGGCCTCATCTAGGTGGATGTTTTGATACCTTCTCTGTAAGATTTCCAGTTGGCGGCGAGTGCCCCCGCCGTCTTGCTCTTGTGCTGACAGCTCAGTGTGGATGATTTGAGTGGCTAAAGTTTCGAAACAAAAAACGGGAATCCTTCGACATGGCTGCCTACATTATTTTATAGGTGTGTGCACCACTCATGATGTGGGTGCAAAACCATTTTTTTTCTAAAGCGGGGGGAGATGAATCGACATGGGGAAGTGGATATGCGAAGCAACATGGGGAGAGGATGAGTGGGCGGAAGGAACATTGGGGAGGGTGGGTGTAACTGTGAAACAATACTGAAGCGGTGGGGTGAACGGCGACACAATACGGGGAAGGTGAGGAGAATCATCATGGAGCAGGGTGGGGGGGGAACAGTGAAGCAACATGGGAATGGCGAACAGCAAAGCAACATAGGGGAGGGTGAGTGCAACATCAAAGCAACATGGAGTGGAAGCGAATCCATCGGCGGGTTTGTTTTTTTTTTAAAATAGTTTTTATTGGCATTTGTCATTTTAATACAATACAATTCAATCCCCCCCACCCCCCACTGAGGCCAAGGTTATGAAGCACCTTCAAATAAACCACCTTTAGTATATACATTAGAAAAGTAGTCTCTCACAGCGTGAAGATTTGATAGCCCTAGAAGAACAGAAATTCACATATCCTTAAGATTATTCCCTTAGATATATTTTCCTTAGCTGTGGTCTTCTATCCAGAGTATCAGAGGTTCCCAAATCATCATTCCTCTTTGTTTTTTCTTAAGTCCCTTGTTCTTATAAATTGCCACCTCCACACTACATATGGCAAGTAATCTATCTCTCCATTGAGTGGAAGATGGCGGTTGGTGATCGAGCCATGCTGTGGCTATACACAATCTAAGAACCGCCATTGCTACAAATATCAGCCCTTGTTGTTGTATTGGGCGTTCGATAGCAGCCACTCCTAAGATCATTTCTTCGCTAGAGATAGTAATTTCTTCCTGAAATAGATTCGAGATTAAATTAGATACTTCTATCCTAAGATTAGTAAGTGATGGGCACGTGGCAAACATGTGGATATCGTTAGCTGCCGCCAATGAACAACGTGGACAGGCGGTTCCCGAGCCGATTGCCCATTTGCCCATTTTATATGGTGTGTAATACAAGGAAAAAAATGTTTTATAAAATTGTGCTTGTAATTTGATTGACATTAGCAATGTTTGTGCCAACTCTAACGCTCGCTCCGGTATTACTCGGTGTACGAATAGGTTAGTTTGCCATCTAGTCAAATGTTTATCAAGATCGTCGGGGTGACTACTAATAAGGTTCTTATATATTTCCCCGATTTTAGGAGTAGTTTCCGACAGCAATTTGTCTATTAGTATAATATTTTGAAAATTACAGCGCCCCCCCATTTTCTTTGACAAGAAATCCCTGACTTGTAAGTACTTAAAAAAATCCCTATTGCTGACATTATAATCGTTACGAAGTTCTGAAAAACTTTTCAGTCGGTTTTCGATATAGAAGCAACCAAGTTGGGTGATCCCTATCCTGACCCACCTAGACATATACCCATCATGAAATATCTCAGAAAGATCAGAATTGCCACTAATTGGAGTATAGCATGAGAAGCGTCCCAACCCTAATAATTTACGGATATTGCTCCAGACTTTCCAAATTCCCTGAATAGTCTTGAGTTTAGTTTTCTTAAAAAAATTATCATTCATATGTCTCCATAAACACCCTTTACTTCTATCTCCTAATATCATTTCCTGTGGGGTCGGAATCGCACAATGACTCGGCTCAATAACTATCAGGTTTGTACAATATTTGGCCACTGCTGCCCAATAATAGATCCTAAAGTTAGGCAACGCTAACCCACCTCTTTCTTTTGGTAACATTATCCATTTTAGTGCCCTTCGTTGTTTCTTAAATCCCCAAATAAATCTGGAAAACAAAGATTCGATGTTTTTAAAGTAATGCGGGGAGAATTCGAGACAGATTGTTCTGAAGAAGTATAAAAATTTAGGTAGGATCAGCATTTTAATCAAATTGCTTCTGCCACCAATGGTTAATTGTAGATTATCAAATCTAGTTAAGTCTTCTCGGGTGCACGCTATTAGTGGGTCGAGATTTATCTGTACAATTTTATCTACCTTTGCGCTTATATTGACCCCTAGATATGTAGCGTGTTCCACAACTCTATCATCTTCCATCTCCACTTTGTCATTAATGATTATTTGAGTTTTTCCCGTATTTAGTTTATAACCAGAAGTTTTACCAAAAAGAGTTGCTTCCTTCTCAACCATCTTGATTGCCTCCTTGGGATTAGTGGTGACTAGAGCTATATCGTCAGCATAAACTAAAACTTTGGTTGCATAGTTATTAATCGTAATAGATGACACATACAGAAGGTTATCAAGTTTGCGTATAAATTGGTCTATATAAATCGCGAATAAGAGGGGCGAGCAGGGACACCCCTGTCTAGTTCCCCTCGTAATCATAAAGTTCTCAGACATATTCCCGTTTATCACAACGTTGGCCCTTGGATTAACATATAGTCCTTGGATAGCTTTGATAAAACCCTTCGTTAATCCCCGATCTGACATTGCTGCCCATAAAAACTTCCAGGAGACCCTATCGAACGCCTTTTCTGCATCCAGAAGAATAAGGGCCATAGGGTCTCCTGTAGTTTCTGTATAATCAAACAAAGAGATAACTCTCTGTATATGATCACTTGTTGATCTGCCGGGGATAAATCCATGTTGTCGGACCGATACAATTTTATGAATCATAGGTGCTAATCGCCCTGCAAGGAGTTTGGAATAAATTTTTGAGTCTCCATTAATTAAGGTTATTGGGCGATAAGAGCCCATTTCCAGCGGGTTTTTGTTTTTCTTCAGGAAGATCATTATTTTTGCTGAAGACCATGACGGTGGTGGGTTTCCTCCCTGAGCTATGGACATAAAGAGTTGTAGCATGATGGATTTTATTTGTTCTGCAAATTCAAGGAAAAACTCTGTAGGGATTCCATCTACACCTGCTGCTTTACCAGCAGTCAAGGATTTCATGGATAATAGAATTTCCTCCCAGCAAATGGGAGAGTCTAGTGAATCCTTATCTTCTTGTTCAAGGTGTTCGGTCAGCTCTTTATCCAGATAGTCTCTAGCATCCTCTTGCCCTACTAGCGGTTCCTCATATAATTTTTGATAGAACATTTGAAAAGCAGTTCTAATATCGAGTTCTTCTACTCTCAGATCACCATTCCTATCATTTATAGCTTTTATCATATTTCCCGTCATCTCCTCCGTTGTGCGAACAGCCAGCTGGTGCCCTACTTTCTCGCTGAGTTCATAAGTTTTTTCTTTGTATATCATAGCTTTGGTGATCGCTTTTTCCGTAAATATATCAGATATCTTATTTCTAGCGATTGCAACTTGCGCTAGTCCTTCAGAACCCAGACCTGTTTGCAAGGCTATTATCAAATCTGCTTCAGCTTTATTCAAATTATGATATAAAGAGGCTAGTTGTTCTTTGCCTTTCCTATTAGTACGTACTGAGAATTGCAAAGTCTCCCCTCTAATGCCTGCTTTCATTGCATCCCAAACAACCTCGATGGGAGCACTACCCATGTTTATTTCTAAAAAAGATGGTAGCCACTCTCTCATAAGAGCACGGTACTCCTCCTTTTTTAAAAAGGCTCTTTCGAAAGTCCAAAAATTTCTAGTACGAATAATATTACTACATGCAATATTCAATTCTAGAGGGTTATGGTCGAATAATACCCTTGGGTGCTTCCTCATAGTGCAACCATCCCTAATGGAATTCGACAAAAGGATATAGTTTAGACGGGCATGACGAGAATGGGGATGGGAAAAGAAAGTATATCCTTGGTCTCTAGGATGGCCCAATTGCCATCCATCCAGCAGGCCATGTCGTTCGCACAAGTCTTTAAATGCTCTAAAGACTTTAGGTTTTCTCCCTTTTTAGTTGAATACAGGGCCGGCGGTCCAATCTCCAGGTAGGTTAAGGTTTAGATCACCACACACAATAAGAGGCAAGGGCCAATGTACTAATTCATTAGAAATGCTTAAAAGGGTATCGGGGTCATCTCCTAAATTCCCATAAGCTGTACATAGGGTAACCGTATTTTGTCCACTATTGTATCGGCACTCAGCAATAGCCCATCTCCCAAGTTTATCTGCCAGAGATCGACAAAATTGTAAGCCCCCCCCTTTAGCCAGAATAGCCACTCCCTTCGTACGCGTTCCCTGGGTGGATGCAGCTATAAGTTGAAACCCCAGGGATTTCAGCAGATGTTGTTGGCTTCTCTCTATATGGGTCTCTTGTAAGCAAACTATATTAGCTTCCATGGCTTGGAGACCTTCTGCTACAATGTGTCTCTTTTTTAGGTCATTGAGCCCGCAAATATTTAAGGATACGATTCGTAGTCTAGCCATCTAAATTATGAATCTTACGTCGTGTAAGAACGATAGTTATTTTTAACCGCCCTGCTCTTCCTCCCTGGTCCCTGATCCGTTCTTTAAATCCTACTGACAAATGTATTTCTTTAGCTATACTAAAGGTACTCCCTTCACTGATTGTCTTCTCTTGGTCTTCCCCCCTTCCCTCCCTTCCACCTGTTTGCCCACCCTCCCACCCCTTCTTACCACCCTATAAGGCATCCTGGGTCCTAGGTACCCAGGTGTGGGCGTCGGTATGATCGGTGCGCCTGCTCTTGCCCCGTTGCCTAATTATATATACCCTAGATAAATCGACTAGAGAGTGATATAAAGACATTAATTCGTTCAACCATTTCATTACAAACTAAAGAACAATCTCAAATATACCAGATATTAATATCATATTTGTATATCAAGTTTTTCGTTTGCCAGCCCCAGCCCCTTTCAATGATATGACCACAAGCTTCAGCAAAAACCGCATACCATGTCCTTTACAAAATTTTTTTTTTTTTTTCCCCTTATTTGTCATTATTTTGTTTTAGTTTCTCCGATATTTCCCTCAGATACGCCTCCGCCTGGATTTCACTTGAAAAACTTTGCGATGTTCCCCTGAAGTTGATTTTTAAGCGAGCCGGATTTTGCAGATATACTGAAGCTCCAATTTGTTCAAAGGGGGTAAAAAGTTGTCTCATTCGCCATCGGCGTTCAACAGTTGCATGTGCAAAATCTGGTCTGACAAAAAACATAAAACCCTTGTATTCCTTTTTACTAGTAGGGCTTGCCAGATCATATATAGCTTCGCGCAATGTGAAATTGCCAAAATTAACTAGCATAGCCCTCGGGTATTGAGGCGGATTATCAGAGCGTTTTGGTAATGTAAGAGGGAATCTATGGGCTCGTTGAATTTCTCTGTCCATATCCCATGAGCTGAGTTCCGGAAATGCAGATTTAAGAAGGTTGACCACGAAGCCCCTTGAATCACTTCCTTCTGCGCCCTCAGGAATCCCTAGAAAGCGTAAATTATTTCTCCTTGCTCGGTTTTCATGATCTTCAACCTTGGCCATTAAGTCTTTTAATAAGTCATCTTGTTCCTTAGCCTGGATTTTAAGCTTGCCCACATCAGCTTCTAAGTTATCTGTACGTACTTCAGCACAGCTCAATCTATCAGAGATCTCCAAACAGGTATTCCCCACTTTATTGATAGCCCCCTCAAGTTTTTGAATAGCCAGATGATTCCGGTGGCTATCTTTTTTTGCATCTTTATGAAGGATTTTGATTGAGTTGAGGACTTCCCTCAGCGAGGGCTCTGCTGCTGTTCCCGATCCACTGCCATATTTCTTTCGCGTTTGCCCCCCTTCTTCTTCAGGTTTACTCATGATGATCTGCCTCCGATCTGGTTCGACTTTTGATGCCGGGTGGGGGCTCTTGCGAGTCGATTTAGCTCGGCTTGAGGTTGTCTCCGTATTGCTGCCCGGATCTGTTGTTTCCTCGACGATAAGTTTACGTTGCCTCTTGTTTCTACTTCTTTTCCTTTCAATCTTTTTTTCTGGGCGTTATGTCTTGTCCTAATTCATTCATATTTTTTGGATTCATAAAGTCTGATGCTTCCGGGTTTAGACCTTCAGATTTAGAGTCCTCGCTAGCTTCACTCTCCTCACTTGGATCGCTGGAAATGGAGAGACCTGTTTCGTACAAATCTGAGTCTGATTCTTCGGAGCTTGCGTCGTTAACTAGTTGGGGATTTTCCCCTGAGGGGTGTATTTGTAGTTCTGAAGGAGCATAGGCGTGGTTCTCTCTACCTGCCTTACGTCTGAGGTGACTCTCGTTATGGTCCAGTGTGCTTGTGCCAGCTCTATAGCCTTCAGCACCGGGGCATGTGTCCACATTTGGATTTTGACTGGGACCCGTAGTGAATTTATCCCCTTCAGCTCCCGATTCCAGGCGCGCTGCCAAATCTACATTGCCATAAACTCTCTCTTGCTTGTCTTGATGAGGCTTTAGTTTCAATAATTTCTCATTATTAGAGCCAGTACATAGCCCATCCTTAGTGAGAGGGCTAAATAAATTGTCTATCCTAGGCTGTGAGTCCATTGATTGACCAGATGATTTGGCCGCAGCCTTCAAGTTTTTAATAGTTTGCATCCTTTTTGCCTTTTTCTCTAGTAGCGCATCTTCTGTTTCCTTTCCCAGCTCTTTCTCCTTCCCTTTTCCTTTCCCTTGATCATTATCTTTAATTGTCTTCTTATCTGCATCACTATTTTTAGTTTTTATGTCTTGTTTTTTAGTTATTTTGCCATCTTGTTTCCCCTCGTGGTTTTCCTTTGCCCGGGATCCCCTAGTTTCTGGTCGTTTTTGCGAGTCTTTTGCCATTTGCGGGTATTGTTGGCTTCTCGTGCCTTTAATAATTCCCTGGCTTTCTGTCCACTCTAGTTTCTCCGACTTCTTTTCCAGGCTTTCTTGCAACGCCGTGTCCTCCGTGTCCTCAGGCTGAGTCAGTGGTAGAGTATGTATGACTTGTGGCGAATGACTTGTGCCTAGTGGGAGTGGTAATGGTATTGTCAAAGAATTTCGCTGCCTTGGCTTCGATGCTCGTTGTCGGAGTATCTTTTGTCTGTTCGCATTAGATTTCTCACCAATATTTATACTCAGAGAGCTATATGCTCTTTCTCGAACTGCCCCAAATTCAATTTCGATTCCTGATGTCGTATCAATAAGTAACTTAATAACAAATTGTGCCGCACTGCCAGTAGCTACTGATGTATTAGCACGTATCCCTTTGACTCCTTTCGATCCTTTGGCTCCACTGACTCCCTTGGCTGTCAGTCTTTTTTTAGTCGCAAAAGGACCTGTCTTTTCAAGACATTTCAGGTATATAGGGTGACAGTCTTGTTGGGCTAGTATTGGGTCGATCATGCGCGTTGCCTGAACGAAGCACCCCGACGCCCCCAAGCGATTTTTTTTTTTTTTTTTTTTTTTTTTTTTAGCCCCTAATCCGAACTCAGCCTCAGCCTCATACCTTAGACCTCAGACTTCAGAATCTAGCCGAGTTCAGGCCAGGTTCAGGTTTCGAATACAGATTCCGATCAGGTACAGGTATATATAGATATATATAGATATGAATGTATTTATAATAACAGTATACCAGTATAATAGCAGTAATATTCAGTTACAGTTGCTGTCCAGTTCAGCTCAGCTCAGCTCGAATTAGTTTCCTTTATATCCTCTCTCCCCCAAACTTCTCCAGATTTCTAACTCAGTTCTCTCCCGGCTCTGTATTCTTTTTTCCCCCCCCTCCTCTTTATCTTTTGCCTTCTCTTATTATTTTCCTTTTCTTTTATCTTCTTCTTCTTCTTTCCATAGGGTTTTTCAATCCTTTATCCTTTATCCCACACGATCCGATAATTCTGTCAGTATTTTATTTTAGTAAATCTTGACTGACAAGCCAGCCAATGACGTTGGCCTTATCTTCACGCAGCGTATGTCGAGTAACGTGCAAATGCGCCTCTTTAAGCACGTCCTATGGTGTTCGCCGATGAGATGTCAGTCGATCCGTCAAGCAGCGGGTAGGCAGACTGATAAGCAGGTCGGCAGAACCAGCCGGAGAGAAGCTCCTGCGCTAGTTTTCGCTGTGGTGAGTTGCGGATAAGGTTTGAGCTGTGAATGTAAATGTGAATGTGAGCGCAAGCAAGTAATTGTAGCTGTAGCGCATTTAGAGGGATCTCGTCTCGTCTCATCCCAGGTTAGAGTTAGAATTCTCCTCGCTCACTCTCCCCCGGCGCTAATCTCAGATTCGAGTGCTCAGTGCTCCGAGCTCAGGGTTCTGTGCGCTCTACGGCTTTGAGTCTCCGGGGGGCCTATAGCATTTTTTTGGGGGGGCTCAAATGACTCGAGGGTGGCTACTTCTTTTTAATCACACACCAAAATTTCGGGCGCTCAGCCAGCAGCATTACATTATATTATATCGTTATATCATGTAATCGTCGTCAGTCCTAAATCGCTATTGGATCCTCTATCGCACACAGCCGATGTTATTGCATCATTGCAGCAATACTCACAGTCTTTCAGCGTCTCGCTGAGTTGGCCCCAGTTGTAGCTGTTGTAGCTGTTGTTTTCGCTTTCTTTTCCCCGAGTCAAGCCAAGGTTCCCTGCAGCCGCGAGTCTCGGCTCCCTTTTCCACGGCTCTGGTCTTCTCCCGCCTCACCTCACCTCGGCTCACCACAGCTCGGCTCATTTCACCTCAGCTCACCATGGCTTGACGTAAGCATTGGCATGAATTGAATGCCTTATTTCGGCGGTTCAGTATTCTGAATCTGATTTTTGTTTTTTGCTTTCTGGTTTCAGGTTCAGTTCAGTGCTCGGGTTCAAACAATAACTCGAATCATGTTTTTTTTTAGGAGTGCTTCCACCCCGAAACAAGGCGATTAACACCGCAGAGATCACAGGCTGCCATCTCCGCTGATCATCCGCTCTTGTCATCCGTTAATCATCCTCTCTTGTTGTTCTCCTGATTAAAATCTCTGAGTCAGCATGATCATCTAGCAGACATGGGCTAGGGCATGGACACTCAATTCCGTCCGTTCATCTCCACTCTCCTAGTCCTAGTCAGGTAGGCTGCAGGCATGGAGCAAGCTTCCAGCGTCTTCTCACACTGACGCCATCTTGCCTCAACCCATCGGCGGGTTTGGAAGGGATGCAATAGCTATGGTAGGAACATGTGAGTAAATGGAACGCCGGGGTTGGGGGGAAAGCAACACGGATGGCATTGGTGAGCATAGCAATGGGGAGAAGCACACAAACCAGCATCGGGAAAGTGCAGGGGGGAGATACAAAACGTATTTCTCCATAAGAGTCTTGCACACATTTTTTTTAAACGTAAGATTTTTTTTGAGTCTTGCAAATTTCCTTTCCAATTTGTACTTGTTTCCTAGTCCTTCTCCTGAGGAGGAGAGACCTTTTATAGCCTTTGTCACCGCATGGCCCATCCCGGACTTCTGGCAGGCTTTTTGTTACCTGTGGTAGGGAGGCTACCTAGTACCAGGCTTGTGAACTCATAGACTAGAATGGGTATTTCTCTTCCTGAGGACATATATACTCATTGTGTTAGGGCCAAAAAACTTTCCAATGCCATGCCCGTATGCTAAATAATGTTTTTGACCGCCGTCCTTTTGTCTTTGGCAGGGCGAAGAGGCAGTATTTTGCCAAATGTTTCAGGCGGGCAAGCATGACAAAGAAGTAGGGATTACCCGATAACATAAGCAATGCAGCAATTTCCTTTTAATAGCAAAAACAACATTATTTTAACTCCAACCTTTTAAACTCAGTAGGCGAGCTCATTTTGTTTTAAAGAGCTAAATGTATTATTAATGCACTTGTGTATCACTGCATAAAATGTTCTAATCATCTTTCCTCTGAGGTTTACAGATGAAAATTACAAAGCAATCTTAAAATCCAAGATTGCTGCTAAAAAAATCGAGCTTCTCTTTATTAGATGTTTTGATTATTTATAAGGCTACCACAGTACAGGCATCTCGTGAAGACATCCAGGCATTGCCTTTTGGGTGGGTTGATAGAATTATAGATTGGATTTTAATGTGTACCCCTGTACCGCTCACTTCTGCACTATTCTTTTGTCTTGCCTGCGAAACAAGGTCCCTCTCGAAATACATTAACGAAGTCTCTCGCGTTAAAATTCCGTTTTTTAAGGGTGTTAGGGTGGGGTTTGTGATAGTGTGAGGCTGCATGTATGTTTTAGTTCATCATTAAAATAACGGTAATACAGAGATTGGCAGGCTCGATAACGTTGCTGCTGTGGATTTCTAAGAACAAACGGGAACTTGATTTTAGTATTCAGTTCAGTTACATGAACCCCATATTTTTACTCACACGGAATTGACCTCGAGTGTTGTCGACCTGCAAGCACTGACCGGTCTAATGAGGAGGAAGGAAGAGAATCCGTGTCTCTACTTGGCAACAAAACCAGTTATCCGGATGGGATCCACGCGATATTCAAATCCCTGCTGGCTTGCTCTCGTGGAAGCAGAGAGGGATCTTGATATATTTTTTTTAAGTTACAGCACGTCGTTTCTAAAGGAAAACATATAATGGTATGTTGTTATTCCCACCTGTCACTGTTTTAAATAATGGTTAGAGATCAAACAAACCTCCTGTGAAGATGTGGTTATAAAAATGATTGTCTGATTTAGTAGGTTTACTTTGTTAGCAAAAATCGAGTGTTGATCAACCCGTTTTACTAGGCGAAGCACTTAAAAAGTGTGCTATAAGAGTAGCCCCATCGGATTTGGGAACGTTATTTTGCGCATAAAACGACATAGGACATTTTGGAAAGATTTGAGCACATACCAGAAGCTCTTGTTGTTTAAGCACCCTCTAGTGTAATGAAGGCAAGCTCTGTTTTGCAGTGCGTTTAGAAGTCATATTTGTGTAGAGGTGCCCACGACCAATTTGGCAATTTTAAATGTGTAAATACTCAGTAGTAAACATATCAAGTAACAGTGATTGTACCATCATCAAAGCACAGGAATCCATCTTGGTGAAAAACTTATTAAAAATAAAAACACTAATTAAATTTGAAATACGGGTAGAGTTGCTCAATTTGCCTAGCACTATTATAAACCAACTAAAATAGATTCCTTGCAAACACTGTGCCTTTTTATAGGCAGTACTGATGCTCGTGGTCTCCTCATATTCCCAAACTGGATGAGAATAACTCTTTACACTGTACATCGCGCTTTAGTTTCAACGCCACATCATTGACACACTTCTATAAAAGAACATTATCCTGATCATTATCTGCCGGCCATTACTGCTTTATTTGCCAACATTTATGATCAAAAATAGATAGGAGTTTTAAGGGTTCTAAAATGATAATTAGCAGCCTGCGGACATCTCTGGAAATGGCACCTAATTACCTTTGACCTGATGCTATTACAGGAAAATGACATTGCGTGATCATCAATAGGACAGTAACTGAACAGAAAATAGCATCATGTGACCCAGATACGATTGCAGTCGCACACACATTTCTTTACTCTAACTCATACCACTAGTTTGACACCAGAGTTTCTCAAGTTTTCCCTGGCCATGCATGTTTAGCATTTTCAGACTAGGATATTTGCACTCTTGGATTTTTAGACCTGTTTATTTCATTACAAAATCAGGGCAATAAGTCAAGCAAAAGGATGGATTGTATGTTTACTGAGTACTCACATAGGATCCTGGGAAACTTGATATCTCTGTTCACACTAAAACTAAGATGATGCTCCTAGAGAAGTCAGGAGGTCACTTCACATGGAACTGGTACAAGGATGTTCTCCCCTTTGTAGAGAGCATAGGGGAGAGTAGAGGGAGAAGAGAGGGAGCATTTTTCTGGATACAGGTTTTCAGCTTCTGCAGAGCGTTGCAGGGAGTGCTAAAAAAACTCAGAGGAGGAAAAGAGTAGAAAATGGTTCTATGTAGTCAGAGAGTGTCTGGTCTAGCAGGAAGTGCAGTGAGTACACATGTGCAGCACAACACAGGCTTTTACCCCCTATTGCGGAGACTGGTCATCTAGCAGAGCTCCAGTCTCCCCTTGGCACTCACTAGGCATGGTTCCAGTGCTTGATGTTGTACCAAAATTTTATATGGATCCTGATGTGCTGAAATATTCATCATGGTGTGCGTTGCAAACTATAACTGGTGAATTTCAGGATTTTTAGGGGTTGGAATTTGCTGAACCATAAATAAACTTTAAATGTGTTTGTACACACACATTCTTTACAAATATTCCCAACTCCTCAATTTCGGAGGCGTTAATCCAATAACAACGGTTTATTGCGGCAGCACTAGAAGTACAACACATTCCGGTTGTAGACTGGCTTTGTCTCGATCAAGACCAATGCGGCTACTGCAGAAACACGAGTGCCTTTTCTTTTGGGAAAGTGAGGAGCGTGAAGTATTTGTGGGGGCACTGCGGCTAAGCATCCAGTTGAGGCACCGCCACCTATCTGGCTGCGGGCTGGAAAATATATATATATCGCTACCAGTCTCTCTTCTAACAAGACAAGAGTGTGACACAGCTCCGGGGGATCAAAAGTAGGCTTTAATGTTGTAAAAGCGCTGGCAATACAAGGGTCCCTGAAACGCTAGGCAGACGCGTTTCAGCCTTTAATTGACTTTCCTCAGTGCCCATTTCAGTGTCCTCGATGTTCCAGGGAGTCTGTTACTCAGTTGTTTAAAAATGATCACACCCCATCACGTGATCACTAGCTCCTCCTATGCCTCACAGCTGCAAGGCACCTCGCACTATTCCTGCTGCTGCTCTGCATTCTGGGCGTTGGAGTTCACCTTTAGAGCCCAATGAAGTGACGGGACTTCTAATACATCATGTGATGCCTCCAAACAGTGTTGGCCGGTGCTCCCTCGCCACTGCAGCCGTTCAGCAGGTAAAGTCCTTCGTCTGTCCCCCTTAATCAGGCAAAATGAATTCTGCCTCCTCGTGCCCCAATGCAACAAATTCCACCAAGTGGGGCACTGGGGGGGGGCGACGCGTAACAGTTTTATGCGCAAACGAAAGATTACAGGTAAAACGCGTTGCTCCAGAACGAGAGGGCGGTCACAAGCCAGCACCTGCAGGCTGGCAAAACATCGCTACCAGTCGCTCTTCTAACAAGAAAAGTGTGTGACACAGCTCCGGGGGATCAAAAGTAGGCTTTAATGTTGTAAAAGCGCTGGCATACAAGGGTCCCTGAAACGCTAGGCAGACGCGTTTCAGCATTTAATTGGCTTTCCTCAGTGCCCATTTCAGTGTCCTCCATGTTCCAGGGAGTCTGTTACTCAGTGTATATATATTTTCAAGGCCCCTGGTGGGTCGAAACGCGTCATGGCGGCATAGCACGAAGAAAATAAACTCATTTGCACAAAACAAGGAGTCTGTTCCCTTTCTGGTTCTGGGGTGCAGGGAACCGGCGGAGAAAAGGAGTACTGAATGAATATATATATATATATATATATCTATATATATCCAAATCCAAAGTTCAATTACGTACGCTCTCAGGTAGAAAAAGGCAGAACACCAATATCTTTGACCAAGTTTAATTACACAATGTTTTTCAGCCAACGGCCTTGATCACGTGTAAAAGTACACAACACAAGCATTAGCTGATAAAGAGGACTATGCCTATTGACTGAAAAAACCATGGCAGCCATATTGTAGTGGTGAAATGTATATACAATATTAGTTAGTCATAAGGTTCTACAGAAATACTGTTAAAACATACAAAAATGCCCTCCTGAACGTACACGTCTGATGTACACATAAACGCAAAATAAATAGGAGTTCCCAATGTTCGAATAAAGGAAAAATTCAGGGAAGAGGTGCCTCAAAGCTCATACATGGAATATATAAAGACAAATAGCGGCACTGTACATATTAACAACAAATCTGATGTGTATGTATGGTGGGCAAGTGCCCATGCACTACAGAACAGAATCTCATTAAGAGATATGTTAAACTTTAAGTGCTTGTGCGCATTCCTGTCATAGTGTAAACACAAATGGTGGTGCACCGGAAATGCGGATATCAAAAATATCAATAAAGACAGTGCACAGCAGGGCAATCACGGGCGAGTGCCCTTACACACAAGGGGGCAGCTGCCAAGGCAATGGAAAAATGGCTTGTGCACCTACCAGTTAGCTGCTGGTGAATAAATCTATTACATTACGATGTGACGGGTGTGCAAGCAGGTCGGGGGAAAAGGGTAGGATGCCCGTGCAAGTGAATACATGAGACAGGGTCCCTTCCTTTTCTCCTGTAAAGGAAACACAAAAAGAAGAAGAAAAAATGGTTAAAAACATGTGATAACAACTTATTGCAATAAGTTCATATAAATGAAGAACAAATTAAAAACAGTTCCTAAAGCACACCCACGATGGGTAGGAAGCAGAGAGCCATTAAGGGCAAAGGGGTAAAAAACATGTAAGTTATAGACACAGCCGTATCTATACAAATACAGAAGCAAAAAAAAGACAAATCCCTTAGGAAAGTTACGATCCTTCCCTTACATGGATGGACAATTCCTCATCAATATTCAATCCTCCCGGGCTCTTGGTTTGGAAATCTATAATGAATCTAGATTCCCGCTGCCTGAGAGTAAGTACCCTGGACTTCCTGACACCTCAATTGAGGATAATTAATGCAATACTACAGAGTCCAGAGTGCAGCGCGAGCTGCCACGCCCACTGGGGCGGGATTTCAGGAGTTAAATTGCGTGTTTTTGTTAGGCTGTTTCTTTTAATGCAATGCCTTTGATGAAGTGTGAACAACACGAAACGCATCAGGTTGGGACAATTTGTGCCGTGATGCGTCCTTTTCCTCTTACAAGCAGCCGATATTAAAATCCTGAAGCTGAACCAACTTGCGTGAAGGCTCATCTGTGGGGGATAACCTTTTTTTGCTGTGTGTGTGTATATGTATATATATATATATATATATATATATATATATATATATATATATAATGCCAAATGCCCTGAAGCTTTCACAGAACGCACTCGGCAGCAGGCCCACCTTCCAGGTTATTTATTGGCAACTCTCCTTTGCATCCAAGTCCATTAATTAGCTTTAGCCTGACGCGTTTCAAGACTCTTCGTCCCTTCTTCATAGGCAGCTTGCAAGTGAGTACAAATTGCTTTCCTTTTATTTAAATGTCTCTTAATTAGTTTATCCGCCCTCAGTGGGCTGTACTCCATTCCTGGCATTCTGGAACACGTAATTCAGAAAAGCAGCATTGTATTTTCCACAGTGGGTTCATACTCACTTGTTAAATAAAAGCAAATTTTTTCTATAGTAGAAGGTCGAATGTGCAGGAAAGTTCTTTATGCCTGGCTTGCTGCGCTGTATTGGTTGAAAGCAGTTTACACCACAGCCTCTTACTTTTTCAAAAGATGGTGCAGTCCTGTCACGGCGGGGGCCGCCGTGTAAATTTATTTTATGCCAAATGCCCTGAAGCTTTCACAGAACGCACTCGGCAGCAGGCCCACCTTCCAGGTTATTTATTGGCAACTCTCCTTTGCATCCAAGTCCATTAATTAGCTTTAGCCTGACGCGTTTCAAGACTCTTCGTCCCTTCTTCATAGGCAGCTTGCAAGTGAGTACAAATTGCTTTCCTTTTATTTAAATGTCTCTTAATTAGTTTATCCGCCCTCAGTGGGCTGTACTCCATTCCTGGCATTCTGGAACACGTAATTCAGAAAAGCAGCATTGTATTTTCCACAGTGGGTTCATACTCACTTGTTAAATAAAAGCACATTTTTTCTATAGTAGAAGGTTGAATGTGCAGGAAAGTTCGGCACTCCACGGCCGGGCTCCCCACGGCAGCCCGGCCGTGGGGAGCTGCACCATCACCGACTGGGAGAGGACTTTGAAACCAGGTTGGTGAGGCTGCCGTTTTGAACTTTTCATGACTGGAAAAGCAGAGCGCTCCATATGCGATAATTAGCCTGCCTCAGTGCTCGATATCCTACTAAGGAAACAATAGAAGATAATGCAACAAATGTACATTTGAACTTACTAGAAGGAACAAACATGCTCGCATCGGGACTCTGTATCCCATCATGCACCTAATAGAAATTGCACTAAGCATCCGCCCACTGGGGGCAGTTATGCAAACAAAAGCGGAAATGGAAAGAGTGCGAGCCTCAGATGTCATTTGTCTTCAGCCCAAGATGAAGGGGTTGTCATACCTTGAAACGCGTTGGCAATTGAATTTAAAAGTGGGGCAGTGAGGCATGCTGCATGTTAAAGCCGGCTGGCGGAGCGCTGTCGAGTGTGCTCCCGTTGCTTCAGGGCACTTTGGTGACAATATATATATATATATATATATATATATGTATATATATTCACTGAAAAAACCATAGGTTTCAGGGACGTTATATTTAGTTGAACATTTGACTCCTATAAAACCAGAGAAATTTGCCTGTTATAGTTAGTTAAGCTAACTATAACTCGCGCCCCCGCAATGCACTGCTGATGACGTCGCATATTACATCACTCATGACATGGTCAGTGACATCACTCATGACATCACTCATGACATCTCAAATGACTTCACTGATGAAATCATCCAGTGAATGTGTGTTTCTGTAAAGTTTAAATATGTTTTATAAATATATATATGCCTAGGTGTATTGAAGAATGAATGAGTATATAAGACTCAGGATGGATGATTAAGTAGGTGTGTGACTAAGTGTATAAGTGACTAATTAATTATGTCTTGCTTAATGCATGTGTTAGCGACTGATATAGACATTCACACAGTTTAGGTTGTTAGTTGGTGTGTAAGCAGTACCATGGTTTGGTTAGCAACTAAATGAGGATCTATATGAGCTATTCATTGCTTGTCTGAGTACCTGAGTGTCTGCGTGGGTGGGTGGGGGGGTGTGACTCTCTGCATAGATGTGTGAGTGGCTAATTCACTAGGTATATGTGTTCAAGTCTGTATCTGTGAAGGTCTGTATGGCTGAGTGAGTGTGTGTAGGAGTGTCTCGGTGAGTGAATGGATGCCTCAGTGGTACATGTGAGTAACTCCATATGTTAAAGGCAGTATATATGAGTGTTGGACTATATAAATGACTATATGTGAGAATGAGTGATTGTGAGAGTGCCTGTATGGATCAGTGTGTCCTCGTATTAGTTATTGTATTAGAGTGTAAGTATGTGTTAGTATATGTTTAAATAAGTGACGTGGTATGTGTATAACTGTACAGGTGAGTAAATGAAAGTGTTATTGATTATTTCCATTACTGACTAGGTGTGTGAATAACTCTAAGAATGAGAGGCAGTGTGAGAGTGTCTGTATCGATATGTGACTGGATATGATGCTGTATTGATGGCTGACTGTATGTATGAGTGAGTGTATAGGTGAATGAATGGATGTGTGTAGACCTACAAATTAGAGAGTGGATATGCACTAACTGGTATTGGTGTGTTCACGGTTTCGAAAATTATAGTCTGTATTTTAGAATGGGTGTATCAAGTGTTATATTCGGGTCTGATCAGGTGCATCTGATTTTCACGTGGATGATGTCATCAGTGACGTCATTTGAGATGTCATCAGTGATGTCATCAGTGATATCACTGACCATGTCATGAGTGATGTAATATGTGACTTCATCAGCAGTGCATTGCAGGGGCGCGATTTATTGTCCGCTCAACTAACTAGCAGGCGAATTTCTCTGGTTTTATATGAGTCAAATGTCCAACTAACTATAACGTCCCTGAAACCTATGTTTTTTTCAGTGAATTTCTAAGGTTTTTTTAAATGCTAATTCCTAACTAGAACGTCCCTGAAACCTATGTTTTTTTCAGTGAATTTCAAAGGTTTTTTCAATGCTAATTTCTAACTATAACGTGCCTGAAACCTATGGTTTTTTCAGTGAATTTCAAAGGTTTTTTAAATGCAAATTTTTATTTATAACGTTCATTAAACCTATCTTTTTTTCTGTGTTTTTTATTATCCCATTCTCAATTTGGTGAAAACTGCAAATCTCACCACTCTTGCATCAATACCTTACACCAACAAAATCGCCACAAATAAGAGCCACATCTAACGCTAATGAAATACACAGTAGGCGTTCCCGTGCAAAAAAACCACGAAAACTCCACTTCCCCATATTTTCAACAACCAGCCAAATCTGCAATGCGATCCAAAAAGCAGGCGATAAGCCGAGTTAGCAGTAACAAATTAACATCAACCTTTAACTAGTGTAAGGAGGTCGACTATCTACTCCGTTATTTCGACCCAACTCACAGCCACATCTAAAGATCAACATGTGATACAGCTACTGATCATGCAGCTCCGACACCCAACAACACCACAACACCCAGCCCCACCACCACCAGAACCTCCCCCTGGACCACCCCCCTACTACCACCAAGGCAGCACAAAACAGAACAACGGACCTTCCCTAAACGCCATGCCCCTCAGCCACACAATAGCTGAATGTTGGGAGATGAGCAACCAACTATATATGAAGGAGGCAAGTCACCCATCACTGATAAAGCACACAATGCCAAGTGTAATGCTCATGTGCTGCACAGACCTCACTATGCAAAGCACAAACCTCTCCATGTGGATATATACTATTGATACTTGTAGTGTAGTGTAGTGCACAGTGGACGCAACCATGTTACCTCAGGCAGTGGGGAAGATCTCGGTCATGTAGCTGTGTTGTCCCCTCCCCTGGAAGCGGAAGCAGAGTTGGCTGCTCCAACGTACGCCACTCCAGCGTAGGAGTATGAATAAATAGACCAGGCCCTAGGTGTGGTTCACTTGTGGGAAGACCAACAAGTCTGTCAGAACGGCAGCCCTCACCCTGGTACGTGGCAGCCGCCATAACCGCGGGCCTCCTCGACACAGGGCCCCTGCGAACCCAGCGGCACAGCACCGCAGACTTATGTCTTTACCGACTACTGCCTTCGATCTACACTACGGACAGCACAGCTCACAATTCAGATGTAGGGGGCGATTGCAGATATCGCAGTCCAGTTCACAAGACACGTTGCTCCCAGTGCGGCCCACCCAGACCACGCATCTTCGCAGGGTGCGCACACGCTGTGTGCTTCAGGTACTACTAGCTCACTGCACCATAAGTCATCGCCACGTGGCCTTATCAACGCAGAATTCATTAGACAAAACACATTGCTCCCAGTGCGGCCTGCCGGGACCACGTCTCATCGCAGGGTGCGCACACACTGAGTACTCCTGGTGCCACTAACTGTGCAGCTCAACTCAATGCCACGTGGCTCTGCGCCCATCCTGACCGCTGCCTCCGCCCTACACTGGAGTTACATGGTTCACAATTCAACATTAGTAGCGACACAAATTGTGTAAGAGACTATAATGGGTTAAGAAGACCAAATGCTCCCAATCTGTTCAGCTCAACACAACGTCACCTGCCTGTGGGCCCTTGCTGACCGCTGCCTCCGGCCTATTCTGTGGAAGACCGGCGACACGTGGTGCCAACTAACCCTGTTCAACACAAGCCGATCCCACATGTGTAACTGTGTCCTGAGTCCTCAATGGCATCGACCACAGCACCAGACTCCCTTCGATCACCATGGGGTATTTCCACGTGGAAGACCGGAGACACTTGGTGCCACTGAACCTGTACTACGCAAGGTTTGTTTGGGTCACCTACGTATGCACGTGGTTGTGGACCCTAGCTCACCGCTACCTCTGCCCTACACTGTGGGCGACCGGCGACAATTGGTACCACAACCCGTCTTCAACACAAGCCGATCCCACATGTGGAACTGTGTCCTGAGTCCTGAATGGCAGTGACCCCAACTTGCCAGCGACCACAGCACCAGACTCCCTTCGATTAGTGTGGCGTATTTGCATATCAAAGTCATCAATGTGGAAAGTATTGCAGACGAAAAGATAACACAAAAGATAAAATTTACACAAACTGTCGATTTCCCTTTCCACGTCCAGTAATTTCCAAAGGAAGAGTGAACAGTTTTATGTCAGCAATGAGACATATCATCACTCGAAAATCACCCAAAAATACTTCTAATTTAAAAAGAACAGAAGCATCGAAGTACAATAATGATTACAATACGGAGATTTTAAAGATGTGAAATGCAAATATGAACATACAATATGATGCACATAACTCAATTGCTGTTTCTCACTATGTCACGTCATATATTACCAACTATGAGAAGACAGAATTGAAAGAAATGTGGGAAGAAATTTCACAGGAGAGGACACTTAGGAAGAAAATGTACAGCTTTAGTTTGAAGATACTTTCACATCGAGATATTGTATCCTACCAATGTTCGGATCGATAGACATCTGCAAGTTTAAATTCAAAGTCAACAGGAACCATCTGGAAAAGTCTAGGTTTTCCTGCGGCACGAATTCGAGTTTTAATGTAAATGTTATAAAACAAATTTGTGATGATATAGACTTACGTTTCTTTGCTAGTCAAGAGAACTGTACAGAAAATAACAGTTGGATATGTCTAGGTGTTGATCAACAAATGGAAGATAATACTGTTGTGAAGTTTGAAAAAGAAATAACTAAGTTTAAAGTAGTTTCTGGTGAAAATCCCAACTATGTTTATATTTATTGCCGACCTACTCATTATAAAATTCATACTCTCTTTGATCAGTTAGACATATTTCCATATGCAACGGCGGCGACACATGGTGCCAATAACTCTGTTCAACACAAGCCGATCCCACATGTGTAACTGTGTCCTGAATGGCAGTGACCCCAACTCCGTACCACCACACTCCCTTTGATCAGTGAGGGGTATTTCCATATGCAACTACAGACTCCAGTAGGCAAGTAAGTATCACAGTCCTACACCCTACATATTATCCTTTTAGTATCCTTGCTTCAAGAACTTTTTTCATATCAGTTATAGCTTTACTACAATGACCAAATTAATCTTCAAATGAAAACTAAAATGGAATAGCAGTCTACACTGCAGGCAGTACAGCTCGCAATTCCATTTTTAAATGTTAATTTCGAACAACAAGATTGTACTCAGAAAATACAACACTTCGTCAGTGTTTTCTATACTTATTTCATCTTTTCATCATACGCCTACACTGCACTCAGTAGGGCTCCCAATGGAAATTATTTCTTCATTCATTAACTACAGAGTCCACTAGGCAAGTAACTATTACAGGCCTCAAATCTACATAATATCCTTTTAGTATCCTTTCTTCTTGAACATTTTTTATATCAGTTATACCTTTAGTACAATCACCAAATTAATTTTTAAGTATAAACGAACACTCAGCAGTCTACACTGCGGGCAGCAGACCTCGCAATTTGAATTTTGGGCACGTGGTGGCAACTAACACTGTCCAACACAAGCCGATCCCTCATGTGTAACTGTGTCCTGAGTCCTGAATGGCAGTGACCCCAAGTCCATGGCAGCCACCACAGCAGCAAACTCGCTTTGATCAGTTAGACAGATTTCCATATGCAGTGACCCAAAACTTCATGGCAGCGACCACACCACCACACTCCCTTTGATTAGTGAGGAGTATTTTCATATTGAAGGCTGGTGACAAGTGGTGCCACTTGAACCTGCACTACGCAGGCCGGTGAGGCCACCAACGTATGCACGTGGCTGTGGGCCCTTGCTCACCGCTACCTATGACCTACACTACGATCAGCTGGCCTCACAATTCAGATAGAGTAGTGATTCCACATGACGCAGTCCTATAGCCAAGACACATTGCTCCCAGTGTGGCCTGTCCACACCAAGCATCATCACAGGTTTATACACTCTCAATACTTCTGGTGCCACTAACCCTCTTTAACAGAAGCCGATCCCACATGTGTAACTGTGTCCTGAGTCCTGAATGGCAGTGACCCCAAGTCCGAGGCAGCAACCACACAACATACTCCCTTCGATTTGTGAGGCATATTTCGATATGCAAGGCCGGCAACACGTAGTCCCACTAACCCTCTTTAACACAAACCGATCCCACATGTGTAACTGTGTCCTGAATCCTGAATGGCAGGCACCCCAACTTCGTGGCAGCGACCACAGCACCAGACTCCCTTCAGTCTTATTTGTTGTTCTTTTCTTTAAATATTTTTTTTTATATGTAAATCTATACATGTTTAAGACTCCTCTTTGTCCAACCGCACAGGGACACTTCCGGGCCCAAGAAGGTTGTTGGGGGTATGATGGTAATGTGGGATGAATGTGCATTACCTGCTGATTTGGGGAGAGGCAGCGTCAAAGGGGTACCTATCACAGAAAGAACTCCGATATGTTTTCACAAATACCTCGGAAAAATGCCAGCTGACGGACTGAATCACAAAATGATTTTTCAATACTTATGTAGTGTGAGTTATGAACAGTTCGCACCCAGGCTCGCAGAGGGACAGCTGCGGCCCGTCTGCTCCACTCACAGAGACAGTACTATGAGCTGTCCGCGCCATTACAGCTATCCCTGCCCTGTTCCGTCGTACACCACGCCACTCAGATTACGTTCCGATGACGGCCCCACATACCTACCTGTCGCAGGCATACTCGCTGTTCCTGTGCAGGTCAATGGTCTAGTTCTCCACATCTCCCGCCCACTCCCTGAGGGCAGCTTTACCCACACACCACACCCGTCCGGCACATGCGTCACAGGCCATGTGACCACGCAAATATAATAGATCGACAACGTCACATCCTTTATTGCCGGTGCAGACTAGATGCCGGATGCTCCACGTGTCTCAACCATAAAGAGTCTTTCAAAACTTGCGCAGAAGGTTACTCGCACCCTAATCTGTATAGCCCTCAGGGGCCTACCACCCCCTTGGCGCGGACTTCAGATGCACAGGGTTAGTGCCACTCGAAGCTCATATGGCTATCAGGGGCCTACCACCACGTGGCACAAACTTAACTTCCACAGGCTTAGCGGCCCCAAAAGCTGATGTGGTCTCCGCCATTGATGACTCAGGACTAAGCGACATGTGTGAGATCTACCGGGCCGTGGAGAAGATGATGTGGTCTCCGCCATTCAGGACTCAGCGACATCTGTGCGATCCGCCAAGCACCTGATGTGGTCTCCGCCATGCACCTGATGTGGTCTCCGCCATTCATTACTGAGGACGCAGAGACCTATCTGGGATGAGTTTTGACGGGCACACTGCTGCACACTCCGGTGGCACCAGGTAATTGTTTGCTCGTGGATGCGCAGGGGCGGCACTGTCTGTCTGTCTGTCTCTCTCTCTCTCTCTTTTTCTCTCTCTCTCTCTCCCCCTTTCCCCCTCTCTTTCTCTCTCCCCCTCTCTCTCCCCCTCTCTCTTCCTTCTTTGTCTCTCTCTCTCTCTTCCTTCTCCCTTTCTCACTCCCTTTCTTTCCTTCCCTCTCTTTTTCTCTCTGGCTTTTTTTTTCCTTCTCTTTTTCTCTGTCTCTCTCCTTTTATATGCGCATTACACACGTCCTTATTTTGTACTTTATTTTCCAGGCTCTGTCGTCCGCATCCATGGTCCCCACAGCAGTGTTCCACCTTGTTATTTTGAATTTTTTTAAATAAATTTTGTTTATTACTTTATCGTTGATATATGTTAATAAAAAAAGAAAGTTTGAAAAAAAAATTAATAACGTTTCTGGTTGTTTTCTAAACTGCTGTGTAACTCTTTCTTGTTCTTATAACTGTTATTTGATGAAGTCCACCATGGTCTTAAATTTTGGAGGGCTTATCGCGGGAATACTGGTGATGTCTGCAGTTTCCACCAACTTCTGAATAGTGTGTTTGTTTTATCTCAACTTTACTTCCATTAAAGTGCTGATTATGAAATGTAGACTAGCCGTTCCCGTGCAAAAAGACACAAGGTGCACCTTTGCGATTTATTCTAAATACTGAAATCCTGTATTGAATTGCACTGACGTCGTGGCTGCACTCACAGTGTACACACAAAATCATTTACGAAACCTCATTGTATTTATATTGATTGGGAATCGTTGCCTCAGGTGTTGGATCTTGACGAGATACACTGCCCAGTTTGTATATTGTCCTGCACACGCAAATAATTACATCACAACTTTCACACCAACTGCAATGCGAAACAAATTCCGTCAATAAGCCACGTTAGCACCAGGGATTTTACACCTGCTTTCTGATGGTGTTCAGCAGGACGACTACCTGCACAATGAAAGAGAACACAGCCAAGAGCCACACCAGAACACCCACAGGTGCCATAGAAGAAATGAGCATGATACAGGGATACCCATGAGGGCCGCAAGACTCTTCGGAACAACTCCGGGACCGCCAACGCCCCCCAAACCCGCATCTGAGCAAGTGTGTCCCTCTGGTCATTGTGTTAGCATGATAGGCACAGCCCTGCAACATCACAGTGTGCTATCACCTCAGCGTTGGCAGTGAGCCTGGACATGTAGCTACGCACGCATCCTCCTGCATGCACAACCGGCGTGTGCTGGTCCGGAGTACACAGGTCAGCGTGGGGGTGTGCCTATCTGACATCGGGAACGGGGTGTCTCGGACATCTCCGTGTACAGGAAGTGCGGTAAGTGTGTCTCTGTGTTCTGGTGTGGCCTGCCACAAGGGCCGCAGCAGTAGATGTTGTAAAGTGGCATGCACCACCTCCAAACGGCACTGTGATGGTGTAGTTGGAATGCAGCAGCACATGCGCAAATAGGCATTACAATGGTGTGCCGTACGAGTGCACGAGGTACAACAGCACACCGTACAAAAGTGTGGGAACTCGTGGGAGGGAGGAGCAACTGTTTGCAACGTAACAGACAGTGAACTTGCCCATGTGCCACGTGCTGGGCATCTCATCCAACGACGCGCCTTTGTACACATCCTCTATGAATGCAGCCTGGTTTTCACTTCTATGTTCGTTCACTGGTGTGATGTTGGCGAGTTGTGTGACTTGTGCTCCTTGTTGGTGTGTTTCATTTTGGCCATTGTCTATATTTGTGCTATACTTAATTGTACATGTCTGCCATTCTGCCCATCTCTCCCCGTCCCCCCACTCCCTGCTTCTTCCTCTTCCTGTTCTGTCTATAATTGTGTTGCTCCACACATAAATACATGTAAAGCACAAATTAGAATAGTTCCTTGATTCTGTTAGGTTTCAAAACTTCTCTCTCTTGGTTTCTTTTTAATTTTCCATATAAGCAGTTTTTTTTAATATTCAACAACACATAGAAGTCAGAAGTGCAATGTATTCTATCAACACACTTTCTAGAACATCCTACAACACGTGCAGGTTAAAAGTTCATCAATCTTTTTCAACTTAACCATAATTTTTTGCAACATTTTCTCGAACATTTAACGGCACATGCAGGTTAAAAGTTCACGATTGTTTTAAGTTAGAACAGTGCCTTACAAATGCAAGTAGCAGGTGTGGTTGAGTTGACAACTTTTATCCTCTGATATGTACTCCACGTTGAAACTGCTTTTTCTTAACCAATCACAAAGATGCTGTTCCACAAAACAAATGTGCACCCTACTTTTAAAAAGAATGCTTTTCTTCTCCCAATCACGTATCGTTTTGAATGGCAATAAAAAGTAGTTCCCCATCTTTAAACATATCTCTTATTCTACCAAGGAACTGCATGAGCTACAGACATCTTTCCATACCTTCCAGCCATACCTTCAAAATGCTAGTGTGGATCGTAGGACATAGCTATATTTTATTTTCTGGTGCAAGAGGTATGCAGAACAGAGACATATTGACTTAGACCTAGGTTTATAAAATGTGGACATTAAATGGTTTGCACAGAGAGGATTGAAGTGGCACCAATTGATGCCTCTGGTTAAAACCGGTTTGTATCTCCAACACCCTGACCTCATGATTGTGCACTGTGGTGGAAACGACCTAGGCACATTGACTGGGGTAGGTTTGGAAATGCTTATGAAGGACACCTTTGGACAATTGATTTTACTTTTCCCTCAAACTGTCTTTGTATATTCCAATATATGCCAAAGACAGAAGTGGAAATGGTCAAAACTATTTTGTCCTCAGATTGAAAAATCTAGGAAGAAACTCAACAAAGCTGTGTCTGCATACCTCAGAGACCACAAAATGGGGTCCATCTACAACAACAACAACAACAGCATACGTTTTGATATGGCTGTTATCTACAGAAGTGATGGAGTACACTTCACAGATCACGGAAATCGAGTTTTCCTGAATAACTTGAAGCTGTGCATCCGCACTTATATGTAGCTCCAACTATTCAACACAAGGGCTCATTTTAGAGCCACCCTATAACTGACAACTTAGGCCCGCTATTTTAGGGCCAGGTAACGGCAACTCCCGGACCCTCGCCAAAATGTATTCTCCACACAGGTGTGATGCAGCGGCCAGACCATCTGACTTTGCAGCACAGAGCTCTCGCTTTGATCACCACCTCTACTCCCCCATAGGGTGAGTAGTTTGCGCTTTACAAATACCGTATTGATTTACCGTCGCACTCCCTGTACAACACCACCTAAGCACCATATACAAGTTGGACAAGTGTGGCACAGTGCCCAGAGCATATGACTTCACAGCATAGCAAACACAGGCTCACGGTTTCATACCCGAGTCCAGCAGCAGCTCAATTTAGCAGCATGACACACTAGGCGATACCTCACTTAATTTCCGTACCCATCACTTTCAGACCAGTAGGGGTCAGTAGTTCACCGGCTTTACACCGAGTCTGTCAGCAGCTCAGCTTATGCCCCCAGCGCCATCAGAGCCATAGGAGTGAGTAGTTTGCACTTTACAAATACCTAATTGATTTGATACGCGCAAATTTACCTTCGCACTCCCTGTATAACACCCCATAAGCACCATACACAAGTTACAATGTTCGAAACAAAAGTTCCTCCGAGTAGGTATAACTACATACTGACACTACTTGCACAGATGTGGCACAGCGGCCAGAGCACATAACTTCACAGCATATGACACACTGTTTGGACTCACGCTTTTATCCCCGAGTCCGGCAGCAGCTCAGCCTAGCACCATGAGACTGTACACAATACCTCACATATTTTCCGTACCCCAGGACTTTCAGACCAGTACGGGCCAGTAGTTCATCCTAGTAGGTATAAACACATGCTGACACTACTTCCACAGGTGTAGTGCAGCGGCCACGGCACATGGCTTCACAGCATAAGACACACAATTTGGGCTCACACTTTAATCCCCGACTCCCGCACCAGCTCACCTTAGCAGCATCAGACTCTAGGCAATACCCCACTTAATTTCCGTAGCCCAGCACTTTCACACCGCTAGGGGTGAATACTTCGCTTCACACCCCGTCTATAGCACACCCTAAACACCCCACAGAGGTTACAGTGCTCCTACCCTCCTCTCCCACTTTTTTCGCCCTTTTTTCCCCTTGCTCGCTTCGACGGAATCACAAAATGGCGGCCAACACTTCCTAGTTGCAACCGCTCACAACCAATAAGCAGCAAGCTCGTGCTCGTAACGCCTCAGCCAATCAGATGGCAGAATTCCCAAATATCGATATCTGTAAATTTTGATAATTCTAAAAAACTACTGAACGGATTTACACCAAATAAACAAAAGCGTGCTTTTTTTCTTGGCATCCTGGATGGCTTTCCTTACCTCCTCTTCCGAGATTTTACTATCTAGCATTGCTGACTGATCAACGGAAAGTTTTGGTAGATCTATTTTCCCAAGCCAATCATTGATCGTAACAGTATCCAATTTCTTATCTTCGTGGTAAATACCTTGATAGTAATCTCTAAATGCTGCTCTAATATCTGCATCAGAAGAAAGAGGGACGTTATTGACATTGATCTGGTTGATGTTGTTACGAACCTGATCAGTTTTTACTTTCCATGCCAATAACTTACCAGCACATTCTCCATACTGAAAATGTGCGATTTTACTGGCCTCCCATCTTTCCTGAAGCCGCCGGTTAAGGATCGAGGTCAGTTGGCCCCTTAGAGTCAATAATTTAACCCGCAAAGGTGTTAAGACAACATCTGTAGAAGCCAAGTTGGCATCGATATCAGCCTGCGTTTTAGTCCGATTCGCCTCGACTAAGGCAATAGCCTCTCTGTATTCCCTCCTTCTATATGACATCTTACCTGTAATAAGACCCCTCAAAGAGGCTTTAAGTGAGTCCCAGACCACACCGGGTTCTGCAGAGCCCACATTCACCTCTAGGAAAGACCTCACTTCAGTTTTTAAAAAAGTGACCTCTTCAGGGTGAGAGAGTAAAGTACGGTCAAAAGACCAAGTCCTTACTACATCAGATGTAGATACCATAAGTTCCAGGAAAACAGCAGAATGGTCAGATAGATGTAACGGGAGATAACAAATGTCCTTAACTGCGTCGGATAAACTATGGTTGATTAATATAAAATCTATCCTGGACTGATGATTATATTTATAATTTCTAAAAGACACCCCCTGCTGCTGCCCGGCCCTTAATCTCCAAATATCCACATATCCGTATTGTTTCATTTCATTCAACAAGAAAGATCTTGATTTCGAAGGGACACAAGATCTACTGTTATGAGATTTATCCAGGACTGGATCTAAAACAATGTTGAAATCACCAGCTAGTATAACTGGTTCCGTGAAGGACAAAAGGTGAGAAAAAATCACTTCCAAAGATGTAGGGTCGTCAAGATTGGGGCCATAGTACCCAACCACAGTAAAACAAGCACCCATAATTACCAGAGAGGCGATAACCCATCTTCCTAAGATGAATAAGTTCTACTTATATTTATTATAGATGATTATAATATATTACTGAGTGTTTTTCCTTATGGATATACTTACTATGTATTTTAATATGTATCTTATTTCAGTCCCTTTATCAAAAGAATTTTATTCTAAACATTATTTATAATTTTATTTCACATTGGTCATATGTTATACGATATGATATGTGCTTTTAATGTATTACTATCTCACTTTTTAAGAACAGTCTCTTTATCCATCTTTACAATGCTGACATTCTTTTTTAAACAATACCAACGTTTTTTCTTATAGTTATTTATGAATTCAAGTTATCAAATGTTGTTTATTATGTAAATATTATGAGAATTGTATTTATGAATGATCATTTTAATCGTTTACTTTAACTTCTGGTATTCATTCTCATTCATTTATTGCTTTTAGACCCGTTTAATGCTTATCTATATTTCTTAATGAAATGTGCTTATCCTCCTAACGCATACTATTATATGTATTTGGGTCGCAGGAGTTTTCAATCTCTTTACAGCTTTTCTAATTTATTGTCCTAGCTGATATTCATTTTAATTGTCCACCCTCCTTAAGGTGCCTGTACTTGTCGTGGTGCTCCAGTGAGCCCAGACCCGCGGTTAAAAGTTAAAAGTTGTAGGTAACGAATCTATATCAATTTTGTTTGATTCTCTTTTATATTTTAACAGCCAGAAATATACTGATTACATAGAACATTTTGATCCCTCTAATATATGTCAATAAGAACCTTCTTTTACATTTTCTCATGTCATTCTCTATTGTTCTATACAATACTTTATTATATTCTTTATTTGCTTCTTTATCACGTTTGTCCTCCATAAGTCTTTTTCTTTTCATATACTAAACTTTCTTAACCTGTAAAACTCTTATTTTCTTACACTTTTCTATTTCTTATCAACCAGAGTACTCTCCCTTCCCATACAGCCCCCTTCCCTCCCATTGTATTCCTACCTCTTATTTTTCCCATTTTTGACTAATACATTGATTCCCAATCCCTTTTGATTGTATCCCATCATGGCTATTATTCATCCTTCATCTACCATTACTTGGAATGTCCATGGCCTCACTCATTACAGGAAGAAGGTACTTTCTTATTTACAGTTCAAACATGTAGACATAGCTTTATTACAAGAAACTCACCTCGATGAGATTGAATCTGACAAACTTTGCAGAGATTGGGTGGGGAAGGTCATTCACAGCAGCATTCACAAAAATGACCCCACAGATACTAGTCCTGTCCGCAAATGTGGAGTTGCAATTCTTATCCGCAGATCACTTCCAGTCACGATCTCCAAGACTTGGTCAGATCCTGATGGTCGATATGTATTTGCCAAATTACGTTTTGGGAATTCTTACATCTGTCTTGGTTCTATTTATGCTCCGAATGGCACTAAAAAGTCTTTTTTCCTTCAATTTTATCGCCTCCTCACAGAAATTGATGCCTCGCAATACCTCATTAGTGGGGATTGGAATTTGGTACAAGAACCTATTTTATATAAAACTGGTTCGTTTGATGAGGCCAATGCAGCGGATAGAGCTGTATTAAATGACATATTTTCGGATTACGGTTTGGTTGATCATTGGCGTCTTAGTCATCCACAAGACAAAGAATATACGTTCTTCTCATCCTCACATGGTACATTTTCCCGCTTAGACTATTTTATGATATCGCACAAAGCGGTTCAATTAGTCACGGAATCACGTATCCTAGAAGCAGCCTTGTCTGATCATTTTCCTGTCCTTTTATCTTTAGATTTAGGTCTATCCCGGCCAGGGCGTAAACCATGGCATATGAGCATTCAAAGAGAAAGGATGCCCAAGGGTAAACTTCAGTTACAATCCCAGCTACAGGACTATCTCTCTATAAACCAGGGTTCTGTCGCCTCCAGCAGAACTGTTTGGGCGGCGGCTAAAGCCACTATTAGAGGGCAACTAATGCGCGATGCAGCACTTGCCAATAAAAATAATATTGCAAAGCAGACAGAATTAGAATGAGATATTCAACTCTATTCCCGTTTATATACGTCGGATCCTACCTTACATAATCGCAAATTATTGGAGCAAGCACGTATGTCTCTTAATACTCTCTTTACATCCAAAGCTGAATTTGCTTTACAAAGGATGAAAGGAAGACATTACGGCAAAGGGAGAAGGCCGGGAGGTTGTTAGCTGCACAATTACGTCAAAGAGAAGCAGCAATGGCTATTCCAGCTATTCGATCGACTCAAGGTGACATACTTACAAGGCCCCAAGAGATAGTTAATGAATTTGCCTCCTGTCATCAATCCTTATATACTTCAGGTAGTCAAATAGACCTAGGTAAGATGTCCTCTTTTTTAGAGAAGCTGCGTCTTCCGCGTCTTTCTGATGATGGTAGAGCTCTGCTTGATGGTGAAATCACAAGAGATGAGATCTCTAAAGCCATTACTGCTCTGCCTTATCATAAAGCTCCTGGGGAAGATGGCTTCCCTGCTGAATTTTATAGATGGGCAGGTCATAGTATGATTGATACGTTACATGCTGCATTTCTTGAGGCTGATAAAGAATCATCATTGGGCCCCCTCTCTAATAAAGCAGTTATAGCTGTACTACCTAAACCTGGCAAAGACCCTCTTTTGTGCGGTAGCTATCGTCCCATTTCTTTATTAAATTGTGATATTAAAATCTTGGCTAGCATCTTGGCGTCTCGACTCCGCAAAGTACTGCCTTCTTTAATACATTTCACTCAAGTAGGTTTTGTACCAGGGCGTTCTTCTCGGAACCATCTCCGCACCCTGGCCCACACCTTGTGGTCTGCTAAACATCTTTCAGAAGATACCTTGGCCCTTTCGCTTGATGCAGAAAAAGCGTTTGACCGCATTGAGTGGGAATACCTTTTTACTATTATGCATAGATTTGGTTTGGGTGATTAATTCATCAATAAAGTGCGTTTTTTATATGACAATCCCTCAGGTCAGGTTAATCGCGGTGGTTTTTTGTCCAATGCATTTCCAATACGGAGGGGAACAAGTCAGGGTTGCCCATTGTCCCCCCTTCTTTTTCTTTTAGCTATGGTACCACTTGCTGCTGCTATCCGTCAATCTGATGATATTATAGGTGTGCCTCTCCCAATTGGAGATTCTAAAATCTATTTATATGCAGATGATATTCTTCTTACTCTTACTAATATTCCTCGATCTCTTCCATCCAAATTATTAATGATTTCTCCTCCTTTTCGGGTTATAAAATAAATTGGGACAAAAGTGAAGCGTTACCCATTTCTAATGGCACTACAAGGGCTGTGATTCATGGATTCCCTTTTCATTGGCAGTCCTCACATCTTAAATATCTAGGAATTTTGGTCAACAAAGGTTTGGAAGATATAGTTACAGATAACTTAGCTCCTTTACTTTCTCAAATGCTGAGGGATTTTGATAAGTGGAAAGCTCTGGGTTTATCTCTTTGGGGTAGAGTACAAGCTATCAAAATGGTCACCCTTCCTCGTTTCATCTATGTTTTAGGTATGCTTCCCCTCCAGATTCCTTTAGCTACCCTTAGATTAATAGACTCTAAGATTAAGATTTTTATATGGGGCTCAGCTAAACCACGTCTTGCTATAACAAAATTAAAGGCCCATCAGTTATGTGGAGGTATGGGTCTCCCATCCATTGAACACTATTCCCTTGCTCTACACATCTCCCAATTTTCTTATTTTTTGCCAAGAACTAAAGATGTCCCACAGTGGGTTTCCATCGAGCGTCATCTTTTATCCAAGAACTCAGATCTTTCTCTTTTATATGGTAGTGGCACTAGTTCTTCTGATCCCAAGAATCCGATCTTATCAGTCATGCACAAATCTTGGCAAAGGGGGCATCGTATGCTAGGCTCAAACGCGCGTATTCATGTTAAGGCTCCTCTTTGGAACAATTCAGCTATCCGTATCAATGGTCGCACTTTATCCTGGCCTTTATGGCAAGCAGCTGGTATTTACTCCTCAGATCAAATTCTTCATGATGGAAATTTTAAATCATTTTCTCAATTATGTGAGGAATTTAATCTTCCTATACAACACTCCTCTAGATACTCTCAACTTCAACAATGTCTGAGGAAACACTTTGGATCTCCCCCTTGGGTGTTGCAGGTGTCCCCAATACTATCATACCTAAATCTGTGGGGAAAGGAGTGACCTCTGGTCTTTATAAAACCTTTATGTCTCCTTTATTTTCACAATCTCTCTCGTATGCTCTTTAAAATAAATGGCAATCTCGTTTATCTATTTCATATACAGCTTCTGAATGGGACAAGATACTGGAGGGATTACATAAAGGCGTTCGTGAAGCAAGGCTTAAATTTTGTATATTTAAAAGCGTTGTCCCACTGCGTTTCAGCAGTGTGCATAATGTTATTATAATTAAATTTTTCCCTGCTGAAGCAGTTTTGCTGGACAGGCTGCTCTGCTCACAGAGGAGCAGGGGGAGGAGTGGTAGGCACACAAAGTGCGCATGGCGGCTTGGCCGGCCGTCTTGGGCCGGCCAAACAATCATGCTCACGTTGCATGTTCTCCACCGGCTGTATTACAGCCTGGGTGGAGAACATTCACAGGCTCCCACTGCCTGTCTGAGCGCTGAACCACTGTGCTTAGACAAATCACAACGCTGCATAGCAGCTTTGTGATTGGCTTAGGAGAGCCTATGTGCTTCCTGCTTCCTTTCCCGCTGGGAGAGACGATAGGATAGGATAGGATAGGATGTACATTTGTATAGCGCGAATTGCTGCCCGGAGGCGTCCAAGCGCTAGGAAAACCGAATACCTACAGCAGGCTTAGAAGGAAAATTAGGAATGAGATTAGCTAGATTGAGTGAAATAAATGGGTCTTTAGTTGTCTGCGGAAGGTTGAAAGGTTAGAATTCGCTCTAAGGTGCAGTGGGAGGGCGTTCCAGGCTCTAGCACCGTTGAAAGAAAAGGTCCTGCCTCCGGATCTGGATCTTTTTATTTTGGGGGTTTTTGCAAGAAATATTTGACTGGAGCGGAGGCTTCTGTTGGGCACATAATGGGTAATTAAGTCTTGGGTAATTTTAGGGCCAGTGTTCCAGAAGGCCTGGTGCGCAATGCACATGGCTTTAAACAGGACCCTCTGTCGCACCGGTAGCCAGTGGAGGGTAGTCAGGCCTGCTCTCACTGACTGTCTGCGGGGAAGGTCTAATAGAATGCGTGCTGCGCAGTTTTGAACTATCTGGAGCCTTCTGAGGGTGGATTCGGGGGCACCAAGATAAAGTATGTTGTTGAAGTCGAGTCGCGATTGAATTAAGCCTTGTATGGCAGTTTGTTTGGCATCCCAGGGAAGGAGGGGGAGGATTCTTTTCAGCATTTTCATGATGCCAAAGCAGGTGGCCGAAAGTTTTGTGGACTGCGTATTAAAGGACAGAGATCTGTCCAGCCACACTCCAAGGCTTTTAATGCTGTTTTTGGGAGTAGGTGGGGGGCCCAGACTGGGTGGCCATAAAGAGGGGGGAATGCTGGGGTCTGGGGAGCCCAGGATCATCAGCTCCGTTTTGTCCCCATTCAGTTTTAACGAAGAAAGGGACATCCAGGTTTTCACTTCTTCAACGCACTCTCTAAGCCCGCCTGGAGCCGATGGAGTGGCTTCCTGAGTCATGGAGACCACCAGCTGCGTATCGTCCGCGTAGGAAATGATCTTAATCCCATACGGACGGACGACGTCAGCCAGTGGCCTCATGTACAAGTTAAAAAGTGCAGGGCTTAGAGATGATCCCTGAGGGACTCCACATTTCAAAGGTCTGCTGGCAGAGACAGAGTCGTCTTCAAACACACAGAAGGATCTGTCTTGGAGGAAAGATTTGAACCAAGACAAGGCTTTGTCTTCAATCCCAACCTGGGACATGCGATATAGCAGAGTGTTATGGCTAACCGTGTCAAAGGCCGCGCTGAGATCAAGGAGGATCACTGCCACTGATCCTCCTTGATCCAAGATCTTTCTCGCTTCCTCAGTGACCATAAGGAGTGCGGTCTCGGTCCCATGCTTGGGTCTGAAGCCCGTCTGGGTCGGGTCCAGTAGTTGGTGATCTTCCAGAAAAGTGATTAGTTGTTTATTAATATATTTTTCCAGAATCTTGCTGATCCATGGGAGCAGGGATATGGGGCGATAATTACTCAGATCATTAAGGTCCAAGTTGGGCTTCTTCACTAGAGCTCTGACCATAGCCTGCTTCCAGGCAGTCGGGACCACACTAGATGAAATGGAGGCGTTTAGGATGTCCTTAATTATAGGCAGAGTAGTTTGAGATGCTGCCATTATTATGTCTGGGGGTGCTGGGTCGTTGGGGGAACCAGATTTAACACTCCGTGCTAGGGGCTCAAGAGTAGCTAGCTCTAGTGGGGGGAAATGTGTTAATGTAGGTGAGTGAAGAGTGGGAGTCATGGGGGGACAAGTAGGAATTGAGAGGGTGAGGTTGTTCGGTGGGAAAGCAGAGTAAATGGTATTTATTTTCTGGTGGAAGAATTCAGCGACGTCGTTACAATGGGTAGTGGACTTATCTGCCTGATCACAGGGGGACTGTTTGGTCAGTTTTTTTATGATCTTAAAAATTTCCTTAGGTTTAGATTTAGCAAGGGAGATTTTCTCCGAAAAGTAAGCGGCTTGGGTCGATTTTATCAACATTTTGTATTCCCTGATGGCTTCATGATAGAGATTTTTTTTTCCTAAGGAATAATCAGCTCGCCAGCTTCTTTCAGACTGCCTACAGCAGCGTTTCTTGGCTCTGAGATCTTCAGTATACCATGGGGCAGTTTTTTGAAGTCGTTTTAGTGTGATTTTTTTGGGGGGGAGAGCTACGTCTAGAGACTGAGTAATCCAATTAGAATAAGCCAGATTAGCAAGGTTAGGGTTATCTTTGATTAGGGGGGGATTCTCAGCAAGTAAATTAGTCCATTTGTCGATTGCGAGGTTTGACCAAGCTCTAGTGAGTTTTGTGGTCGGTGTCAATTTAGAGGGTTTCAGTGCAGACTGATAGGGATCAAAAAATGATCGGTCCAAGGCAAGTGGATGGGTGATCCTGTTGTGAGGCCGATGCAGTTGCTAAAAACCGGGTCCAGCAGATGACCCTTAACATGGGTGGGGGAGGTAACTTTTTGGGTCAATTGTAGAGCTGCGAGGTCTTCTGTTAGAATAGTGGCTATGTGGTCCATAGCCACTATTCTTCGATGGAGAAGAGACGCGGTTAAAAGAAAGGTAAGTGTATTTGTTTTTTTCTACTCCCTCTCTTCCACCCCTGATCCCTGCCAGCCTCCGCTGTCCTTGAAATAAAGTGTGATGTGGGTTGTTCTTGGCAGGTCGAGTTCGAGTCTTGCCGCTGAGTTCTATATTGTCCGGAGTCTTTTCAGTAGGCGTGCAGTGATTCCTATGTAGAGGTGTTTCCATAGTCCATTCTGCTGGTGATGAGGGCCTGCATGATGGTTCCTCTGGTGTTTGCCGACAGTCACCTGAAGATCCTGTGGAGCATGCAAAGGGTGTGGAAGCAGGCGCATGAGACCTCATTTATTTATTTCTTCATCCACGATGATGCTGAGGTTGTGGGCCTGGTCTGTTGGGGAGGGGGATGTGCTGAGCTCCGCAGGCCACCACGTGTCGGTCAATGGTGAGGTTTTGTTCACAAAGATGAGGACTTCCATTTTTTTGGCGTTGAGTTTAAGACAATTATCCTTCATCCGGGTCCACGACATTCATCATGCAACTGTGGAAGTTCGCTTTTATGGTGGAGGGGTCTTCCGGCAGTGAGAGGATGAGCTGTGTGTCGTTGGCTTAGGAGATGATTTTGAGTCAGTGTGATCTGACGTAACGGCCAGGGGTGTCACGTAGGTGTTGAAGAGGGTCCGGCTGGGATAAAATCCTTGGGGGACTCCGCTAATCATCTTCTTGGGCTCTGAGGTGAACGGTGTGAGGCGGATCCTTTAGGTTCCGCCGGTGAAGTACGAGGTGATCCATTTGAGGGCGTTTCCTTGAATCCCAATGTGGTGGAGTGTCTTGATCAGGATGTGGTGGGAGATTGTGTCAAACGTGACAGATATGTCCAGGAAGATGAGGCCTGCTGTTTTCCCGCAGTCCAGGAGGTGTCTAATGTCGTCTGTGGATACAATTAGGGCTGTCTCGGTGCTGCGTTAGCTCAAACTCCGGATTGGGATGGATCCAGGAGGTTGTGGTCTTCTAGTTGTTGGGTGAGTTGATGCTTGGTCGCTTTCTCGAGGACTTTTGCCAGATAGGGGAGCAGAGAGATGGGCCTTAAGTCCTTCAGTTCAGCTGGGTCGACGGATGTTTTTTCAAGAGGGGCTCACTTCAGTTTCCAGTCCTCAGAGAATGAGGGTGTGTGACAGGAGGTGTTTAAGACCTTCCTGAGAATGTCTTGCTTCCAAGGTTCAAGACGTGGTGGGGGCATGGGTCAGTGGGTGCTGCTAAGTGCACAGAGTTCATGATGGAGATAGTGGTGAGCATGATAAGGAGTTCCCAATGGGTGAGAAGGTGTTAGGGGTTTGTGTTCGTGGGTGTGAGTCAGTTGATGCGGTCTGTGGCAGAGGGTTGGCGTTCTAAGGTTTCTTGTATGCCTGCGATCTTGTCTTGGAAGAAGTCTGCAAGGTTGTTGCACAGTTCCTGGGAGGGAGGGATGTCATTCTCGGTGGCTATGAGATTGATGAACTCCTTCACTATGACAAAGAGTAATTTGCCGTGGTTTGCGCAGACATTGATGCGGTCTGCTAGGGCGTTGCTCTAGTTTTTTTTCAGGAGAAGGTGGTACTGGTTGATCGCACTCCTGAAGGCTTTGCGGTCACTTTCTTTCAAGTTGTTGGCAGTTGCATTTGGTGGAGTCTAGTACCTTGGTGAAACAGCTTGCTCATTTGCTTTATTCTTTGACCTTGGCTGTCCTGGCAGGTGCACTGCGTCGGCGCATTCTGTGATCCACTGAGAGAAGCTCTTTGCTGTTTGTTCAGCTTTGTGTGTAGAGTCTGGTAGGTGGGAGCAGAGTGTGTCGATCTACTGGTCTTATGATACCTCTTTCCAGTCTCTTCACGTGGATCTAGGGGGTACGGTGCCAGGGTGAGTGGGTCCTGAGATGGTGAAGTGTAGACTGTAGTAGTTGGACCAGGTGAGTGGTGTGGTTGTAACTGACTCTGTCGCTGAAGGTGAAGATGGGGTCGAACGTGTGTCCAGCGATGTGGGCAGGCTTGATGACGAGCTGCCTGAGGTCATTGTTTCTCATGATTTTCAAGTGATCAGTGGAGTTGGCGTCACTAGGGACGTCGAGGTGGAATTTGAGATCCCCTAGGAAGATGTAGTGCTCGGCGTCGATTGCGAGCGGGGTGATGGAATCTGGCAAGGTGTTCAAGAAGCTGGGGCATGGTTCTGGTGCTCTGTAGGCAAGGGTGCCTCTAATTGTGGTTTTTCCGTCTGTGTGGAGTTTGAAGTTGAGGTGTTCCATTAACCGTGTCAGGTCCTCAGGGGATGTTGTGCAGCGGATGGTGTCCCTCTATATGATGGCATTTCCGATGCCGTGCCAGTTGTTTCGGTCCCAGTGGATTATCTTTGGGGATGGCGGTGGCAATGTCTGGTGAAAGGCAGAGTTTAGCCAGGTCTCTGTGAGGAAGATGACGTCCTGGGTGAGGGAGGAGATTGTGTCCCGCACCTCTGTGGTGTGTTTTCCTAGTAAACATGCGTTGGGAAGGATGCACTGCTGTTGTGGCGTGGTGGTCTTGGTCGATGTAGCGGGTGCAACCGCGTTTGTGGTGTTGCTGGTTGCTTCGGTGCTCAAGGTGAGGCCGCAGTGTTTGCAGAAGGTCTCTGATGGTATGCGGGGATGTGTGGCAGCAGTGGTTGCTGGTGCGTCCGGGGGTCCAAGGTCAGCGGCGGTGTATCTTTGTGGGGTGGAAGAGTAAGGGGTCCTGGTGCCAGGTGCGGACAGGCTTGCCTTTGGTGCACTGGCGGTACGCCTGCTGCACACGGCCGTGCTGCGGCCTCCATTAAGGAGGTCCTGGGAGGAGGAAGGGGTGTTATTAGGTGGTGGGAGGAGGGGCTAGGCGGGAGGTGAAAAAACAAGCATCAGGCGGGAGCAGTAATGGGGGAAAAAACAAGGATAAACAGTGAGAAAAACGAGGCAAAAAACATGAGAAAGCACTCTGAAAAACAGGAGGAACGGAAGGAAGAGAAAGCAGTAAAAACTAGTCAAAAAGCAGGGGAAAGCATTTAAAAAAATGGGTGGAAATGATGTAGAAAGAAGTAAAAAGCCCTAAAAGCAGGAGAAAAATGGGGGGGGATAGAAAGCAGTAAAAACGAGGCAGAAAGCAGGAGAGGGCGATGTAGCAGCACTGGAGAGCTGGTCTTGGGACCAGCTCAATAGCGTCACACTACGACCTACATCAAGTAGGTCCTGGGAGGGGCACAGGGAGGTAGTGTGCTAGGTGGGAGGCGGGAAAACAGACGGAAGTTGCAATTGGGAAAAAACAAGGCTAAACAGTGAGAAAAAGAGGCAAAGAGCAGGAGATGGCACTCAGAAAAACAGGGGAGAGGAAGGAGGAAGCAGCAAAAACAAGGACAAAAGCAGGAGAAAGAACTCCGAAAAAAGGGGGTAAGGCAGGAGACAGCAGTAAAAACAAGGCAAAACGCATGCAGGAAAACATGGGAAAAGGAAGGAGAAAGCAGTAAAAACGGGGAGTAAATGAGGAGAAAGCCATCAAAAAACAGAAAGGAAGAAGAGAGCAGTAAAAATGAGGCAAAAGCAGGAGAAAGCACTCAGAAAAATGGGGGAAAGGAAGGAGAAAGCAGTAAAAACTAGGCAAAAAGCTGGAGAAAGCACTCAGAAAAACGGGAGAAAGGATGGAGAAAGCAGGAAAAACAGAAAGCACTCAGACAAGTGGGGGAAAGGAAGGAGAAAACAGTAAAAATTAAGCAAAAAGCAGGAGAAAACACTTCAAGAAACGAGTAAAGGAAGATAGAAAGCAGTACAAATTAGGCTGAATCCAGGAGGGAGCGATGCAGCAGCACAGGAGAACTGGGCCTGGGACCAGCTCAATGGGGTCGCGGTGCGGCCTCCATTAAGTAGGTCGTAGGAGGAGAGAGGGGGCTGGGAGGCATTGGGCGGGGCTAGGTGGGTGGTGGGAAAACAGGTGGCAGGCGGGAGCGGCAATGGGGAAAAACAAGGATAAACAATGAGAAAACTAGACAAAAAACAGGATAAAGCAGAAAAACAGGGGGGAAGGAAAAAGAAAGCAATAAAAATGAGGGAAAAAGCAGGAAAAAGCTTTAAAAAGAACAGAAAGGAAAGAGAGCAGTAAAAATGAAGTACAAGCAGGAGAGAGCGATGCAGCAGCACATGACAGCTGGGCCGGGAGCCTGCTCAATGGGGTCGTGCTGCAGCCTCCATTAAGTAGGTCCTGTGAGGAGGAAGTTGGTGGGCAGGGCTAAGTGGGAACAGGAAAACGGGCGGGAGCAGCACTGGGGAAAACAAGGATAAACAGTGAGAAAAAAAGACAAAAAACAGGAGAAAGCACTCTGAAAAACAGGGTGAAAGGAAGGAGTAAGCAGTAAAAACAAGGCAAAAAGTAGGAAAAGCACTCAGAAAAATGGGGTAAGGACGGAGAGAGCGGTAAACAAGAGGCAAAAAGTAGGAGAAAGCACTGAGAGAAACGGGGTAAAGTAAGCAGAAACCTGTAAAAATGAGGCAGAAAGTGGATGAGAGCAATGCAGCACAGTAGAGCTGGGCCTGCAACCTGCTCAATGGGGTCGCACTGCAGCCTTCATTAAGTAGGTCCTAGGAGGAGGAAGGTGGTGGGCGGGGCTAGGTGGGACAGCAAACTGGCCTGAGCGGCAGTGGTAAAAACCAAGGATAAACATTATGAAAAATGAGACACAAATCAGAACAAAGCACTCGGCTAAAATAGGGAAAAGGAAGGAGAATGCATTAGAAACTGGGCAAAAAACAGGAGAAAGCACTTAGAAAAACTGGGGTAAAGGATTGAGAATGTAGTAAAAACGAGGCAAAAAGCAGGAGAAAGCGATGCAGCAGCGCAGGATTGCTTGGCCTGGAACCTGCGCAATGGTGCCGTACTGCAGCCTCCATGAAGTGGGTCCTGTGGGGAGGAAGGTGGTGGGCAAGGCTTGGTGGGAAAACAGACGCCAGGTGGGAGCGACATTGGGAAAAATAACAATAAACAGTGAGAAAAACAAGGCAGGAAGCAGTCAGAAAAACCGGATAGGAAGGGGAAAGCAGTAAAAACAAGGCAAGAAAGCAGGAGGAAGAACTTAGAGTAATAGGGGAAGGAAGGAGAAAGCAGTAAAAATGAGGCACAAAGCAGGAGTAGGCACTCAGAAAAACGGGGTAGGAGAAGGATGTAGAGAGCAGTAAAAACGAGGAGGAGGAAGAAAGCAGTAAAAACAAGGCAAGAAGCAGGAGAAAGAACTTGGAGAAACAGGGTAAGGATGTAGAGAGCAGTAAAAACGATGAGGAGGGAGGTGGAGGGTGGGGCTAGAATTTCCTTCCAGAAGGTTTGGATTATTGCCCAGGCCCACTTTATGTGCAGAAATGTTCCTTCTCCCTGTGTGCATCTCCAGCAAGTGGCTGGGTTAGCTGGGAGCATGTTGTGCAGGCGGGTTGGGTTTAGGTACCATTGAAACATGCTCTTATAGGTAGATTCTCTCTGGATTATGCTTTACAGTGTTTTAGGTATAGCCTGTCATAGTCTGTCCCATTCCTTGGCCATTATCTCCATTTAGAGTTCTGTGTCTCGGTGTGTTTGATACAGGTTTGGGGTTACAGGTTTTGAAGCCTCTGGGGCCTTGGAGTTTCTAGAGAAGAGCCCTTTTGTGCCTGAGGATGTGTGTATCAAGATTTCAAAGGGGGATCAGTTTACATGTGCCCCCAACATTACTGGGGTGTAGGTCCCAGTGTTGGAGTTTGCAGGACTGTAGTCTGAGGGTTCCTGAGATATGGTGTTCTTTTTGTCATGTATTCCAGTTAGGCCTGGAGGAAAACACTGCCACTTTTGTATACACAGGTTTCTTCCTAAGTGTGCCTTCACTTTTAGACAAAGAATTTTACCACACATTTTGCAAACTTGGCAATGTGAATTAGTTTCTTGGAAACTGTACTTGCTTACAGAATCTACTTTTCATGAACACGGTCATACGACCTTGACACTATGTACAAAGTTTATACATACATTTCACAAACGTCTCTTTGTTTTCGTATATATGGAGACCTAACTATCTACAACACACAAACAATGGCAGCATGATCACGGCCCAAGACAAGGATGCCTTTTGTTGTAAATAAACGAATAGTTTCTTACCTGTCGGTGTAGTTTTGCAGCTTGAAGATCTTTCTGGATTCACTATGCTGTGCATTATTCCGCGATCTTGTGGTTGGGTCCGGATTCGTAGTCTTTTCTTTTTTTTGTAGCCCAGGTGGGCGGCGACGACCACCATTTGGTGCACCTTCCGTGACGTCGTCGTGCTTCCTGCGGAAGTCCCACCTTTGGGGCGCCATCTTCGGGTTCTTTTTTCCTTTCCTTTTTTTTTTTTTTTTTTTTTTTAACCCTAGGCGATTGATTAATCCTTCTTGTCCATTTTTCTGTACGTTTTCATTTCTTTGATCTTTTCCATTTCACCCCCTCTTCCTCCAGCCTCATCTTCCTGGCGGAGGTGGTTGGGTTCGCTAGTGAATCCAGAAAGATCTTCAAGCTGCAAAACTACACCGACAGGTAAGAAACTATTCGTTTTGCAGCGTGAATCTTTCTGGATTCACTATGCTGTGCATAGACTTTGTAGCGGTTTTCCTAATTTTGTGGTGGCTGGGTGGAAGATGAGCGTTGGTCATTGAAAATGTGTTGAAGCACCTTCTGTCCAACCTGTGCTTCCTTATTCATCTGAATGTCCACGCAGTAGTGTTTCGTGAACGTGTGCACAGATGCCCAAGTTGCCGCGAGACAAATGTCCTGGATGGGCGTGTTCGCCAGGAAGGCAACGGTGGCCCCCTTCTTCCTTGTGGAGTGAGCCTGGGGCCCCTCCGCTAGCTCCTGTCCAGCCTGTTTGTGGCAGAATTGAATAGTGAGGGCAATCCACCTAGCGATGGTGCCCTTAGTCACTGGCCTACCCATGAAGCTAGTAGCAAAGGACACAAACAGCTGCTTCGACTTCCTGAGTTCCTTGGTTCTCTCAATGTAGTGCATCACCGCTCTTCTGGCATCGAGGGTGTGCAGGGCCTTTTCTGCGTTTGAAGTCGGGTTTTGGAAGAAACTTGGTATCTGAATACTCTGATTCATGTGGAACGCCGACACCACCTTGGGCATGAAGTGTGGGTCCGTCCTCAGGACTACCCTGTCCTTGTGAATCTGAATGTAGGGTTCCTGTAGCGTTAGCGCTTGAAGCTCGCTCACCCTGCATAGTGAGGTTATGGCCACTAGAAAGGCCGTTTTCATCGTCAACATTTGCAGTGTGGCCTTGTGAATGGGTTCAAACGGCGCCTTCATGAGCTCCGTCAGAACCACGTTTAGATTCCATGCCGGCGGCGGCAACCTTTTCGGAGGGGCCATTCTTTTGGCTCCCTCCATGAATCTCTTCACCACCTGCGAGGTGAAGAAACTGCCACCCTTTTCACCTCTGGTGTAGGCAACGATCGCCGCTAGGTGTACCCTTAGGGAGCTCGAGCAGAGGTTACTCTTTAGAAGGTGTGTGAGGTACCTCAGCACTGTTGAGTCTCTTGTCATTCTGTTTTGCAGGCCTTTTTTCCTGCACCACACAGTGAATCTCTTCCATTTTGCGCTGTAGCATTTTCGTGTAGTTGGCTTCCTTGCCTCCCGTAGCACTCGCATAGTGCTCTGAGGCAATCTTAGGTGTGCGAACTCTAGGTCTTCAGGAGCCATGCCGCCAGGTTGAGGGTCTCTGGCTCTGGGTGCAGGACCTCTCCGTTTTGCATTGAGAGCAGGTCTTTTTTCCTCTCGAACCTGTATGGATTGCCTTGTGCCATTTCTTGAATTTGTGAGAACCATGTCTGCCTTGCCCACTGCGGAGCCACTAGAATCAGTCATGTTGCTGGTTCTGCACTTGTCGAGCACTCTGTGCAACAGGGGTATCGGTGGAAAGGCGTAGGCAAATGTCCTCGACCAGCTTATCCATAGGGCATTTCCCTGGGATTGCTGATCTGGTTATCTGGACGCGAAGCTTTGGCATTTCGCATTTTGGCGTGTTGCAAATAGGTCTATTGTGGGAGTTCCCCCATCTCCGGAAAAGCTTCTCCGTTTCCTGGCCATTGAGCTCCCACTCGTGCGATGCCGAGGTCTGCCTGCTTAGCCAGTCTGCCTCCACATTGTCCTTCCCCGGTAGGTGAATTGCCAGTAGATCTATCCTGAGAGGTATGGCCCATCTCCAAATCTCCTGAGCCAGAGAGGAGAGAGGGAACGACTGTGTCCCCCCCTGTTTGTTGATGTAGAACATTGCCGTGGTGTTGTCTGTTTGAACCAACACCCTCTGGTTGTACAGGTGCCTCTGGAATGCCTTCAGGGCTAGCAGGATTGTTTTCAACTCGAGGTAATTGATATGGCGAACCGCATCTGCTGGAGCTCACAGACCCCTCACTCTGAGGTTGTCCATGTGCGCTCCCCATCCCTTTTGCGATGCGTCCGTGGTAATGGTCATTGTTGGGTTTGGTGGTGTCAGGCTTCCCCCTGCTGTCATGTTGTCTCTGTTCCACCAAGTTATCTCCTCCTGCACTGCGTGCGTAACAACCACTAGATCCTCCCAACTTCCGTTTGCTTGTGACCATTGCTGTTGTAGCCATTCCTGGAATGGTCTCATGTGCAGGCGTACATTCGGCACCAGCTGGATACACGACGCCATCATCCCCATCATCTTGCTCACTGACCTCACTGTCAGAGCTCGCCCCTTCCGGTAGAGCTGCGTCTCCTTCAGTAGGGCATTTGTCCTCCTGTCGCTGGGCACCACTGTACTGTCCAGGGAGTTTATTTTCGCCCCCAGGAAAATCTTCACCTGCTCCGGTTCCAGCGACGACTTCCCCCAGTGAATCGAGAACCCCAGGTTCGTGAGAGTGTCTGTTATGCGTTTTGCGTGCCTCTCGCACTTCTCGCGTGAGTTTGCCTTGACCAGCCAGTCGTCTAAGTAGGGGTAGACGTGTATCCCCTGCCTTCGTAGGTGGGCCGCGACCGCCGACAGGCATTTTGTAAAAACCCTTGGCGCCGATTTTAATCCGAAGGCCAGGGTTGTGAACTGGTAGTGTTCCTGGTCGATGTTGAACCTTAGAAGTCCCTTGTGTCTTCTGTTTATTGGGATGTGCAGGTAGGCATCTTTGAGGTCCACGGTGACCATGAAGTCCCCGTGTCTTATTTGGGGCAGTACCTCCTGCAGCGAAGTCATTTTGAACCTTTGTGTTCTGATGAACTTGTTTAGGTATCGCAGGTCCAGGATGGGTCTGAGGTTTCCGTCTACTTTCGGGACCACGAAGTAGTTTGAGTAGACCCCCTTGTTGCGTTCTCTGAACGGCACTGCCTCTATGGCTCTCTTTTCTAGAAGTTTCCGTGTTTCTTCTCTGAGTAGGGTCAGTTCTTGAGCCGATCTTTGCCTTCCCTTTGGCTTCCTGTTTGGCGTTTTTTTCTCCAAATCTACGCAGTATCCGTACTGCATGATGTTCAGTATCCACTTGTCTGTGGTTATACGCCGCCACTCGTGAAGGTAGAACCTCAGCCTTCCGCCTACTGGTGTTGTATGCTCGTAGGCTTTTGATCCTTCTCTCCCCCTCGATGTTACTTTTTCGCGCCTCACCCCTTGGGGCATGTCGAGGGTAGGCGTCCTCTTGCGTGCTGAGTCACTTTGATGAGGGCTGGTCCCCCCCTCTCCTTCTCTGGCCACGTCCGTTCCCTCTCCCGCGAAAGGACTGGCCCCGAGGTTGGTACTGCCAGTTTTGCTTCTGTTGACCTTGTCCGTGACTTTCACCCTGCTGACCCTGCTGGAACGTCTGGTGCGACGCCCCCTGCTGGTTTCCTCCCCTACCATAGGGTCTCCTCGAGGGATTGCCTCGCCTCATTCCCCTCGGCTGTAGGGCCCCCATGGACCTCGCCGTTTCGTTTTCTTTTTTCAGCTGGGTGAGCTTCTCGTCAACTGTTGCTCCGAACAGTATCTCTCCGTTGAAGGGGGTGCTAAGGATGTTGTTCTGCACCTCCGGCTTGAATCCCGAGATTCTTAGCCATGCATGCCTTCTCTCGGTGACCCCTATGGCCATGAGTCTTGCTGAAGTCTCTGCCCCGTCCAACGCCGTCTTTATACAGGAGTTGGCGATGTTTTTGCCTTCATCTACCAGGTGTGAGGCTCTCTGGCAGTATTCTTCGGGGAGGTGCTTTACTAGCTCCCCCATCTCGTCCCAGTGCTGGTACTGGTGTCTATTGAGGAGTGCATGGAATTCGCCATGCGCCAGTGCATTGCGGCGTTCCTCTCGACCTTTCTTCCTGTGAGGTCTATCCTCCTGCTCTCTTTATCAGGTGGTGGGCCCGAGGTTGCTGGTACGTTGGCCCTTCTCCTGGCCGTGGAAGCTATGATGGAGTCGGCGGTCACGCTACCTTTGATGTAAGGGGGGTCCAGGGAAGAGTGCTTATACTTCTTCTCAGTCCTGGGCGTGATCGACCGGCAGGTCGCTGGTTCCTTGAAGGCTTCCCTCCCCTGATTCATCACACTTTGTAGCATGGGGAGGAACTGGCTCCTCGTCTGGATGGGGAGCAGGGTCTCGAGGAGAAAATCGGCTTTCGGCTTCTCTTCGTCGAGTTTGACGCCGAAGGCTGTCGCTGCGCTCCTGACCACCATATTGTACACCCCGATGTCGTCGGGTGGCGAAGGCCTCGAAGGGTACGTGTCCACGGGCTCCTCCGGGTTTTCGGTGTCGAGATCATGCCATTCGATCTCGTGGCTGGTAGATGGTGCCGAGCCGTAGACCGACTGTTGGTCTTCTTCCTCGGCTTCCTCGTCATAATAGGTCTCGTCTTCCTCTTCGAGATCCCTCGTCAGGCCCTCGGTGTCGAATTCGTCCTCGACCTCGACGACACCGTTGGAATCTTGAATTCCTTCATCTTGGCGTCGAACTCCTTCTTCCTTTGAAGGATGTTCTCCATTTCGGCCTCGAGCCGCCTCTTATTTTTCTCCATCTCGGAGATGCTTTCGGCGTCGACCGCGGGTCTTTTCGCCGAAACTTGCGTCGACCGTTCTTTCTGCGTCGATCGCCCTGATTCCTGGGTTGTCCTCAACGACCCTTGCTTTTCGGCGTCTTTCGGCACCAGGGAGTCCTTTTCGAAGGATCTGCTCGGCCTCTTGTCCATGGTTCCCCCTTTGGTCGTCGAAGTTTTCGGCGCCGGGGCTCCCTTCGTGGACTTTGACTCTGATTTTTTCGAGTCACCCTCGTGTTTTCGAGGTATTTTCTGTTTTGCGCTCGACGATTCTCTTACCTAGTCTTCTTTTTTCTTGTCTGTCTCTACGACCGTGAAGTTTTCGGCTGTCTCGGCGATGTTGTCCTCATCGTCCGTGGAGAGGCCCAGATCGTAGAGAGACGGGGCCTTACCCTTGCCATCCATGCTGGCATTGGCTCTTCTCTGCCGCTCCCTCACCCGGAGCGTCTTCGGCGCGAAGGCTGAGCAGGCGTTGCAGTCCTTACTCTGGTGTTTGACTGGCAGGCAGAGGTTGCAGACTGGATGCTGGTCCTTCTGCGCGAACTTGTGGTGGCAGTTTGGGCAGAACTTGAATGGCGTCTTGTCCATTGCGCTCAGGGCCTCTGAGTGCGCATTCTCCAAGGTCGTCGAAGAAAAGGGCGCTGAACCTCCTTTCTTCGCGCTCCTGATGAAATATCTTCCTTTCCTGTGATATCTCCGTAGTATTTTTCGACGAAACTCGCTTTTCTTTCTTCTTCCTTCGGTTGTAACTCTGGAGCTTCTCGATGACGATCCAGACCCAACGGCGGAAAAAAGAATCTGAAGATGGCGCCCCAAAGGTGGGACTTCCGCAGGAAGCACGACGATGTCACGGAAGGTGCACCAAATGGTGGTCGTCGCCGCCCACCTGGGCTACAAAAAAAAAAAAAAACAAAGAAAAGACTACGAATCCGGACCCAACCACAAGATCGCGGAATAATGCACAGCATAGTGAATCCAGAAAGATTCACGCTGCAAAACATCTGGTTCCGGGTGTTTGCAGAAGAGCGTTTTGCTGTCATTTGCCAGGTCTTTACATGCTAAAGTTCTGAGCCAGTAGCTTGCTGCTATCTTTGCAAGGGGTGCCCAGCTAGTGACCACGACGGTGACTTGCATTCTTTCCCTTCAGGTAACAGCGTCTATGTGTGTTCTGCTAAGAATCCCCAGAGAAGGGATTCTTGGCAGAACACATAGACGCTTAGGTTAGGGACTGCATCGTAGGAGTACACCAGATTTTCATATTGTTTGATATGCTTGCATATATACATTGTTTTAGCACGATGGTGGAACTTTTTATTCTGTTCACTGTCCTTATACTCCTAATCACTTTCATCTGCTTCTGTCTTTGATCATCGGTGCACATATATGTTATTCAAGAATCCCGTTGGTTCAATAAATATTCAAAACTCGCCGCTGTTTATTCCTGGTATATTTCTCTGAGAGTAAGAGTGCAGGAGTGAATGAACAAAAGGGTTCTAGATCTGTTACCACAATTCCTGAGGGATCAGCTTGTCATTTTCAGTGGTTGCCAGAGCCATTAGCTACCCGACTAGGTCTAGGGGGGGGCGTATGGTGGCATTGTGAGCCAGATAGCCTATAGGACAACGTATCCTGAAGGGGTGCATAGAATCAGTTTGGTACCATCCTAATGGTTATGCTTCCCACAAACTATAAGTTCCTACCATAGGGTGAAAACTTCACGACATTGTTTGTACTGTTCAAACAACTTAATAGAGTCTGCTTGAAAGAGGCGTTTCAATTTGTGCCTTAGGGTGGTAGGCTGAGGTGTAATCTGGGATTTGAATTATTGGTGTTTTAAGGAATGGAAATATTGTGAGGCCTTTGACAGCCAGGAAGTCCCGTATGTCGAGGACCGTTTCTGTGGATGTAGCTGCATATGTACGTTTGGGGTGCGCTGCGGGTAGGAGACACGCTAAGTACCACAGAGGCAGCACGTATCTGTTCTCGCCATATGGAACCAGTGCCGCTTGCTCTGCCTCAACGTCCACACCAAAATAAACCGCAGGTGGACTGGCCAATAATATTTAGGAAGATTCGGACATGCCAGAACCCTCCCATCCCAAGGGAGCTTGCGGAACTTGTATGAGATCCAGGGTTGTTTCCCGTTCCACACAAATGTACGGATCTTTGTTTGTACCTTAGTAATCTCTGTAGCAGAGATGAGCATGGGGAGAGCCTGGAATAGGTAAAATAATCAGGGTAGGAAGTTAATTTTCATAAAATTGAGCCTCCGCAACCATGACAGGAGGAGTGGTCTCAATCTTCTGAGATCATTTACTACTGTGCAACAAGAGGCCCAGTTTAACAGGGACCTTTCCTCTGTGTGCTCTAAGCTTGGAGGCCTAGATGCTGAATTGGTTTAGTGGCCCATTGGAATGTTGCCCGTGTCCTTTACTGCGGCATACCTAGCGGGTTCACCATGAGATTGAGTACGTGTAGCTTGTCTTTGTTTATTTTAAAGCCGGATACTCTCTCAAAGTGGTCAAGGGCCAGCATCAAGGCAGGAAGGGAGTCAGGGTATCTGGTAAGAGTAATATGTATCTAGTCTGTGAACAGGTTAAGTTTATGATCTCCGCCACCAAATGAGATGCTTATGATAGTTCAGTTTTGTCGTATGGATATTGCCAATGTTTCTACCACCAGGGCAAACAAAAGAGGGGTGAGCGGAAAGCCCTGCCTCATCCCCCTGATATGCCGCAACGGGAGTACAGTGCCCTTTGACCCATATTACTGCTGGGGTGGTGGCATATGCTGCCATTATTTTTTTTCATTTTGGGACCAATCTGTATTTTTTTAAGGACCGCCTCCATGAATGACCAGTTCACTCCATCAAATTCTTTTTTCACGTCTAGGGATATTATCAAAGGACTGGGATGTTCTTTTTGCCTACCTTCGCTACTAGAGGCGCAAGGCGTCTAATGTCTGCTTCTTGTATATTGTGAAATAATCCCACTTGGTCTGGATAGATTAGCCCTGGAAGTTAGTAATTTAACTTCATTGGCAGGATTTTTTGTACAATTTTTCATCTTTGTTAAAGAGGACAATAGGGTGGTAGGACGTGCAAAGTGTCAGGCCTTTTCCCAGTTTTGGGACCAGTGTAATCTTCCTCACACATGGTGGGGTGCTGTGCGTGAATGCATTAAACAGTGGGGTCAGATGGGGCAATGGTAGTGGGAGGAAGGTTCTGTAGAAACCCGATGTGAGGCCCTCAGGGTCTGGAGATTTTCCATTTGGGAGCTGTTTAAGTGCCTGTCTGATTTCGGTCTCAAGGCCTTCTCGTGGAAGCGTTCAGCAGGGGGCCAGTTACAGGAAACCAGATAATCCTCTATTTCCTCCTGTGCTTCCTGTCCTCGGCCATGTAGAGTCTGATAGAAGGTATGGAAGACCTCCCTCTTCCCCGTTTCTCCCTTCGTATAAGTGCCATCAGTGTTGCAAATTTGTGAGCTAAGCGTTGTGTGTCTGTGTAGTCGAATGTTACAGACTGAGAAAGATCCTACTTTGTCGCCTCTGTCATTCAACTTCTGGCCCATGGAAAGGAGTGCTTGTTCTGCACGATTGACCCTGTGCATTTTTAGTTGGCCCTGGAACAAGAGTTTGCATTGGTTAGCTTTATTTGGAGCCTTCTTATCTACCCTTTATAGTGCCTTGATGTCGGATGTGAGTGTGATTACGACCAGGCAAGCTTTCCTTTCCCTGCCTATCTCTATGGTAATCAGTAAACCGCTTATGGTGACTTTGAAGTCGTCCCAGAGGTGTAATGCTCAGATCTCCCCTGGACCAAGGTATGTACCGTCACTTTCCCAGGGAGAAAATATCAGTTCCAAACTTATGGAATATAACATATACACAGCACTTCCTAAGGTGACCAAACTTTCAACACTCCCCCAAAGGCAAGGCAAGAAAACAATATATACACAGCACTTCTCTAGAGCGAAACATACTTTGCACATCACTTGCCAGGAGTAGAACAACTTCCTATAACACAGTTACCTGCTAGAAGGGAATTCACCCATCCTTCTACAACAGAATACTTGGCCAAGAAGAGTCCACACCTCCTGCTGCAAGGAAAAGACGAATTGGTATATCTGGGATGTATTTATTAGTAAATAGCACCACACGGTAAGCCAAATGCACCTATCATAGCAGACTCTAACATATCAATAGTATGATTGAAACACAATCAAGGCAAACATATATGTAGAAATATATATGTATGGATATAAGAATCAGAAAACAAGAAGGAAAGGAAAGAATCAGTAAAGAATCGAGTGACAGTTAGTAGCAGAGACACCTCACCTACTGCTCCATCATTTCACCCCACTTCCCTCAAGGGGAGTCCATTGCTTGAACCGGGTGAAAGCTTAGAGGTGACACCACTCTTCCGTGACAATACGTCTGCTCCACGGCGTGAACTTCCACCAGGCCAGTGTAGGCTCCCGTTTTTAATACAAATTCAAACACAACAAAGCTTCTAGCAAGCCTCGCCCCCTCGTTCTCATGACAGCCCGTACCAGCCTGCTCCAAGGCCACTGCAACGGTTGATCAGGCCTTTGCTATGGCTCAGAGACAGACCATGTACATTCCTCTGATAAGAACCAGTTCTCTCTAGTCAGTACAGTGTTAAAAACAGGAGGAAAGCAAAACATGCCCTCTTCTTCGTGCAGGCACAAAAAATAGCTTCAGTCATGAAAATGGAGTTAGTTAAGCCATGCACACAAAGGCCCAAAGCAAGATGGAATCAGAAAAGCAAGGATGACATGAAACCTATGTCAAATGCATTAGTCAGCACTGCCATAAAGCAAGGTAAAGTCAGAAAACAGAATGACATGAAGCCATGTCAAAGGCAATAGTTCAACACATAATTCACATAACCCAAATAACACTATAGACTTTATCCCTCAGTATACAACATTGAGCACATGTGTGCACCACCACCCACAAGACTGCACCTCAACATCCCATACCTTCTCTTCTTGGCAAGACTATTCTACTAAAAGACAGCAAGATTACAGGACAGAAGAGAAGCAGGCATATGCAAACCCATCCTGCATTAAGGCTAGGGTAACATAACACACTTTAGTCAGTACAAAATGGTGGTGGTTGAGGGTCATCATAGGGTGTCAGACCACAAAAGTGGCTCATTTACTACAAGAGGGTGTGCTGTGACATCCCCCAGACACCATTGTGTGTGCGTAGTAGTTTGTGATTTCCGTGCTTATGGTTTGTCTGTTGACTGGGTCTCGCAGCAGTGCCAGCTTTGGAGGCAGTATCATTCCCACAAGGAAGGGTCTCTACGGTGGAAAGGAGTGATTGTGTCACTAGCAGGTAATCTATGCATGAGTAGGTGGTGTGGACGTGGGAATAGGAGTAGTCATTCTCATCTGGATGTAAGTGGCGCTAGGTGTCTATCAGACCCAGTTCCATGATTTCTTTTTTGTGAAGCGCGGTCATAGCACCCGTGCCTTGGTAAACTTCAGTTTGTCTGTCCAGGTCCGGGTCCCATGCCAGATTCAAGTCTCCGCCTGCTATGGAGTCATGTTGAGGTGTGTTAGGGGCGTGCATGTTTAGGAGTGTGATATTGGTCCTGCTCCATGACAGGACAAGGTGTTTTCAACAGCCCTCCGTGTCCCTAGTGATAGAGGAGGCTGTTTTACCCACGTGAGTTTTGCAAAGTATGGCTATTCCTGCAGTTTTGGATTGAGGTGAGGTATGCCAGGTGTTGCATGTGCTTATGGTCTTTTTTGAGGAGTTCAGTTTCTGCAGTAAAGGAATATCTGTGTCTTGTTGTAGAAGTTAACACCATATCTGACATCTCAAACTGGTGGGTTTAAACCCCTAACATCAAGGGAAAGAAGTTTCAAAGTAGGGAGGGTCGTGACTGGGAGAGACAGAACCCCCTAGGATGTGGACTCTTCTGCGGGTGTCGTCATGTTGGAAGGTGTTGTGTTTGGTGTTGCCATGTGATGCCCCTAATGACAAGATGGGCCGTCAGTTAGTAGGAGGCGGGAGGAGGAGGAAGGGACAAACCAGAGCTATGAACTGTGGTTGCCAAAAGGGCTTGTCAAATAAGGGAGAGTCCAACTGGTGTATGAGCATGATGGTAAGTTCTCATTCGAGCTGCAATCCTCGATCATATACTGTCATAGACCAACTGTGCTTGCTGGAAAGGAGTCTAGTCGATAGGTGTTGTGGATTGTAGCCAGTGAAGGGTGCGTTATTGGCGATCCATGTCTTGGGTGAGCCTCGAACCTGGCAGAAGACCTGTTTCTGGGTGGGCTTGGTTAGTAGTTCAGGCTGACTACTATGGGAGCCCATCTGGTTGAGTGCCCAGGATAATCTGCTATAGTTCCTGTTTAATTTTAAGAAGGTGTGAGATGTCTGCTTTAGCTTCCTCTGGGTTTTTGCCAGTTGTTTGTCGCTGTCCGGTACTCCTGCACACCGACTGCCTCTCCGGTCGCAGAAGTAGTCTTGGTTATGGCTATTCGTCCTGTGGTGGTTCTTCCTCCCTGTCCGAGGGTAGTCACAGCAGGGTTCTTGCTTCTGCTATGGCCCCCTATGGTGCGGGCTTTCACGCCTACTAGAACATTATGCTGAACTGGTGACCCCATTAATATTTGATCTGGAAGCTGGTAAGGTACTCGGTGACTGGTCGGATTTCCCTGCGGCAGCATAGTGTTGAGGCTGCCATATCTTGGAATAGTTGAATAGTGAAATACCAGGTCCACCTTGCCCCTGGCTTTGCACAGGATTTCCTCCTTTTCCTCAAAGTAGTGGACCCTTTTGAGGATGTCATGAGATTTCTTTTCTGTTGGATCCTGCAAAGATTCTATGTGCTCTACGAGGGCGGCCGGGACGCTGCAACCACAGTGGGCTGACCCACCAGACCAATGGTGGTGTTTGGAGGGGCAGGCCCGGAGCATTTCCTTGGACCTGACCCTTCTAGTCGACTCCACCAAGGCTCTGGCCGTGAGGGGGAGGGTCATCCAGCGTTTGTTGGTCCCAACACCCGGCCCACTAGGGTTTCAGGTGGATGGCTGAGGTGCTGCTGATGCCGTATACAGGCCTGCTTGAGCTCTAGGCAGGACAGCCAATGCTGTCTGACAGCTGGGCCCGCGATCCATGCCGGCCGTGCCGCTCTGCTCTGCTATGCTGGGATGTAGGTCTCTAATGGTCTTGTGGTGCCCTATAGTTTGAGCCAGTCTCAGGGTGTACTAATCTGGCTCACATCTCTTTACATGGCCACTAGACTACGCCTTTCATAGCTCCAAGATGGCGTCAGTGGATCGTCTTGCATGTGAGCTCACTGAGATTGAAGCAATGGCCGGCTCACAGTCTGATGATACGAGGGAGATCCCAGACAGAACTTAGTCTCTAATATGTGGTAGGACCTCTGGTTTAGGGGGGCTGTATGCTGGTTTTCAGCCTAGGTGGAGTGGAGCTCTAGAGATCCACATCTGACTCCATGCCCAGCTTGACCACCTCCCTTAAATTTAAATTTTAATGGGAATATTGGAGCTTTTCGAAACTCAATTGAGGCCTCTCATTGTCCATACTATAATCTGTTTAATGAATGTGCACTACTCCCACACATTTATCTGAGGAATACTAGCTTAATTTTTAACCTCCAGCTTCTATGTCCTGCACATTTACTGAACGTCTTCAAATTTTCAATTTTACAATTTGCTTCTTTATTTATATACATGGTATAACATGGTTAATGTTGTTTAATTTTCTAAGCTGTCGCTGACCCCCTGAGTTGTTTTCACAGACCATAAGGGGTCCCCAGACCACAGGTTAAGAACCACTGTAGTAGTTAATTCATGGGCAAAATACATTTTAGGGGAGACTAATATGGGAGGCAAAGGCTTCTGAATTAAACATCAAATACAAAAGGTCATGTGACATATATTCTTGACTTTAGCAAAAGATTTTACATACTGCACAGCCTCTGAATCGACGTATACATAGGACAAGATCGGTGAAACTGCACCTTTCAACTATTAATGTTATGATTATCTCCTAGCGTCAATATGTATCTACCAAAGGCTTAGGCTCGTTCCACTTTAACCAAATTCTCCTGAACTTGAATGAGTAGTTGTTTTTTTCCTACTCATTTTCTTAACTTTGGAACTCTATGCCGTTGTATTTAAAACCGGACCATCTAGGTTTCAATAAGGCATGGGTGTTTTGCCTCTGGTCTTAAGCTGTATTCTCTAGATGAATATAAATGCACTTATCCACCTATACATTGTTTTAAAATATAAAAAGGTAAAGTAAATTAAATATTTGTGTTACACAGTCACTTTACTTATTTATTTAAATAGTTTGTTTCACAACTCTATTATTTTGCTTCGATTACAATATTGCAGCAGATAGACAATGGTATATCATTTAACAACGCATTCAGCCTCAATTACAGCGACTTGCTTGGTTAGATTACATTGGATTCTTGCACAGCATGTAAGGCCATGGTCTGGTTAATATGCCAAGAAAATGTTTCCACTATCCAAATCTTCGTGTTTCTCTCATTAGGTAGCACCTAGACTTAGAAACGGTTTATTCCTCCCCTGCACAATAATCCACACTTCCTACCCATTCATTAAGATGGGAGGAGGGGCTTTTCCGACCTCCTGTAACGAGAAATGTCTTATTTGGCCACTAGCTTATAAAATGGCACCGGTGTGTGAGCACTCCAGATCCCCCCAAGCCGTCGATTGCTGTCGTAGGGTCGGTCACTCCAGGTCATCCTACTACCCTCTTCAGAGTGCGATGTATTTGTGCCCCGATGGGGTATTCCCATATTGTGTCAATAAAAGACCCCATTTTCATTTTACAGGGAAAGTAGTGAGGACTCTGTTCATTGTGCAAAGTCTTTCAAGATACTAAACCCCATGGAAATATTTAAATTGTTTGAGTTGATGGTCGGATGGTATTGCTAAGGCGTGCTGGGACATTTTGCCTTTACCCATTCCTCTTCCTTCAGGTTGTCTAGGTCTGATTCCCGATGGGCACGGAGATTCTTCAAGGAGTCTGTGGCATAGTCCGTATTAGAGGTCCATACATCCTGAAGATCCCCGTTCCTACTCAGCTTTTCCATGGTTAGCTTTGGCTCCCAGTGGGTTGAATTTAGGGATGAGTTTGTTTCTATGTGCCTGTTGCAATTAACAGTAGAATTTGGGATCTAGTGTTAGTTGGTCAACCTATTTCATGTGATTACCGTCTCAAATAATTAAGGAGGTTTGTATAGCACTAGTACGTCACCATTTCAATGGCCTTAGGAGTATAAATCCCCTCCAAGAAGGGATCACCTTCTTGGAGATAATCATGTCCGGTTTAATTTTACCTATGCCCATTTTACGCACATAGGAGAATTCTGAATTTTCAGCCACCCTCCTCCACTCTTCTCCCTGTGCAATGCAACAGGTAGGTAAACACACTTCCTAAGGTTTAGTCAAGCATATTCAGCTGAACATATGGAACGATTTAACAAGCAATAACATTTGATAGCATCATTTTCTGAGCGGTTATTGCTCACAGTGCTGTTTAATTGGTTCCCAGAACATTAAAAAATATTACTAAATGCCAAAAAATGATTTACTTTTCAAATTGATGTTCTGAGTTTTCACTTCAGTGAGATTCAATTAAAAAAGACATGTTTGAAGTGTCTCTGTAATATTTATACTCCAGGTTTTTTATAACCTGCATCGCTTATATAGCTCTTCTCATCAAATTACCCTCACTTTATGGTATCTGGACAGTGCCACTCCATGAATGTATTCCTCCCCTGAGGTGGAACTGAAACATTTACAGTAGTTGAAATTTGTGTTTCCCTATTCATAAAACATCCTGTAAGAGGCATTCAGGTGCCATAGGTGTGTGGATAAAGTTCATAACGTACACACATCAGGACAAAACACAAGTGTGCAATTGCAGCGATTTCCACATAATTATGGTTTGACTACTTAGGACTGGACTGACAACACAAATCAGCCCTGCTAATTTTATCGGCCCGGCTCGGTGTGGCTGGGGCGTGGGGTGGGGGGTTTGTTGTGCGAGGGTGCAAGTGTGAAGCACCGCAGCTTAACTAAACCGGGGCCGATATTGCAGCACTGCTGCAAAACCAGCCCCCAATAACAAAACCGGCCCAGCCTTCCAGGGAAACGCCTGATGCCCGCTACTGCCAGTCCTGCCCTGCACTTGCTATGTAATACATCCTCTGCTGCATAATTTGCACATTGTGAACAAAAAACAAATCAAATCCAATTGTATATATAGCTGGAAGGGCTCAAATGTTACTAAAATAAAGACACCAATTATGGTGTAGTACAATTGCAGGCTCTTTTCTAAGGTCAACGTTCAGTTGTTGATATCTGTAATCAGATATTAAACCTCTACTGAGGAGGTAAAACCTTTGCACATGCAGAATTAATCTCCACAATTGAACTACTAGAGTATAGCTTTTTTGTGCAGCATAAGAACATCCTGACAATTTAATGTAATTCATATAAACTACAAATAATTACTCCTTTGTCATATAATTGTAATGCTTACAGGAGGATACCCTCTGGAGTGAGAGTGTGCTTTACAAATCAACATAATAAACCATACCATAATATCCTTAATTATTTATGCAAATTCATGTTAAACCAAAAACTCTGTTGGCAAAATATTTGCTATTTCAAGCAAGCACTAATGCGAATAATCACAAACATTTTGCTCTCTTTTTATGATCTGATATGTTGAACCTGACAGTGCCCTGTCATAACCTGTTTGGGGTTTCCAGGCACACCAGGTTCATTACTGGGTCTCCACCATGGGGGTTAAGTCTTTTCACCACTGATTTCCCAGGCCTGATCTACTGTGGACACTAATAACCAAGCAGCAAATACAACCATTTATAACTTGACTCTCATGGTAGCAAGGCAAACACTTTAAGGTGTACTTGGGGAGATAATGTAGGGTTAGACACTCTGAAATCAACCTTCAACACAATAGCTCTTGAAAACGAATGTCCAGCCCAGTGCTTACACTTATGAAATGAAAAAGCACTTTAATATACCAATTATTCAAAACAATACAGAAAGCAAAGCATTTAGAAGATAAGCCATGGGAATTTCATGGGTGCAAGCTCAAAGTAGGGGATGTGAGTAGATTTCTGTGTCTGTGACATATAGGTCAGCCTCTTGTGCATGTACCCACATAGCTAATAGTTTTAGAATCAGTACAGTCTGTCTTGAGTACCCTTGAGCAATGTTGGTACCTGAAGATTTACCTGCCGAGTTGCATTTGGACTTTAGTCACAAAGTTCCTTCTGTTGATCAGTATGTCTGGGCCTCCTTTTTCTAGAGACTGGGGCAAGGTTGCAGATACCATAGGCTTGCTGGTGAAGCAGTCAAAGCTTCTGGAAGAGGTATATCCATGAAGATGGAACATGTGCTGGGAATCGGCAGCACATATGCAATCTCTCAGCCACGCTACAGTCAGTCAGTATTGAAAACTAAACTAGACTCTGTTTGACGGGGTCTTTTGCCCTTGTGGCCTTCCAAACCTAAATTTCTTCACAAAGGCAAGCAGCAAGAAATGCTGGTACTTCCCAAGCTGCCACTTAGAACTATGAGGAAAGATGCCTTTTCAGTGTCATGGTTAAAGACTTTTGCCAATGCCTTTCTACTGCTTTCTCTAGCTTCTCCCCTTCAAGTGATCAGCAAACTCAAGGTGAAGTTCTACTACCTGATTCTATTACCATTTGACTGGTTTCACCAGTGTACGTTCACGGAACTTCTTTATCTATCGGAAGCCCTGCATATCACACTGAGATATTCTCTCTGATTAATGTAACATACGGTCTTAAGAAAGAGTCATGTCCATAAATAAGGTCTATCGAGCATAGTGGAGGAGATTCTGTTCCTGGTGTTGGTGCAGTTCGGGTTACTAAATCTCCCCCTGCTTCCACAGACAGAATGATTTCTCAGTCACACGCACATACACACATCACGCGCTGGTGGGGCCCATAACACCAACATGCATTTTCTCAAACTATCCGTGCCTACAGAGGGACATCAAATCCCAAACTACAGCTGTTCGTTTTGATAGAGGAAACCACTTCTATTGAATCACCCTAACAATTCCTCCATCAGGAGGTCAATCGGATCATTTAGTTGATAATTGGTTTAACGACTTCTAACTCTCAAATTTAATCAATAAACATTACAAAGAAATAATCACCCGACACAGTTCTTCAAATAATGATTTTCTTTATCTAATTAATTGCAGGTTAAATCCTAACAACGCAATATTTTCTTTTGTCATATTTACCTATTCTGGCTAATTGTCGTTTCCTAAGTCAGAACTGGTCCTCAGAAAATTCATCAGAGTTCTAAAGTCTCCGTCCTCTTCTGTCAGCATAAGGATCTCTGATCATCGATTCTCCGTCAATAGTGGTCTCTAGCGATAAGCAGCAGCATAGAGTGTAGCTCCTTCCCTCTCTAGACTACTAATATTTATACTAAAATGTACATATAACCGTAACATTTTCTCAATTCCCAGGCAAATCATTGGCTGATTTCAAATGCATCTCAATACATTAAGAAACATTTTCTAATTTTCCCATGTGGAAGAAGTTTTACAGTAGGCGAATGGGAAAAACTGTTCCCAGGTACAAATTGTATCTCTTCGTTGGTAACCGGTAGAGTTCGGCAGTTAATTTGCAATTTGCAACATTAGGTTCAGGGACATTGGCACCTCGCCCAGGGTAGTCTTCATGGGCATGGTCTGACAGGTCACACAAGGGACACGAACGAAGTCAGTGCAGGCGCCTTTCTCCATTGTTCAAATGATGAAGTCCTGTACTTTAGTTAGGTTTCAGTCGGCGGCCATCTTTTGGTAGGCCAGAATAGTCAACTTTAAGCAAAGAAACACAAAATCATAATTAATACATAGAAATGATTAAAACAGTTTTATTCCCTTGCTAATACCCTTATGTGTATGTATTTATCTAGCCATATGCAACATTCAAAGCCGTTAATGCTAGTTTATTTTAAGCGCAAATCATATTCACACTGCCTAAGCAACACTTATCGTTTTAATATGCATACAACTTAGTTCACTTATTAATTTTAGCCATGCGAATGCATTCCCACGTGTATTTTCTTTGTTAATAAGGTTGGTTTAGTACCATCACATCAATCAATTAATTATTAGAATTAATTATTAATCATTTTAATATAAACTTATATAAATGGATTGGGTATATAAAAAGAAAACATTTTACCCGCTCCATCAGTGTCGCACCTAGGAGTGCCTCTAAACCACAGCAAAACCTACCATATCTTCTGCTGTTATCCCAGACAAAACTCAGACACCGTTCTTTAGCATTTACTTATCAGTCATCAGACTCATCAAATAGTTCCTAAAAGTTCCAGTAATTAAGTGTGAACTTGACACAGTTTTAAGTCACCTGATAAAAAAAACGTTTCAATGAGTCCCAAAAAGTTGAAATTCGATTCCTGTCAAGGAAAGTGACTGGTCTTACTTGCTAACATCTGCTCTGGGAGTGAGTGAGATCCAAACATTTAAGACTAAGAACCCATTCCTGGGATTTTATAAGACTTGGCAGTGCTATGTGCCATTCCTAAACAGACGTAAATATGAAAAAATCCATAATTCTGAATTGACTCATTTGATCAACAACAAATGGGACCGAAATAACACTACATTTCTTGGATATTTACAGATGCCACAATTCTACATTGACAGTACCTTCTGTCTCCTATTGGTCAGCTTCAAAAAGGTATCCTCTTTCTAAGTAAGCAATCATAAGGTGGAATAAACTGCAGTTACCCTTTCTCATGCAAAAGCTGTTCAGCCTCTTAATTATAGAGGTATAGCACATTGGATTAAAAAGATGGTCCGAGAGCAGCAGTCTATGCTGTGGTACCTTTGGGAGATATCTGCAGGGCAGCGATTGAAAGAGCCACCACTCTTTCACAAAACAGCACTGCCGGGACACAGAAACATCTAGAAAATCAGCAGTTGGTCAAGTGGCTCTAACAGTTGTTTCAATAGATGAGCCTGTTTCTTCTACATGTAAATATGTTAATATATTCTACATCATGATGAAAAGTGCTTATTAACTTTACTAAATACTGCGAACTACTCTGATTTAAGTATTTGAATCTATGCCAACACCATTACTAGATCAGTAACAAGTACTTACCCCATAACCTAAGTTTACCGCTTTTGGTATCTATCATAGATTCACATACAGCCTACCCCCTCCCTGTCTGAAGCTCACTCAATCTGTGCATCTTTTTACACCTGTGCTAAGAAATCTGAGGAAATCGGTTATCAAATTGACCGTGTGAATGGCCATTTCAGGCCTTTGTCATGGAATACCTCTGTTTGGAAGCTACTGCAGGACCCCAGCTCACTGACCGGCAGTTATTTAAACATGTTAATCTATAAAAGATACCAATGCTGTATAACTTTAGTCCGGTGAATTATTTTCTTCCTTTTGGGAACGTCCAACCAGGATTCAGAGGCAACCAAAGGAATCAGCAAGAAGGTAATTGTATTTTATTGGGGGTCCCACATATCACTTGATATTACTATCTGGATGGAGAACCACTAACATTACATATTACCCTGTTAGTAGTTATTTTGCTCCATGCGCCAGATCCTTTCTGTAACGTCTCACAGGTAGCCTGAATTTTCAGTGAGATCAGAGAGTACTGCAAAAGATGTGAGGTAAGGGTGCCGTCAGATGTAAGGATTGTTTAGGCCACAAATATCTCGTGCCTGGTTTGCCTAAGCAACGAACATTGCATGTCATGTGTATAGTTATATGTACTGGTGCATAAAAATGTGGACATTTGCACAAGGTATTCTAGTGCTCTTTCAATGGTAATTTAAAAATGCATCAGATCTGTAAGAACTAGCCTCATCATTTCATTTTTCTTCGATTACATTATCGTTCAACGGTATACATTATTTGTTTTTGCTGAGTTTGTTATAGGATTGTGATTCGTTTCTTCTCCCCCTTTGTATTCATAGGTTAACCAACTATTCTAGGAGAACTTTACCTGTTTACTCAGGCAACAGATTAACCTGTCTTTTGTTTCTCTATCCTTCCCACTCTCACAACTCTTAAACACACAATAGGAAATGAGTTGGGGCGAAAGTACAAGGCCCTCAGTCCTGAGCATTGTGCATCACTTGGGACATTCTCAGGGACGGAAACATGTCAACCAATAATTAGATAGAGTTCTAATAACTTTTTTGTTTTTAATCTTGTGTTCGCCAGATATCTATAAAATAATAAATCGACCCACCAACATAATGGTAACCCTTTGTCGCTTGAGGTTTCCAACAGCACAATCAATTGTAAATACAGTTCCATTTCCTTTGAAACCTTTAGACTGGTGGGCCTAAGATCTAGACCCTGCACCCAACTCACAGAAACAAAGGAGCTCCGGTGAAGTCCACCTTAGACATGCGCCCTCACTAAGGAGCAGAGCCGATGATGAAGCATAACATCAAGTGTTGGGGAGGATCCAGTGCCTTATAAATAAAATAGTGTATCTAAAGAGCTAATCTCTTTCAGAGAAGATTTATTTCAGACAGCATCATGTTCTTTGATTTCATAGGGCTTCTGTATATGTTGGTGGCACCTGATGGACATTAGGCATATGTAATGTACCCTCTATACACTCATCTCACTCCTTCTTAGTGGTAAATCTGCTGAAGCCAAAAGCCTTGTGACCTCACTACTTGCTTGTAATGGTTTACTATTACTATGGCATTTTGTTATTACAGTCAAATTCTGGAGGCAGCACGCACCTGTAAAAAGAAAAAAAGCACAAACTTTACACATGAATAAAATAGTCCCCTGCCATATAATAGTATTGCCCATGTTCCATTCTCCTGTCTTGAATGTGTTGTTCCTTTCCAGATGTTCGACCAGCTTTATTCTCATTTCTTACTCAAAGATCATTAAGCAAGAATAAATGGGGAGCAAAACCAGCATCAAATAGTAATCTGTTTAAAAATAATACTGTCTGAACAAAGGGACGCCCAAGGATGAATGAACCTTAGCATGTGAAGTAGGCTGTCAGGCCTACAGTTTTAAAGTAAAATTCCAGACATCTCACTTTTTTTCAGTAAACGTTTAGCGAGCTGGTCTCGTCCGTGCTCTTTGCTTTATGTTTGCCTAGGTCCAGTGAATTTCGAAAAAACATCTTGAAAGGGCTTTGTTCCAGGCCATCCTGCCTCCTGTCTATTAAATGGTTGGGTATTGACTAACTGTACTCACTTAAAATTGAAAGGTATAGTACCTGTACTTCTCAGCAGTGGTGAACTACTTCTGATGGAATAGTACCAGCACTTCTGTGGAGCAAACAGATACTCTGAGGTAGCACATACCTGCACTTTAATATTTCCATTTCAAGCCTTGCTCCTGATACACCGTGGCCCATGATCACGTCCTCGGTCAATCACTGAAGCATTCAAGAATTATTTGTGTATTTTTATTTTCCTGTGCTTGGTGCAGAATATAAGTTAACATGCAATTCTATTAGCTGCAAATGATCTTAAAACATATGTTCCATTTTTCTCCTTCACAACTACGCAGCACTAGTTGCCCAGTATCTTTTACTCGTTCTTTATCTGAGTTGACAACCACGACTGTGCTCTTTTAATAGATGTCATAGAAGTATCCAACTGTTCTCTGCACGCTGCTTTGTTTTCTGCACAAGGATACCGGGTTGCATGGGGAGTGTTTGGAGAAAATATTATGTTGCCGCGTATCCAAGAAGAGTTTATGGTGCCCTCTTCTGATGCTAGACCCTCCCTTAATTCACCCTTGAACATGAAGGAGGGCAAGAGTAGAACCCTAACTAGGTATATATTTATTTATTTATTTGGGGCTGTATATAGGGTGGACCACATCAGTGTGCCACGGAGTGCTTTACAATGGAATGATAAACACATTGTGAGAAATGAAACCCTGAGTATGCATTAACTTTCTAAATTGCATTGTGTGCAAATATACAAATTGCATCATTCTAGCACGAGGTTGTGTGTAGGAGTTAAACTAAAGTCCTATTTGCTTTTAATTGTTAGAAACATTGAGAATAAATTGGCAAGTCAATTAACAACCTTTATTTCAAGGAAAATTAATCATTTCATACCCTGTACAGCGTACAAGTTTGAAATGCAAGTCAACATTTTATCTTTGATATTAGATCTTTTTATGCAGAATGTTCAGTTTTGTTAAACAAAAGTGAATTGAAGATTTTAAAGAGGCAGTCTCTTTTATGCTAGCAGTAAGTTTGACCAGAAGACAGCCCTTACTTAGGTTTCGCCTACCAGGCAGTGGAAGTGTCTGGTGGTAAAAGACATATTGTGGACTTACCAGCAAAATAGAGAGGCTTCTGGCCCACCCATTGCTTACCATTGATTGTCTTCACTGTCACTCTAATTTACTGGCTTCTTAATCAATTACTTGCCTTGTTCATTTTATGGCTATCACTCCCCTGGAGCATCGACAGTTTACATGTGTCCTTTCACCGCTTAATTTTTAGGGAACTATTTTTTTCTTTTAACTCAATCATTCCATAAGAGTGCATGATTTTTCAGCTGTCTCCCCATTGGGCTGCTCACCACCCCCCGCCCTCCCTGCACCCTGTGTTACTCTCTTTGGTGTTTCTTCCGGCATGCATTGCTTTCGCTCGTGTGCTTCCCCTGAGCTCCATGCTCTCTCTCACCTGTTTGCTTCTCTATCTGCTGTCCACATTGCTCTCTTTCATCTATTTGCTTTTCCCTAACCCCTTACCCACCCCCTCCTTGTTGCTTCCTCCACCAATGCCCCCTGTGATGCTTGCGCCACTCCCTTGGCCCCTGCGTTGTTTCTTCCCTCCTCCCCCAGCGTTGTTTCTTCCCTCCTCCCCCAGCGTTGTTTCTTCCCTCCTCCCCCATGTTGTTTCTCCCCGCCCACTTGCCAAAAAAAAATGCTTTTGCACATAAAGAAAAGTAAACCAAATGTGTGTGTCATGTTTTTTAGGCTCACTTGCGTGGCTCGCACACCTACAAAATGACGTGGGCAACCTTGCCATAGACATTTTCTTTTTCTGCGCACCATCGCTAAAACCCATTAGAAAGGCCAATAGGTCTCAAAGGGAAGACCTGTTGGCTTTGCCAATGCTTATTTTATCATGTGCAACTCTCACTTGCTTACTGATGTCGCTCCGAAGGATGCATTACTTTATTTCAGGTATCTCTTCGGAACGAACAAACGGCCTTAATCTTTTAGCGCATTTGCCTTGAGAAACAAACGTTGCTGCCAGGTATGATCATTTTACGGTTGCTACTGAAAATGAACTCAGTTCATTCAGGTCTTTTTCTTGTTCAAATGAAGGTGGTGGGGTTGAATACATTAATTCTAATTAAACAATACTAAACACTGATCCAGTTATAGAACCAAACTGGCACCTACAGAAACAGGCGGAAGGAAGACGGAACTGTGATAGCCACCTTTCCCCGTCTCTGCGTTTTGCTATGGCAACCACGCATACGTTCCCATGTTATCACTGAATCTTTAATGCTGATGGTCTGATAATGGAGCCCTGCCCCCAGAACGAATCCGTGCCCCCCGGCGAAGTGCTGGGGCCCTGCGAGAAGAGTGTATTAATAGCCCGAGCTTAGAGTTGCTAAAGAAAGCTGTAATTGTCATTATCGTCTCAGTGTGTGTTTGATATTAGTGGGTCGTTCATACTTTAGATGTTTAATTTACTACAAAATACAAATGCAGAAGTGTAATGAAAATGCACGTGCCAAAAGGCTCCATAAATAAGCAAGGAATACTAGGGTCAGGTGTATACGAGTCGAGGAACCCATCTATTTCATTTTGGGGTTTACAAAATCTGACAATGTGGAGAGTCATGAGAAAAACATAGACTCCCAGGTAAATGTCTGACTGTCAGCTGGAAAATAAACCCAGCCTTTCCGTTGTTTCAATTCGGCCCCCCTCGAGATGCCAGTGAGATGACGTGAAAACGAGAATTTGTGTAATTGTATGATGCAAAAGCTACATTTTTATGTGTTGCAAAAACTGAATTTATAATCTAAAAAATGTTTTATTTCAGTGATAAAAAAAACACAAGTTAAAGGGACGATATAGTTAGCTAAAAATGTTAAAGCATAGTTTTGAAAGAAGAAAACCACTGAAATTCACGAAATTCACCACTTATAGTTATCTTAAGTAACTATAACTCATGCCCTAGCCTAGAGTAACTATAACTTGCCCCCCTGCAATGGACTGTGTTATCATCAGTGATGTCATTTCAGATGCTGAAGTGATGTTATCAATGATGTCATAAAACATGTAATGAGTGTTGTATATGTGAGGTAATTAGCAGTGCATGGTGAGGGCATGATTTATACCTACTTAAAATAACTATAACTGATGAATTTCAGTTATGGTTTGTTTAACCCCTTCAGTGCCCGCCCCTTTCCCCGCCCAGTGCCGACTGTTGCATTAGCGGGCGGGGTCTATGACGAGCTGGACTCGTCATGGGCACAGCGCCACCGCGGCCCATGACGAGTCCAGCTCGTCATGGGCACTGAAGGGGTTAAAACTGTATGCTTTAACTGACATTTTCGCCCAATTAAAATGTTCCTTTAATCTTTGTTTTTTCAGTAAATTTTTAAGGTTTTAAAAAATAAATAAGGTATCACAATTCCGAACTATAACATCCCTTTAAATCTTGTTTGCCAGTGAATTTCCAGCCAACCCTCACTGCGCATGGCCATCTGCAGTGTGGGGTTTTGTGCAGGACCTGGCCTGCAGCCGGGCCCTGCACCCTACCCTCTGCGGCAGCAGCCTTTGGATGTGTGGGGTTGGCCGCAGGGCCTTGGTTGCAGCCGGTCACTGCACTCCACCCCCCTCAGGTGCCCTAGCCAGTGGGCACACACAGCGTACTATGTGATGTAAGAGTGTAAAGGGTGTCATTTTATGTAATGCAGTCTTACTGACTGTCAAACGGTCAAAACACCAAAATATAAAAAGCGGACCTACTGGCTTTATAAATGAGCAGCACATCAGCATATATAAAGCAGACCTCTTGTCTTTGTCAAAAAGTCATCAGTAACTATAATGACATTTATATTTTATAAATTCACACATAGGCAATATTTAATAGCAGCAATTGTCATAAATATTTTCAGTAAAGCCTTTAAAAAAAATGTCTGGGTGTAGCAGATCGGAGTGGTTTTAACCCCTTCAGTGCCCATGACGAGCTGGACTCGTCATGGGCCGCGGTGGCGCTGTGCCCATGACGAGTCCAGCTCGTCATAGACCCCGCCCGCTAATGCAACGGCCGGCACAGGGCGGGGAAAGGGGCGGGCACTGAAGGGGTTAAAAAAGTATGGTAAGCTCTCCTGGGGTCATGAATTCAATGACCCAGAAGACTGCCTGTGTGTTTTTTAGGTCTCGCCTAGCGTTGCAGCGCATGTGCTGCTCGCTCGGCGAGACCTGTAGTGAGAGAGGAGATTTCATAAGGGGACTTGAAGCCCCGCCCATCCTTTTCATTGGGTCCCATCTGCGTTTATGCTAAACGCTGGCTTCCCATTGAAAAGGATGGTTTTTGGCCACTGCCCTTTCTCTCTCATCTGGACCGGGTCGTCTGCTTCACGGCTGTCGTGAAGCACTTTCTTATCTTTAGGGGGGGGCATCTGTTTCTAATTAGCAAGGCCTTAGCGCTGCCATGCTAATTAGATACAGATGGCCCCCCCTAAAGATAAGAAAGTCTGCAGGCACTACCCTGCACACTGAGGCCCGTGCGAGCGAGTGAGCCTGCGCGGTTCTCTTTGCGTAATGGCGACAGCTTGTTTAATTATTTTGCCGAGCGCTTGTTCATTTCAGCCGCCTGCCGCCTGAGGTGGGATATGGCGGGCGTGCTTTTCTTGTTGGGGTTGGGTAAACGAGTTGCAGGGGTTGGGCCATCATGTTTGAGAGGGGGATGGTGAAAGGCAAATAACTACACCTAGAGGAGTCTGTCAGTCACACCGAAGTTAAGAACCCGGCTCTTTTAGAAAGAGAAAGGCGTTCGGATTTGAAGTTTTAGTAATTTGCTACTACTGCAGCAAGAACGTATACAGAACCTGTTTTGAGGTTGTGAGCCTTGTCAAGTGTATTTCAAGTGTGGAATTCTGCCTACAGGTGTCCTGTTCAGGCATGGTATGCGTTTAACTTCTGTTTAGCATTACTCATTATGCATTGTGCATGTTGTGTTAGCTGACGAAGTCACCCACTGTACTTGTAAACAGTCTGGCCTTTTTGGATACAGTAAGAGCAGTCGAGATTATTATAATGATGCTTGTGCAGGACACCTAGCGTGAATTAAACTTGCTAAATTGAAAGCAGTTAAGCAAATTCAGCTACGTTTATGGTGGGTTGTGAGCGCTACACCTAAACGCTATAATTTATTAGCTGAGACGGGTATTCCGGTAAAATTTCTAACTGTGCCTGACTCGATTTGTCGAGGATTGTGTCCAACTTCTAAATGTTAGTTTCAGTTGATCTATAAGTTAATGGTGGTTTAAAGGGACAGGGTGAAGGGTCTCCGTTGATTTGGGGGGATGAAGTGAAGGGCAAAAACATGCGTTTTGAGAAAATACATTGAGAGTAGAAACGTCCGAATTGAGGACTGAACTATGTTTGTTGGTGATGCAGAAACGCCAGCGTTGCCCTTTACGGACAGCTGTGTGGTGATTAATATTTTTTTAAATACACCTGCTGTTTTTAAGGATTTGGACGTCTTGGTTTCAGAGTGCACTTTTATTGTGGCCCAGAGTCTTTAAGGTGTAGAACGTTACTTTGAGGGACTAACATGTTTTTTTTGTCCAGTGTAAATTTTTTTAAGTACAGTGATACGGTGTACTTGCTAGGTAAAGAGTAGAAATTAGGCTCCGAATCCCGCAAATTGATTTTCTCAGACGGAAATGCAGTTTTCTTGAATTCCAGGAATGCTTCTTGCTCAAAAGTGCAGAACAGATCGTTTGGTCTGTGGTGCACCTTCCAGAATAGGTCGCATCTGTATAGTGGATTCATTGGCGGAGTTGAAGAGAGCCCTAATACGGGAGGAGCACAAAGGCTTAGGAGTTTGGATCACTAATAATGTGTGGCATGTGGAGAGCGCCGTCAGGTCTCCCCTGGAGGAGATTAAATAAAGAAAGCTCGCCTTTCACACCCATTACTTTAACCAGTTTATGGCATCATGGGAAACATATCTAGGTATGATTACTATGTGTATGTTTATTGTAATAGCTCTCGGAGGGGAGAGGGGACGAGAATACGGAAAAAACGCGTCCTTTTGGGAAGAGACGTAGAATGCTCTATACATGCGCAGTGTTTATTGTTCTCTCACAGCTGTGTCGTGTGAAGCCGCAGCGTGTGAGGGATTGCAGTTCTAATCTGTCAGACCCCGATTGGGGGCAGGGGCGCAGGTGGGAGTCATTATTTACGAAGAGGGCTTGCACTTTTTGAGACCCTGGAGAGCGAAGTCTCGGTTTCCCCAGTTCAGCAAGTTGTGCGATTTGGACCAAACAGATTTACAGCTCTGCACACCAGTTGTCGTGGTAAAACGGGGTCCGCTTGGAAACGAGGTACATCAGTAACATTTACACATGCTAAAATACCGTCTCGGTCATATCAGTCGTTTTATTTAATTCTTTGATCCATAACATGACTGCACTGAGTTGGGCTCAGGGTGATTAACACCTGTTATTTATAGCGGCTCAGAGCTGCAAACATCAACACTGCCTGTGGTCCCCACAGCCGTCTCTGCTCGCGGCGTTCTTATTGGCTCTTTAAATCATGGACCAAGTGCCAGCTTCTCACAATACCCCGGAGGCAGCTTCTAAATTGGTTAGGAGTATTAGCTTATTACGGTGCCACTACTGCAAGCCAATTGATGCTCATGCATGCTATCACTGTGCCCATCAGGGCCAGGTCCCTCAGTGCCCACCAATGTGTCCTTCTTGCATTACCTTCATGGTGGGTTCCTCACACTTTTCAGCGACGACGGGCCCATGCTGATGAGCTGTGCGGGGGTCAACAGGGGGTAAAAGACATTGTCATTTACAATGCCATTACTTGATTAATGCTTCACGAAGGGAAAAAAAGAAAACAATAACATTTTTAATGCCATTAGCTCAAAACAATGTCATTGCGAGTCCTATTGCATTGTAAATGCTTGTTTTATGTTAGTGACAGGCTGCTGCGCACCCTGCAGTCCACAGCAACAAAACAAAATACTTGGTGGTACCCCTGCTCCATCTAAGGACGCCACCAGGATCCCAAAATATTATTTAAAAGCACTTGCAGGGCACTCTGTGGTGCTACTTGTAAGGAGCAGTGAACAATAAATGAATGGCCCATTGCTCCTCCTGACTCCTCAGCCGGCACTGAGTGCTGGCAGGAGGCAGCAATTTATTATTCTTAAAGTGGGTCTCCAGTGTCTACGCGGGACACCCATGACACTCCAATCATTGTGGACTGTGGAGGGAGTCCCAAAGCCCAGCGGCCCTTCCCAACTTTTCCAGCCAACACTCATTCTGGGTGCGTGTGAGAGCAGCCTTTTTTTCTTTGCACTTGCCTGGGCAGGAGCAAAGCTATGTTCCCTGCCCCTAAGAATGTGGGCAGGGAATAAAGTGGCCACACTCACCCGGGTAGAGATGACAGCAGTGTTCCTAGGGATGGGGTCCGCGGGGTACTGCACCACTCATCGGGCCCTATGGGGTTGGGTACCCAGGACCAGTGGAGGGCTCATGGAGGGGGCCGGATGCTCCCCTTCACCATCAGGTAAAACTTAGCTCTGGGGATGGAGTCCTCTATGCAGGTAGAGAAGGGGCACATTCCCCCCTCTCCTAAAACAATTAAAATTAATTGTCCTGGCGGATGGGTCCACAGGACCTTTGAGTCTGAGAGAGGACTACATGCTCCCTCCCTCATTAAGATCAGTGTTCCGGGGAAATGTGCTTCTCGAGGCCTTAAAGAAGCCTTGAGGTTGCGTGCCCCTCCCCCAAATAATTTATTGCAAGGACCCCCCAGGCCCTGGCCTGGGGCTTATTATAAAAAGAGCAAGAGCCTGCCCGCATAGAGACTACCTACTCTCCTAGGGTTGAGGGTTGGGCTGGTCCTTATGGGATCCCCCACTGGGCCTAGGTGTCAGGGTATCTATACCCTGATACCCCCAATGTTTTTTTTGTTTCTTTACAGAACAGGGAACTGACTCCCTGAGTCCTAAAATGGCTGTCAGCACATCCTATATGATGTGGTGGCAGCCAATCGGATCTTATCTTGAGATCTGTGAGCTCTGTGGATCCTCTGCAGTGTGAAATATACATCAATTTTGAAACTTAATTTTTCTAAAACTACTGATCGGAATGACTCCAAATTGCAATAAGCATGCTTTCTGGACCTAGGTCTAGCATTCTGCCAAATTTGGTGCAATTCTGTTCAGCTGTTTTGGTTGTAACTCTGTCTAATTTTCCTATGAGTAATTGCATGGAGAAAATGTGGTTTGAGGTCCCACCCTCTTTTCTCGGCCTGTGTTTGATGGATTGCGCCAAAACTGTCCTGGAAGGCGCTGGGGTAAATTAACATTTTCTAAAGTTTTGTAAAGATTCGTCAAAGAGATGCATAAGTTATCGGCAAAGCAAAAAAAGCTTTTCTAATGGAAACATGGTCCTAACTGTTCCTAACTATAACTAGTAGGTAGTTATAGTTAGGACCTAGTTACTATAGGAAAATGGCAACATTCTATTCCCAATAACTTTGGTGCCGATTGACGAATCTTCGCAACATTTTCAAAACTAATTCTTTGTTGAGATCAGCTCCTATGTTGAAAGTTTGGGGGTGATTTCTCAAAGGGGGGCCGAGAAAAAAGGGGGGTTCCAAAACATGTTTTCTCCATGTTAATTTCCATAGGAAACTTTAGACAAGGCTACAGGTCGAACGGGTCAACGGAATTACCCCAAATTTGGCAGGGAGAAGGGACTTGGTGTAAATTCGTTTAGTAGTTTTTGAGAGATATCGAAATATACAGATATCGATATTTAGGAATTCTGCCATCTGATTGGCTGAGGCGTTACGAGCACAAGCTTGTTGCTGATTGGCTGCAAGCGGTTGCAACTAGGAAGTGTTGGCCGCCATTTTGTGATTACGTTGAAGCGAGTAAGGTGAAAAAAGGGGGGAAAAAAGTGGGAAATAGGAGGGTAGGAGCACTGTAACCTCTGTGGGGTGTTTAGGGTGTGCTGTAGATGGGGTGCAAAGCGAAGTATTTACCCCTACCGGTGTGTAAGTGGTGGGCTATGGAAATTAAGTGAGGTATTGGGTAGAGTCTCTTGCGGGTAAGGTGAGGTGGTGCGGGACTCTGGGATTAAAGCGTGAGCCCAAATTGTGTGTCTTATGCTGTGAAGTCATGTGCCATGGCCGCTGCACTACAGTTGTGGAAGTTTTGTCCGGATGTGTTTATAACTACTAGGCCGAACTACTGACCCGTACTGGTATGAAAGTCCTGGGGTACGGAATATATGTGAGGTATTGTCTAGAGTCTCATGTTGCTAAACTGAGCTGCTGCCGGAGTCGGGGATTAAAGCGTGAGCCCAAACTGTGTGTCATATGCTGTGAAGTTATGTGCTCTGGCTGCTGTCCCACATCTGTGCAAGTAGTGTCAGCATGTAGGTTTAGGTACTTGGATGAACTTTTGTTTAGAACATTGTAGCTTGTGTATGGTGCTTAGGTGGTGTTGTATAGGGAGTGTGAAGGTAAATCAATATAGTATTTGTAGAGCGCAAACTACTCACCCCTATGAGTGAGTAGAGCTGGGGATCAAAGCGAGAGGTTTGTGCTGCAAAGTGAGATGGTCTGGCCACTGCGCCACAGCTGTGTGGAGAATAAATGTTGGTGAGGGTGCGGGAGTTGGCGTTATCTGGCCCTAAAATAGCGGGCCTAAGTTGTAAGTTATAGGGTGGCTCTAAAAAGAGCCCTTGTGTTCATTAGTTGGAGCTACATACAAGTGCGGATGAACAGCTTCAAGGTATTCAGGAAAACTCGGTTTCCCTGATCTGTGAAGTGTACTCTATCACTTCTGTATATATCCGCCATATCAAAACGTATGTTGTTGTTCTATATGGACCCCATTTTGTGGTCTCTGAGGTATGCAGAGACAGCTTTGTTGACTTTTTTCCAAGATTTTTCAATCTGAGGACAAAATTGTTAGGATCATTTCCACTTCTGTCTTTGGCATATATTGGAATATACAAAGACAGTTTGAGGCAAAAGTAACATCAGTTGTCCAAAGGTGTCCTTCATAAGCATTTCCAGATCTACTCCAGTCATTGTGCCTAGGTCGTTTCCACCACAGTGCACAATCATGAGGTCAGGGTGTTGGCGATGCAAACAGGTTTTAACCAAAGGCAGCAGTTGGTGCCACTTCAATCCTCTGTCCAAATCACTTAATGTCCACATTTTGTAAACCTAGGTCTAAGTCAATACGTCTCTGTTCTGCATACCTCTTGCACCTGAAAACATAGCTATGTCCTACGATCCACACTAGCATTTTGAAGGTATGGCTGGAAGGTATGGAAAGATGTCTGTAGATCATGCAGTTCCTTCATAGAATAAGAGATATGTTTAAAGATGGGGAACTAGTTTCTTTTCGCATACAAAACGGTTCCTGATTGGGAGATGAAAAGCATTGTTTTTTAAAAGTAGGGTGCACATTTGTTTTGTGGAAAAGTATGTTTTTGATTGGTTAAGAAAAAGCAGTTTGCACGTACTTATTATGGTACATATTATAGGATAAAATTTGCTCAACTCAAACACACCTGCTACTTGCATTTGGAAGGCACTGTTCGAACTTAAAACAATCGTGAACTTTTAACCTGCACGTGCCGTTAAATGTTCGAGAAAATGTTGCAAAAAAATATCGTTCGGTTTAAAAAAATTGATGAACTTTTAACCTCCACGTGTTGTAGAATGTTCTAGAAAGTGTGTTGATAGAATACGTTGCATTTCTGACTTCGATGTGTACTTGAATATTAAAAAAACTATTTATATGGAAAAGTAGAAAAACAGTAATAGAGAGAATTTTTGAAAGCTAAAAGAATCAAGGAACTATTGTAATTTGTTCTGGATTACCTACTGGCGATCGACAGTAGGTAGTTATCACTGTTGACAGTCTGAAAGTGCGTTGTTGCTCCTGTTGGTGGTTGTTTCAGGTGTCTTGTTTTCTTGTAATAAATCTACTTATTGGATTCACTGCTGTCTGCCTCTTCACTACATAAATTTTGCGACGAGTGGGAGAAGGCAAAACGAAGGCACCACTCAGCAATATTTCAAAATTGCTTGCGTTGTGCTGAAGACCCGTTTTGTTCGTGTAGCTGTTTCTACTCATGCCAGGGTTGTCGGCTCATTGAACTATGTCATCCAACTTCTAGTAGGATTTAATTTTTTTAGATTTTGTGCTTCCTCTGCTTCTTCACTACATTCTGGTAGCTGAACTACACATGTGTAAGTAGTTTTAGTATGCGTTTTTACCAACAAATGCATCATGGTAGTAGGGAAGGTGACCTCACGGGCGCATCTCATACAATGTCCTGGGGTGTGCTTTCGCTGGACATTTGCGTTTGCTATTAGAGGGTGGAGCATGGCTTCCACCCTGTGATAGCAATTACTTGTTCGACTACTTGAAGCGAGAGGAGGAAAACCTTGTATCGCTGTAATAGAGAGGATGCGGATGGTAAAAATGGAGAGAAGAACAAAAAAAAAACGGGGTCTCACCCGTTCTTTTAAATGAGGCCCCTGGTAATGGGTAATGTTCTGTGGCCAATCCAATTATTATATTGCAGGGTCTCTGTAGGACTGGGGATCTTAATGTCACATGTAAATTAGGCGTGGAAGGGCACAGACGTTTTGCAGCCTAGGGGAGCGCCACCTTCCCGGGTATTGTTTACTAATTGTTCGCGGGGTTCGAGGCCATCTGAAGTCCGGGGATCGCCACACTCCGGGTCTTTATTTAAATATGCAGGGTGGGCCTCGGCAGTACTTGAAGCCTCGGTGGTCCTAGGCAGTGCCTTATTTGTTTTGTAATCACACGGGCAGTACTTATGGTGTTATAAAGTGATACACTCATAGAACTCTTGCAGTTGTACAATTACCCAGGCTTCATTTGTCTAATAGTCAGTTAGATTATGTTTGGTAGGTGCACTCTAATATTAAATAATGTTGTCCTTAAAATCTCCTATAAACAGATGATTTTCACAATAAACAATAGACAAATGTCGTCATAAAAAGAAGACCTATACACTCAGTTATTTATTTGAAAAAATAAGTAACCTTTATTAAAACATAAATAAATAGAAATGTAACTTTAATAGAACAGTATAATAAAAAAAACGTGGGTTGAACTCCAGTGAAAGCAGCGTAGGAAACCTGCAAGACAAAAATGAAACATAAGTATATGTGCTATGTGGAAGAGGTAAAGAAAGGTAGTCAGAATGAAAGGACCATAGTGAGAATGGAAGGGAGGGGGAGTGGGTGGAAGGGAGAAGGGGAGGGAGAGTCAAAAGAAGAGAGGGAGGAGGAGGCAGAGTGTTGGCCTATTGCACCCAGCCCTTAGTGTTTACCCTCTGTCACCCGTTTGTCTAGGACGCTAGGGTCTGCGAGAAAGAGTGTGGGTCAGCAAGTCCTTAAAATTAAATACATGAGGCCAGAGATTATGGCTGTGTGATCCCCGTGCACTCAGAGGTATATGGACGGTTTAACTGTGTAGTTTCGGCGCACCTTGTGAAACACGAAGTCCCGGCGTGTCTTTATCAATGCAAATGTGTTGTAAGAAAGAACATCTTCTCACTGACAAGGGCGCACTTAATATACGATGAAACACGCTGGTTTCTTCATCAGTTTTCTTTTTTATTCAAGATTTTTTTAAACTCCAAATGATAAGTTTCAAAGCTTTGTCAGTTCATATTAACAATCATATTCATCGTTCATTTCCAATGAAGTGAAAATAAATTTTCATGACAACCTTAGATGTCCACCCAATGCATTTCGGGTTTCATCGTATATTAAGTGCGCCCTTGTCAGTGAGAAGATGTTCTTTCTTACAACACATTTGCCAGAGATTATGGGCCATATTATGAAGGAAGGGTGATAACATTATCGCTGCTTTAGCTAAAGCGGCGATAAGGGGTTAATAATATGCCCTTGTGAATTCCCTTAGAAGCCCAGGTTCTGGTGTGAACCTGGGCTTCTATGGGAATTTACAATTATCAACCCCTTATCGTCGCTTTAGCAGCAGTTTCCTGTCGCTAAAGTAGTGATAATGTTATCGCCGTTGTTTGATAATATAGTCCTACATTATTCGCTACGAGAAAATCGCTTGCATGCAACTGTGCACCCAGGGTGCTGCACCCCAACCCCTTCCCCCGCACTGTGCTCAATTGAAGGTCTTGCACACCGAGGCTTCACTGCTCACCTGCCACCACTGATGTCCCACGACGTGTTGGTGCAAGCTCCTAGACCGGGGTATGTTTGTCTGATAGACAGGTCTCCGGTTGGGGACGGTGTCTTGATACCATGATGGAAGGGCTTCTATGGGAATTTACAAGGGCATATTATCATCCCATTATCGTCGCTTTAGCGGCAGTTTCCTGTCGCTAAAGTGGTGTTAATGTTATCGCCGTTGTTTGATAACATAGTCCTACATTATTATCTACGGGAAAATCGCTTGCATGCACCTGTGCACCCAGGGTATTGCACCCCAACCCCCGCACTGTGCTCAATTGTAGGTCTTGCACACCGAGGCTTCACTGCTCACCTGCCACCACTGATGTGTCCCACGACGTGTTGGTGCAAGCTCCTAGTCCAGGGTATGTTTGTCCGATAGACCAGGTCTCCGGTTGGAGACGATGTCTTGATACCACGATGGAAGGTCTCAGAATGCCTGGGCATCATTGCGGGGTCAGCTCCCGCTCCGCCCTTCTTGTGGCAATCAATGGAATGTCTGAAAAGGGAGAAATAATTTAATGGTGGAAACGTCTGGAGGTAAATGAAGGTTTATTTCAAGCTTGATAGAAAATAGGAGTTGAGTGCATCCTTCGTTTTTGAAGTACGATCTACCAACTGTTTGTGGTAATCGTGGTTCAAAGAGGAGTTGGAGTGCACGAGAATACACAAAGTTAAATAATAATATGTTATGCCAGCGTTCACATACAAAGGAACAGAGTGCATTCTAGAAGCATATTGTGCGCGTGTAATGCAGTGGCGGGAGCCTGTGTGCATGTACACTTAGTAAGGAGCTTACTACAGTGTCCTAAAAGCCAACGCCACGTGTCTGTAGGGCAGTGCTGCCTGCTGGCTCAGGCCTACAGTACGGTCCAGCAGGTCCTTAAAATTAGACCGATGTGACTGAATGAGGTCAGAGATCACATCATTACGCACTGCAACATCGTTTTTTCGCACGTGCGCACTCAGGGTGATGCACCCCACCCCTCCCGCAGAACCGCCTTCAACAGGTGTCTGTAGGGCAGCGCTGCCCGTAGGTTCAAGCCTACCTTATGGTATAGCAGGTCTTTAAAATGAGACAGAGATGTGACTAGATGAGGTCAAAGATCACATCATAACCACATGGCAATATCGCTTATTTGCACGTGCACAGTCTGACTGATGCATCCCATCCCTCCTGCAGCACCACGCTGAAGGGGTATCTGTAGGGCAGCGCTGCCCGCTGGCTCAGGCGTACATACAGTCCAGCAGGTCTTTAAAATGAGACAGAGACGTGACTGAATGAGGTCAAAGATCACATCATAACACATGGCAATATCGTTTGTTCGGGCCTGCGCAGCTAGGCTGAAGCACCCCACCCCTCTCGCCGCAGCGCGCTCAATTGGAGGCCCTGTGTACCCAGGCCGCTCTGCTTACCTGCTGTCATTGTTGTGTGAGCAAACACTACGGGCAGCAGTGCTCACAATTCAGATGGAGTGTTGATTGCAGGAGAGTGTACACCTCATGGATCCCTTTCGTAGACGACAGGCAGTAGGGCTAACAATTTAGAGCCCGTTTTGATTGCCAGGATGGAGTACACCTCATGGATCCATTTAGTTTTTTCTATTGTGCATTGTGATATGCGAGGTGGATGCGTCAAATCATATGAGGTAGTGTGGAAGAAGAGGGACGTGTGGCGTTGTGGTTATCCTATTTATACGTACGCAAAGTGAGCCGGGCTTGCGTACACGAGGCCAGCGTAGGGGTGTGAATAATTATTCCGGGGACTTGGGCGTTGTTCAGTTCCTGCCTGGCCAGGAAGTGTACTTATGTGTGTTTCTTTTGTAGTTTTGACCTCGCAGAGTGTGCAATTTAGATTAGTGTAGCATGTGTCGGGAGGGCGAAAACTATTGTTAATGAGATGGCATGTAATCTAGGATGTGCAGTCTTCCCGTGGCTGATGATGCTCCTTAGAGTCAGCAATACCCAGGCCGAAAGGCAGCACAATAATGTGCAGACACACACACCAGGGGCATCGTGTAACACATTTGTTTTTTGATGGAATGTTTGAGATGCATGGCAATCACACGTGGAAGGCTAATGTACAGAGCATGAATATTGATCAAGATGATCGTTGCATGTTGTGTGTAGTATAAGATATGTGTATACAGGAAAACAGTTTTCAAAAAAGCTTTCTAAGCAGAAGAGGTGTCTCATCAAACGCTGTAGAGAGAATGAGTAAAATGGGTGGGGTCGTACAACTGTTACAATGGGAAATGTTATGAACCAATCAAATGCTTTTTTTTAAGGTCACATGGCAATCGCAAACCGAGCGCGCAAGGAGACCGCACCCGACGCGATTTTGACAAAATATATTTACCATAATATAAGTTTATTACCGTTAGAAATATATAAATGTTTAAAATAATTTAGATTTTTGCGTGATCTCATATACTGTTTAAAGTTATTTAGATATACTTTTGAGACAAAAAAAAAGGGAATGGCGTACCCGGCGCGATACTATACGTCTGTGACGTAAAACAGGGCCTGGCAGCGTGTACTCGTCGAATACTCAACGCGCGGCAGGCGCGACCCCATGTGTACATGACGTAACGCGTGACTTGGTACTGCGTACCCATCTGATTTATATTGTCGGATGGGACCCCCTCCTGGCCTCAAAGTAAGATGTGTGAACTATCAATGCTGGCCAGAAAAGAAAGGCCCAGTGGAGCTACTCGAACAGGTTTAGTTCAGTCAAGTGCTCCACTGGTGCCCCACTTGTATTTGGCTTTCCTAGAGGCAACAGTATTTGTGAACTCTTCATCAGCATATGGAAGCTTGTTGAGTTGCTTGTGGATGGTTGTCATGGCTACCTTAATGGCCGATGAGGACTTCTCTTGACTACCTGGTCTGTGTTGCTATTGTGATCTTCCTCAGAAGAGAACAGGGCTCCTCTTCCTCACTATAGCTTCCACTCATCTGTCGGTAATCAAATCCACTTCCACCTGTCTTCCAGGCTGCTCCAGTAATTATATGTGTGTCTTGGTGGATGTACTAGTTGTCACTTTTGTAAAACTAAGTTACTCCACTATTTGCACATAGTTCAATCCTGCACTGTATTTGTAGTCAGGGCTGGTATCACTTTTAATCCGTGTTCACTATCTCTAGGAATATTGAGCATCAGCACCCTTGAACTTCTGACTCCACTCCAAAGCAGCAAAATATCTGTGCTGCTGAGTAACTGGCAAAGCATGCCGGCTTATCACTTCTACTGAATAAGAAAACAGATGGACAAATCTGTTCAAAAACTGTTACTTGTGTGATTTTGGACAAGCACTCCTCTGTTCATAGCAAAATTATAGCGTGGGAGCAAGGGAACAATGTGAACAGCCAGAACGCAAGCAACTTCTGTTCGCAGAAGTTCTCTTTTTCCTGCTTTGTTTTAGGTCAAAATGCACCATCACATTTTGTGCAAAAATATAGGGCTAAATGACGTATTTGTATGATTACAGGTAGTTATGCAAAAGCAAATTACATGAATTTTGCACACCCCTTTAAAGGATCCTGATACTGTGGTGCAAGTTAGCTGTGTTAGGACCAAAGTAAACAAATCATTTTAGAGGGCCCTGCCTGAAACCATGGGAAAACTTACCTTGGGACAGGGAAGAATTTTGCGGGAATCTTACGCAACTGTGGCTTCCTCAAATAAGTCATACGCAATAGGAATCATGTTATCCATGATCTCCAGTCATCTTATACTGCTGAAGCACTTTGCTGAAGCTATCGTCCCTCATTCGAGCCCCCTTAACTTCATAAAAACAAATTCTTGAGAGCTAATTGTTAGGTAATTTCCCATGTTTTTTTCTTTTTCCGCAAGGGCTGCTGGGAAATGCGATTGTACTTTTTCTGCTTGATTTTCAAAACTATCATTAGGAGAGAAGATCTTGTAGACTTCCACATCCCCTTTAAGAGATATTTCCAGTTTCCATGTGCCCAGTATCATGCATTACCATTTTCCACATGCCCAGTGAAAATGTAAACTTTACACATACCCAATTAGAGATATTGAAATGTTGCGTTGCCACTGACAGAAATTACTAATTTGAAGAAGAACAGCAACAGGTATTGGGAGTTTCAGAACACTGGATGCCATGCATACTTACTGCAGTTGGCCTGCTTCTACCCACCATAAAGTATACAGCTAAGTAGCGATTCATTAGGGTTACCAAAAGTCACCTGGTGATACCACACCCTATCCAATTAAGAAACCATGTCTAAAGTTTATCCAATGGCAGTTGTAGAACCGGACACTCACGCTAGCATTATAAAAATTTGGACCAGTCACCGGACCGTTCGCTTACTCTCTGGCTTGATGGGAGTGACCCTAAATTCAACCTGAGCTTATGTCATTGCTGCCTGGGTGTCTGGAATAGAACCTTTCAGTGTCTGCATTCTCAAACACACTATTCCACCTGGATTGGTTGAGCTCAGTGGTCTACCGCTGACTAACTTCACTGGAGGTGAGAAAATCAAATCACATGTCTACTTCTGAAGGGGTCCCCACCAACTTGTGAAGGTCAACCCTTTGATATAAGAAGCAGCTTGCAGCAGCGTGCCTTCTTACCTTATTTTGAATAGCGCCGCGATTGCGGAAGTCTGATTCTGGTCAGCTAGTCTCCATGCAAAGGCGTAACTGAAGTAGTCGGATTAAACCTCAAGAAAAGGTCTCTAGTCGAATTACCAGTAGTCCATTCTCTGCTAGACGAAGTCACGAACCAGGACAGCATTAACACAATCCAACCAGTTACCTAATAGCAATGTCATGACTAATGTAGTTATCTTCCTCAGATCAATGTTCTTCCGAAGTCCTGCAGGTTTGCACGGTCAAAACTTTCTAAGTAACCTCCAAGATAATGTCTTCATTCCAAAAACATCTGCTGACATGGAGTCCAGAAAGCCAGTGTGTCCTCTATAGGCTGATTGTACCTTATCACCGCTTTTATTAAGGTGCCCCCCTGCCACGCAGGTGCCAATCTTCACCTTTCTTTTCTGCTGAGCCGTATAAAGAAAATTGAAGTAGTTAATAATACTTATCCAAAGTAAGTAGACAATCTTTACTATAGGCTAACAAAATAATTTATTTGGAGTATTCTGTGGCATACCAGCATGCTTTGCCATACTGTGAATAAATCCTTAAAATAGTTGCCACACAGTTTTTTTCAGGCGAATGTTTTCTCTCAGCGTTTTCCCCCTGTGATTTCTAAGGACAGTCCAGCCCGCTATGCATTATTTATTGCTACATCGTGGAACAATGATTTTCTAATACTCCCCTGTCCCTAAGAATTGACCAGTTATCAAAGTTATTGTTTCTAGAGTCTTCCCCAGGGCGTGTGACTGCGTGTTCTGGTGATTAAAAGCACCTTCACCACACGTATATTATAGCCACTTGGCGCATCTATTTGTTATTTTCAAATTATTGTGTTAATAGCTTCACATTATTTTGCATTTTGTTTTTTACGCTCCTGCTGCAGCCTTCTATTAACGTATCCCTCTTTATTAGCACATAACCAGGGTTGGCTACCCAAAGTGCTCTACCACTTCGCCCTGTGAAGTACTTGCGCTTTGGGGAATATTCCTTCCTCGTTCACTTTTACCTTCCTTTCTTGTCAATCTTTTTTCCATCTCTCCTGCCTCTGCACCTCAGCACTTAATGGCATTTTTAGGGCAGCCTGAAGTACAACAGAATAAACTGAAAATAGCATGAACAATGGGGCTGTTAAAATCAATTAGCGTTCCTTAACTTGACACTCCGGAGTTGTTCGCTTATTTGTAAACAGTGCTTAAGGAAAGATATATTGATATCAGGGCCTTCAATAGGGTAGTTAGGCTTGGAACACCTGGAGCCTATTGGATAATGTGGGGTAGACCACCACCTGAGCTGAGGGCGTCCTGGGCTCCCCTTTAGAAAGCAATCTCGTCAGATTACTGTCGCTGGGATGCTTTGTGGCTGTGCCAGTCAGTTACTTAGCTTCCTCATCCCTGGATCTATCTGAGCTCAGCTCACGTCTCACATGTCAGTTTCACCTGCCTCCCCACAAGTTTACTGAAACACAGAAATGGTTACAGTCTCGCTCATGATATAAAAATAACATGCACGTTCATCCCTATGGGCATCTTGGTGTTGAATAACAGATCTTTACCCAACTAAATGGTACTCATGTTATCAACCTCGGAAAGATAAAAAGCAGCGTGACCCTTTCGGGATTCAAACCTACGACTGTGCGGTCACACCAACAGTGATGGGTGGTGCTTTTAAAAAGTGGTGGGCAGATAGTTAAATATAAAGTTCCAGGAAACTAGGGGCGGGGGTGGGGGGGACGGGGGGCTGGTGCAGAGTTTTATATATATATATATATTTTTAAAGGAGGTGTGGCGCCGCAGCCAGGGCGACTGACTCCGGAATCTGGGGATCACGGTTCGATCGCTGGCGCCTGCGGCAGATTAGCCCAGCACCATGTGACTCTGGGCAATAGCTTGCTTAATCTTTCTAACAACCCCCAGCGCCTAGAGACCCTTACGGGTGATTGTTCGCGCTTTACAAATGTGGATTATTATTACTCACAAAGACTCACACAGGCACACCATTCACAACACTCACGCAGGCACACCCTTCAGCCTAACAGTCTTACCACTTACTCAGTGGAATCTCATTACTCACCCTGCACTCACACATGGACACTGCTGAGTCCATGTGTGAGTCACACAACTCACTCTGCACACACTCAGACTCATCACTTACCCAATGAACTGTCATTACTCACCCTGTACTTCTACATAGGCACCATTAACCCTGCACTAATATATTCGCACAACTCACTCTGCAATAGTTAACGCACACCCTTCAACCTGCACTCATACAGTCTTACCATTCACCCAATGGATTCTCATGACTCACTTGCACTCATATAGAGACACTTCTGACCCTGCACTCATACAGTCACGCAACTCACTCTGCAGTCATACATGCTCAAAACTCACCCTGCGGCCGCACAGCCACAACAATCACCATCCACTCTGCTTGCACAAACATACCCCAGGCTGCAACAGCTCTAATTCCGCTCTGCCCCCACACACTCAAGCAGTGCCCTGGAGTGTGTTGAGGAGGGAGTGTTGTCAGGGCACAAGTCGGGGGTACACGCGGGTGGACGGCGTCCACCCACTATTTACACAGGGCGGACGCCGTCCACCCTGCCAAGAAGTTGGGCCCCACGGAAAAAGATGCTGAATTTCCAAACACTGGGCCACTTTCACGCCCGCACGTTGTTAGCTGCAGGCGGGGAGGGGGCTCTCTTATGTCTGACTCCTGCTGGTTCCATAACAAAGGCCGAATCTGAGGGGTCATCAGGCCTCCTTTTGTTCGAGTCTCCTCGCTGGCAGCAGTCAGGAGCCTCACACCTGATGCAAATGCAGCAGTGGGGAAACAGAGGCTCACATCTTGTTAGCACTTCACACATATGTAAGAGAGGCACCTTTTCACTTTGTTAAGTCCCTGTTTAGGAGATATGCATGCTCTGTAAGAACATCAGATGTGTTGATCTTTCCCAGTATTTGCACAAAATAAATAGAGGCGTTGTAATAATTTAATTATCACTATTTTTTCTTTTAAAGCGCTATGGCTAGAGGAAGTTTACCCTGACAAAAGGCAACAATGTTTTATGTGTAGCGTACAAAAGTGTGACTCTTCTGCCTAAATCAGGAGTGTTTGCAAGTATACTCGAATTGTGCTCAAATGTACTCTTGATACACCTGCTAAACATATATGTGAGGGCTCAAGATCTGATGTCTCTTCTTGTGATGCCACCTCACGCACTGCAATGTCACAAGCCGGGATGTTATGCGCTGTGATGCAACATGCATACTGATTAACTAGGTTAGTCCTATCACTTATGTTTTATAGGCAGAGCTTTAAATGGGCCGGTACTCCGTACCGGCACTTCCGAATTTTTTTGCCGTTAGTACCGGCACTTCTCTGAAGCCAGGGAGAGTCCCGGTACCCTGATCCAAGGCACGGCAGGCGCAGCTTAGGTTTCTCTTCCAGTGCAGGGCAGATTCCACACTGCTTCCGAGGAGCATGTAATTAACCGAGCCCTGAAGTAGCCTTTTACAGAGTTGCTGGTGAAGATTCCAGCAGCGTCCATTTGAATGTCCCCAAATCGCAGGGGTTTGAGAGGGCTTGTGTCACGCTGTGATTAACAGGACAGGGTCTCTATACAGACCCTGCACTGTCAATCAGGTACATAGCGACCATTTGGGTGAAAGTACCATCATGGCTTTTATATTTGTCCTGTAAATCTGTTTTATTTACATAAACGCATTTCTCGTGTGTCTGATATGTGTTGCAACTGGTCCAGAAGTCATTGTGTATGATCAGATCTTGTCGATAGCCCCGCCTCTAGCCCCGCCCACTTGCCTCGCCTCTATTTTAATGAGTACCTGCACTTATTTTTTCCCATTTAAAGCACTGTTTATAGGACTTGTGCCCTGGGTGTTGTTGATGCCAAGCAGCGGTAGAAACCGGCTGCAGAGTGCCGTAAGGCTAGAGCCGATGGCGACCCTCTGGGAAGTGACAATTTGGGGCAGAGTAGACATGTTCTGTCCTCTGCCTGTCCCTCTCCCTCCCCCCCTCCCCCCCAAACCCCGCTACCAGCTCGACTCGTTTTAAAGATGGGGGACTGTAAAAGTGAGGCATTTAGTCACTCTGGGCTTTTCACCCTTCTGACCAGTTTTCCACCGGCATGACCGGTATTTTAATGATTCCACTAGTTAAAAAAAAAAAAAAAAAAAGACAAATCACAGAAAGCTGGTATTTTTCCATTGTATCCGTACAAATGCTTCAGAATGCAATTGTAAGTAAAATGCATTAGAAAATGTGCTTTAGAGCTATCCAAATGACCCCTAACGCGTAAAGTAAACAAAAACAGACAGGTAATATATTATGCAAATGATTTATTTTAAGCCCTCCTTAAATATCATGTCCTGTCGTTTAAATTAAATGGCTCATATTTTACACGATGGAGACGTTCAGCCAGCAGATCAATGGAGGTGCAGCCAGGGTACAATCGAAAAAGACACTTGGCAGCTGCACAGGGACGGGCAGCACCGGCACATCAGGAGCTCTTCTGCTCCGAAGGAAGGACAGAGCCAGGAGCAAAACGTCCACTTTTCTAACAACTTTGCACTGCCTATGTGCCCAGAACAGCTTGGAGCTCTCTTTCACTTCTTCCCCCACGTGTCCCAAATACACTGTGGGCTCCTTCCCCAGCACGGCCTCTTTGAAACAAAACCATACCAGCATCGGGAGGGGGAGGGGCTCGCACTTTTGTTGTCACCAGGGCTGCCCTTCCTACAGTCTCCATAGCGTTGTGGGCCCCTGGTCGCAGAACTTAACGCCCAATGACAAAGAAAATTACAGCCATAAAATAATGCCACACCCACCGTCCTGACGTCACAACACTGACTTGTGACTCCAGGGGCGAGTAAACTCTTGCCCGTCAGGCACATGCATAGTTAGCTTCACTTTTACTTATCTAAAAAAAACAAGTTTCAGGTTACTGTTTGTGACAGAGCACCACCAAGTCTGCTGTTTCTTTTTATTATTTGTTAGTAAGGCAACGCCCACTTTGCACTTTAATACCAGTTGTCCCTGCACACTGAACTCTGAAGTGAATGCTTTAGTTAACCATGACTTCGGACGATCATCCCATTTATCACCTCATCACTTTTAGGAGTCAGTCTGGGAATTTGATGACCATCAACCGCATACACAATGTAGAGAGGTTATGTTAAAAACTTCCCTGTTTACCTTATTTGTAGACACTATAAAACGAGTGCATAAAATGTGAATTATAAACCATGTATTTTGGCATTTTGTTAGTTGTCAAGGCCCCATGGTCAACTAATGTATTTTTTTGAATTATTTACCAATGTTTTAAACTGATGTGTAAAGTTTTTGATGTGTTGTATATGTTCTGGCATGGGTTGTAATTCTCTATTACATCGTTATGTGCTTTATTTTGTAGATGGTCCAGCAGAAGCACATGTTACAAATGGAAGTACCACTAGTGCAGCTTCACTGAATGATGACTTGGACATATTTGGTCCTATGATGTCTAATCCTTTACCAGCATCCTCCGCTCCCACAACCCAGGTTCGTTATTTTAAGTTTAGAAAAGCAGATTCATTTTTTACCTGTAGTGTGCACATTGTTTTTTTAGTTTCTTTCAAGTTTCAGCATCTATAATACTTGACTAGATGGTGGTGGTGTGAAATATTAGTTTCCTTTCATATTTCATAATCTTAGTATTTCAGACTGTCCTCGTCATTTTTTTGTTTGACTTGCACGCAATCATATTTTCACGAAATATTTATTTTTTTAATTTTAAAATAATTACATTACAAAACAGAATTCGAGGATGTATAGAGCAAAATAAATTAACGAAAAGTGTTTAGATTGAAAATCATTACACGGAACTAAAACATTTACATAGAAATTGAAAATATTTTACTATAAGTACAAATGTTCTGTGAGCACGGAACAAACTGATATTAAAAAAGCAAGCCCTTCATTCTTTGTGTTATGCAAAAAAACTTTCATATCTCACTTTAGCCATTTGATTATGTATAGATGAGATGTTCTGCATGGTAAATGTTATCAGTCAACAAAGCAGACCCTACTTAAAATCTGTCTTTCAGTATAGTGAATGGTGGAGGGCACAACCAAGACGACTCTTCCTAAATTTTCTGCAGTGTTTTCCATCAACAATTCTAAGTCTGTTGTCTTTCATTTAGAGTATAGAGATTTCAGTACTATGACCAGATCTAAAGCCAGATTTGTGCAGCAAGTATCTGGTTGTCCTAAGGGGGATTTTTCCAGTTGGATAGCAACACATTTTTTCATCATTTGTGAGAAACAAAGTGATGGGTCTGTAATTGTCATGGTTGTTGAGGTCTGCAATCGTTTTCTTGAGGAGAGGCTGGTATTGGTCCACTTAGAGAGTGTCAGGAAAATTGTCTGACCAAGGCAAGCGTTAATGCTGTTACGCCATATTTTCAGATGGATATCTGCATGTTTCTTTGCAAGCGATGGAGACAATGGGTCTGTGGAATATGATGAAGTCTTTGTGTTGGAGATGGCTGACTTTAAATTCTCTTCTGAGATAGGACCATGTGGCTGATGGTGATCTCCTGGAATCAGGAGAGAAACATTTATAATGGGATGTTGTGCAACCCATGCCTGCTTTGATCTTGTGATATTTTCTTAAATACGCTGTTGGCTAGTTTATTGCAATTTGGAGTGATAGGTGGGGTGTTTTTTTGTCTTGGGTTTGCTCATGTATAATTATGGCAAGCTCTTTAAGTCTGTTTAGGGATTTTTTTTGCAGTTTGTTGCCAAGGAAGGAGCATTTAGTCTGGAAAATGAGCTTTATTGTAAGCTTTCTTTTCCTTATGGAGGAAGGTGAGACCAGAGGGAGATGGATGGAGACTTTCTACATCTGTTTTTCTATGCGCATAATGACTATCTTTTATTTTTTGCTTGAATTTGTTAGGATCCGTTTTAAAGAAGAGCTCAATTAACTGTTCAAAGTAGCTGTGTAATAGACATAGTAGTCAGTGGTGGGACATTTTACTTTAGGGACGGAGTTTATCAATGAGTCAGGTAATTTATGGCCAATATTAGTTATATCACAAGCAGTTGTTGGTACCTTCTGACCTTCTTGGAATGACCATAGCTTGTTTTTCTCATGCTCAAAATGGTGGGCATCTTTTTGACCCAATTATTTCCTCTTGTTGCAATCTTATAGTGACTACACCTGTGCCTCTAATATGGTCAGTTCATTTTGTGAGTCCTTTTTCTTATTTTTCGAAATATTCCCTAAAATCTGTTCATCAGACTCCACTGCGAAAACTTCTAAAGATCTAAAGTTTTGTCCTGCACCCTTTCCTCTGCATTTGTTACTCATTTACTCAGATACCCTATCTGTACTGCATCTTATTAATAATGTCTGTGCAGCGGATGCACACCCGCATTGGATGCGTGGGTTACTTCAGTATGTCTCTGTATGCAACTCCCATGACCATCCCCAGTAGTGCCAACTGAACATATTTTATACAGATACCTCATCTGTACTACATCATATTAATAATCTCCATACAGCGCATGCACACAGGCATTGGATTCATGGGGTTTTTCGGTACATCTTTGTACACAACTCCCATGACCATCCCCAGTAATGCCAATTGAGCATATTTTATAATTATATTTTTCATACAATCGTTGTTTAAATCGTAGTGTGGGAGTCCCACATGCAGAGAGAAAAAACAGCGTTCACAGTGAAACAACTTCCATTCATTGGAAATCATTAGGCCTGAGTAGTCCGTAGTCTGGGACCACAAGTCCTATGAGCAGGTGAATAAGGGACCCGGTTTGGTCCCCCATGGGCGTCGCCATTATGACATCAATAATCGCAGCCATACAGCGTAGAATGGCCTGCACCCATTGAACATAACTTGCTTGTATTGTTTCTCCACCTGTCGGAGGGCTGTGACAGATTAATGTATGAGTCCGGGACCACGAGTCCCATGAACCTTGAATGGGCGACCGGGTTGGCTGGTTTGAGACGCCACCGTAATGACATTAGGAGCCGCCTTGCGGAGAAGCATACCAACCACTCCCATAGCACCTCCGCTGCAGCATGAGAAGTGTCTGCAGATGTGATTTCAAACCGCAAGAAGCCTCGCTATAAATACGCATCCCCGCCCCTCCTCCTTCACACGTCAGGAGGAAGGAGCAGATGCGATCAGGCTTCTTGAGAGCAACGCACTTTGACAAATTAAGAAGGTCGATGTGTGCAGGGATTTTGAATCCCTTGATGTATCTTACCACATGTGGGAATAGATGCTATAACTGACTAATATTGAACTCCTTCCCTCCCATTGCTATTTTTAGTGTGTGACTACAGGGGTTCCTGGGCCCTTTCTCCATAGGGCCTGGATGACCCGACAGTGGGGTAAGATTGTGAGCTGGTATCACAACTTGATAAAAAATATATTTTTGGCTATCTCACTTGTGCAGTGTTACTTTTCACTCAGCATGCGAATGGTGCATGCTTATGGTTATCTATAATTGTACATATCCCTGATCTACACACTAGGAGAGATCTCAATATTATTTTTATCTGTTTGCAGGCACTTATGGGCCAGAGATAAAAAGAGGTTGACACAGGTCACCGTTTCTGTTAGTAGTGGTAAAATTAGTGTATACTTGCATACAAAGATACTGCGTTTCCATCCTGAAGAATGCCACGGACTCACATAAGCCATCAGGCAGAAATATGTTGATGGTACAGTGGATATGGGGTACTAATTCCCCTTTTCTCCACGGTTGGTTTTAATACCAAGTGTCATTTCTAGTAAATATAATGATCTGTTTATGATGTCACATTGGTTCAGTTTATCTAGATCACAGGTCCGTTCTTAAATAAAAGTGCCTCCCTGACTCCAGATGAAGGCCCGCTCTCCATCAAGCTGGGTTTTTGGAGAGCGTGGGTTGTCCTATGATGAAGCATGACACCTGGTGATGTGTGAGGACATCCTGTTAAATTTTTGTGTAAAGCCAGCAACGGATGATATGTTGAGTAGAATCATGAGGTATATGTAATCAAAAAATAAAATCTCGGGAAGCTCTTTTTGTGTTAAAACTTTGTGTTTGGAGGCCAGCTCTCCCTTGAGGCACCACAGCATCGGGTTCCCTAACTTGGATAAATTCCAGGGGTGTGTGTTTGTGTTTAGTGGACATACCCATACAGAGGTACATATAAGGAGTGAAAGCAATAATGTACTTTTCCCAAAAAAGCCAGGAATATAATGTGTCAAAAGCACAATGTTTTACATATCTCCAGTTGAGCCACACATTATATAAAAATGTGGCAAGGTGTTGCTGGATTATACCCCTCTCGAGAGTCTTTAACTTTACGAAAGTGTGATCTCCAGGACATTTTTAATGATGATAAAATACTAGGGAATAATAGCCAGCGGCATGTGCAAATTGAAAGCTAGACGGGGAGGGGAATTTGGGGATGTAGGTGATGAGGATTTTCAAGAGGCCCTATTGTACCCTAGAGAAGAAATCATTGGTATAGATTTTGCACTGTTCATCTAAAAATTCTGCAAAGTGTCAGCTATTCTAGAAGCAGCCTGAAGTCTTTATGATGCACCACTGCTTCAGGATGTCAGTGCGGTGAAGATGACAGGCTTTATTATGCGTTGTTTACACAAAATGGAAGGTGCACCAGGAAAAATAAGTCCAAACGTAAATTGGGAAGTCCTTTGGAATACTTTTATTCTGTATGATAAGAAATGGGGTCAGGTCTCAGCCAACGCGTTTCGTTCTTAAACAAGAACTTCTTCACGGCAAGAATGATAACTGGCAGCAGTCCTGTCAGATTCAAGTACGGTCAGGAAATTGGTAGGATTCCAACTTGAAATTCCCAAGTACGAGTTCCAAATCCTTAATAGCAGTTTATGGCATTCTCATAGCGTTGTATGAAACATGAAAAATCTTATGGGAAGTCCCATCTGGCAGCCTCACAATCAGAGAACCAGTTGATTTGTTCCAGCCCAGAATATCAGCCGGGTCTCGAGAACTGAAGAAGCAAATGCGCCACGCTATGAGAATGCCATAAACTGCTATTAAGGATTTGGAACTCGTACTTGGGAGTTTCAAGTTGGGATCCTACCAATATCCCGACTGTACTTGAACCTGACAGGACTGCTGCCAGTTAACATTCTTGCCCTGAAGAAGGTCTTGTTTGAGAACGAAACGCATTGGCTGAGACCTGACCCCATTTCTTATCATACAAAATAAAAGTATTCCAAAGGACTTCCATATTTACGTTTGGACTTATTTTTCCTGGTGCACCTTCCATTTTGTGTAAACTTTGTTGTCTGGATTCCAGTAGAGCCAAACTGAGGCAGACTCCGGGAGGGCAATGCACAGGACTTTTTTACTTATTGAATAAGGATTGATGTGCTGAATTAATAGTCAGCCGCAGAGTTTGTCACATTTATTATGCGTTGTGGCTATGACATAAAATACCGGTGTGGGAAAGAAGTGTTGATATATTTGCATGGACCAGATGGCCCCCTGCTGTTATTAACTCATAAGCTCAACTTATTGGAAATATGATGCGAAGTAGAGCTCACAAAGTATTATAGGCGTTTTTCTCATGTGGTCCTAGTTGTAGCTAGCAGAGACATAGCTCAGAAATGTGGTAGTTTAGCGGTTCTTTTGGAAGTCATGCAAAAATATAGAGTGGTGCGAATTTAAGAACAAGTTGTGCAGGGCATGGACTCAACATGTGTTGTTTCTATATAGTTCTAGCACAGGTCCTGCAATTTCTGAATGTTCGTCCTTGCGATAGTAAATTGGAGCGCACGTAATAGGTAGACGATTCTGGGTAATATCGTCATTCTTACCACATTTATCTTCTCAACCCTGTAACTTATACGAGTATTCCAATTGGTGAGATCAATTTGAACTGTGCATATTTCCCCTCTCAGTCTTCAAGTTAGAGTCTCCACCAGAGTAACTGTCCGTAGTTACGCTATGTCTTCCCTTGACCCAGCAAAGGGGTGCAGTTCTTTGGAGACCCTGTACAGCCTGATCGGTTTCCTTAATGGTCCGTCCTTCTGACTTGGAAAACTAGGACTGGCATGAAAGCTTGTAAGCTAGTGATGGTAATAATTATATTGTCTAGAAACGTTGTATGTATGAATTATCGGTCGTTTTTTGTAAGAAGGGCTCAAGTTTCAAAGCAAACAGAGAACAAAGGACATCCCTTTCTCATTCCCATTTACCCTCACTCTGGCCACCAACACTGATAATTTAGAAACTCTTCCCTCAAACTCCTGAGCCTGTCTTTCTTACGACGTCCGCCAAGAATATCCAATCCATACTATCACATGCCACAAGTAAACAAGCTTCAAAAGTAGCCTTCTTAACAAATCATCGTAAAACCAGACACTTACAGAGGTGGAATAATACACGAAAGACTCTTGAATTTAACTATAACAAAACTTTCTCCAAACAGTACTGATACAAACAGCCTTAAAACCTCTGTTTTCAGTGTATACTGGGAACTGTGATATCGAATCCTTGAAAAAGCTTATATGTATAGACTACCACGGAGGTAAACGCATGTCTCCTGCTTTTAAAGCTTTTTCATTTTCAATCCTGAAATCAGACCGAGAAGATGACCACTTTGAGTTTTTTCCATTTCAGACCATAAACTCAAATTGTAAAAAAAAATCAAAGCTATAAGTATTGTGTTCTTTGGCATAACAACAAATAGTTGAATAACAATTATTGGATTTGAAATACATATGATTTATGTGAATTGCCTGGAAGTATAACCAAACCGAAAATAATACTAAAAATGAGGGTTCCACACCTAGTAATCATGTGGTATTCAGGCCACCTCACAAAACCTAAACATTATTGGCTGGTGTTATTACATATCCTTTGTGATAAGGCAGTGCCTGGCACAAACACCTTTTACATCGCATCATAAAAGCGAGCAACTGGAACTGGTTATGTGTGACAAACCTATTTAAGTGCAATTTGTCAGGCAAAAAGCAGTTGAAAAAATCCGCAACATTACATTAACTCACCACAAGAGCAATACTACACTAGAATACAACATAGCAACACAACAGTAACAAAACAACAAATTTACAGCACAAACTACACCAACAAAATGAAGCAAAACTTTAAATATCACAAATCAACAGTACAACAAATCATCAATATAACACACCATACTAGCGAAACACACCTGCAAAACATGATATGGCATTAAAAAACAAAGAAATCAACAACAAAGATTTGCAATTGTGTTAGGTTGTGTTTGTGTGCTTGTGGTATGTTGTTGTGCTTTCTTGTGGTTGTACTCGTATTCTGTTTAATATTGGAGTGCTTAGTTATATTATAATTTTGTTATGTTGTTAATTTATTTTTTGTGTGATGTGTTTTGCTGTAGACGTCATCAAGTGGAGCTACATTTTCCAGCCAAAAGCAGCATATTTCTTTAAAGTTCCAGTAACTACATATACATGATACATATTTAATGTAATGTATATCTTGACAGTGAAGGGGTCGGATATAATCCTTGGGAATGCCAGTTCCTGTCAATGGAAACAGTAAGTTCTTCAATTAAGACCTTAGGGCAGACTCACCTCCTCAGTGAAAGACTGGAGTACATGGGACTTCATTACACAGGAAGTTGGTTGAACTAAACGAATTATCTGTCACTGCCACTGGCATAAAATCTTTTCGGTCCAATGCAGAGGCCTAAAAAGAATGCATAAGATGAAACATTTCTTTTGAAGTTGGAGTACAGCATGCAATAGGCTGTTTCGTTAACCCCTTCGCTGCGGCGCGAATTCCGGCCGCAGCGCTGGGGGTGGTTTAAGTGTGCGCGGCGCCGCCATGCTCATGACGGAACCACGCCGTCATGAGTCACGGGCGAGCTGTGCTTATGACGGAGTGGTTCCGTCACGGCGTACTCCGCGCCTGAGCACTGTCGGTTAGACGCCCGCACAGGCGGGGAAAAGGCGCCGCGTGGGCGGAGCGGCAGCCAACGGCCGCGGCATGACAGAACCACTCCGTCATGAGCACAGCGCGACCGTGGCTCATGACGGAGTGGTTCCGTCATGAGCAGGGAAGGGGTTATATATATTCAGCATATTTGATTTACATATATTAATCAATCAGTCAGGGTTTGTAAAGCGCGGTTAACCCCGGGCAGCGCATTCATGTGAAAATACGGAGCAGCTGCTCCAAGGCTGTACTGGCCGTAGCGGGCACCGGGCGTTTCCCCGGAGGGCTGCCAGCTTGGGGGTCAGTTTTGGGCCCCTGGGGGGGTCGTTTTTGTTACTTGGGGCCTGCTAACAGCTTAGCTCTCCCCCCAGGGGGGCAGGCCGGGCTCTTTGCCAGGGCCGGTTTTGGTTTCCAGTCCGGCCCTGAGCTTCTCTGTGTTTTCACTGTGCAGGCGGCATCCGCCTAAACTTTAAAAGGGGATTAGGGATACCCTTGCAGGTAGGTGTAGTCAGTGACTGCACCCGCCTGCAAGGGGATGTATGGGGGGGTCCATGGGACCCCCTTATCCCCCTGCAGAGAGCTGCTGTCTAGGGGCGCACTGACAGTGCGCCACCTTTTAAATGGCGCACTGTCAGTGCGCCTTCTGGGGTTTCTTTGACTCTGCTCCCGCGTCTGTAATATGGCGCAGAGTCATAGGAATTCCCTCATTTGCATAGGACACACCCTATGTAAATGAGGGAACACCCTCTGAAGGTAGCGCTGGCGCTTTAAGTGCGCCAGCGCTATCGGTATTATCGAAGGGGACGCAAAAGCATCTGCGCCCCCTTCTATAATACCAAAGTGCCCCGGGGGGTGTGTAAAGCAGGCGCTAACACTATTTGCGCCCCTGCGGCACCTTTGGTAAAACATCCCCAGGAGTCATGCCAAGCAGAGGGGGAGGCTCCCAGGATGAGGACTTATGTCTTGTCTTAGTTGAGATTCAGGCAGCTGTCCTTCATCCAGGCGGCGACAGCTTTCATTCCTTCGTTGCAGTTGTTCCTGGTGACAGTGGGTTCTTTGGTGAGGGAGAGAATCAGCTGGGTATTGTTGGCTTAGGAGACTATGTTGAGCCTGTGGTTCCTGACGATGGCTGCGAGGGAGCCATGTAGACATTGAAGAGGTGGGGCTGAGGGAGGAGCCCTGGGGTACTCCGCGCCTGAGCACTGTCGGTTTCGGGAGGTACAGTGGGAGTCTAACCCATTGTGTTCAGCCTCTGAGGAAGGAACAGATCCAGTTGAGGGCCTTATCTTGGATACCAGCGTTGTGGAGTCGTGTGGCTAGGGTGCGGTGGGAGACTGCGTCGAAGGCCCCTGAGAGACCCAGTAAGACGAGGGCCGTGATTTTGCCTTTGCCGAGGAGGAAGAGGATGTCGTCGGTGGTGGCAAGGATGGCGGTCTCGGTGCTATGATTGCTTCGAAATCCGGATTGGGAGATACCCAGGACATCATTGGTTTTGATAAAGTCAGCAGGCTGGGTGTTGATGGCTTTTTCGATTACTTTGGCTGGGAAGGGGAGCAGGGAGATGGGCCTGAAGTTCTTGAGGTCTGTCCGGTCTGCAGAGGTTTCTTCAGGAGGGGGTTAATCTCGGCGTGTTTCCAATCGTCTGGGAAAGTGGTGGTCTTGAGGGAGCAGTTGATGGTTCGGCATAGCTCGGTTGCGATGGTGGAGGCGGTTCTATGGAAGATGTGGTGAGGGCAGAGGGCCGAAGGTGCTCCGGAGTGTGTGCTTTTCATGGTGGAGAGGATGTAGCTGTACGGCTAGAGCGGTCGACCTCGAAGCTGGGGAACCGGGTTCAAGTCTTGGCATCAACGCTCAACATCCTGTGATTCTTGGCAAATCACGTAACCTCCCCGTGTCTAACAAAAAAAGGATGTGTCCTTGTGTAACAAAACTGGTGCTCGTGTAAAGCGCTCTGATACTCGATATCTTCAGGTATCGTTTGCGCTATATAAAACTTCGTGGTGAGTGGGGACCAGCTGTGCAAAGTCGGTCGTGGGGGTGGGTCGGTGTCGGTTGTGGTGGTAGCTGGCGTGGTGAGATGGTTCCTGGGTGTCGAAGTTGTCGTACATAGATAGTCTTGATCTTGTGGTAGAAGAAGGTACAGAGTCTGTAGCGGAGGTCTTGGGAGGGTGGTGTATCTGTGGCCTCACTGTTGAGTTTGACGAACTCCTTGATGAGGCTGAAGAGTCCTTTGCTATTGTGTGTTGTTAGTGATTTTGTCTTGGAGGGCCTTTTTCCTTGTGGTTTTGATGAGGTGGTGCTGAGCAGTGCTGGCTGCTTTGATGGTGGCGTGGGCTTTTCCGACGTTTTGTTCTTCCTCCATGTCTTCTCAAGCCATCGACAGGTGCGTCTGTACTCTTGAAGCGTGGGGGTGAAGCAGCTTGCTTTCTTGACGTGTTGTTTGCCAGTGGCTTTCTTGAGGGGGGCAAGGGTGTTGGCACAGTTTGACCTTAAAATTAGAGGGTGCCATAGCAGCATAAGTCGTACAGGAATTCACGAGGACAAATGTCCTTTTATCTTTTTGTTTTGAAATTTCTTTTTAGTGAGGTTTTAGTTGGGGAGTGCCATTCTTAGATCGTTAACTGCCCTCCTGCTACAATAGTGTTCAGTAGCATAGGGAATGTGGATTAACCACAAGAGATAAATTAAGCAAAACACTCTTTCTGTCAATGCCAGGATTGATAACTTGCTTCCCTCCTGCCAATGCAAAAATGAAGCTCTGTGAGTTGATTTGCACTTTTTCATATTATTCTTCTGCACTACGGTCATCTGATAGAGACCCCTGGCTGCAGATTTCTTACCTTTGAATTTCCCAGGTGTCAGGCTGGATCCAGAAATATTTGTTAAGAAATACCCCTTGTGCGCGACGTCGGGTGGCTCCATTGGGCTCCGCGTGACATGGTTGGCATCGGTAGAGTCGGTTTTGACATTGCAGTGCCAACATAGGCGCCACCCAGGCGGGCGGACGTCAGTTCTTTTCTTTCCGTACCAGTTAAGCGCCGACCTGGGAAGAGCTACCCCTCTGCCGCTTTATGGCAGGCTTTTTTCTTGACTTTTGTTGACATTGTTTGTGTAGCGACTTCGTGAGCGAGGGATGTCTGGTAGGAAGACAGGTTTTAAACCATGCAGGACTTGTTCCCGCATGATGTCTCTTACAGATCCCCACTGCGTATGTCTTATGGTGTCTTGAACGCGACCACGATTCGAAGTCGTGTTCAGACTGTCGGGCGATGGCTCCGAAGGCCTTGAGGGAGCAGGCGATGAAGTTGCTCCCGGCCCGGCAGTTGACACCGTTAAGCGAGACTCCAAGGTGGTCACGGTCCTGTTCAAAGAAGAGAAGGTTGAGGAACCGCTCACAGAGCCTTAAGTCTTCTTCCTACCATTCAAGTTCATCTGGACACTCGGGAAGAGGCACAAGAAGAAGGAGTCCAAGCGAACTTCGACTTCACCTCAACTGGCGTCCGTCGTCAAGAGAGGTAAGGAGCACCGACGCTCTAGGCACGGTTTTGCGGAGCCAGAGCCTGAGTCGACTTCGCACCTCCCACCCTTTCAAGGAGCCGGAGCGACTCCCACTCAAATTAAAGATTTTTACGAAGCCATGCGCCACGTATTTGAGCGGAACGACCCCTTTGGTGAGTCCATGGGCCCTGCGGGGTCGGATGGGGCCCCATCGGGATTGACGCCGTTGGCTTTGGCCACTGTGCCCTCATGGATCCGATCCCGGGTCGACGCCGGTCATGCCAATGCGACCTTCCCCGGCGTCGAACCCGAAGTCGGTGACTGTGACGTTGCCCGTCGGTGGTACAAGCCCCATCCTCATCCCTGACAAAACGGAGCCGGAACGGCATTGAGCGCCGCTTATTCCGACATCGACAGAAGCCAGAGGCTCGATTTTGTTGCCTGAGCACTTTGTGGATGTGCTGGGCTCAGGAGAGCAATGGGAGGAGTGTGGGGACCCATTAGAGAACCAGGATGTCTCTGAGAGGCTATGGAATGGTATGGAGAACTTGGGTAAGCCAGTGGTCTGGATACTTCCCCAGACACTCGCATGCTGTCTCCTCCTACAGTGGCTATGGACAAGGGTGCATCCTATGCCATGGTGGTTAAGAGGGCAGCTGAGGTCCTTGGACTGGAGTTGCCCTCAGTGCAGGTCAGGACTAATCTCCTGACCGAAGTGCTTCAACCTGTGGCTTCCACCTCTGAACCCCTATTGCCCTTTAATGAGACACTTACGGACGTCCTTGTAGGACCAAGCCTAGCACAGGGACCCATGTGAATAGTACGATTGCACGCCGCCATCGCCCAGCTCTGGGCGACCCAAAGTTCCTCAGCCAACACCCCACCCCAGTAAGTTTGGTGGTGCAGGCCTCTACTTCCCAGGGCGCATTCCCTTCCGCTCCTCCGCATAGGGAATCCAAGAGACTGGACTCATTTGGGAAGAAGATGTTTTCTTCCTCCAGTCTGGTATTGCGGTCGGTGAATACTGCATGCTTATTGGGCCGTTTCTCCCACTCTCTTTGGGAGACGGTTGTGCAGGTGCTGCCACAGGTCCCGGAGGAGGCCCGGGCTGTGCTATCTCAAGCTGTCAAAGACAGTAGAGATGCGGCAAAATTCGCCATACGGTGTGGTTTGGATACGACCGATTCGCTGGGCAGATCAATTTCAACGACAGTGGCCTTAAGGCGCCACGCTAGGCTTCGTACAAATGGCTTCTCAGGGGATGTCCAGGCCAATTTGATGGACATGCCCTTTGATGGAACCCGTCTTTTTGGGGAAAAGGCAGATTCGGCCTGGGTCAGGTTCAAGGACTCCTGAGCTATGGCCAGATCCTTGAGCCTCTCCTCCACTCCGCGTGGCTAGTCTTCCTTTCATGGCAACGGAAGGGGTTTCCAGCTGCATCAGCCCTGCCCCAGCCACTGTACCGAACAGACTGCCCAAGCTGTTCGTGGACGCAATACATTCCGTCCTCGGAATGGAGGCCAGAAGTCGTCTACCACACTGCCACCAGCAGCCGGCAGCTTCCAAGCACTCCTAGGCTACTCAAGTGGGTGGGAGAATTTGTCGTCATCTCCCCCGCTGGAGATCTATAACAGCTGACAAGTGGGACTTGCAGATCGTCCAGGAGGGCTATTCTCTTCCTTTCCTTTCTTTTCCTCCTTCTATTCCGCCAACTCAGGAACAGCTGGCGGAGGATCAAATTAAAGGTGTTCCAAAAGGAAATTACAGCTCTTTTGGCCAAAGGAGCTATAGAAAATGTCCCAGTTTGAGAAGTAGGCAGTGGCTGTTATTCCCGCTACTTTCTGATTCCGAAGAAGAACAAGGGGCTTCGGGCCATTTTAGATCTTCGGACCGTTAATCTCTTCCTCAAATAGGAGAAATTCAAAATGCTCACATTGGCTCAGGTCTTATCTGCCCTAGACCAAGGAGACTGGATGGTGGCGTTGGACCTGCAGGATGCATATTTGCACATTCCCATCCTGCCGGCCACAGAAGTTACCTGCAGTTCCAGGTAGGCCACAAGCACTTTCAATTTACCGTGCTCCCCTGCGGTCTTACCAGCGCCCCTCCGGTGTTCACCAAGGAGATGGCGGTGGTTGCAGCTCATCTGCACAGATTAAGGGTTTCAGTCTTCCCCTCCCTAGACGACTGGCTGTTGAAGGCATCCTCGCACCAGGCAGTCATCTCCCACTATGACGGATCTCCTGCATTCGCTGGGGTTCTCTATCAATGTACCGAAGTCACACCTGACTCCTTCTCAGATGCACCCTTTCATCAGAGCTGTTTTGGACACAGTGCAGATTCTGTCTTATCCTCCTGAGCAGCGAGTCCAGGATATTCAGGTTATGATTCTGATGTTTCAGCCTCTCTCCTGGATTTCAGTGAGGTTGACTCTGAGATTATTGGGTCTCATGGCCTCCTGCATCCTGTTGGTAAGACACGCCATGTAGGCGTATGCGGGCTCTGCAGTGGGACTTGAAGTTCCAATGGGCACAGCGTCGGGGAAATCTAACCGATGTGGTTCAGATCTCGAAAGGAACTGCGAAGGATCTGCAGTGTGGGTAGCCACATGGGAGAGGCGTAGATCAGGGGTCACTAGTGTCTGGCCGGGACGGGGTTCCATATAAACTTGTTGGAGATCCGAGCAATTCAGTTGGCATTGAAAGCCTTCCTTCCCTCTGTCAAGGGGAAGTTGGTGCAGGTGTTCACGGACAACAGCACCGCCATGTGATACTGCAACAAGTGGGGTGGGGTCATGGACCCTTTGTCGAGAGGCCCTGCGTCTTTGGGCGTGGCTGGAACAGCAGGGCATAACCCTGGTGGTTCAATACCTGGCAGGTTATCTGAACCCCAGGGCGGAGCATCTCAGCCGTCGATGCCTTCAGAATCGCGAATGGCATCTCCAGTCGGAGGTGGCGCACGGTCTCTTTCAGCAGTGGGGAGAACCTTGTTTAGATTTGTTCGCCTCCGAAGAGAACGCATAATGTGAGCAGTACTGCATGCTTGAGTTTCCAAGGCGTCTATCGCTCAGTGACGCATTTCGTCGCAAGTGGAGTTCAGGCCTGTTGTACGCCTTTTCGCCCATACCACTCCTGCCCAGGGTTCTGAAGAAGATCAGGAGCGACCGGTCCCAAGTCATCCTTGTGGCGCCGGACTGGGCAAGGAGAGTCTGGTATCCAGAGCCTCTGAGCATGAGTGTCGATCCTCCGATCAGGCTGCCCCTTCGGGAGGATCTTCTGTTGCAGCAGCTGGGAAGGGTTCTCCACCCAAACCTGTCAACTTTGCGCCTCCATGTGTGTAGATTTAGTGGCTGCAGTTGATGGCTTTTGACCTTCCTCCCGAAGTCTGTAATGTTACACTGGCAGCCAGGCGGTCCTCCACTAAGTCGGTATGCGCCTGCCGTTGGCAGAAATTTGTATTATACTGTACTGAAAGGTCTATTGACCCTCTTTCTGATCCTCTTTCTACTGTCCTTTTGTTCATTCTCACCCTTGCCCATCATGGCTCTGCTTTGGGAACTCTCAAGGGTTATCTTTCTGCTCTGTCTGCTTTTTTGCGGCTGCCAGACCAGCCTTCTCTCTTTAAATCTCCTATTGTAAATACATTTCTGAAAGGGTTGGTTCATTTATTTCCACCTACGCCCTTTGTTATGCCACAATGGGACCTTAATTTGGTCCTTACTTATCTGATGTGCGCTCCTTCCGAGCCTTTGCACAATTGTCCCCTCCGGCTATTGACCATCAAAACAGCCTTCTTAGTGGCAATTACCTCGGCCCGGTGGGTGACTGAATTGCAGGCGTTATCCAGCTCACCCCCTCATCTGATGTCCTTTCTGGACAAGGTGGTGCTTCGCACCAGGGCTTTATTCTTACCAAAGGTTGTGACCCCTTTCCATTGGGGTCAGTCCATTACTTTGTCCACCTTCTTTGCTCCCCCACATCCCTCTAAGGAGGAGGAGCATCTCCACCAACTGAACCCTAAAAGAGCACCGTCCTTCTAACTTGACCGCACAAAAGAATTCCGGGTGGATGACCAACTCTTTGTGGAGTATGTGGGAGCAAAGAAGGGAAAGGCAGTGCAGAAAAGAACCATCTCTCGCTGGGTTGTTCTCTGCATTAAAATCTGTTATGCCTTGGCGAAGAAGCCTGAGGGATTAAGGGCCCATTCCACCAAGGGAAAGGCTGCGACCACTGCCTTGCCATGGGGTGTCCCAATTTAAGACATCTGTCAGGCAGCAACATGGGCATCACTGCACACGTTCACAAAACATTATTGCCTCGATGGTCAAGTGTTCAGGGAGGGGCATTTTGCCCGCTCAGTCCTGCAAGACTTTTTAGTCTAGTTCATAAGTCCATAACCCACCGTCTGGATGGTATGGCTCGAGTATCTGATTCCAAGGTAAGGAATCTGCAGCTAGAAGTCTCTCAGATGAACAAGTTACTTTCCGTCGGTAACGCATTATCTGGTAGAGACTATCTAGCTGCAGTTTCCTTACAGCCCCACCCACGCCTCCCCGCTTTGCGGACTGATATTGTAGGTCTAGGATGTCTCCCCCAGTTTTGCACAGGTCTTCGGCAGTCACTTCGTGGCTCTGCGCTTCTGGCGTGGAAAAAACGAAAAGTACAGACGTCCGCACGCCTGGGTGGCGCCTACGTAGGCACCGCAACGTCCTTACTGATGCTACCGACGCCAACTATGTCACGTGGAGCCGAATGGAGCCACCCGACGTCGCGCTTAGGGGGTATTGGTCAGCAAAAGTTTCCGGATCCAGCCTGACGCCTGGGAAATTCAAAGGTAAGGAATCTGCAGCTAGATAGAGTCTCTACCACATAATGCGCTACCGAATGTAAGTAACTTGTTCATCACTTCCATTGCTGTCCCAAAGGTCTTTGAAGATAGCGGACCTACTGATAGCTGGTGCCTGCACAATGTGAGGGATGTGCTTGCAAAGTGCAATTAGGATTGTTGGAATCTTGTGTCCGAGAAAGACTAAACGGTGCTATTTAATTGACCACATTTTGTGGTAAGGCAAATGATGAAGCATGTTATGAGATTTAAAGCTGAATTTTGGGCATTGTGTGGCATTATTACCTGGTTATTTTGACATTTTAACACATTGATACTAAGTTAATCACTAACAAATAAACATTTTGTCATTCATGGAACATAGTAACACCATTTTATAAATATTGTCCTTTCTTCCTCCATATTAAAATAGTTTATATAAAACGTATTGAATTATAGTTTTGTACCTATCAAAAATTTGGACTGTTTTTCTCTGACATTAGACGATGAGAGCTCAAATTGTCTTTCATTTCACTTATATGTAAGCTGATCAAATGTAGTAGCAGTGCAGTTCCTTTCTTTTTGTCAAACATTTACATTCAATTAGGTATGGGGCAGAGGGGAAGTATTTCTATCGGATATATATGTTGTTTGTAAAAAAAATATGCTTAGACTATGTATTTTTTGTTGTTTATTTTATTTCATTTTTTGTAATGCGGTGGCAATTGTATTGCTATGTGAATTGGAACACACTGGGACGGCGTCCCCCTCTCCTGCCCACTCCCACAAAGATTTTTTTTTAAATGTCCTTATTCTTGCCCATACCAGTTTTCATTTGATTCTTTTTTTTCCAAATCAGTTTATTGTTTTTTCCAGACGTTAGCGAGTCACTTAGACAAGGCATATAACAGTAACAGATGCAAAGTGTGGCTGGATGCAGTTTGCTAAGATTTTCCCTACAACTTTGCATTCCAGCTTCTACAGAGATAGAGGACTGTAACCACCTCTGTTCAGTGAATTGCCACCCTGTTTCGAGATCATTGTAATTAAGGCTTCTTGCGTGGATTCGGGTAACTATCCCGCTGCTTGCGCTGCTGCGTACATTGTTGCCAGTGGCTTTCAAAGGGTTGTCTGGCAGCTTTTATAGGATTCGAAGGGTAGCTTGTCACTGCCAGGCATTTTACCTGTCGCCAGTTGTTTAATTGCGTGGATTATTTTGCATTCTGTGACGATGCCCGCCTTCTGCTGCCTGCTTTCCGGAGTGAGGGCGGTCAACTGTGTCTTGGCTAAGAAGGAGGCTAGTTGGTCCACGTCTAGTGTCGGACCATAAAGAGCTGCGTAGTACTCCGAGAACACCACCACATTGTCCGCTTGTATTGATGATGTTTGACCGGTGTCCCCATCCCACAAACGTTCCATGTGAGGAAGTTGCACACTTAAGTGTTGTGGTATGTCATTCAACATTGACTTTTGCACGTGAGATGCCGGTTCGGTCCTCTAGGACATTTTAGTTTAAACAGTTCTCAGACCTACCTCTGGGGAGAGATTGCTTTGGTATCTATTCTAAAGTTAAAACAATCTGCAGCTAGAAGTCTCTATCAGATGAACAAGTTACTTACCTTCGTTAATGCCTTATCCGACAGAAACTCTAACCTCTGATTCCTTACTGATCCTCCATCCTCCCCATTCAGTGCACTGTAGTCTGACATGATAGAGGGCCTTCAGAACCTCACCTTGGCACACTGGTCATTCAATTTCAGCTCAGCTCAGTGCTTCTGGTGCAGAAAAACAGTCATGATCTGAGGCTAGAGCACTGGGGTGGCACAGCTCATATCACTTCCGGCACAGAAAGCGCCACCGACTCCATGTGGAGCCGAACAACGCCACCTACTGGCACACAAAGGAATTGAAAAAAAAAATCTGATTCAGTCTGATGGCTGGAGAATATTCTAATGTCAGGAATGTGCAGTTAGATAGAGTCTCTACCAGATAAGGCGTTACTGAAGGTGAGTAACCTGTTCTTTAGGAAATCTTGACTTATGACTCAAGTGGTAGTGGGGAAATGTATATGTATCCTATCTGCAAATTCATAGACACTTTTACATTAATTCCTACATGCCTAGGGACTTGGAGTCCTCCGTCAGACATATGTATGGCACCAATATCTCAATGATGAAATAACATATATCACTGCCTCCCTATTGTTTGTGTCTATGCTACTTCTGTAAAGACATACTTGTGTGTGACGCAAATGATTTCTTCATGATCAGCCTGCTTTATTTCGGTATCATTTAAATAAAATTGATATGAAGAAATACACTTGTTAAATTTCACTAATCAACAAAATGACTCAATAAGTATGTCTCTTCTAACAACAAACTCATAAATGCTAATTGTAAGGAATGACCCCATTCTTGTCATGGTTCCTCAATTTTGGCATGTCTGAATTAGCTGGCTTTGGAACTCTGCGCAATTTACAACTGTTAAACAGTAGTAGTGTGTCTGTGCTGCTGTAAAAACGTGATGTTTATTGGAGTGCCGTATTTGGTCTATTTCACTTGCTATAAGTCCATTGTAAATTTTGCCTTAAGTGCACCTGTGACATGGAAAGTTAAATGTCATATGTGTTCTGCAGTGTGCAATTACACCACCCACATGTATGAAAAGCATATTTTGCCAGAAGCACCATTGTGTTCTGACTGAGCTGCAGTTTAAATGCATTACAGTAACACATGACAGGGAAAAATGCCTTTACCCTGTAGAAAAAAAGCCTATTTTTACAAGCTCATCAATCACACGTGAAGTATGCCTCGTAAGCCCACATGGTATGGTGCTAATATATAAAAACAAGCATTGGCATAGCCAATAGGTCTCACCTTTGGGACCTTATAAGTGTTTAGCCATGCAACAGTTGCATAACTAAATACTTATAAGGTCCCAAAAGCGAGACCTATTGGCTATGCAAAGCGGCCGTGCGGCTGCGAAAGTGAAAGTGATCGCGATCACGATCAAACATCAAAGCGGCCGTGCGGCCGTTTAACCGAAAGTAATGGCGGTAAAGCGCGGCGCGCGCGCCCGCGCACATGCACTGTGGCTCTAGGCTGGCCTGGTAGCACTTTTTGGAGCGCTCTCAATAAGTCTCGCCAGACCAGCGCATGTGCTGGGTCAGGCGAGACCTAATAAGGAACACTACAGTTACCGCTTACTTTTTAAAATCTGACTTAATGGTGAAAAGATTACTTTGTGGAAATGAGCCTTTTTGGGGGCTCACCCGTGCAGGAGTTCACGCTTATCTGTCCACAGGTCCTCAAACCAATAAAGAAGAGATTGGCACTGAAGCTGGAATTCAAAATAACAAGTGTATTAATTACTCATGAGTGGGACTACATCAATACAGCACCCTCAGACACTGTAGGAGGTAGTCCATAGACTACAGTGGCCATGGGCCTTTTATACAGACTTTGTTGCAGAGTAAACATGGAGACTCAAATAGAAGGCAGAAGCATACACGGGAATAGCTATCGACTAACATGGTCAGACAAATATTGCTTAGTCAGCAAAGTGGGAGGGAACACAGAACTGCTTACATCAGTTGAGATAGCCTGACATTTACATTCTAAAACAGGAGCATTCTAGCAGCTACAGGCCTTTCTGAGCTTACACAGTGCTCTGGCTCAGTACTGAAGGAGTTAACTACAGTTGATGACTCAAGCAGAATAGAAAAGCAAGAAACAGGGAAGACGGAAGAATCACATGGCTAACAAAATGGATGCCACATTCAAGATGGCTTCAGCTCATGCTAACAGAGATTATCTGCGATTTCCACAACATGAGCAGAAAAGTAACTTTGGAAAAATTTACTTTAGGCTTCCTGTGTCAAAACCGGCTTAAACTTCTGTCAGAACCACAAAAGGCTGGTATACACAGCCCTGGATGTGAGAGTTTAACAACTGTCTCACAATAGAATAGTCTGCCTCTGGTCACAGAAAAGGTCAAGGGGTGTTAACTGGTGACTACCTAGCAGCGATTAGTGATCTGGAGTGGAAATGAACTGTTGGTAGAACAAACAACAGTCTTAGTTCTGCATTTTTTTACTTGGAGGCCCCAGGGAGGGATTCTCTATAGTAAGAAAGAGGGAAATCAGCCCGTCAAGTAGAGGAGTGGCCAAGAAGCTGAAGACAGGCATGCCTGGTGGCATAAGAGTCCAGTCATAGAAAAGGAGCTCCTAGGTAAATTTGAAGTTAGACAAAGTGCTAGTATTGCAAAAGGAGATTGGTGGCTGCAAGAACATTGTTAGGAAAAAATGGTAGAATTTCTCCAGTTACTGGCTAGTACACAAAATAAATCTTGCACCTCCACCAGCGCCTCCTCAGAACATTCATAGAGCTGGGAAGACTTCGTCCGAAGAAGAAGAAAGTAGCCTTGCTGGAAGACGAATTGTGATTTCTAACTCCTGGCTCCTGCTGGAAGAACAGGAGGGGGCAGGTGGTTGTCTACTGCTTGTGTCATAGCTATCAGGAGTTGAGCAGAGATTCTCACAGGACGGTGTTTGACCTAACAGCAGTGGGGTTATTGAATTGGTATAGGTGCCCCCTCCGAAATTAATCTAATTTTTTACACCAAGGGTTGATTTCTCTTACAATAAAGTGCTTAAATAGGAGCAATACTCTAAATGGGCAGAGTGCTTATTGGTTAGCAGCAGTCAGAGCAGCTACGGCTTGTTATACTTCTTGTTATGGTGTCCATTCTGCATTGGTATCACCTCACAGTGCCAGTTGGATTAGGTACCTTTTGCCCATGTTTCCAGGATTCTGTTAAAGACCAGAGTCTGGTTTTGTATGTGGATTGTGGTACGTAGCCGACAGTCTGACGATATCGATATTTTCCTACTGCTAATTACATTTAATATAGGTTGGGAGGGACTGGGGGTCAAGCAGAAACGTTTATCTGCAAAACCTTTTGGCTCGAGGGCAGCACGAAAGTAAATCCATGCGGATAAACTTACAAGTCAACGTGTAGAGCTGAAATATCCCTCCCTTACAGCTGTCATCATCAGATGCGTTTGTTTTAATTAGACATAAGACTATATCACCCTTGCACGACCGTAATTGTATTCTGTTTAAAAAAAGCTAATAGCTTTTGAACTTCTTCATGGCCAAGGCGAATCATTTTTAATGTTTCCTACAACTGACTCACATCTATCTCGACTAATTAGGTTACATTTTAAAATGTCACAACGATTTTAATCTATCATTTAAAAGTCAAGCTATTATATTTGAATGTATTTTTGTTATCAGGACCTATATTTGACAGCATAATTTCAAAGCTCACCCTTTGTTATTTCGGGGCGGTTTACGTTATCGAAACTCAATTTGATGTGTGCTGTTATTACAATCAAAATGAAAAAATGTCAAACCGCTGTGAAGCAAAGATTTAGCTATATTTTCAAGCTGTAAGTCCGCTTTCTCCTATTTATTTCAGTTTAACGGCTACAGCTGAGCAAATTGTGATATCCTGCGTTGATTTACTCAGCTGCACAGCACGGCCACCTAATTAATTAATCTTCCTCTAAAACGGGAACTAGTCAACTGAAGAGGAGAGGGGTTCTGCAGCTGGTGGCAACAGAGATGCGTTCTTGAAGTTGTACCTCTTGTCCAAAGCTTAGACCTGGAGAAACTCCCAACCTGAATTTGACTGAATGGTGACCAAGTTGGGTTTATGATAATTAATATCCAGTGACGGTTCCGAGACAAATAGATGGTTATTTTCATTGTCCTAAACCATCTCATTATTAAAGCTCTTAGGGCCATATGTAGGTAATTCCTATTTACCGATTCCTCAATACCAAATTTTACCGATTCGGTATTTAAGAATCGGTAAATAGAATGTAGGTAAAAAATCGGTAAATTTTACCGATTCGTAATATTCGTTATTACCGATTCGGTATTTACCGAATCGGTAATAAGGCATACCTTCCCATTCATTCCTATGGGCCTGGAGGCCCATAGGAATGAATGGGAAGGCATTCACTATTACCGATTCGGTGAATATTGAATCGGTAATAGGGGGAGCATATTCAAGGGTGGCAGGGTGTCACATTGACACCCTGTTGCACCCCTGAATCGTGCATGTGTGGTGGCGCACATACATGCCCTAAGGGCATGTATGTCTGCCACATGGCACTTTTAAAAAAGCACAAAATTGCTTTTTAAAAGGTATTCGTCATTTACCATCAACTTGTAGTTGGTGGTAAATAACGAATCCTTAAACCAAAAATGCACTCACTTGAGTGCTCCCTACATAGGATTTAAGGATTCGGTAATTTACAGATTCGGTATTTTACCGATTTCTTGACATACCGATTCGGTAAATTACCGAATCCTTAAAACCTGCCTCCTGCATTAGAAAGGGCTAAATGCCGGTCGGTAACGGGAAAATTACCGATTTCCGGCCGTTACCGACCGGTATTTAGCTATCTACATATGGCCCTAAGTGTTTACCGGGATCCCAGTATCAGCATTTTTTTTTCAGCGGCGTTTGAACAAAGACTAGTGTTATAACCTGTTGTGTTGTGTGCATCTTCCTTATTACTATTCTGTCCCTTGCTGCTCAGCCATGAGTGATGTCACTTAGAATGTTGGGTGTGAGGGACTGGGGAGTTGGCAGTTGGAAGAGATGGGGCTGAGCAGCAGGGAGGCTGCTCCTGGTGGGGCTCTACAAGAGATCTAATGGTTCTTATATATGGACTTAACAGAGGCTTTACTTGAGATCTACCTTCATATTTGATCCTGTAACCTGCCTAATAAATACACAACCTGTTCTACGTTACCTGGCTACCTGAGTGATGCTTCATTATTACACTGGCGACGATTTGGAGGAACTAACGCGTGTGCTGGATTATGCTTTATGAAGCTTAATGGATTTTCAAGAGGAAGGAACTCCAAGAGTAATTCAAGTAAAAGGACTTCAAAGTAATTGCGTATTTTGAGGAAACTGACACTCAAGAGCCCCACCAGTGACCACTCCATCGGTCGCCCTAATACGTAAGTGCCAGTTCCTCTTGAATTTTCCTTGAATGTACAAGAATCTGACTGACTGAAAAGAAGCCTGGAAATGTGCAGTGACCTGTAATTTAAACCTTTCATGTGGAAGAGCGTCTGAGGCCAGTGCAACATTGACAAGCTCTTGTTGTAAATCTGCTGTTCCTGTGCTTCTGGAAACTCTGTTTGAATTTTGACATTTGATCCTGTCAGGTCATTGCTACTTGGAATTCTACTTGTTCACGTTATGCTGGCCGAGTCCTTAAGAAGGGTGTGATGCTGTGTGGCATGGAGAAATCGAAGTGCATAGGAGCAGCACTTGTAGGAGGTTTACCTATATGTTCATAAATGCAACTAAGAGTCAGTCAAGAGTGTTTTCATGCTGAAGATGTGCGCTAAAGAGAGGCATATGGGGAGTTGTGACACCGTGACAAGTAGCGATCGAGGGCAGACTTCGTGCCTTGGTGTGATGTGATTGTGCACAGAGCGCGGGCAGCATTGGCAACTTGGATGACTTTGTGGAATAAAAGATCGATTTTTGATGCTGTTTAATTGGGATGTGAGTTGAACTTGGACAAGATTGTAGCCGTTACGAGCGCGCACACTTCTTTCATTTGAATGAAAATATAGCGCGAGCGCTTACCTGTTCTGTACACGCGCGGCTTCTGGAGATCTGTTAGCTCACGTCATTACTGCATTTTGGCCTGCGTTTTCACGTTTGAATGCACGGACGTGCCGGCAACCACCCGGCTTACCGTCATTTGCGTGCCACCATTTTGTAAAAGCGGTTTTTGCTCCTACTTTGTCACGCATCGTCTTCTCGGTGCAGAAAGAGATTTTGTATAACTCGTTGTTTTCGAGCAGCATTGCAGCTTTGCCAACCACGCATCGTTTTCCTGGTGCAGGGACAGTTTGGAATTTCGAGAAACATTACAGTTTACAGTTCGTGGGAAAGCTTTTGACTTTCATCGTGCAACTGTGAAAATGTACTTTCTTCATCGTGGATCTTCGTGTATTCGTTTTTTAAAAGATGTAGTTTTTTGATGCAGTCATGCTTCACGCTCTACGGGCTGTAAGAAAGATTTTTGAGGGAGGGTAATTGCTCAGTGTGATTGCTTTATTGCAGGGTGACATCTGAGTCCAAATTCAGATATTTATGGGACCACTCTAAGGTAAGACTGTTCTTGTGCTCACATAGAAGCAACTGTGGATGTAACATTCAATGCAAAGAGTATCCTTGTTTTTAGTAGTTTGTGTAGTAATGTTATATGATGCCACAGTTGTTTTTTTTTTTTAGGGTGGTGTGTTCTCTTTTACAGTAAGTGAGGTGTATTCCCCTATAGGGAGATGTTTTTCCCTATTTCAGTGTATTCAGTATGTATTGGGAGTTGTATTCCCCATTAGGGAAGTGTTTTTTTTGTTTTTCCCTTTTACGGTGTTTCTTCTGGGAGGTGAATTCCCCTATAGGGAGGTGTTTTTCCCCTATTACAGTGTTCAGAGTATCATAGGGAGGTGTATTTTCCCTATTTCAGAGTTAAGGGAGGTGTTTTTCCCCTATAGGGTGACGTTGTTCCCCTATTTCTGTAATTTGTATCATAGGGAGGTTTATTTTCCCTATTTCTGTGTCTAAGGGAGGTGTTTTTCCCCTATAGGGTGACGTTGTTCCCCTATTTCTGTAATTTGTATCATAGGGAAGTTTATTTTCCCTATTTCTGTGTCTAAGGGAGGTGTTTTTCCCCTATAGGGTGACGTTGTTCCCCTATTTCTGAGTTTAAGGGAGGTGTTTTTCCCCTATAGGGTGACGTTGTTCCCCTATTTCTGTAATTTGTATCATAGGGAGGTCTATTTTCCCTATTTCTGTGTCGAAGGGAGGTGTTTTTCCCCTATAGGGTGTAGTTGTTGCCCTATTTCTGTAATTTGTATCATAGGGAAGTTTATTTTCCCTATTTCCGAGTTTATGGGAGGTGTTTTCCCCTATGGGGTGGTGTGTTTACCCCATTGCTGTTCGTTTGTTGGTGGTGTTTGCCATCTAATTATTTCCCTAGGGAGGGGGATGGGGTTTGTTATGGATTTTCTTGCAAGTATTTTCTGATCTGTTGTATGTTTACTTGCATAATGAATTTTCTGTTTATGTATGCAATGGTATTTTGGTGTTATCTTGATTTTATGCATTTGTATCTTTATGCTTTGTTTTTGTAAGGAAGGGAGATGTGTTATAACCTGTTGTGTTGTCTGCATCTTCCTTATTACTATTCTGTCCCTTGCTGCTCAGCCATGAGTGATGTCACTTAGAATGTTGGGTGTGAGGGACTGGGGAGTTGGCAGTTGGAAGAGATGGGGCTGAGCAGCAGGGAGGCTGCTCCTGGTGGGGCTCTACAAGAGATCTAATGGTTCTTATATATGGACTTAACAGAGGCTTTACTTGAGATCTACCTTCATATTTGATCCTGTAACCTGCCTAATAAATACACAACCTGTTCTACGTTACCTGGCTACCTGAGTGATGCTTCATTATTACAACTAGGTTGTGGATTGTTCCTTAATTCTAGTGTGTTAAACCTCAAAATGAACTGGCTAACGTACCTAAGTTAGAGAGATTCAGGCATGCACTCTTTCTACCGGTGTCTTAAGTTCATCCCGAAATACTAGATCCTGTGCATATGATGCTCTAGTGTTTTTAGTGGGTGGTGACGGATTGTACTATTGCTGTTCAGTAACGTTGAAGTCAGCTTCGCAATGGGAAACGTTAATCCCGTTAAAAAAGTTTTCTGACAAGCCAGTGTTATTCCAGCGTGCCCCTACAGTTTAGTTACATACCTCCCCACTGCTAAGGCTTTTTGTACTATGACCTTTTATTGCAGCTGAAATAAAACAGCTACTGTAGGTTTGATGGAACTGGACTGGTAATGCAGATCAGTGTCCTGTACCTCTTTTAGCTCATCTCTCCATCTGGGACAAGCACATTTATAAATAGCCAAAATATGGTTCTATCCCTGCATATTCACAATTTGCTGTGTGTTTAATACAGTGACTCTGCTTTCTGCCTATAACCATCGTTTTGCATTTGTGCACACTGGTGATAAATACCCTTATCCTGGCTAAATAAATGAAGTGCAGTCAAAGCTGTGAAAGGCTATTTTTCATAATTGAAATTGTGTTCATTTATGGCAGTATTGGGCCAGGAAGCCAGCACGAAACAGAATGACAGCAGATAAACTTTCCTATCAGAACCCGAGATATTAAGAAGTTGGTTATACCTCATAAGTCCCAATGTTCATTCTTAGCGCACTCTGGGCCAGATTAGTACCCCAAATTCTGAATCGTAGTGCAATGCAGTCAGACCTACTTAATTAATATTCATCATGAGGTTAGTCACTAATTGCAAGACACTACGATTTAATGCCATCATAGGGATGGTGGCCTGCTTGGACCAGTAGACCATCATGTCTATAGTCGGATTTAAATAAAGTAAATAGAATTTTTAATGCAGACCATTTACCTTAAAGAAAAGTATTTTTTTTATGTTGTGTGAGAGTTGGCAATGATCCCTGAACCTGCTTACTCCCCGACATTTTTTTTACATTCTTAAAGGGGGAGAGTTCCAAAAGGAACTCTTCCCTTTTGCAAAAGTTTTACTACCCCAACTCGAAAGTCAGTAACTTTTCAATTTTTTTGCGGCTGGATTACAATTGCAGAACATTGATACATACTATAACGTATTGCTGTTTGGAAGCGATACCCTAGTCCAAATAGCGATTCCTCATAATTTTCTAAACCAATTTTACTAACATGTTACAGAATCGCAACATGGGTTTAATAAATTTAGAAAAAAACATTTTTCAGTCACAAACTGTGTGGTTTTGCTAATGGCAAGCTTTGGGACTGCAAAACGGCTTATACATCAGTTCCTCCATTCTTTATCTTAATATCTTCAGTGAGGATTTTACTTACAAAATGAATGCATGTCCATATATTAAACAGGATGAATGGCTTCTACTAGCCCAAGATGAAGGCCAGTGGAAGTAAGCATGTGGGCCCCTTCCCACCTCTGGATGTTTCAAGCTGGAGCGTGCCCGTTTCTGGTACTCATGGCTGCCAAAGGCCGCTGCTCTTTATATACGTGTGGCTGATTCTAGGGCTTGTTTTTTGCTCTGTCCTTTTCTTACCATCTCTGACTGCCTCGAGATGTAACAGACCCACTCTGTCACTCATGGAGGTGTCGGGCAGGAGCGTGCCCATGCCAGCGATCCCTCTAGGTCAGGCGTGACTCTTCGCTGCGGTGGTAATGAATATTTAATTGTATTTTTAGCGGCGGGGCTCTGCTTGCGCCTTCGCTCTGTTGCTGCTATTTGATTGATGGTTTCTCTCCTATTTTGGTAACGTTTCTCCTCCCGCTCAGGAGCCCTCCTTTTCCTTCATTAGTGACTGGTGCACTTTTATACTGGTATACTGTATGCTTGTAAATTTGGTATACTGGAGCGCCTAACCTGCTCTTGGAGTGGCGTGCCTCGGACCTTCAAGGCCCTCCTTCCCTTCCCACCACGCATCGTGCTGACTTTACCTGATTGTACTGCAGTCATATTTAGGGTCCCGCTTCACTTGTTTGGCCCTCCATTTTGAGGGTGTTCCTTTCTCCTGAAAAATTATCGACATGGGACTGGAGGCTTTACAAGGCATGGAAAGGAAAGAAGGAATTGATGCACTTAAACAGGATATTATCTCCAATGTGGCAGCCATCTTAAAAAGGTACTGAAACTATCAAAAGACAACTAAATGTCTTCACTAGACCATATAAAGCAGACTGTCCACAGCCATGTATTACCCCTGCTATTGTATTAGGAATTTTTGTTTTTTTTTAATTCCCAACCCTGTCAGCATACCTCCTCTAACTTCGGCATAGCCTACTTTAAACAATTTAGGTCAGTCTGAACCCTTATTCCGGTGCACGAGTAACCACTGTGGCTCCAAACAACTTTAGCACTAATGATAGCTTGCTGTTACTGGTTAGCTGTAATGCATTCAAGATTTAATACCCCCCTAACCTATCTAAAAATGCATCAAAAAAATTCAAACATAAACTACTCAAATGGAACCCTAAAATGCTCATATCGAATGCCTACTTTTGTACCTCTAAAGGAGTTGTGGTTAATGATTTCATCTTTTTTCTACCGGAAGAGCTCAATGGAGGAGAGCCATAACCTCTAAGCTCCTCGGAAAACACTGCATGATTTACGAATCTACATAATACCCTCACCTGACTTCAAGGCTGAAGCAACGATCTCCCTATACAACAACAGGAACGTTCTCATACAATCATCCGACCGAAACCTAGAGCAGTTCGACAAAATCTTCATGAGGTTAAAAAATATGGTGTCAAGCAATGTCCCCACTGCCTCTCTAGATCAATTTCTCGCTTATCTCTCCACAACTGAAACACATGCTTTATCTGGTCCCACCACTACCTCATCACCTATGCCTCCATGCGACCTTTCTCTTTATTCCAACACTGGAACCATTGCTGCTGGACCTAGACCATTTATGCCAAATTATGACTTCTACCCTTCCCTAAGAATCCACTTATCTCCCTCAGCTCAAAATAGAGTGGGAAATAATGCTCACCGCTCAAAAATGATCAACAACAGTAACCTGGCTAATCTTTTTTTATTTAAAAAAAACAAAAAAACTTTATTGGGTTTTACATCAAATTCCATACATCATCATTACGACTTAAACTTCTTTTATCAGGATCGTAATTGACCAGTTAGTTACACAGATGGTGCAGTAGTAGGGAAAAGGAATAGTGGTCACTACATTTCTCGTAATTTCCCACCCCTCTCTTAGCACCCCAATGTCCATAAGTCAATTAGTGTTCGATTCTGAAGCTACTGTATGTGTCCTCATTCTTGATTTTAAACACCCTCCCCCCCCCCCAAACACCCATCCACTCTCCCCTCCCCCCAGGCGTGTCACTTGCATTCAAATCCTTAGCTTGCAATACCCTTCGACTCCAGCTTAGGTTGCTCATTGGGACTGAGTCAGCTCTTCAGGATCCCTCGAACAGTAAGGGCGTCGTCGTGCTGCGTCTGTTCTCCATCTCCATGGGGCCATGACATTTTACCCGAGTGTTTGTATCCTAGCCTACTCCTGCCGGGTGTTCCTCTATTGGTTCCTCCTCCCCATCAACATCTGAGATCTTAAGTAACACAACTAAAGTTTCCCACGCTCTTGTTGCATCTAATGCCCTCTCGCTCCCCGTTCATTGTGCTATTTGCATCCTCACACTCTGCCCACTTAATGAGTTCCTTCTTCCATCTGACTGTGCTTGGACCCTGTTTTGCTTTCCACTGCATGGTTGTGTCCCTCTTGGCTAGGAGTAAGCCCATGTCTAAGAATTTGCCTGTGACTTTATTTTTGGATGTGTGCGGGAACCAGTGCAGCAAGCAGTGCTTGAAAGATGCCTCAGCTTCCCTGTCAGTGATGTCGGCCAATACCATAACCACCTCCTCCCAGAAATTTCCCAGGTATGTGTGCAGTCCCAGAACATGTGCCTGAAGTCCGCATTTTCTAGATTACACCGCAGACATGCCGCAGATTGGGTCGCGAAGTACTTATTAATTTTCTCGGGAGTAAGGTATGCTCTATGTAATATGTAAAAGTGTACCAATTGGAATCTGGCATTTCTGGTGCTCTTCCAGACCCTCTCCACCAGCTCTCCCCAGGTTTTCTCAGGGATATCGTCTCCCAGGTCTACCTCCCACTTTAGGCGCAACTCCGATAAGGGGGTAATGCTTCCCTCATTATGCGCCTGTACAAACAGGTGACCGCCTTAACTGTACCTGCCGCCATCACCACATATTGGCACCCCAATGACGGTGGTTCAGTGAGTCCCCCTTCCCAGTGTTATCGTATGGCCGCAGTTAGGGCAGAGTGCAACAAGAAGTCCCCCCTGGGTAAGTCATAACAGTCCTGCAGGTCGATGAATGGGATCATGGCGCCCTCTTCATATAAGTCCCCCATTGTAGCCAACCCTTGTTCCGCCCAAACCATCAATCTCTGTCAACTACCCCCATGCGGTAAGGCCTCGCACATAAGTAATGGGCTTTCTGGAACACTAGGGCTCCTAATTTTGCCCCGCCGCAGATATCTGTTCCAGCAGCGCCTTACTGTAGTTAGCTTCATGGGAAGGGCCCGGATCGGAAGCCTCAGAGTAAGTTGGGATAGTAGCCTCAGGGTCAGCAAGTCTTCTTCCATTACCTCCGATCCCCTGAGGCGACCCGCCACCCATTTGTGAGCCATTGTAACTGCGCCGACAAGTAGTAAGCCTCAAAGTCAGGCACTGCTTATCCTCCTTCTGCTCTCGGCTGCATGAGAACGTTAAGCGTCACCCTCCGCCTACCAGTTCCCCATAGAAACCCAGTGATCATTGACCTGAGTTGGGTGAAGTAGCGTGGCGGTATCCAGATCGGCAAGGTTCCAAAGTAATATAATAATCTCGGTAGGGTCACCATTTTAAGTAAGGCTACTCGGCAAACCACCGAGAGCTGCTCCAAAAGTCAAAATTGTTTTTTGTTCCTGTAATGGCTCTCCCTATGTTGCCCTCCAGTAGGTCCCCCTGGGCGTGATATATTTGGTTGCCCAGATATGTGAAGCATCTGTCTTCTCATCTCACTTCCTCAGTTTCTCATGGGCCTTTTCTGCTGTCTTTCGTTGGGAATAAACAAGGCTTTGCCCAGTTCACCTTTAACCCTGCTAACAGTAACCTGGCTAATGGCAGGAATACTGATTACCCTCCTTCAAGCAAATGCTTTTTTATCTCTTAAACCATTTGTGATCCAATTGGCACCCCACTCGACCACTTCAACCCCCAACCCGCCCGCAGTAACTGACCAACAAAACTATAGGTCCGTTGTTGGCACTCATTTGAGTCTTCTTCCTACCCCTCTTCCAAATATCACCTCTAGTATACCATCTTCCAGCACTCATCTTCCAATCACCTACCTGACCACTTCCTTCCCCACCCATGTTCTGTTGACCCCCCTACCTTTGAAAGGCAGCGCACGCTGGCTACCCCTAGACGATCCTACACTATCCTCTGTAGTGTAGACCCTCCATCCTTGAAGGACACGCTCGCGGATCTTAAACATGAACTTGGACTAGTTGAAAGCGACATATAGAACCTTATCCACATCACCTTGAAGCTTGAGAAGCTTTGGAAGACCTCTGGGACTAACAAAAACACAGATACTAAACAACTTAATCCTCCCACAAGGGATAGACACTCCTCGCTTGAGTTATCGACTATGAAGAACCACCTCATCTTGCACTGGGAATCACAACCCCTTCTCAATCCCTACTTCTGACCACAGAGAGTTACTAATCATCTATCTAGTTGGAGGCGTCATAGCACGCATCTATCACTCCATGCTCACCCTGAAACATGCACAAACTGTTCCGATGTCCTCCTGTGAATACCTAGGCATCGAAATATGGAGTAATAACAAGATGTTGTGTAAACTCCGTACGATTTACCATCCCTGGGAAATAACTTCCCCTTCATTGAACAAATAATGAAGACCATCTTCTCTAACACGGACCAGCACCTCAATCAAATATTCCTTGGGGATCCCCACCAACTAGATCGACCTAAATGACCCCATACTGAACTCCTTCAAGGCCTTCCTTTCGGACCTCAACCTTACCCAGTTCTGTAATGGCCCAACCCACAATAGAGATTTGACCCTCGATCTAATCATTGGCAAGGATAATATCATACAACTGGAATCCATATCACCCTGTGATAGATCAGATCACTACCTAATCTTCTGTATCTTGGAAAATGTGCTGATTAGACAAGGCCAACCTCATCAAACCAAACAATGGTCTAGAGACTTGAGAAATATCAACATAACTGATTTAACTTCCACTAACAACAACCTCCTTTATCTGCCCTCAAACATGACGAATGTTAATGACCTTAACAAACTTTACATCCAATCCATGTCAGACATATTTGATACTGCTCCGAAGCAGCTTAAAAGAATACTCAGCAGAAACTCCAAACTTTGGTTCAATGGCCTCCTTAATGAGGTAAGGCGTAAATTAAGGCTTGCCAAGAGATCATGGAGAATCTCTTCTTCCATAACACACTTTGAGCAGTTGAGGACAACAAGAAGCTCCTTTAACAAACTCATCTGTAGCTCCAAATCAGAATACTTTAGGATACAACTGGGCAATGCCAAAAGCAGACCCCAAAAACTATTCAAAATCATCAAACAACAAGCAAGCTGCAGATTTAACCACCGCTTTGCAGATTATGGGTCACTCCCAAGCAGTGATGATTTCTCCGCTCATTCAATCGAAATGACGAGGAAGATTGAATCAGAACTACTACTCGCCTCTCAGCATCCACTAAGTCAGGCCCAGCCCAGTCTCCTCCCAATGCTTCCACTGATGAGGTTCCCTCATAGTGATTTTACTACAAAAAATAATGCTACATGAAATACTTTTAAACTTTTAGATGGAGCTGAGATGCTTAAAACAATAATATCAATAAAACCCTCAAACCACTTCAAGGATTTTACACCCACCAAACTCATTAAAGAGCTTAGATCGTACATGCTCCCACTTTGATCTAAGATTGTCAGTGCCTCTCTCACCCAGGGCATGAATCCTGATTGCCTAAAGATAGGCCAGGTTACCCCAATCACAAATGCAGACTAGTCTGACCTCAATAACTTCAGTTCAATTACTAACACCATGACACAAGTAAAACTACAAGAGAAATGCGTATATCTACAACTCTGCAACCACATCAAGCAGTTTCCTCTCCTTGACCACTCCCAATCTGGCTTCAGAATAGGTCGTAGCACTTAATTGGCTCTAACACACTTTGAAGATGATGCCCTGAAACAACTTGATCAGCACAAACCTTGCTTGCTTCTTCTTTCTCATCTCTTTTCTGTATTTGATATTTTCAAACATGACAACATGATTGACCTTCTGGAGAAAAGGACGGGGTTATCTGGTCTCGTCTTGAGCTGGTTTTCCTCATTCCTTCATAATGGATCTTAATTAATCAAAGTCAATCAAACCTTTTCAGATATTGCTCCAGTCTCGATTGGAGTACCTCACGAATCCACACTCTAACCCACGCTATTCAACTTGTTCATGGAACCCCTTACTGATATTCTCGAACACTAAAACATACATTACCTCATGTACGCTGATGATACACAATTATACTTGAGAATTTCCTCACCTCATATCAAAACTCTTAACTTTGCCCAACAATGGTTAACCCACAATCACCTTATGCTAAGCTCACTCAAGGCAGAATTTCTCCTGATCGCCCCCACAATCACTCTGCCCCCATAGACGAATGGCTCAAACAATTTACAGCGCTGTACTGCACCCTAAATGTTGATGAATCCACTAAATCATTAGGCATAACATTGGACAAATACCCGAATATGCAAGATTACTTCAGTGCAACCACCAGAGGAGCCAATTGGCAAGTGAACACACTAAGGGAAATCAAACCCTTTTTCGCCCCGGATGACTTTCAGTTAGCAGTCCAATCCCTAGTCATCTCTGAATTAGATCACACAAGTGCCAATCTTGCAGGATTACTCAAAGCTAGGCTGGCTCCATTAAAGGCCACTCTGAATTTAGCTGCGTGGCTCATCACGGGATCCAGTAATCGTGACCATATTACACCAGATCTAAAACAACTCAAATGGCTCCCATTTGAAGCAAGTCTTTAGTTGAAGGCAGTCTGCATGACGCATAAGGCTCTTCATTATTTAATTTTGTTTGTAAACAAACTTTATTGAGTTTTCCTTGTCAACACAAGTTTGCAGTGTGTCAAAATCAGTTTCTTAATATTCCCAACCCAGTAACCATTACAAGCTTATAGTGCAAAGTCGTACAGATTGAGGTCTACATTACATATCGGTATTCCGCCCTTGCAGTGACTGAGACCCAATGGGGAAATAAGTGGAAATAAAAAGAAACAGTCCTCACTAACTAGTACCATCCCTGGACGATGGTTGCATTATGACTGCACATCATACTACTCCCGAGCCTCCCTCACCCCTCCCCCCCCCCCCCCCCCCCCCCCCCCCAGGCATGTCACTTCCAGCTCTGTTAAATACCCTCTATATTAATCTGTTATGCATAGTTTTCGCCAATATACCAAGGCTAATAGTGAAGTCAGTTGTGCGCCTCTACTGTGTGCTCGTGTATCATGTTGGCGTTAGAGGTGACAGTACTGGGGTGCTAGCATTTCAATTTCCTATCGCCGGAACGGCAATCTCACTTTCTTCATCGCTATCAGTGTCTGGGTCCTTTAATAATCCCACCAACCTTTCCCATGCTTTGGCCGCTTCTAATGCCTTCTCGCTACTCGTTCTCTTTGCCAGTCGCAATCGGACTATCCCATCACATTCCGCCCATTTGATGAAGTCCTTCTTCCACCTAGCTACGTTGGGGCCCCTTTGTGCTTTCCAATGCATTGTGATTTCCCTTTTGGCCAACAAAAGGCCCATATCTAAAAATTTACTAGTGATCTTGTTTTTAGCCGTATGTGGAAACCAATGCAGCAAACATGGTCCCATTGCCAGCTCCAGTTCTCTGTCCGTTACAGCGTTCAACAAGGCCACTACCTCGGTCCAATAAGCATCTAGTTGTGGGCACCCCCAGAACATGTGAGGAAAGTCCACTCCCTCCCCCTGGCAGCGCGAACACTCATCGGAATCAGTGTCAAAGTAGGCTTCGCTGGAGTGAGAAAGGCTCTGTGCAAGATGTAAAAGTGCACCAGTTCAAAACTGGCGTTCCTGGTGCTCTTCCACGCTCTTTCCAGTACCTCGGCCCGGGCCTTGTCTGGTATCTCTTTCCCCACATCAGCCTCCCACTTGCGCTTAAGGTCATTTAGGGGTACTAGCTTCTCTTGCGTCATACGCCTGTACAGGCACGTGACTTGCTTTAAACTTTCCCGCAGCAATGACTATATATAGACAGCCCAATGAGGTGCTTGGTTCAGTGAGGCCCCCCTTCCAGTGCTCGCGGATGGCTGCGGTCAGCGCCCCGTGTAGCAATAAATCCCCCCCATCGTAAGTCAAAACGCTCCTGCAAGTCGTGAAAAGGTAGCAGGTTACCATCTACGTACAGATCCCCAATAGTAGTCAACCCTTTCTCACCCCAGTCTACCAAATCCCGCCAGGAGCCTCCATGGGGCAGTGCCTCACGTATGGATAGTGGTATTTTAGGGGCATATGGCACCGCGCTGCCTGCTTGTTTTAGGCACCGTCTCCAGCACTGCCTCGCAGTTTGAAGGTCCTCTGGGAGGGCACCAACACGGACAGGAAGGTCCAGCACGATTTGAGAAAGTAATCCCAATGCTGGGGCCTCCTCTCTTCTCTGGGCCACGCAGCCGTGCTGCTACTTTCTGCGTAAGCCATTGCAGCTGAGCAGCAATGTAATCGGTTTAAAAATCAGGAACTGCCCATCCCCCCTCTGACCTTGGTCGCATTAATACATTCAAAGCCGCCCTCCGTCGACCACTACCCCACAGGAAGCCGGTGACCATAGTCGTAAGCTGTTTAAAAACCTGTGCCGGGATCCAAATTGGCAGGGTCCCAAAATAATATAGTAGCCTTGGAGGGCCACCATTTTAACTAAGGCCACTCGCCCCGCCACTGACAATGGGAGTGTCCCCCAGGATTCAAAACTACTCGCCAGACCTCTCACTGCCCTGCCAATATTGCCCTCTAACATATCCGCTTGTGTATGGTAGACCTTAACCCTTAAGTACGGGAGGCACCTGTATTCCCACTGCACTCCTGCTATGTCCTGTGGTCCGTCTATGCCTCCGACAGTTGGGAACAACCCCGACTTCGCTCAATTTACTTTAAGTCCAGACACCACCCCCAGTTCGTGTAATAAAGCCTTCGCCCCTAGAAGCGCCTGCCCCGTGAATACCAAGAACATTAGCAGGTTGTCGGCATACAGGGCTTTGTGATGCATCTGCCCATGCACCTGCAGGCCTTGGTAGTATCGCCCCATCCTGGTCTTAGCTGCCAGTGGTTCCATGCCCAGCACGAATAGGAGTGGGGACAGCAGGCATCCCTGCCTCGTACCCCGGCCTACAGCACAAGCATCAGATATCAACCTACCCATCCTAACACATGCCGTGGAGCAATTGTATAGCAAAGCCGTCCACTCGATAAATGTGTCCCCCAGTCCAAATTTAAACATGGTGTAGAACAGATCGGGCCATGCCAGGCTGTCAAAGAATTTTTCTATATCAATAGCAAGCACTGTGGCTGGGTTTTTCGGGTAGGAGTCTGCTTCCAGAATCTGCGTCAAATGCCGAATGTTTAAGGCCGTATTCCGAGCGGGAATAAATCCAGCCTGATCCTGATGAATTACGGTCGACATAAAAGGTAGTAGTCGAGTGACCAATATGCGACTCAGTATTTTGTAATCTGTATTAAGCATGGATAGCGGACGGTATGCAGATCGGTCCCATGTTGGCTTACCAGGTTTAAGGAGAAGGATGATAACTGCTTCCCTCGTTGATACTGGAAGCTGGCCCAAATGATTCGCATCGTTACAGAGCGCCACCAATCGTGGTGCTATCTGCTCAGTGTAAGTTAGATAGAAGTCTATCTGGAGGCCGTCCGTCCCCGGTGGTTTATTCCATGCCATATGCTTAATAGCCGCCCTCACTTCCCCAATCTCAATATCTCTACCTAACAACTCCGCCTGGCCATCATCCAACCGTGGGAGTTAGAGCTCACGTGTAAACCCATTCAAGTCACCCTCTATCTGGGTCGTACAAGTCCATGTAATAGTCGTAAAACAACTCATTTATACCCTCTTGTGTATAGCAAGCGCCCGCATGGGGGTCCCGGAGCTCCAGAATCATCGAGCCTCTGCATGGCGGGTTAGCTAGCCAGGCCAGGAGAGCACCGGATTTGTCTCCCTCTGCATGGGTGCGTATGATATAAGCTTTGTGATCGAAACATCGCAACCGCTCCACTTATACCGCTACCGCCTCCCTTGCACCGCTACCGCCTCCCTTGCCTCTTCTAGCGCCCCCTGTTTATCTGGCCTCCCAGGGCGGTCTCTCTCCAATTCCCGAATGTGTTGTTCCGCGTCTCCGATTTTCGCAATCAGCACCCTGCGTACGCCCACCATCTCAGCAATACTACAACCCCGAATCACCGTTTTAAAGGCGTCCCATTCCACTAAAGATGTTGAGGCTGTGCCCTCATTGTCCCTAAAGTATTGAGTTATGGAAGTGCCCACCGTGTTGCGAAACACTTGGTCCTCTACAGCACAATCGCCAAGTTGGTATCCTGGCTCGCATCCTCGACCATTGCATCTGGAGTAAAATGGGGTTGTGATCTGACAATGTCCTAGCAAGTTACTCGCTACCCTGCGCTCCTGCATGCACATCCGGAGTGCATAAAAATGCATCTAAGCGCACATGGAGGACATGCAATGCGGAAAAAAGAGTAGTCGCGCTCCCCCGGATGTTGAGACCTCCAAGTGTCCACTAGTCCCCAGCAGTCCTGACAATTCCACCTCGCCTCCGCAATCTTATGAATTGGCACATTCGGAAGGGGGGGTGCGAGCGGTCCAAAATCACATCTGCTATACAGTTAAAGTCCCCGCCAAATAATGCTGACCCAGTGATTTAGGGTGCTAGTTTCCCTGACATCTGCAAAAAAAAGGCCGGTTGTTCCGTGTTGGGAGCATATATGCTCCCCAAGGGTGTCATGGCCATCCAGTTTCCCAAGTACCACTACATATCTAGCCTCTGGGTCTATAAGTCTTTCCCTGCACTGAAAAGGCACCCCGATCGCACCCAAATCAGCGTTCCCCGTGCAAATGCGGAATAGGCGGTATAGAACACCTGGCCCCGCCAGATTGCATGCCCCGTACATTCCATGATACACACTTCAAGTCATTGGTGGCACCCATCCCAACAGTGTTGGTAAATCTACAATGAAAACTGCTCTAGTGACATGCCTGGCCCTAACTAACCCTGAAACTAACAAACATCCCCAACTCCCCCAGGACAGCTACTGGTAAACTAGTACCCATCCAAACAATGATAGAGAAAAAAGGCACACTGAGTCCTCTGTCAACTACAGAGGTTCTAGGGACCGCAGCTGCCTCGGGACTTCACTAATCAATGCCCATCAGCCCCATGATACACAGGACAGTCCGGGGCATCCGCCAGGTCTTAGAAGCGTAAATGTTCTTCTAGTTACTCTGCGCACTTTAGCTTACCACCCTCATTCAGATAATGCCATCCGCCGTCTGCGGTGTCACCTCTGGCATCTGTCCGCCACTACCATGTGACGTGTCCGAGTCATTACCCACTGGGTCTCTGGTAGAGCCAACTTCTTCCTCCGACACCGCATTCCAATTCTGCGCCAGTGCCAGCACAGCCTGCAGAGCCTCCGCCCGCTCCCGAGCCGTCTGAGAGAGCGTGAGTTTCTTCTGGATTCTGTTACGGAGAAGACGGCTCGGGCGTAATGTCTGATTTTTGGCTCGTTCCTGTTCTTCCCCGGAGGTCTCTCCCCGCGGTGTCTTTTCTGTACGTCTCCAGCCAGTCCCGTGCGTCTTTAGGAGAGTCAACATAGTGTGTGTTCCCATCTAGAATAATGCGCAAGCGGGCCGGGAACATCAGGGAGTACTGGAGGCCCTCATTCCGCACAGCTTTCTTGACTGCCACGTAGGAGGTCCACTTCCTCTGCACTTCCAAAGTATAGTCCGGGAACAGCGTGACCCTAGCGTTATCCACAGTGAAGGGGCCATCGGTTCTTGCTTTGTGCAGAAGCCAGTCCCTGTCACGAAAATGGAGCAGGCTGGCCACCACAGGTCTCGGAGGCCTCCCCGGGGCCAACGGCTTGGCTGGTACCCTGTGAGCTCTTTCAAGGGTGTAGAAGGCAGTGAGACCCTCCGGGCCACAGTGCTCCTGAACCATGTCTCCAGGAAGGACACCATATCGCCCCCTCTGTTCCCTCCGGGAGCCCCAATACCCGGAAGTTGTTTCTCCAATTGCGTCCCTCTGCGTCTTCGGCCCTTTGCTCCAGAACATTCACCCGGTCTGTTAGGGCCCTCATCTGCTATGTCATGTCCTTCTGCGCCGGTGTTAGCTCTGCAAGACTGACTTCATTTTTCTTGACCCTCTCTGAGAGCTTTTGTGTTCATCCCTTAGCAGCCCAAGTCGAACGGCAACAGTACTGATGTCCTGGTGGAGGGTCGCCTTCGCGTCCGCAATGGCCTTCAGGATTTCTTGAAGTTGTTGCTGCACCAGGATCTCCTGTACAGTCCGCGGCTGGTCCGTAGCATCGTCCTCCTGCTCCTGGGGGACTCCAGCCTGGCGACTGTCACGTGGTTTTAGGCCACTCCCTATTTACAGTGCTAAGTTAGCTTAATCACGTTAGCTGTTGGAGGACCATCTTGTTGCTTTCGCTGCCTTTGCACCCGACACTGTTGTTACATGTTATTACTTTGAGAAATGCAGACTCGCTCTTGTCTCAAGTGAATGTTATTTATACATCCTTAACAGTTGCTAGTGCCCTTGGTCTGTACATCGAGTAAAGAACTGTTCTAGGACACTAGACGGTGCCGGCTGATTATGTTCAGGGTGATCGTACCACTGTTTAGTCACAACATGCACGCAGCTGCAAATACCAGAAAGTCGAGGGCTTTAATAACACAGCGCAGCATATTGTTAGGGCATTCGATAGAAGAGCTGTTGCAGAGAACACTGAGCTGATCCTGTGATGTGATACACCTGAGCTGATCTATACGGTATGGGGTCCCCTATGCAAGCCTATGAGACCTTCTAATAGTCTAATAATATTTTATTAGTAACTAGAGAAAGGAGGGTGGTTATTTTCCACTGTCATTATAATATGATCGCTCCTTTTATATTCTATGGTATTGTAACAATGTTAATGGTAATGATCTTAACCATTTGTCTACTTATGTTAGCCAAAGTATTGTATAACAGGACTCGAGGTTTATGAATAAATTCTTTAAACTTTACTGTGTCTTAGTTATTCTGTTGTGGACTAATATATATGTGCAAACGGGTATTTCGGGTTCCCACCATTCCTGAGAATAACTAAGTCGCTTGTTCTGGGTTGTCTATACATTGGGACCGCCGAGCTAAATCTCGGATAACGAATGTGACACTAAGCTAGTCGGATAAGGGGTTCTTAGTTCTGAGGGGAGTTTCTGGTACACCACAATTCTCTAAGGTTCTGGTTTCCTGCGCATAGTTCTGTGCATACGCAGAATCCCTACAACACGACCACTGGTCTTGCCCATGGTGGCGCAGGCCTACCCTGTGCACCTATACTCCTTCCATCGACTGGTGGCAGGTGCTCTGTGGTGGTGTTCCAACCCAAACTCACCGTGTGGTAGGGGTGTGATTCTTATGAAGCACACCGATGGTTTGGCAGCACCCACTCCGCCTCACCTGATCAGCTCAAGGTTTGGGTGCATTGCCCGGGCTCCTCTCCTGCGCCCCAATCCCCAGTCATCAGGGCTGCCATCGAGAGCTATCAACTCTGGGCCGGGCCCGCCCACAGTCGCCCCTCGGTCGCTGCCTTCACCGAGGATGCCGGAGCCTCTCTCTGTCTTCATCTGCTAACATCCCCGAACACTATGCTAGATCCAGGACATATCCAGAACAACGAATTAAAGCTGACATTCTGGAGATCACCCAAAGAGCACTTGATAGAGGTTCATTGTGTACACAAGAATTTAACTACCTTAATTTAGAATTCCATCGAATACCCATTCTATATGGAGTACCCAAAATACACAAGAACCTTTCCTGTCCTCCGTTTAGACCCATAGTCTCCACTGTTGGGTCACTAACTGAGCCCCTGTCCAAATATGTGGATATTTTTCTTCAACCGTTGGCATCTAACCTCCGAGGATACATAAAAGACACGGGACACCTCATTAGTGAAATTGAAGGCATCCAGTTTAACACCTATACAGACTTCTTAGTGTCCATGGACATCGAAGCTTTGTATACCAACATCCCACAACTAGGGGCATTGGAAGCAGTTAAACATACCCTCGAGAATAGTAATAACGCTGTTGACCGGCTATTCCTGCTGGAATGTCTAGCAATTGTACTAAAAGAAAATTACTTTGAATTTAATGGACAAATCTTTAAACAGATACTTGGAGTTAGTATGGGCGCAGCATGTGCACCAAATGTAGCCAACATCTACATGGGAGAATTCGAAAATAAGTTTATTTTTAATGAAATAGCTCCATTCAGTGAAAACATCAAAAGCTGGTATCGATTTATTGACGACATCTTTTTTATTTGGAGAGGCCCGGAAGAACAACTTCATATATTTATGGCGTGGATCAACCTCTGTGATGTCCACCTCAAATTTAGTCCCAATATAAGTAAGTTCAAAATTGAATTTCTAGATATCTGGATACAAATTGTTGATGAAAAAATTGAGGTCAGCCTGTACACCACCAAGCCCACAGCCAAAAATACCCTACTCCAGCTTCCATCCTCGAAGCCAAAAGGACAACATCCCTTTTAGCCAATTTTTACGGTTGCGTAGGAACTGTACCACTATATCAAATTACGATACACATGCAGAAGAACTCAAACAAAAATTTGCCAATAGAGGGTATCCCCCTAAACTGATTAAAGATGCCTACAAAAGAGCAAAATATTATGACAGAACAACGCTACTGCAACCCAAAGAAATTAAAGCTGATGAGAAATTGGTCTGTGTTACCACCCATTCCAATATTGACCATAAAATTAGACAAATCATCAACAAAGATTGGCACATTTTAAATACAGATCATTCTAGAAAGAGTCTCCCTAAGCCCATCTTTGCATTTAGACGCAACAAAAATTTAAGGCACTCTTTGGTTAAGTCCAGAGTACCTATTGCCAATCCCTTTGTCCAGAAATCTATCACTGGCACTAAACCTATTAGTGGTACTCACAAATGCGGTTGCTGCCACGCATGCCAGTTTGCCATTGTTACCAACGAATTGATCTGGGACAAACGGACATTTACATTTAAGGACATGACCAATTGCCGTACTCGACATGTTGTTTACCTTATCCTTTGTCCTTGTGACAAAGGATATGTTGGCGAAACCAGCAGAGAATTTCGTGTACGTTTCAGCGAACATAAGTCAGCCATACTCAACAAACGCGAAGGGGCCCCCTTGGTGGCCCATTGGACTGAGAAGCATCACATTATTTCTGACCTCAGGTGGCTAATCTTGGAACATGTACATCCACCTAATAATCTCAATGTGGATGCCATTAGACGTAAAAGGGAAGTCTTTTGGATATATGTCCTTCAGACACATGAAAAAGGCCTTAATGAACATCTCCCTTGGGAAAACGCGATTACATAGATATACTTTTTGTCCAACCCTGTGAAATTTCATGAAGAAAATATATTCCTTCACTTTATCCTGATAACAGAACCATCTATTGAGAACTGTCTATTCTACCCAATTCTTCAAACATACCATCGGGACCTTGGCCGCGATGTTCATTTTACTTTAAATAGTTGGCAATACATACACTCTTACATTTGCATTACATACAGTATCTCCCGGACCACTAACTATGTTTCGCTTTATAACTCTACATTTAGTCACTCGGGATTTTTTATTAATTTCGTGTGACTGTCGAGCGCTTCCTCTGGTAAACCTTATGAATTCGCCTTAGAGAGTTCTACACTCCTACCAAGATGTCCGCCTCCACTTTGGTGCTAAAGCCTGTATCGGAATCGGGTCCTCATCTTAAGCCTGCTTCCCCGTTGACTTTTTAGTCCCATTTCAGTGTCTATGATTAGCTTCTATCACTTCCCGGTTCTCCTTATAAGGAAAACGCCAGTCTCCATATCGCCCTACGCAGAGAGCGATAGCAGTGGAACCCGTGACACGTATCTGTTGAAATGCCTGGTAAGGACTGTATTTACGCTACTTACAGCCACTTTTTTATCCTTTAAAAACTCGCCCACGTCATCCGTTGAGCAGTAATTTTGAAACCATGCGTATCTTTCTTGTAGATTACTTTAATGACTGTTATCGCCCACGCTGAGTACCCGACTTACTTCCCAAAGATACCAGCCTTTCTAATGATTGAATAGAAATTTGAACAGGTAAACAATATGCTACTTGTCGTAAAACTTGGTTAGCATTCGCACATATACTTCTCCTTTTCCCCTCTTCTAAATTCTGACAAAGTCTATAACTTGTATATTTTCAGGTTTCATCTAAACCCTGAGATTACCTATACCTTTTCATAATTATACCATCACGGGTCCGTACATCATATTAAGATAACTTCCTGACTGGCCCCCAAATTTTCGGCCCGGACACTGCTAGCACGCTCTTTGTTGTCGCAGCTGGGTAAGTAAGTGGGCCTGGTTTCATATACATTAAGTCCTCCAAAACACATCTAGGTACTTTAATATAGCCTGTCTTTTGTACACTTTCAGGCTAATCTTAACTGCGTGATTATCCTTATTGATTTTTCTGGATTTCACTACGTGCCCGTCTATTTATACTGAACAGGCCCTGACGGCATACCATCGGCTTTGATACTGCCTTCACGCCCAGTGATATTTTAGTAAGTAGCTTGGGTATAATCCTTTACCTTTAAGTCCTTCCAAAATTCTAAGCCACTTGTTATAATCTTCTTTCTACTGAATACACTGTAATAATCTATTGTGATGCATGTTTCCAGCACTAGACGTACTTCTAGAATTAAAATTGTTCGTCTTCTATTCATGTTATACGCTCCGCTAGATACAGATTCCTCTTACCACCTTATGAACGGATATAATTTGGGGTTGCAATTCCCTTTCGTATATAAGAAAAAATCCCATTTCTTGCTTACTAGCACTTCAGTTTAGTCCCGAGAGTTTTGCCTAATTCCATACAGTTGCCCATTATGTTCTCAGATCTTGCAAGGGTCATTGTGTTCTTTTCTTTTCATTGTAGCTTTTTAACGCTAAATTAAAGATTGAAGTTGCTGCCCTACAGGTATCCTCTTGTATAAGAGTTCTTCATGACAAGTATGTTTATACTAAAATATTTTTCATACAACTCTTTTTTCTCGACATTCCTCATCTTCTGTACTCAGGTGATTGGAACTGGATCGGCACTTCCTCACAAAAAATTATTTTTCTTGGGTGATTGCTGTATCACGGGTGTATAAGAGCTCCTTACTCTCTTTCTCTCCTTATAGCTCCTGCTCCTCCTTTTAAATAAACTGAAAAACTAAAATAGTATTCACAATTACTTATTGTGGCTTTTATACCCACAGACCAACGGCTGTCAATATTCAATGTTTAACTTTATCTTATGAGGTTGGACATCAAACTAGGCCCTGAAGCCTTGTTTTTCTGAAAGACCACTTTAACATGCCCTGAAGAAGGAGCCTGCAAAAAGCATTTTTGAGCTCCGAAACGCGCGTTGGCGCTGGTCCCATGTTCAAACTTCACAACCTATGGTTTTAATCATCAATATATTGTTGTTTTTTTGAGTTTTCAGGTTCACTGTCTCTACTTTTTTGTAATATATGTTGTATATATGTTTCTTATTTATGTTATGGTTGTACAGTGTTTATGATAAGTCACAATTGTGTTTCAATATTTCGATGCCAACTGTATTTCATGCATCATCATATAGTCTGAAAAATATATATGTATATGTTCTTTGAAAAAATGATAAAAAATGAAAAAATGAGCTAATAAATGAAATAACATAGTTTTATACACCGTTGACTGTGGGTTCTACTTTATCTCATGGACATATTGCCTTCCACTTAAATAGATTAGTGTAGGAAGTTTTGTCTTTTGAATAGTTTCTTTCCCTGATTTCTTCCTCACTCATTGATATATTCAGGGTCCCTCTGCTGTAGTTTATTATTCTTCGGCCCTTTGCTCCAGAACATTCACCCGGTCTGTTAGGGCCCTCATCTGCTATGTCATGTCCTTCTGCGCCGGTGTTAGCTCTGCAAGACTGACTTCATTTTTCTTGACCCTCTCTGAGAGCTTTTGTGTTCATCCCTTAGCAGCCCAAGTCGAACGGCAACAGTACTGATGTCCTGGTGGAGGGTCGCCTTCGCGTCTGCAATGGCCTTCAGGATTTCTTGAAGTTGTTGCTGCACCAGGATCTCCTGTACAGTCCGCGGCTGGTCCGTAGCATCGTCCTCCTGCTCCTGGGGGACTCCAGCCTGGCGACCACTGGTCTTGCCCATGGTGGCGCAGGCCTACCCTGTGCACCTATACTCCTTCCATCGACTGGTGGCAGGTGCTCTGTGGTGGTGTTCCAACCCAAACTCACCGTGTGGTAGGGGTGTGATTCTTATGAAGCACACCGATGGTTTGGCAGCACCCACTCCGCCTCACCTGATCAGCTCAAGGTTTGGGTGCATTGCCCGGGCTCCTCTCCTGCGCCCCAATCCCCAGTCGTCAGGGCTGCCATCAAGAGCTATCAACTCTGGGCCGGGCCCGCCCACAGTCGCCCCTCGGTCGCTGCCTTCACCGAGGATGCCGGAGCCTCTCTCTGTCTTCATCTGCTATCTCCCAACAGGGGTCCCCAAGGCGCTGGGTCACCAGCAATCAGCCCACCTACATGTGCCACAGTTCACAATGGGGCCATCCTATGCCACCGCTCTCATTACGGCCGCCATCTTACTAGGCGTCGTTGTGCACTTCTCCCCTGCATCGGAGTCTTTGGCCTTCCCTGGGCTCCCCCCAAGGAGGCTCCGCCTGGCGTCCCGGCCCCCCTGCCACCAGCCTCCTCAAATCTGGCCCTGAGTGAGACAAGCGGTCTCCGCCGTGTTCCCGGGCCTCAGCTACTCAATGCGCTCCCCTGGGCATTAGACTGTGTCCTCCCGGGCAATCCCTGACCATAACACCAGACTCAATTTCTCCGGGGGCTTCCCAGCACCGTGACTTCCACCGATCTACTCTTTCAGGTCCCTGTTCCGGGGGAGCTCTGGTCAGCACCCCACGCAGCTCTGGCAACGTTCCTTGGCAGCAGGCCAGTCCGAAACCAAGGGGCCGCAGTGCAGGCTATCGGCCAGCCTTGCACCGCTAAGCACTCGCAAGCCGCCTGTTCGCTTCTCGTCCCTGGGCCAGTCGTCTAGCACCCCACAACAGTTCGTACTCACAGCACCGCTCCCGGTCGTCCAGGGGTCCTCGGATCTCCGAGCAACGTTTCAGGGGATGCATCCCAGTCCAGTCTCCACAGCGGCAACAATGCGCCCTCCGGAGGACGCTCTTTGTCAGCAGGCAGGGGTCCGCTCCGCCTCCAGCTCAGTGATTCAGGGTGCAGCCACTTGTACCTCCACAATGTCACCGCTTGCTGCTGAGCCGCCGATCGGTGTCGCCCTCAGCAAGCTGTGGCGGTGGGGCACAGTGTAGGGCAGTGCAACCCCAGACCAGCACCCCGATGCCGCCCACACCTTTAGACCAGAGCCCAGCACACTGCGTATGTCTCTGCCGCTCCTGCCGCCATTTTGAGCCTCCTCAATTTCTCAATGCAGCTCCTCCGTCACAGCCGATATTCGGTGCGGTCTGTGAGCAGTAGGTCTCGGGTACGCTCCTCGTGTTCACAACCCCGGGGGCACCGTTGGCTCGCTGTGTGACCCCTGACGTTCAATTAGTCAGGAGAACTGCGAGGCTGATGCGGAGCTCTCTGCTCACGCATCCACCATCATCTCCGGCCAAGCCCCCCTCCCTCCCCCCCCCCCCCCCTGCATAAGGCTCTCCATCCTAATACTCCAGTCTACCTGGCAAAAAACTCAAATTATCTGGCGGGAGTCATTCCTTAAGAAGTACTAAATCTCTACTGTTAATGCCACAGAATTTCAACAAAAAGAAAACTTATAACAGCTCAGTTTCTGGTATTGCCCCAAGAGTATGAAACACAATTCCTCCTGAAACTAGATCTAACCCCTCAACTGCCTCCTTCAAAAAAGAAGTAAAACTGCTATTGCTGATAGATACCTTCAGCAGTAGACCTGAAGTGACTCAGATTGACTATTTTTCGTGTATACATCTCTGGATCCTGAATCTGCTAAGCCGTTTGTTACATTGTATATGCTCTGTTTCTTACATGTTCCTTTTTGCATTTCTGTGTTTAACTTGTTTGCCATTTATTTCTTTTTGTTTACTGCTTGTTCCTTTTTTGCATTATTGTGCTTAACTTGCTATTTGTACAGCTCTGCAAATGTTTGAACTGGTCTTTCAAGGCAAACATATATTTTAAGATAACAAAAGCCTGTAAACTTGAACCTTTCATAGCTGTACATAGTTTTTGAATATCGCACATCACTGGACGACTTTTTTGATCATCCTAAATTCTGTGGAAAATCTCATCTTTTTTCCTGTTGCATCAAGCAAAGAAATCGGACAATAATTACAGTGACCATTCTTGTATTCCTGCTTACATAAGGGACCAACTTCTGCAAAGTATCAAGTAGAGAGCGTGTGGCTTGAAAATAAGACTGTGTTCACTATGAGTTGGAAGACCACACAGTCCACTTTGCATGTTGCAAAGCAATGAGTAGATTTTGTCAGTTTCTTGCTGAGCCTATTTTCGAAACATGGCTTCCCCTTTTCTTAAGATTTAGCAGCCTGTGATGTTTTTTGGACTCTGTTTGAACATATCTTTCTTATTCTACAAGAATCCCACATTTTCTTAAGACTATTTCATGTGTGGTTTTGTGCTTAGTTACACAGTGATTCCGTTTTTGCAGCCTATTGTCTTGGAGCAGACACAGTAGACATGCAAACATATAACTAAGTCAGCCAATAAATTATTGTTTATTCAATAAATATTACTTCATGTTCACTTTGTTATCTTGAGATATTTCATTGTTTTTCCTAAATGCGCACTTGAGACAGACTCATTGTTGACCAAATGTTCTTTGCTTCAAGAACCGTAAATTTTAACAGAAATGGGGCTTGGTGGCTCATATATGAAGGCTGCATCTGTTTTCTGTGATCTTCTTTTGAACTCTGTCTGACTCTTGTTAGACCACTCTCTGTTCCCTAAAGAATGATCTCAAGTTTATGCAAGACATTTGGTCAGACGTCCCAACAGGTGATGGTTCATTTCATTGTGACCTCTTGAAGTCTATTTTAGATAACTATCAATCAGGCTTCCTGTAGGAAGTTGGCTCTCGATATAATATACTTCAACGAGGTACATTATGTTGAGAGTCCAGGAAACCCTTATTGGTTTTTAGAGGCAAAAATTATGACACTAAATGCTTTCTTTTGTGGTAGTGTGGGAGAGCAGTTTAGGCTTATCAGAGGGTCATTTGTTGTTCTCACAGAGGCAATAAAGGAGACACACAGTCAAGAATAAATCCGAGACCAATTCAGAAAAAGAACTGGTATTTTTATATAAATTTTGATACCAAGAACTTGGTAGGTAAGTAATTTTTTAAATATAGACTTTCTCAGGTAAATAAAATGTTTACTTAAATGCGTCTTTACGCATAGTGCGTTCCTATGGGAGAAAGACGTACTGTATACAGGTACTTGCAGAAGGACAATGGGCTACTCACCCTTAGGGTGACTATGCCCCTATATGACCACTTCCTGTAGGAAGTGGGCATAACCTTGACCCAGTAAACCTAGTTCCACCAAAAACCAAGATGGTAGAATTCTAGTTTTGATGTTCACATCAGGTAACCCAACTTAGGGGTGTACCTGGCCTGCTGTTGAACATGCCTCCTGACTAGCTAATTTTCCCACCTGTCCTGGTGCCACATGGGCCTGGGACAGGTGGTGGCATTTCCCCTGTATGGGGGACGCCTGGGTCACATATCACAGGCAGCAGAGGCCTTTGAAGCCTTCTGCCTTGATATGCTGATTATTAGCCATCCTGCTTGGAGGAGGTGACAACACCTTCGGCCGGAGCAGGTATTGTTTCTGCCCTCAGAAAGCATGGGCTCTCACCAACAAGGAGTCAGAAATCTGCCTGTGGTGGTAGGCTGGTCTACACCAGTCCGCCAGTACACTAGAAGTTGGTAGATTTTCAGGGGGTACCTCTAAGGTACCCTCTGGGTGCATGTATGAACAAATCCATCACTGAAGTCAGCGTGGGTTTATTAATATGAGATGTTTGATACCAAACATCTTTTGGTTCAGTGAAACGATTATGTAGCTGGGGAACTCGAAATTACCAGTGCCCAGTACATTTACTCAAGATGACTTCCCTGTTCACTGGCAATGTCCAATAATTGACTTGGACATTACAGGGGCATATCTGCTCATGCAGATATGTACTCACATGTAACATAATGTATCCTGCCTTAGGACTGTAAGGCCTGTTCTATGGGTGACATACACAGATTGCATGCAGTGTCTGCAGGCATGGCACACTTGGGGGGGGGGGGGGGTGCAAATTTATATATTCACTTTTGTCTGCACCATGTCATGCAGCCTGGCAGTTTGCATGCGAGTTGGGAGGGGTCCTTTATGTTGGCACAATACATGCTGCAGCCTTTAGGGACCACTTTAGCATCCATGCCCTAGATAACAGGGGTACCATTTACTAGGGACTTACATGGGTGCTAAATGTATTGCCAATTGGGGAAAGAATTGTACAGTATTAGGTAAAGAGATCTGGCACTGGGGACCTGGTTAGCAGTAACCCAGTGCACTTCTGACCAAATTGCATCATTTACTAGGCAAAAAGTGGAGGTGACCATGTCAGGAAAGGGGTACTTTCCTCTACTTCCAATTTAAACATGGCACAGAAATGTTGCTACTGAAGATAGACATGGGCTGGTGTTCACTGGCTGAAAACAGATCTGTGAAAGCAGGTGGTTCCCAAAAAATGGGAAAAGATCTGACATCCCAGGGTGTCAGTACGGGCGGTGACTTGAAATGAATGAGCCCACACACCCTAACGCAATCGGGCGGGGTGGACAGGGGGATGTTTACACAAAATATAAAAGCGGTCATTTGCTGTGTGTATGATGCTCTATATGTGATATTTTCGGATGCAATGTGCGCATGAGCTGTGTAATGTTTATTGGAAATCTTCAATAAAATATTTTATTTTAAAAAAAGGATTGTTGCTAATGGAATTTTTTTTACCGATTTGGAACTTGGTAGTATGAGGGGCAACGCGAAGGGATCTTGTATTTGGCTGTCTCTGCAACCTTTGACACTGTTTACTATAAACTGCTGCTGCATCGCTTTAAATCAGTTGGACTTAAGACCAAGCTCTAGCATGGTTTGTCTCTTTCCTTAAAAACTGGTGTTAATCAGTGGTTTTGTCGACCTTCCACTAACCTTAAAGTTCAGTGGTATGCATAGTGTCACAGGGGTCATCCTTATCTACTGTTCCTTATTATCTGTATGTGCAAGCAGTGGGCAATTTATTCCGGTCCAAAGGCTTTAAAACCTTTTCATATATGATGATATCTAACTGCCTCTTAAAGTAGATCACAATTCAGAAAAATCCATTGGCTGGCAGCTGAATTTCAGTGTGAACATACAGGCATAGATGACCAATAAATATTTACATAATGAAATACTTGTCATTGAAGGACCGACTGAAAGCTATTTCGATCTTTGAAAGAAACACCTACACCTGGTACTTTGGTGAAGAGCCTAGATTTTCTCTTTGACCAGCACTTACCATGTGTGCCTCAAATCCATAATGTTTGGATCACAGGACATGGCATATTAAGAACTCACAGGAGACTAAGACCTTTTCTTCCCAAAGGTAAGTTTGCCCCTGTAGCTGGTGCTGGTGTACGCCAGAAAAAAACTGGGCTGGATGCCGATTGAGAAACAAATTGAATTCTAAATCGCCTGTCTTGTGAATAGAACTTTTTATAAGACTGGACCTTCCTGTCTCGCAGAGCTGATTGTTCCATATTGCCCAGTCAGACCACTGGGATCTAGTGCTGCTTTTATTGGCCAGTAAACCCAAGAGCTGAAGAAAGCGGGTAGATGGAAGGTCTTTTGGTTGGTTGGTGCTAGACTTTTTTTTAAATCTCATAATAATAAAGGGCATAATAATAAAAGGCATATTTAAAATAATAGGGGATGTGTACCTTGGATGGCATCAGTGTTACGGTGGGTGGAAATGCCAGTGCATTCGTTTCCTTGGTTTCGGAGGACTTTCCTGAAATGGATCTGAACTACTGGTACAGAATAATTGTGTTGCTGACCCAAATACTCTGCTTGGACTCCTGGGGCATAGGCTGAGGGGTTGCAATCCCTCTTCTAATTCCATCTGTCATTCTGTGCTACGGAAAATTACAGCCTTACTCGTGGGAACAGATAATGATGTTTTTGACAGCATGTATGTAGAGTTGGCCTGCCCAAGAAACCTGTCAAAGGTATGTCTGAGTCCCAGTTGCTTTTGAATATATTCACAATGGAACCGGTCACCCATGGCATAAGCTGAAAACCAAGATCATGTTAACCAAGCAAGTAAATGATTATTCTTCAGTGCCCACTAGGGGTATAGGACCCACTTACTTTGCTATTGTGATCTGATATATCATTCCTACCTGCAATACGGTAGAGGGTTTTTTGACTGCTATAGTGGATGGTGAATACGCCTGTAAGCTAAACAGCAGCAAAAGACTGGAAACTGCACTGTCAGCAGTTTACCAAATGATCTCCCTCAAATTATCTAGTTCCTCAGACACCAAACAACCAACCTTGGTGGCAAATGTTTGTTTAGCATGCCTAACTTCACATTTTTGTACAGAGAGAGAATAGTTCCATAAATGCTCCATAGCAGAACATTGATCTCGTACACTGTCTCAGAATTGAGGTAAATAAGCAGTTGTGTGACCTGAAATCTCAACCCACATGTGGTAGTCTCTTTGCTCCTCCATGGCAGATGCTTCTCCAGTGCTTCTGCCATAGCTTCTCTCTGACTGCAGATTTGTTCCAGACCATGTTTCTAACACATGCACGCACATTCACCTCCTGCAGTATATTTTCCTCATGATTTATGCTTTCTTCATCAGTATGGACTACAAAGTTCACTCTTATTCATATTAATTAAAAATATGCACATTGGATAGTATTCTATCTGAGTATACGCATGAGTAATTGCATACAAGCCCCTTTTTGATCACAACATCGATGTCCTCTTGTGCAAGGGCAAGGGGCTGACTAGAAGTTGTAATACGTCTGATGCCATTTGCTCACACATTCACATCCTGTGAAGGATCAGACAAATTAGGTTAATGATTGCTAAATGAGACTCCTACATTGTGGTCCGCCTTCTCATGCCAAGGCAATCTCTGAGCAGTAATACCTGTATAAACTCAGACATTCGGGTCAACTGTGGCATTGCTCCAGCACATTGGTGTTGTCGTTATCTCCAAGTTCGAGGTAAAAACGCTTATGCTGCTGCCTGTCAAACAGCTGCCCGAATTAACATTCTTCATATTGTCTGACGGGGCCAGAGGTTATTAGCCAATGTTCACAATGGGTGGTTGCACCTACATTCTAGCAGAGTCTTGCAATCTTGTCATCAAAGATCACCCATCAATAACCTCAGATCTACTATCTTGAATCCAGTGAACAGAAAAAAATCAAAGGAAAAGCCAGATCATACAAACTGGAGTCTGGCTGTCACAGATGACGGTCCATGATGGACCCACATTAAATTATGAAATCGTACCCCTGGTTTCACATCCAGTGTTGCGTTTCACCAAGACTTCTCAATAATCCATTTCAAAGGCCCCTTCTTCAGCCCTGCCCTACTCCCTTCACTGAGTGTGCAAGAGGAATGGTGGCAACATCACTTTATCTTACCGCTGTGCATACATGGATTTGGCACCATGGCAGGATTCCACTCACTCTCTAAGGCTATATAATGACTAATCATCCATCCACAAGAAGAAAAGACCCAGCAATTCAGGCTTTTGACCATAACTTTTGAATACAGAGAATCATGCTCCCTCCTACCAACTAACTTCTTCCTATCAGAACGGAGATTGCAAAAAGCAGCTCTCTAATCAGTCCTCATACAGATTGGTTTCCTGTCTTCTGCCGCCTCTCGCTACTCGCTGTGTGAGTCTTTCTATGTACTTGTGCTCAGCATATTACAGCCCTATCTTTTACTTTGGATATTAGTATCCCATCCTGCCTGGTATCTAGGAGGAAAGCAAGCATAACATTTAGAATTCTCAGACCTGCCACCTCAAACGGTGTCACACAATATCTGCTCCCTTCACACGGTCAACCTGAGAGGAGCCGATATCACACAGTTGCAGAAAAGACAAGCTGGTAACCACGACACAGAGTGATTTTCCAGCACGTATTCTGAGGCACTGAACAGTGGATGTCGATTAAGGGGTGTGAAAACACCTCAGGACACCAGCACCAGTGTCTTTTTTTTTTTCTTTCAGTTGGGTGGGTCAGTGGTGGAAAGAGACAGAAGGGTACCTCTTAAGTAGTTCTCAGCACGATGCTCTGTCTCTCCAAAGCCCTGCCCCCTCTTCGCATGGTGGAATATTCTTTTTTAGTTGACAGGTCTAATTTTTATACACTCTTTCATGGTTTTATCATAGATATTGATGAAAGACAAACTGTTACTTCCGTGTAAAAAGTTGCTCACATCCCCAGTATCTCAGTCTTTTGCCACCTATAATTTGTGGTTTGGGAACTAGGTATTTAAGATAAATTCATTAGCCACTCCACTGTAGAATCAAAAAACATGCTTGGGCTTAAATTAAAGAGATGTGATGTTCAGAACCTGCATGCAAGCACGTGATGACCCCTAGGTGCCAAGGTCTTACAAGTTGTGCATGAAGCAGGTTCTCTCCATGCTGATGTGTGATTTCAAACATGTAGCCCTACTTCTGAACGAAAACTCTGACTAGCTCAATGGTGGACACTTTCATTATAATCACAGTTTGCTGTCACCTGGCCACAATACGTCAATTTACTATTGAATTCCCCTCCAGGCTCATTTGATATCTGCATTGTTTGCTTTTTTCATGCAATAACGAAGGACTTGCGAAAATACTGCAAAGCCATAAGAGTGTTAGAACGTGCTCTTTACAGATGCCAGTAAGATAACGTAACAAGTGACTTACACATGGAATAAGTAGCAGATCACACATATATGTATTATTAGTCATTCATAGGGTTAGAAACATCAATAGTATGCTTTTGGAGATTTGAATTACCAGTGCACAACGTATGCAAAGTGTAACAGCTGTTCCTTAGGGGCAAGTACATTTGCATGACCCCAGGGGAGCATGAGCGAGCACGGAAAGTAAATGAGATGACGCTTCATCGGCTCTAGCATCGTCTCCATTCACAACCATTTGTATTAAATTTCCCCGAAAGAACGGATCTTTCTAAACCTACTCCTAATGGAGCTAGTCGAGACTGGAGCAGAAAGTATCTGAAAACTAAAAACGTTATAACGATTCCTATTCTGACAGGTGTTGAACAAGGAAATTATTTTTTGCGATTTTTTCACGGAAATATATATATATATTATTTCCAGTATTTCACATGTCCATACCCCATCATGGGTAGACTCCTTCCGCGTAGGGCGCAAAACATATTCAACATCCTCTATAAATCTTGATCCGTTCCTAATTTAATTTAATCTCCTTTTCACTAAATCGTCAAGTTAGTGCGTGCGCCTTGCCAGATATTCCCGCTTCTCATGTGCCTTCGAATCCATTTAATTTAATAACCTGCAAAGAAAATTGTGTGTTTATTCTATGACTTGATCCATAGCGCATTGAAAAATCATTTTCAGTCTTTAAGTTCCTTATCTCAAGTGAAAATGACAAGTCAGGAAAACCATTTACCATGCTAATTCCTTCATACACATACAAATGAGCACGAACAATAACAAATTGATAACTCTTTTGTCTCTTGGCTTTGAAAAAATCTCATAAGGGATGTTTGACAGTCTGAGCATGAAGGGCAATTTATCTTTGATCTAACAATGTAGTGCGACCACCAGACTTCAGAGTCCTTTCACAATTCCTCTGAGATGCCCGAGTTGCCTTGTACTGATCAGAGAATTAGGCCACCAGCCAACAAAACCATTTCGAGTGTTACTATCTCAACATTCTTCAAAGGAATACTTTAGACTAAAGCAATAAAGCGATGTTCAAATAAAATCTGTGAAGTGCAGAAAACCTTTTAAATTGCTCTCTCTATATAAAGTTGCTTACAGTTCTTTGTATTTCACTTGCGCTATACTGTTTGAATTTTCATAGGCTCAGTAGCTCACGTCTGTTTTGAAACTGCAGTACCATTTTAGAGACCTCTCAGATATGCATTAAAATGACAAAATATATTTTTCCATATAAAGCCATTAAAAAAAATACCCTCAAAACAGCAGTGCCATCTGTTCTTTAGTTTCCCCCTCTGTCTATCTGCATTGTCATTGCGGCTTTCCCAGTGTCACCACTGGGCAGCAAGCTGTGGCATAGTCAGTAGGTCTGGGTTTCCATTGTGTTTCCCGACTTGGATTTTCCAGTGCTTTTTGCTGAAAGAAAAAAAAATGCTTTTTTGACAAGGTGGAGCAGTATCGGCCCCAGAAAATCATCACGTTTGTGCAACATATGCATTGTGAGGCTACATCTGGCCCCAGCGTTATAAAGAATCTACACACGTCATGATGTGTCCTTTTCGTTTTAATTTAACTTTCCAGGTTGGCGGACACACACCTTGGAGCAGGAAATTGAAGAGTTATAAAAAGTGTAGCAAAGTGCATTTTATTCTTTACGACCTGAGCAGCCTGGAAGCAAATTGCATCTGCTGGGCTTTCTAAAAAAAAGATAGCAGTGGTGGAGGGTGGGCAGAAGGAGTGGCAAGAGTGGTGGGATCAATAGGTGCAGCAGATGAGCAGAAGTAGCACTCAAGGGGGAAAGAGAAAGAAAACACATGCACTTCCATTGAGTGCTGATAGAAAAGTAACAAGCATTGCCAAAGCTTGTTGACCTCTCCTTTTAAAAGTAATACAAAAAATGGCTGTTTGTCAAAGCTGGACAGCATTGGCAAAATGTTTTTAAAAAGCAGAACTATGTCTATGTGCACATTTATTATCAATCGTGTGCATGCATTATCAATCATGCGTGCATATGCATCGTGGCGCTTTGGCAGTAGTCCAGCATGATGATATATACGTGCATATGCATCACTGTGCATGCGTCCATGATGCAGCAACCATTTTTTATGCATTATTCAAGAGAGTGGACGTCTATCTTCAAGTGGTAAATTTGAAAAAATTAATTATGATGCTTCAATGGCAAATTACAGTTGTTGGGACCTACAAAAAAAGGGGCCAAACGAGCTGGAGATCACTGCCAAATGTTAGGGCAGCAGGGGAGTACACAAACAATGGAAAAGTGGGAGTAGGTGGTTACAAATTAAAAAAGACAACATTGGCGGATAAAATAATTAAATAGATGTGGGGAAGGGAAATGTGAGGGTGGAGCAGAACATTTTGAAAGAGAGAGCGAGCAAGTAAATGCATGCACTACCATGGAGTGCTGGAAATCAAAGAAAAAAGTGGCTCCCTGTTTGCAAGAAATGGGAAAACACAAGTCATCCAATTAGTCCATTCAGGACAGAGTAAATAAAAAATTCTCAAGAGGCGGATCTGAACATAAAGAAGAAAATCATTGAATAAGATGCAGGGAAAAGAGATAGACAAGAAAGGCATTAAGAGGAAGTGCTAACATAACGCTATACTAAATGTATATATTTTAATGTATTCGTGATAATAGGTCTTAGACAACAGAGAACTAAAACGGACTTTAGGTGAGGCCTAAAATGTAGTTCCCTGAACGTAATTCGTGCAAGGTTCTAATCCATCCATTCAAAAGGATGATGCAGAAGCTATGCTCCAGGGAAGGGACAAAAATAGGAAGGAAAGCCATTGAGTAGGAAACAAGCAAATGAGATTGACAGGAAAGCCAACCAGTGGTATGTTATAGGATGACCCAAAGCCCACTGTATGGATTGCTATTGTTTTTAATAACTAAAAGCTGGCCGTAGGCGACACCTAAAAATAAACAGTGCTTACTTGGCATGGATAAATCTAGCATGCTAGATAGAACGTTTCATACCATCAAAATAGAGAGATACCGTTAAAGTATTTTAAAAGACAACAAAGTGTAATAAATAAATAAATTAAGACCATCAAATGCGAAACTCAAAAGTATAAATCACTCGACATCTCAGGTCAACCATTTGAAGCAACTCCAGATGTGTTATGTGATCCAGGGGACTGAGACGCCTTGTCATCTGCTTTCATGCACTATATAGAAATTATGCCATTGCAGAGTATACTATAGGATCTTATCTCTCTCACATTAGTGCCATAGTCTGCATGACTGAGGTCAGTCAGTCAGTCAGTCAAATTCCTTTATTCGATAAATCAATATCATAAAAGACACATATACAATCATAACAAACACAGTTAAAAAGCATTAAAATATACAGACATTCATGGGTTATTTGCCATTCATAATGTGGCCTTTTTCATGTTCAAATATAAATTAATTTAAAAAGCTACAGATATAAAATTGTACGTCAACCGTTAAAAGTTCAAAAAATGATCTAATTTTTAAATCCTACAGTGGAAAAACAAGTTTTTTCCTAATACGCATAGCAGCGACCAAAAAGCTCGCAACGTGAAACATAATTCGTGGGGAACTTAATTGTTGTAGGTATACAAGTGCTGGTCTGACCTGTCTAAAACCCAGATCCCTCAAGATCGGGAGCAAAAACTTCCTTCTACAGTCCTTGTAAAAACTACAGAACATAAAAAAATGGAGATTGTCCTGTCTTGAGCAATTATCGCATTTACAAGGATCTGCACGATCCATGGGACACCAGTTTTGAAAGAAGCCCAAGGAAAAGTGCACCAGGTTAAACCTAAATCTGATTAGGAGATACCGATGGTATGGGGCATTCACAACAATCAAGTATGGTTCAGGGCCCGGGCAACTGATTAGGGCATAATTCGCTCTGACTGTTGGTTTTACCATTTCTGACTCCTCACGCTCAATGGAAAATAAAGCCTCAAGGGCCGTTTTTGTCAATGCGAGATCCTTCTTCGTGATAATTTCTGGTGAACAAAAAAGGGCCTCGCGTCCTATCTTTTGAAACCCAGATTTTATGTAGGCCAACCATGAGATCTTGTTTACGTTGTCCAGTTTTAGGCAATTTTTCAAAATCACATGGTTTAGAGTAATTTCTTTATTCAGCCAGATCTTGAGCCAATATAGGAGAGGGGCAATTCTAATTTGGTCGGTCACAAAACCGATCCCCACTTCCGTATGTGTAGAGAAAGTCGGGGTAGACTGTGGGACAGAAAGGATGTCTCTTAAGAACTTGTTTTCAATTAACTGAATTTTATTGTGGCTAGTATGACCCCATATCTGGCAACCATACGTGGCAACGGCTAAACATTTTGCTTCATATACCTTTAAAAGGGCTTCAACTGGTCTAGCCCCTAATCTTTTGGTAAAGCCTCTAACTCCTGAAACTGTCCTTGCGAATGCCACGCTCCGGTTATTAATTTGTGCATACCAGGTATCCTTTTCATCAAAGACAACCCCCAAATAGGGGAATGTTGGGACCCTGTTAACCACATCCCCACTACAAAAGAAAGTTTTAACCCTGGATTTCTGCCTTCCCTTCCCAGCAATCAGAACCTGGGATTTTGTTGCATTTATTTTGAGATCCAAATTTCTCATAAAGTTTCCGAAGGCATCCAACAACTTTTGCAACCCTACCCCAGTGCGAGCCAGGAGAACTGCGTCATCCGCATACAGGAGAACCGGAACAACCTGATCTCCTATTCGCGGAATATCCACAGAAACCTCTCCCAGTTGGGAATCAAGAGCATTTATATATAAGGTAAACAACAAGGGGGCCAGGATACATCCCTGTCTAACACCTCTGTCTGAACTAAAGTGTCTCGTGCATCGCCCATTTGAATTAACTCTAATTTTAGCCAATAGATCCGAGTGTAGATCAGCCAAAAAATGTACAAGGGAAGCTTGAATGCCCATATCCAATAGGATATTCCAGAGCTTAGATCTATTAACAAGATCGAACGCAGAGGAAAGATCCATAAATCCCATATATAGAAACCCTTCCTTGGCCACTGTATATTTATTTATTATAAGGTGCAAATTCAGGCACTGATCAATGGTGCTCCGTTTGGGTCTAAAACCATATTGGGCGTCAGACAAGATCCCGCTCCCCTCCAACCATTCACTTAGCCTGTTCAAGACCACTCTACCTAGTATTTTTACAGATGAATCTATCAGAGATTGGTCTGTAACAGGAGGGATCCTGTCTGTCACCTTTTTTAAAAACTGGAATAATGGTTGAGGTTGCCCATGTGGCTGGAAAACTATTATTTTGCCCAGTCCTGTTAAATACATTAGTTAAAAATTTTGACCAGGTGTGTGGGTCGGCTCTAAACAGGTCCGCCGGGACCCCATCAGGTCCAGGGGCCTTATTTCGCGACATTTCTTCTATGGCCCGTTCTACTTCGGAAACCTGTAGGTCCAGAGGGCAAGAAATGTTATGTGACATATTTGGTGAAGCATAATTGCCATCTACAGGGAGGCTGTATATCTTTTCGAAGTGGGTTATCCATGCCTCGTCTGAGATATTAGTCTAATTCATGATTTTTATCATCATCAAGAAACAAGGGCTGGTTTATAGTTGCCCAGAATTTCCTACTATCTTTCAGAGTGTCAGAAGACAGAAGGTTTATCCAGGCTTCCTCCTTTAACTCCTGTTTTCTTTCGGCTAGGGCCTGTTTATATACTAGCCTTTTAGAGACTACAAGTTCCCTATCTCTGGGGATAGTCTTCAAGGCATTCAAGAGGGCAGCATGAGACTGGGAACATTTTTTATTAAACCATCTTTTTCCCGACTGGAGTTTTTGATTTCCTTTAATCAGTAGACTATGGTTTATTTGTTTACAAATAATGTGAAAAGCATTTATGACCTCTGGGCCTTGAGACTCAGGATCTAGGCAAATATTAAACTCAACTTCGGTTTGAGACCGAACTTCGGTCAAAAAGGTAGCTGGGACCACCTTTGTCCACCTGAGTTTCCTACCCTGATCAGTTAAGGCAACCTCTTTCACCGGATTTTGTGCCGAATACCTAAACGCTAATAATCGACCACCCGGAATTATTTCCAAAATCACCGGGTTGTGATCACTAAAAATAGAAACCTCAGAAAAATAACGTACAACTTGGACTAACATTAAAGAACTCAGAAAAATATAATCAATGATTGTACCTTTGTCTTTCCCTTTAAAGGTTGGGGTCCTGTTTTCGCCCTCCCCGCAGGCTGACTCGTAAAGATTCCATTCTGCGAGGAGATGTTCTAGTTTCTCCCCCTGTTTAGTATGTTCAAAATGCGGGGCGGCCGAAAACTGTGGATCCTCATGGTCATTAACTCGACACAGTTTATCGCAAGGATGAATATTTAGATCCCCCATCAGAAGGATCTCGAAGGAATTCGACCTTAAACTATAAGATAAAAGAAACTGATCTAAAAGGTCCAGGTTATTATCGGCATCCATTGAATTATATAGGTTAATAAATAATACTTTGTTTACATCAGAAGCCGAGAGTTCCACAATTAAACCGTTTTGGCATCCTGCATCAAGCTGCGTAAGAGAGCCCTTTATCTCAAGGGAGAACAAGGTAATCAGTCCTCCCTTTGCTCTCCCTGCAGCACCTTGTCTAGCTGGGATGTGGAAGTGACAATAACCATCCATGGAGTAACTATTTTGGGTATCCCAAGTCTCTTGTAGGGATATTATATCAAATGTATGTAGTAGTTCCTGCCAACTGGCATCATTTATTTTGGCCCTTATGCCCGCTACGTTCCAACTCATAATTTTACAGAGAGGAATTAAGGGGCTTTCTGGGCACTTTGTCTCCCTAATATCATGATTCAAAAATTTAGTATTCTCCTGTGCTAATGCCACCGAAATAGCAGGAGGGGCAAGCACTGGGTTAGAAGGAATATAAAAAGAGTCAGGATGTTCCTGTGAATATACAAAGGGGACGGGGGAACTTAGACCGGTGTAACAGTCCTCTGCCAAAGGTGGAACAACCATCTTATAACAGTCACTTCCAGACTCTATTAGGCCACCCTGCAGATGGACATCGGGATTTTATCTCCTCTTAACTGTCCTATTGACTGAGGTCATTTCCCTTGGCTTCGAGAAAAGTCTCCACCTGGGTGTTTTCATTTGAGAATAAAAGGAAATGAAAGTTGTCCACTTGGACCCATCTCCACACACTAAGTGACATGCATGGAGAGGTGGATTGTTCCAAATTGCCACCTTGACCTTTAGTAGGAGCTCAGCTATAGCAAACGTTGTGTATAGGTGACGAAAAGCATGGGTATACACGGCTGAAAGAAAAGTCTCAAAAGAGTGCCTTCCAGAATGGGCCAGTGTCTAAGAACTATGGGGCACTTTGATTAATCACCAATTCCTATACAACTCTATCTTCTGGTCCCTATTTTCACCAGGTCCAACCTTGCAGTGGGGCCTGGCATATTCCTCACAGGAACCAGCTGACAAGGTAAAGAAAGCTGCCTTACATATACTATTGTGCAGTGTTCAGCTTTTAAATTGACAGGACAGGACCATTATGTATAATGTAGTGTGCTGCTTAGGTCATAGTTTTGCCCAAAACAATAGAGATAGATAGAAACAAACACACTATAATGTCTGGGTGGTGCACAAGTCTAAAATGAGGTGTAGAAATGCGATTGTATACGAATGGGAATCCCTCCATCCTTCACAACGGTAAAACATAATGGGGCATGCATGTAAAGTCTGTAGTGGGGGGTCACCTTGTGAGCGGTAGAGGTTCTAAGGGATCTGTTGTATTGCTCACGACCTAAGCAACTCTGTAAAAAGTATATAGCCTCTTTGAGGTGAATGGCCCCTGACTCTGCAATATATTGTCCTCCATACTTGTTCTGAGAGAGGTTGAGTGGACTCCGGGCCTTTGCTGGAAGTAGACTGTCCTCTGGACCCGATTGAGCGCTTATGTTTCCAGAATGATATTTGGGTTTTGCTTCTGGTTATGTATTGCACGTACTGAGTCAAGATGTGCTGTTTGAAATAAAAAAATAATTAGGAGATTAGGTGAAACTGGTGCATGAGCAAATGTGCTTTTTGAACTACATTTTTACTTTTTGTACTACATTTTTTCTGTTTGTAAGGGAAATAAGCTAACCCATTGGGTTAGATGGCCCAATAATGAAACCGATGGGAGGCAGGCAGTATTCATATTACTGCCGTATTGCAGTTTATTAAGGTCTTTAAAGGAAGACCATCCTATGGGCAGTAGCATATAACTATCTGTAGTCTACCAGTTGGCAATTAACGTAGAAGTGATTTCTATGATCCTGCAATACTAATGCTGGTTAGAGAGTTAGAAGAAAGATAAACACTCCCAGACACTTACTCCTCTAACTCCTTCCCCATTGGGCCTTTTTTTAAGTTGAAAAGGAAATGTATTCGATATAATATAAAAACCTTAATAAATACAGACATAGGAAAATACAATCATTACTGTAAAATTCTGTTAAGGTAATAAGTGGAAGGGAAGGAGAAAGGAGGGAGGAGGGAAAGTAACATTTATGAGATATTAATATAAAACATAACCACTTATACAATTATTAATAATTACTAATTTGTATAGTAAACGGAAGATGCGCAATAAATACATAATATTAATGTAAAAAATAGATAGGTGAATAAACAAATACAAAATCATGGAGGTTTAGGCACTTCAACTCGGAGATTGTGAATTTGTGTTGTATTTGCCGATATATCTAGAAAATGAGTAATAGGTGACCATAGGTATTCTCGTTTTATAGCAAGGGAAATGAGGTGGACATATGCCCTATCTAGCCTGTGATTATAACAAATCCCATACCACCAAGCTTGATAAGAGATATTGGCGGTGTTCTTCCATGCCCTAGTGATTTGTTAGAAAGCAACTGTAGATCTATAATATGAAAATTGTTTGAGTGTAATTCCCAATCAGAAGATACGCTGCATAAAAATATATTAATAAAAGTGAGGGGAATTTGTGAATGGAAGATATTATTGATTTGTCTCCAAACAAGTCTCCAGAAATTATGAACATGGGGGCAATAAAATAGCATGTGCTGAAGGTCGACTGGGGATGTATTGCAGGACCAGCAAGAGGGAGAGAGAGTAGGATTCATTTCATGGAGTGAAACAGGAGTCAGTAAAAGTCTGTTATAAATATAAAATAGTGTTTGGGTAGTATTAGCAGCCCTGGACGATTTCCTAATCTTAATCCAAACCTTATTCCAAGTAGGAATAGAAAGAGACAGTTGGAGATCAATCTCCCATAAAAGTTGATGTTTATAAATTTGAGATGCAGATGGAGAAAGAGATAAGACAAAAATGATAAGAGGAGGCGAGAATGACAAGGGAGAATTGAGGACTAAACTATTGTATGTTGACTGAATCAATGAAATTAAGGATGCATATTTAGGCGCGTAAGAGGTAGGTAAAGAAAAATGTGCTTGAGCATCATCTTGGTAAAGTTGATGCACCCAGTGAAGTCCTTTAATATGCCAAAATGTATTTTAAGACACTTATTATACAATATTGAACACTGCAAAAAGCGATCTTTAGTCGAAAGATGGTTAGTAAGTAAAGGTTGGAGAATTCTGCAACTGTTATTAAAAATGGGGAGAGAAAAAGACAAAGGACGATGAGTAAAGGATAAAAATACTTGGAAGGAGAAAGGTTGAAGAAATTGTATTTCAGTAATAGTCCACAACGGTAATGGTGAAATGTCGTCATCCTCTTGGAGTAATAGAGAGGCCTGTTTAAGAAAGAACGTGGTGTGATAAGTTCGGAAATCTGGGAAATTGACACCACCTAATTGTTTTGGTCATTTAAGTTTCTGTAAAGACATGCGAGGTTTCTTATTATTCCAAAGACATTTCTATAGAATAGAGTAAATTGTTTTAAAATGTGATTTAAGAATATTTATAGGAAGAATAGAAATATAAAAAAGTACTATAGGTACCAGCATCATTTTGATTGTGTTGAGACTGCCCCACCAAGATAGAAACATGGGATTCCACCTTGACGTAGTATTTTTCAGTAGTGTCTGTAATTCTCTTAAATTTATTAACATGGATTCTTTGATGGAAGGCTTGAAACATAATCCCAAGTACTTGATTTTATCTGAGGCTAAATGAAAGCCCGAAGAAACGTAGTCCACGGAAAACCAAATATTGTTTAATGGGAGGATTTCACATTTGTCGCTATTCAATTTATAACCTGACACACCAAGGTATAGGACTGTACCTCCGATAAGAAAGCAGGCAAGGAAGTTTGTGGATGTGATTAAAAGAGCAAAATATCATCAGCATAAACAGAAAGTTTTAATTGATTGGAGCCATATGTAAAACCAGAAATCTGAGAGTTTGAACCGATCTTAGTTAAGAAGGGTTCAAGAGCTAAGATAAACAGAAGAGGAGAAAGAGGACAACCCTGTCTTACCCCACGATATAAAGGAAGAGGAGATAAGACCATTAGCTAAAATGGAAGAAACCGGAGGAGAGTACAGTAAGGAAATATAATTTATAAATTTAGGACCAAAACCAAACCAGGTCAAAGTTGAGAAAATAAATGGCCAACCGACTCTATCAAAAGCTTTCTCAGCATCCAAAGAAATAGCTGCTAAAGAATATTTACACGATTTGGCTTTGGTAAGGACATTAAAGAATAATCTAGTGTTATCTGAGAGATGTCTGCCTTTAATAAAACCACATTGTTCTCGTCCAATTAATAAGGGTAAGAACTTCCCTAAGCATAGAGCTAGAATTTTTGCAAACATTTTATAGTCCAAATTAATTAAAGATATGGGCCTATAATTTTTACAGAGAGTGTGATCTTTCCCTTCCTTGGGAAGAAGGCAAATCAAAGCTTCTTGAAAAGAGCCACCGGACTTTTTGGAAGAAATAAAAAATTGAAATAATTAATGTAATTTAGGAATAAGAGTTTGAGAAAAATAAGAGTAGAATTCAATCATGAAACCATCAGGTCCTGGAGCTTTACCGCGTTTAAGGGAACAAATAGCAGAAATTATATCTAGCTCTCGGATATCCTCCTCTAACATTGAAAAGTCTAGATCAGATGAGAAAGGTGGATTAATGGAGGATAAGTATTGAAGTATATTATCTTGAGATACCGAAGATTCAGGAGTGTAAAGAGTTTGAAAGAATTAAGTAAATTCTAATAGAATATCTTCATTTTTGTGAACTAAGTGATTGTTTGAAGAAAGGATAGAACTAACCTTGGTGCGCTCTTTTTTTAACTTTAAGATAATTGGCTAAAAGTTTCCCCGCTTTGTTTTGACCCCCATAATATTTGGCTGAGGATTTGAGCAAAAATTAGTTTGCATTTTCAGTAGAGAATTTGTTGAATTCGAATTTGGCTTTGATTAGCTCATCCAAGCAGGATTTGGAATTTGTTTGGAAAAGGGAATGTTTTAAATGTTTAATGTGCGCCAGAAGTGATTTTAGAGTAAGTAAAGAAGATTTCTTTCATTGGGATACAAAGGAAATTATAAAATCTTGAGAAGCAGCTTCAAAGGTATCCCAGATAATCTGTGGAGATGTGAGGAGTTTCATTCTCAAGAAAGAAAGTGGTGATAAAGGAATCAAATTGTTGGGTAAAGTTGAAGTCTATGAGGATAGAGTTGTTGAATCTCCATCTGCGTGTACCTTGAATAGGAAAAAGAAGATCTAAATCTAAGGAAACAAGGGCATGATCAGATATTAATATAGATCTAATATCTGAATGAGTGAAATGTTGTGTGAGTGCTTTCGAAATAAATATGTAATCTAGACGAGATTGGGAAGAGTGTAGGATTGCATAATCGCTAGGCATCTACTGGTGCTCTTTGGTGAATAGTGGATGTGAATTGAGAGTGTATAGGTGAGAAAATGAATTTCGTTTGAGAATTGCGGTCAATAATCGGATTCATAACCAGGTATTCATCATGAAAAGACATTAATTTGGATAATATTGTAGGCCAAAAAGTAATGTCAGGGACAGCATACAAATTAAAAAGAGTCAAAGGGATATTATTCAATAATAGTGAAACAGAGGTCCATCTACCCACATCATCAGTATCGTGAGAGAGAAGCAAAAACATGAGTTTCGGGATTTCTTTCTCTACCACATGAATTTCCTGTAACAAAGCTATATCACATTTTAAATTAGATACATGAGAGAGTACCTGTTGATGCTTTATAGGAGAACCCAAACCCTTGACGTTCCATGAAACAACTTTTAAAGCCATCTACAGTAATCGATGAGATATAAAATATATGTATCAATATTTAGAACAACTAAAAACGTAACAATATTAAATACGCAATAATGATCAGCAAAATGGATTGCAAAAGCAAACCAGTAAAGCTAAATCATTTAAAGAAGAAAATGTGTGGTTATGAAACAGGAAGAGCAAGAGAGGAGATTATAAGTATGAGAGGAGGAGAAGGTATAAGGAAAGAAGGGATAAAGGAAGAAATCATTAGCGAAAGAAGAAAGATGTCTGAAAAAGGATAGGTGGAGTGAAGAAATGAGGAAGAAACTAATACAACAAACAAGAAACATATATCATAGAATCCAATGACATAATAACCAACTACAAAAGACATAAACAAGATGAGGGTGGTGAAACCATATGAGGAAAATGGCACAACTAACCAGGTAACTCAGGGTAGACCGGGCAGGGGAGGGCATCATCCAAGCAGACGAGGGATAACAAAAATATGTACGAAAGGAATACCGCACCTAATAAAAGAAAAGAACATAGCAAGTAAATAAAACATAGGGAAAATCAAGAAACTTTGTTTAACAAGAACAAAAGACATCACAATTGAACAACAGACCAAATTAGACCAAATAACAGCACACAGTTAAAACAGTTGCGTGTCTGGACACAGCCATATCTTCTTCTCTGCATTGTTCCAGAAACCGCTGCAGTAGAGCAGTATCTTCATAATTCGTAGTTCTATTTTTGTAAGTCACTTTGAAAAGGCAGGGATGGAAGGGAACTAATCTGGCATTAAGAGAACGGAGAGTCGGTCTCATTTCCAGAAATTTCTTTCTTCTATCCGCTGTTTCTTTGGCATAATCTTGTGCGAAGAAGAGATTAGAACCTTGCCATGAAACCCAGCCCTTGAGTTTAGCTGCTTGCAAGATTTTCAGTAAGTCCGTGTATTCCAGGAAGTATATGATAACTCCTCGAGGTTTGGCTGAGGAGGCTGCCTTTGTTGAAATAAGTCTCAGACGATGGGCTCTTTGAATGTTCAAAACAGTGAAGTTAGGAATACCAAAAACCTGTGGAAGAAAAGATTGAAGAATGAAATGGCATCTGAACCTTCCAAGCCTTCTGCTAGACCATAAATGCATAAATTATTATGCCTATTGCGATTCTCCAAATTTTCCACTTGTTTTTTAAGTAATGGAATTTCGGATTTCATTGAAGGAACTTGGTTCACCAGAACCTGAGCAGAATCTACTTGCGGTTAAATCTGCAAGACCCTATTTTCCAATGTAGACCAAAGTTTGGAGCCTTTTATTAGTTTCCTCGAGGTAAGGCCGAAGAGCACGTATCTCTTCAAGAAGTACATCCATAGTAATAGGAGGAGGATATGTAGTAGGTGAAGGAGGATCCTTTTTAATGCGTTTTCCAGAACATAATATTGAGGAAGTGGTCGGTTTAGGAGTAAGCTTGTTGGTGGGGAGCGGGATATTAGATGAAGCCATCGGTGGTTCCTTAATGGAAAGTGATGGATTGCTTCCAGAGTTCTCCATATTTGATGAGAGAATAGAATAAGGATTATAATGTGCCAAAGATGAGAGAAGTAATAAAGAACCAGTAACACGGCGAGAAGATTTTGTTCTCCCCATAAAATGCTCAATGAGAGTTGGAAACATTGAAAGTAACAAAACAGCGTGCAAAGGTGAAATGTTGTGGCAGCCAGAAGGGAAATGCTGTTGAAATAACAAGAAACTTACCTGGAAAGAAGGGACCATGAGCAAGAAATTGAACAATAGACCTGAGACAACTTATTTGTAGTCCATTCCTGCTTGACAGAGAGGTGCTGATGAAATATGATGACAAGCGGCAAAAACCATGTGAGAAAGAGTGCATTATCTGAATCAAATTGGTGCTCTTCAAACGGATAATTCTAGATCTAACATTCTGTTAAAGTGTAGCCAGGAATTTACTTGAGATGAAAAGTCCATCTTTCATCAAATGCGACAGCTCAGTGATAAAAGACTGAATGAATGAAAAGATATTGATACAAAATATATCTTTCATGATCCATTGTCTTCCATGGAATTATACGTATTGTCCATTAGTAGAAGGAGTAATAGGGCTAAAATAAAATCAGGCTTTGACAATGAGGCATAAATGCTCCTGTTTCATTCATGTAGAAAACGCAGGCCGTTTTGGAAGAAAACAAAATGGCGGGTGTGAGTCCCATGAAGGAAACGCTCCCGGCACGGTTGTGGTGTATAAACGCTCACCAGCTAAGTGAAATTTGGATGAGGATGAAAAGCTTCCAGAAACCTTTATCCATGGAGGACTGCATGTGGAAGCGGCAAAACGGCGGGTAACTGCAGGGAAAAGCCTCCACTCCCGCCGAGCCGCCACGGAGCTCTTCTAGCCAGCGGCCCTCTTCTTTCCGCGTCAAGGCCCCCCCCCCCACCCCCCATGGGCCTTTTAAATAGAGTGTATCCACATGAACAAGTACCCCATCACTTCCACCCTGTTTGTTTACCGTTTCATGTCTACAGTGCTCTGTTTATTAATGATATGCAATAAATATGTGATGCAGATGAGTACAATACAATTCCATGATCATGTAGCATGTTTTGAGCTTTTGTAACAGCACAAGATCGTATAACAATGAAACATCATGTACCAGAACAATCAAGACTCAAGAGGGCGTATCATGATGCACTTTTCTGCGCAGCGCAGAGCTCATCTTTTATGTGCCTGCAGGGTGTAAAGCGAATTCATTTAACTCAATATTTCTCTACATTAATACCTTATTTTCGGACAGCACAGCTCAGAAACATAAACACGCAAACTTTGTCTATGGTTTGCGAGCTAGACTTGTCTGATAATAAAGCACAAACTCTAAGAAATTTCAACATAAATAAATTCACTTTATGCCTGTGTGCGCTTTAAACAGGCGCTCGGCTCTGCACCAGAACAGCTCATCATGACACATCCCCAGGAGAGTCTCTCTTATGCAAAACTCTGGGATGCCTACACTTTAAGCCCATTTCTGGGTGTACGCTCACACTTACAACAATGAAATATGGAGAGGAAGCGCCAGAAGTAGCAGGTGATTGTCCAATGACACTGATGGGAATAATTGGAAGTGTCAACACATAGTAAGCGCTGAATAACGGTAAGTGTCAACACAAAGTAAGCGCTGCACCGCCGTCCCCTACTCTAAGCTACACTCAGAATTTTCTTTTTAGGTTTAAATGTTTTTTAGTGCTGTCTTGCATTAGTCTTTATAGCTGAACTCCAAAACTCTTAATCTGAAGTCTTTAAGAGTAGACATTTTTATGATTTCTACAAAGCTCTCTCTGTGATTACTCTACATTTTTGTAGGCTTGCTGGTAATTTAGCTATCTAGCCATCGTGTTCCTTCTGCCTTGTTTATTCCAGTTTTAGAAATAGCTGAAAACCATGGAGCAGGTTTAATTCCAACATACCTTATTTTAAATTTGAGGGCACCCACAAATCCATGGCATTGATCATCATAAAGGTGAATACACTGCTGTCCCCATTGATATTAATAATAACAAGAGTAGGATCCAACTTCAATACGTTTTGAGAAATGTGAGCCTTGTAGCCTGGCACCGATGACCACAATGTCTATCAACAAAAGGAAAGCAGAAGCCTCAGTGGTGGAGTCTAATAACACTTAATAGTGACAATAGGGTGTTTTAATTAGGTTTAGTGAAGGAAGGATCACATGTGTGGCTTGCAGGAGAGGAATGGCCATATATCACTTGTGATAAGCCAAAGACTTGATATGGGCAATTTGAAGTAGGAGTATAGAGAAACTCAATCACAGGTCAGAGTCACCTCAAAGAATACCCTGTTTGGATTACAACGTTAAGTCTTCTGTGGTAGTTGAGTTCAAAGGGAAAGAAGCATCATTCTCCAGAGCGCATTTGATAAGAATCATGACCATTGAGAACCCAGTGAACAAAAACAACATAATTTTCGTCCTGATTGAAATGAGGTGCGGAAGGTTGCCCTTAATCAGAAAGCCCTCCCATTCTTCTGTTTTGTTGCAAGTCTGATCTATGTGAAAGCATTGAAATGCGGGGTGAGTTTAACAGGACCATTGGTTTTATTTAATCATGTTCTATGAATTGACTAGAATGCAGGACCACAGATCTAGCCTCAATAATCACAGACTGCATTTGAAAAAAATAAGGTGGCAATGATGGCACAGGCTAGCTCACTGGTGGTATATCATGGATCTGGACCAGCTGTCCAGACTGAGTGGCTTACTATGTTTAGTAGGCCATCGCATCAGCCAGTAGTGAAGGCTTCAGGTAGTACAAGTCACAGTAGTAATTCTCAGCCCCTAGCTTGCAATTTATTAGAAACATCCTAGCACAGATTACCATGTACATTAAAAAGCTTTTTGAGGATTCCCTTGAGTGTGAGGCTCTAGCCTAAAGCCCTGATGTCAAAGGGGCAAGCAAATGTATCGGGTGCCACCCTGCATGCAGACAGGCTTGCCTTTGGTACACCAGAGCCCCCAGATTGCTGTTTTGCTGGATATGAGTATCTATTATTAGATGCCCCATCTCCAGATCTACTCCCTTCTGAATGAATTAAGCCTTTCAAGTTCATCAACCAGGGGTATGATGACTGCTTATCTGTGAAATACAACTGAGGCCTTCCTTACTTAGTTTGAATTTTTTAATGTTTTAATTGCTCTTGGTCGTGTTCTGAATGGATCACAACTCTAACCTGCAGTTTCTGTCTTCAATTTCCTAGTTTAAACCGATTTACTGATATATTTATGAGGGACTCCTTTCCAGTACTGTTGTATTTTTATTTCATGTGCATGTATCCTAAAACGTTCACTGCTTACCTAAATATATTTTCAAACCCAGTGGATTTTGGATATATCAGTGGAAGGGTGTCTGATCATGATTACAGTTGGCTGTATGTATTTCAGGATATCATGCTTTCTAAAAAAAATATATATATATTACATGCTGGCCGAAGTGCAATTCAGCATCAATACTCTGTGATTAACATCTTAATGAAGTTCATATTTAGTAGTTTATCTACATATTTCATTGTATATGCTGCTCCTTTGTGTCATGACGCCTTGTAGGAGGGATCAAACATTAGGTAGCTGAGCTCCATATGTATTAGAAAAACTGATGTGCGTGTTAATGGGAAATGGGATTTCAATGATGCTGGTCACCTGTCTGGTTGGATGTCTTTAGAAGAAAAGAAAAAACACAATTCCGGCTACTTATAAACAAAGGTTGTCGGCAGTTGACACTCATCTAGCTTCCCTTCAGTTAGCACACACCAGCGTCATTTAGGTAGAACTGATAGGGGACAGACAGCAGGACGGAGAGAAAACCTTTTTTTTAATTCAATTATTTGTATTAGTTTTCACATTACTAAAGGTCACATACATTTTCGATCAACAGTTTGGCAAATTGCGCAGTATACTAAAGTCATCAGGGAAGGTAAATCAGTTACATTCATGTTACGGCCATGTGTCGCTCTCCAGTGTGCTGCAATTCCATTTCCACTGATGGGGAAACACATAGGTTACCTCGGTAGGCATTCCACTTCCTCCATTTCGTGTCCCATTTCTTAGGACACCCTCTTGTTTTAAACACCACCTTTTCCGCTAGCATGCATTTATCAAACTCTCTTACCCACAGTCGGTGTGAAGGTCTGTCCGCAACCCCCACCTCCTCTCAATCTCACGTTTGACTAAGGTGTATCCCAATGTGGTCAGTTGTTATTCTACTTCTGTTAGGTCAGTCTGTTCCCACATGTTGAGAAGACCCAATCGCGGAGTAAGGGTGAGCTCCTTCCCCAGGGCATCCTGAATGTGACTCGTGGCCCCCTCCCATAGCGGTCACACCACTGGGCAGTCCCAAATCATATGATAAAAAGTTACATCTTGCTGGCAGAGCGCACCCGCCCTTGAGCCTATTTTGGTTAGGGTTACCCCGGTCAGATAAGATCTATGCAAAATTTTGAGTTGGATTAGTCGTAAACTAAGGGTGATGGCGGCTTCCCTAGGGGACATTAGTGCCTCTTGCCAGTCCGTCATCGTCCATGGGCCTAAGGTCCATCTGCCACTACTCTCGAAGATTGTGGAACATGTTGGGTAGGTTATTACATAGTTTTTTTTTTATGTCAATGATATGGCTTTGGTGAGCAATGGTCCTCCAAGGGGGACAATTCTGGTATGTCAGTCATGTCAGGAAGAGCTGTGGTGAGGGCATGTCGAATTTGTAGGTATCTAAATACCTCTCCGTGGGCCATGTCATATTTCTCTCTCAATTCCCCAAACTTAAGGAGTGTGCCCTTCTTCACCAGGTCTCCTATAGTGGAAATCCCGATGATATCCCACTTGTCAAACCCAGGTTGGTGACACAGGAGTCCCAGTCTTTGGGTAGACCACAATGGTGTAGCTTTGGTGAGGACATTCAACCAACCAAGCCGGGAGTTTGCCTGGTGCCATATTGCAACTGTATGGGCTGTGGGGCCGAGAAAACCTTTTAATGGGGATAGAAACGGCACGTTCTCACTGGGAGTAGATTTTAGGACAAATTTCCTTCTTGTTACTTTCTGTCTGGATATTTTTTTATAACTGTTTTTATTGCATTTTTCAAAAGATAAAACAGAAGCCACAGCGCGCACAGTGTGGAGCATGTTAACAAAGATGATGGACATGCAAGTGATATGTAGAGTGATAGTGGCAAAAAAAAATAAAGCAACATTGCAACTACATACTATAGTGAATCTTGATAAATTCATTAGTTACAACTGGCTAGCTGTCAAAATAGTTATTTTCACAATGGAAGACATAGTCAGTGAGCTCAGGGTGGAGTAGCAAATATGAACGGAGAGGCTGCCAAATATTTTTAGGGCGGGAGGTGAGGGGCAGTAGAGACGCATAGATGTAGCTAGTGGTGTCGCAATACATCAGGTCTCTCAATCAGGCTTTCACCAAAGGTGGTGTCTGATTGTGATGAGTAGTTAAAGGTGCTTAAACCCAAACCAACTCTGCATTTGGTCGCACCATAATCTGCATTTGTTTTATTTTGCCAATAAAATGTAAACCATTAACGGGTCTGAGCATTCTTACAATTAATTAAACACTTTTAAGTGCGGCTGCTTGACTCCAAAGACACCTGCCTTCGAGCCCATCCCCTGCTAAAGCCCTTGGACTCTCTTCCTATGGGCTACTTCAAACATGACTCATTATTTTGCCGTCCGTGGTTGCAGTGTTACTAAAGCCATCTGATCTAGCCCAATCTGTTGACTAGTGTAAAAGCATGCACCGAGAGGTTAAAAAAAAAAAAAAAAAGCGATGTGCTGGCGAATGCTTTCCGGCGTGCCTTATTTAGTTCAGTTGTATTTCCTCTTTGTCCTGAACTTTGACCTGTCATCTTGCCTGGAGGCTCAGAAAAGAGACAGCGCGGGAGCCTCTGTCAGGCACGCAGTACGTCGCGCATGGTTAAGTTCACCGTGAGAGCTCTACCCCCTCGCCTCGCCTCACCACTCGGTTCTTATAGTTTTTTTGTCCAAATGCGGCAATGCCCGGGGCTGGGACCAATTACCATCTGCTGTTGTCATTAACATTAATATCACGATTCAGTTGCACATTTGTAAATGGAATTGAAGGGAAAATATGACACGATATTGTGGTATCCCAGTCTCTTAATTTAACATTCGTTTTCATTGTGTAACATAGCTTGTACCTAACTAAGGCGCGTTTCTGCAAGCATGTTCCCAAATCGTGTCTTTGTTGCTTCAGGTGCGGTACGCTAATGAGAAATGATGATCGTTGTCTGAGAGAAAGCAATTGTTAAATTGTAGTAGTCTTTAATAGCTTCCAGCTGAATGTGTTGTAGAATGAGTTCTCGCTTGCACAGGCTTCTTTTTAGCCACTGTTACCAATCACAGTCAGACGGATGTGTTCTCTTTGTGCAGCCCAGTTACATACATAACAATAAATAATAGAAGGGGGTTGTTTTACATACATTCAAATCTGTGGCGCTGCAGCTGTGTAATTCGGTGTTTGCACAAGAGAGATAGAATGCGCCCACACAATTCACTGAGTCAGATGCAGTCAGTCATCTGCTTCATGGGACCTCATTAGTCAAATACTAATTATTATTTTTTGAGAAATCGCTGTTGCCAGAGGAGGAAGTTAATGCTTCTGGGCAAGATTCTTTTTTTCTATTTGAGCCGGTGATGACAGAAGGAAGATTGAGTACAGCTTCCTGACAGTAACTTGTCAAGCTTCAATTCTAGAGCTTTGAGGGGTGCACACACATCCAGATCAATGGGTGCCCAGTCCCAAATTGAAAGTCTTCATGAGTGTTCTTAAAATGTGAACAAATCAACAAAATGTTTGCTGCACATTTCGGTAAGAAAACAACCAGGTCAGTATTTTAACTTTGCCTGTGTTCTCCTACCCACTGGTCTGGCTTATGAAAAAGCATGTTTGATGCCAGACTGACCTTGCCTAGTCCTTGACACAGGGCAGCACCAAGGAGTTTTTACACTTAAGGTGACGTGGCAGTTTGCTGTCCCTCTTCCATGGCAGGTGGGTGCATTTGCAGTTTGGGGGACCAATCCTCATTCCCCTGCAGGTGCCATTCTGATCTTCTGCTGAGTATAACATTGTACATTGATCTAGCACTGGCTGTGCCTCAATACAATTTAATCTCCATGATTAATATATATAACAGCATTAAAAAAAAAATGTTGATGCTGTTATGTTTTTCATGATGTTTTCCAGTTTGCACCATATCGACATTAATCTATCTGTCTATTAACCACTTGTTTGAGAATTGAGGTAGTCGGCGTTGAAATCACTCTTAAGTTGGTCATCATGACAGACATTACTGGAGTCCCTGGGGGAGGACAGATGGGGAGGGTTAAAGAGAGGGTGGGAAGAGTGGGATGGCCCTGCTGGGTTCGATCCAGGAAGGGATTGGTGAAGGGGGTGGGGGGAAGGGGCGTTTGGATGGGAGAGTATGGAGTTTACTACAACAGTTTGTTTTCCTTGTTATAAACTTGTGACTTTGTCACAATATGTAATATATACAAATCCCTTGATGGGGAAGGCTGTTAAATTACCAAACCGCTCTCTGGCAGATATTCTTGCTTGCCCCCTTCACTGATTGTGTTCTGTGTATATTACTCTGGATTGCCTTGTTGTTGAACAGATATTTGACTGAAATATCTGCATATTCCTGTTGCCAAGGGACTCCTTAATGCTGGGACTGCATTGTCTAATGTAGTATATTTTAAAATGCCAATAAGGAAATACTACAAAATAAACAAAAAAGTTGGTCATCATACAGTAATTGAGTTTACTATTCACTCCAGCAGTTTTGCTTACACTTTTTCAACAGAAAGTTGTGATTTTGAGTTTCAAATGTGGTTTTCGTATCCTACCATTGGTGAAGACAGAGTACGAAAATAATACCTTTGGATGAGAAGATTGTTTGCACTTTGTGAGATCTTAGCCATTGCTGCATGCATTAAAAGAACCCCAAATCCTCAGGCATTACTGCATCTCTGACTTTTACCCACTGCCGTTCCACTGTCTCATTGTCCATTTTGAATTTGTAGACTTTTTAAAACGATATTTCTTTGTTGCCTTCCACGTATAATTACTTAAGACTAGAGGTTCACATTTCGGGCCAAATCAACAGGGCCGGACTGGCCGTAGCGGGCACCGGGCAATCCCCCGGTGGGCCGCACGGGTGGGGGCCCGTTTTGGGCAACTCGGGGGCCGTTTTTGTCACAGGGCCATTGAAAAGATCTGAGAATAAGGATGTCCACTCTTCTTTAAGTTAAAAGAATAACTTTATTCCAGATCCACAGCAATACATCCATAGCCGAGCAGTCCAGGGCAACGGCTCACAGTAACGGTTCTAACCGTCCTGAGAATACCGAGTAGAACGTTCGCCACGTTCCACCGGTGTTCCAGTGGCAGGGGTGGGTAGAAGAAACCAATATGTACTAATTACAACACATCTTCCCCCCACAACACATTTTGAACACAATAAGATTAATACATAACAAAGTCTTTTTGCCAACTTGGGTTGGAATGCACCCTTTTAGTGCACATCCTAGAATCAAGGTTGGTACCCTGATGGTTGCTGTCAAATCTCATATTGCTTCCCTGTTGAGTTACATCATCACTTCTGTCATGGACTATTCTATCCATGCTCCAATACTGTCCATCATCAAGTTTCACTACATTCTTAAAAACTTTGCTTATTACCTTTTTTCCAGAGAATTTAGAACACCCTGCCTTTACAAAATCAGGTAACTTTACACTTACCACATCCCCTACTTCAAAAACCCTAGCAGGTCTCCGTATTCTTTCGTTGTACCTTTCTACATATTTTCCTTGATTGATATGTATCTTTTCCATGATCTTACTTCTACTCACCTCCTCTTCTCTTCCCCCAACAAGCCACAACGGGCCTAATTTAGTGCCCGGCTCTCTACCTTTCAGAGATTTGAATGGTGACACTCCCGTGACAGAATGAGGGGTGATAAGATAAGACCAAATCATGTCCTCCAGTGCCTTTCTCACATTGCTGCCATTTTTCACATTGAGTTGTATGCAATCTTTAATCATGCGATTTATGCGCTCTACCAACCCATTCGCTCTAGGGCAGTACAACGGTGTGAGCTGATGTTTGACTGAAAACTTGTGTAGGAACTCTTTCATACATGCAGAGGTAAACTGTACCCCATTATCTGTGACCAAGATCTGTGGTACTCCCTCTGTGCGAAATACCTCTTGGAGAAAACTTATTACACATTCAGTAGTGATGTTTTCAACTACCTTTACAATTATCCATTTGGAATGGTAGTCCACTAACATAATGATAAATCTACCTCCTAGGCCATTTACATTTAATGGACCTACTATATCCATAGCAATTTTTACCCAAGGAGCGGTCGGAACCTCCACCGCAACTATTTTCCCTTTGCTTACAACTTTGCTCTTGTCGCTCATCGCACACGGTATGCACTCTCTTATTCCTCTCTCCACCATGCTGTCCATTTTCGGCCACCAATAGTGTAAACGAATCTTACTTTTAGTTTTACTGCAACCTAAGTGGCCCTCATGTGCTAAGTGCAATACTTTCTCTCTCATGCCCTCTGGTGGTACCAGTTTGTTCCCTCGGTAAATGTTATTACCTAGTATGTGTAACTCATTTCTCACCTCCCAAAACACTTCTTCGCCCTTTTTCAACATCTTTTGACTGCATGGCCATCCTTCTTGGATTAATTCTTTTACCCTGAAGAATAGTTCATCTTTAGCTATTGCCTATTCCCATTCTATCTCTTCCAAGCCATCAGAGATAGTGGAAACTACAATTTCATTTCCAGATTCTTCTTCACTTTCTTGCCTTTTAAGCGGTAACCTAGACAGACAATCCGCGGCTTGATTCTTCTCTCCCGGTATGTACACTACTTCAAAATTGTACCCCTGTAGGCCAAGGAACCATTTTGAAATACGGGGAGTTGTCCTATCTATACTTTTAGATGTAAAAATACTCACTAGGGGTTTGTGATCTGTCCTTACCTTAAATGGTATGCCCCATACAAACGTTCTAAAGTGCAAAATAGCCCAATAGCATGCTAATGCCTCCCTTTCAATTACTGAATAACGTGATTCAGCCTCTGTCAAAGCCCTTGAAGCAAACGCCACTATTTTCTCTCCACTTTCAGTTATTTGGCTTAGAGCGGCTCCCACCCCTTTCAAACTCGCGTCAGTAGTAACTATAGTGCATTTGCTAGTGTCAAAACATCCTAGGAATGGTGCCTCTGATATCCCATCTTTAATCATTTTGAAAGCTTCTTTGCATTTACCATCCCACTCAAATTTTGTACCTTTCTTAAGTAAGCATCTCAAAGGGTAAGTCGTGTCTGCAAAATTCTTTATGAACTTTGAATAATATTCTGAAAGTCCCAAGAAGGACTTAACTTCTTCCTTGCTAGTGGGACATGGTGCTAGTTTGATAGCATCTATCAAGTTCGTTTTCGGCTTGATTCCTTCCTGTGAAATTATGTGCCCTAAATAGGTAACTGACCGGACCCCAATCTGGCATTTTTCCTTCTTCAAGGTAAGTCCTGCTTCCCTCAGCCTGCTTAGTACCAACCGCAATATATCATTATGTTCCATTCCATTCTTACCATACACCAACAGGTCGTCTTGGAAACATAAGACTTGTTTCAACCCCTTCAAGATGTTCTGCATTGCCCTCTGGAAAACCGCCGCCGCTGAGGCCAAGCCAAACGGCATCCTACAAAATTGGAATGCTCCAAACGGCGTTATAAACGTGGTGAGAGCTTTACTATCAGGGTGTAGTCTTATTTGATGGTAAGCTGAAGACAGATCAATTACCGAAAAAATCTCAGCCCCATTTATCTGATTTAGCATGTCATTAATGTTGGGTAATGGATACCTATCAACCCATATATTCTTATTCAATTCTCTCAAATCAATGCATAACCTGATGTTCTTGGTATTCCCTTTGGCCGTGATAACTATGGGTGCAACCCACTCAGCACATTCTACTGGCTCTATAACCCCTTGACTTAGGAGTTTATCAAGTTCCTCTCTCAATGGTTCTTTCATTAAGATAGGAATGTTCCTACATTTGTGAGCTACTGGCTTAGCTTCTGCCTTCAATTTTATCTTATGTTGGTAATCCTTCATACACCCTAACTGTTCTTTGAAAATCTCTGGGAACTCCTCACAAATCTCTACTCCACACACACTCCTTTCCACAAGCATGACTGGTGTTACAGCACTGGAATCCAACTTCATTCCCAAATCCTTCAGGTGACCCCAACCCAACAAATTTGCCCCTTCCCTTGCGATGTATACTTTACCCACTGTACTCCTGTCCTTAAAAGTTATTTTCATAATGGCTACACCATCTAGTGGGATAGGATCCTTATTATACCCCACTGGTATTACATCAGGAGTGTGCAACCTAATTTCTTCTTCTTTGAATCTCTTCCTGAATGTTTCACTGTTCATAAACGTGAATGGTGAGCATGAATCTGCAAACATCTCTACCTTTTCTCCATCCAGCCCTATTTCACATTTAGGTAACTCAATATGGTTCACACTACTTCCATCCAAACTTCTCACTTGTAACACAAAACTCCTTCTCTGTCCTTCTCCATACTCCACACTGTTCACTGCTCTACTTGACATAACTTTACACGCTCTAGCAAAATGCCCCTTCCGGTTACAATTCCTGCACGTTGCTGTCCTTGCAAAACAATTCTCACTGTTAGCCAGGTGACTACTACTTCCACATCTGTAACATTTTAACCTGTTCTCACTGTATATTCTCTCTTTGTTAGCTACTTCCTTCCCTTCTTTTTTCTTCATATTCTTTATGGCACACACTTCCTTTAATTCCTCACCTATTTCCTTCACAGTGTTGTCTCCTGTGACATTCATCTCCTTCGTACATTCTGCTGTGTGCTCCACACTCTTGGCAATATCAATAGCCATCTTCAAATCTGGATTTCCCACTAATAATTTTCCCTGAATCTTCTTATTATTTGTACAACGTACAAGTTGGTCACGTATCAAAGATTCTGTCAAATCATTAAATTCACAAGTATTTGCCATACCTCTTAAACTCGCAACATAGTTCCCTACTTTCTCATTTTTTCCTTGTACTCTTCCATAGAATTTATGTCTCTCCAGAACCACGTTAATTTTGTCAGCAAATCGAAGCTCTAGTTTCCTCATACTCCTTTCATACACATCTTCCCTCTCTCCATCTTCTTCCTCTTCCTCCACTTCTGGCAAGCTGTCAAATATTTTCCTTCCCTCTCCACCCAAATTATGTAATAAAATATGCTGTCTTCTTATTGCTGAAACCCCACTTGCTCCTATTGCTATGAGATAGGATTCAAAACTCTTTTTCCATTCCTTCCATGTTACTAATGGTTCTCCTGCCTCAGACAAAAAAGGTGTAGGTTGTAACATACTTGCTGCCGCCATGTTCTCACCTGTAACACACGCTCACTTTTAATACCAACAATTTCCACTCTTACTCCCTATAATTTTCCCTCACACACTCCAAAAAAAACAACAATATTAATATTTTACTACAATTCTTCACCAATTTAAAATTTTCCTACAGTCTGAGTCTCCAGGTACGCTCTTCCCCTCCGTATTCTCAAAATACTCTCTCTTACTTCATAAAGTCTCGCAAAACACCTCCAATAAGTATTCTCCAGACTATACTGTCGGTTTTCCTTTAAAATACTGATGTCCACCCTTCTTTACTAACGAGCAATTCACTGCGGCAGCCTTCCTTTACACCGCTTGCAGTTCTCTAAGTTTCCTTACTCAAATCTTCTCATGTGTCCTTACTTCACTTCTTCTCCATTTCTTGACACACAGTTTCCTGTCGGCTCCTTTGTCCTCTGCGACGATCCGTCTGCCTTCTCCTCAGATTCACTCTGCTCAAGTCCGTTGTTTTCCGTTGTACTCCGCACAGCGCATGTGCTTAAAACGCTACTTCAGTTTCACGTCCGTGTCTCCCTTTTCCTGTCAGCAACTCCTCCCTCACTGCGCAGGTCTCCTCAGTGCCGCTTCACCCACAATGCGCATGTGTATTACCAGACACTTCCTCAATTCAACATCCGTGTCCTCTAAATTCCGTCAGCGAAGCACCCGCCTCTCACTCCAGAATGAATGCTACCAGACACTTCCTCAATTCAACATCCGTGTCCTCTTAATTTCGTCAGCAAAGCACTCGCCTCTCACTCCGGAATGAATTCTCCACTGTCTCTTCAGACCATGCACAGTAAGTCTTCCTTCACTGTTTCTCTTCCTCTCGCTATTTTCCGTTATTCTTCTGCTCCGGCCACACATGGAGGGAATGTAAAGCGTCGTCCTCCCCACGATTCTCGTCGCCAATGAAAAGATCTGAGAATAAGGATGTCCACTCTTCTTTAAGTTAAAAGAATAACTTTATTCCAGATCCACAGCAATACATCCATAGCCGGGCAGTCCAGGGCAACGGCTCACAGTAACGGTTCTAACCGTCATGAGAATACCGAGTAGAACGTTCGCCACGTTCCACCAGTGTTCCAGTGGTAGGGGTGGGTGGAAGAAACCAATATGTACTAATTACAACAGCCATTTTTGCAGTATAGCTGCAAAATCGGCCCTGTAACAAAATAGGCTGAAAACCGGCCCTGGCAAAGAGCTCAGCGGCACCCCCAAACCCCCGGGGAGGGGCCGGCCGAGCACTTTGCCAGGGCCGGTTGTGGTTCCCAGTCTGGCCCTACACATCAATGCTGTAAAAGCCAGTGCTGGGCTGGCATCTTGTCCTGATCCCTCTTAACATTCCCCAACACTCCCACATCAAGAAATGTGCCTTTCAGGAGAGCCCTGGCTTACTATCACTCCTGTGGCCATGCATGATTTGCATCCTAGAAATGTGTGCTTTTAGTATTACTGGTCACTAATATAATTGCTGACCCATTGTATAAACTTATGCCTAGGGGACAAGTTCTTAAAAAATGTGGCATAACTAACTAAAACAGTATGCAAGTGATATTGTGGTGTGTAACATCATTGTGCATAATGTGCTATGCAAACAAATGATGCAAATCGGTCTTAACCCTGCTCCTCATGGGAACAGTTCAGCCCAAACTGCCAAGCCAGGTCCTCCCTGGATTGGAAACAAGCATCCTGTGGCCAGGTTCAGGGTATTACCCCTCATCAGCCAGGCTAGCTTGAATCCAGTAACACAGTGAGCAGTGTGCATGACATCGTATGTGGCATCACAGGAAGGGGCATTTATAAAAAATAAAAATTTTAAGTGGGTATTTGTTTGGCTGTTCATGTAAATATTCACACAGGCTGATACAGCTGACATTTTTACAGTGCATGCGCTTGTATATAGGGTTTGAACAAAGTCAATAGCTTGTTTCCAAATCGTAGTTTCTCTTAAATGCTTGTGAAGTGATTAGCTGTGCCCATTTGTTTTCCCTCCACTTCTCTGGCATTTAGGTGTGAGGCTGAAGATAGCTCCCAGACAGGATTGTACTGTCGCAAAAGGAGAGCTGCTGGCCTTTAAATCAGCCTTTGTCTTGGGTCCAACTGGAGGGGGAAATAAAAAAGCCCCTCAGATGTCTGCATGTTGTTGCTTGGCGGAAAGCAGTAACAAGCATTGGCATAGCCAATAGGTCTCGCTTTTCGGACCTTATAAGTGTTTATCCAGAATCAACAAAGCCAGTGTACAGTAATTCAAAACAAGGGGCACTGTAGTTAATGCAATACAGTAATCAAAAGAGCACAGAGCCACAGATTCCCTATGAACCGTTATGTTCATGAAAAGAGAGTGGGCCACTATGGAACACTACCCAGTGGGTATAAAAAGCCCTCACTCGCCAACCTGGTTGGTGACATGCTTCATCATTGGGCTTCCACTGGGACGACCGAATGTCATCCCAGTGTGCTGCGACGCCAGGTTACTGCGGAGCGGGGTTTGTTGTGTGGGGAAAGTGAATTTAAAATATCCAATTGAGTCAAAAAGAAACTTTAATGATTTTGCTTAATTGGAAAGGAGTAAAAAGGAGTGAGGGTCAAAAAAATAAAAGACCTGGTTCACTCCGTGGCGGTCAACATGTTTCTGCCTCTAAGAGTGTAAATCGGGCATTCTTCAGGACCAGAGTGGGATGTGCGGAGCCCCGGCGGTGTGAACACACTAAGGTCCACCCTACCGTGGGCTGCTATGTGAAAATCAAAAAAAACACTAAATAGTGTAAACTCCGCCAGATAATGTAATTAATTATGGGGAGAGGAACGAGTTTACTAGAGAGGCCAGTCCGTTAAATGCCTCATGGATCCCGGGAGGGGGGTGGGAGGGGGGTGGGAGCAAATTGGCACACCGCCCTTGCTGCTCTACACCCGTGAAAAGCCTACACAGCCTCTTGCTGCCGGGTCCGGATAAGTGTTTAGCCAGAGATATTGGCTTTGCCAATGTCTTTAAGCTATGTTGTAGAGGATTGAGGCTACTATGCAGCATGTTCAAAAGTTATAATAAAAAAATGCCATGCCGACGCGTTTCGAGGCAAGAACGCCTCTTCTTCATGGGCTTAATAAAACAGCCAGTCACACTCCACTTCAAATCAATGCGTTTTTATTTAGAAACGCCCCCAGTGGGCTTGGCTTTGTGCAGTCTTCATTTTACAAGGCATTATGGGAAGAGTAGTCCCTGAAGTGCATATACATTACCTTGGTAGGTTGAATGTCCCGTTTTTAATTTAAAACTATTATAATCCTTAGTAGGTAGGCAGAATCCAGGCAAGCTTGTGTGTGCAAAGAAGCGCTGAGCCAGGCGGAGAGAGCGTGTTTCTCCTCACAGCCTTCCACTTTTCATGGAATGGTGCTTCTTTCCACGGCAGGCCGCCGTGCAATAATTTTGTTTATCAAGATGCCCCAGCATTTGAAAGGTCACTCGACAGCACCATACGGTGTCCGTGAACCTCTCTGCAGCTTGCCTCTCATGTGCCCTATTGTGTCTCCATGCCGACGCGTTTCGAGGCAAGAACGCCTCTTCTTCATGGGCTTAAAATAACAGGCAGTCACACTCCACTTCAAATCAATGCGCCCCCAGTGGGCTTGGCTTTGTGCAGTCTTCATTTTGCAAGGCATTATGGGAAGAGCAGTCCCTGAAGTGCATATTCATTACCTTGGTAGGTTGAATGTCCCGTTTTTAATTTAAAACTATTATAATCCTTAGTAGGTAGGCAGAATCCAGTCAAGCTTGTGTGTGCGCAAAGAAGCACTGTGCCAGGCGGAGAGAGCATGTTTCTCCCCACAGCCTTCCACTTTTCATGGAATGGCGCCGCCGTGCAATCATTTTGTTTATCAAGATGCCCCAGCATTTGAAAGGTCACTCAACAGCACTATATATATATAGATATCCAAGAAGACATTATGTACAACTTAACAACCCAATTAAAAAAGAATTACCTTAAAAAATGTATTCTAGTTTTTTGTCCTTGCAATTCTAGCAATTTCTTCCTGCCTGTTCTAATGCTTGTTTTTTATAGTTTTATTTTTTTGTTATTGAGGGGACATAAACAATGGGAGGGTGGAGGCTGGGAAATAGTACCTGATTTACAACATGAGCAGCAGACAGACTTTAGCAGAGAATCAACAGATGGCAGATTCAGAGGGAACACTGAGGTGGTGCTGAGTGGTGCTGAGGAGCTGGTGTGCTGATGCGGAGTGATGCTCAGGTGATGCTAAATGATACTCAGGTGGGGCTGAATTATGGTGAATAGTGCTGAAGTGGCGGTGTGCTGGTGCAGAGGTGGTGCTGAGGTGCTGCTGAGTCAAGCTGAGGTGGTGGTGCTGCACTGGTGCTCAAGTGGTGCTGAGTAATGCTGAGTTGGTGCTGTTCTGAGGTGATACTGTACTGATGCGACGGTAGTGCTGTGCAAATGCTGAATCGGTGCTGCATTAGTGCTAAATTGATGCTGAGGTGTGGCTGCGTTAATGGTGGGGCTGTGCTGATGCGTAGATGCTTCTCTGCTGATGCTGAGATGCTGCTGTGCTCATGTTGAGGTGGTGCTGCACTGGTGCTGCACAACTGACAGACCCCAATACTAGGATATGTTTGAAGGGTTTCAAGAATGATTTTACCTTTTGTACTATAGTCCACCCTGACACTTTCATGGTCCCTCACAACTCACCTTCACCTCCATCTCCTGTTTCTCCCATTTTTGTGGGATTGGTTTGATGCCTCAGTGAGGTTGTATGTCGTTACAACATGTGTCTTTACCACGCAATGCTTTCACCACACATTTCTCTTACCACCCAAGTCTTTATATATAGACACAAACCAGGCAGCACTTCAATGAGCAGTGTATAATCCACAAGTAGGTTAAGGAGAGCCATCAGTGAGCAGTTGCACCAGAGCGAGAAGTGCCCTTCAGTGAGGAATGTCCCCAGTGCGTAGTACATAGTCCACAATTGTTGTCCAATGAAGAGAGCCCTTGGTGAGCAGCTGCCCAAGAGTACCACCAGAGATAAGTGCCCCTCAGTAAGTAGTGCCACCCACGAGGAGCATCTTCCCTCAGAGGAGTACCCTTCAGCAAGGAGTGTCATCAGTGAGTACATTTCAATAAACAGTGCCCTTCAGTGAGTAGCGACCCTCTGTGAGAAGTGCCAGCAGTGAAGAGTGCTATCAGCAAGGAGGTCCACCAACGAGGAGGGCCACCAAAGGATCCTCTTCCCAGTGAGGAGTACCCTTTAGTGAAGCCTGTCCCTCCCCAGTGAGGGCAGCCCACTGATCCCATCTTCCACCACACTGGTGGTTGAAGGAGGTTTGTGGCCTGCAGCCCCATAGGGCCGCAGAGCTTGTGGACATCTTGTAATGCATGTTTACTGTGCCTTCAGGGGCAAGTTCGGGGTTGTACCCCTATTCATTGAATAGAGGTTGCAGTGTAACGGCCTGAGCTGCAGACTTCAAAACTAAGAAACAAGTTCGGAGTCTCAGCTGCAGCTCAACATCCAGTGATTCTGGGCAAATCACTTAATTTCTCTGTACCTGTGTTCTTCCAAAAAAAGGAAAGTGACTATGTGTAATGGAACCGGAGCTTATGTAAACCGGGCAGCCCCTTGCTTGACGCGGGAGAACGTGCTCACCATCCCAGTGGTTTCTCCGTGTCTGCAGTCACAACGTTTTTGATTTTTATCCAAGTGAAGACTGCAGGCTCTGATCGATTTCAGACTTACAAGAACTCAGAGCCCATAGGAAACATGGCTTTGAGGTCTAAGGGGGCTAAAGTGATGTCCCCTTTTAACAAGTGGCTGTGACCCTTTCTGCGAGTTTGAGTGTGGTGGGGCGTCTTGGTGTGTGTGCTCGGATGTGCCTGCGTTTACGTGTGAGTGTGCTATTGTGTGCATGTCTAAATTCGTGTACGTGTGTTTCTCTGTATGTGTCTGCGTGCGTGTTTGCACCATTTTGCGCGTGTGCGTGCGTATGTGTGTGTTGAGCTGAAAAACGGTTTCCAATCTCAATGTGCGATTTATTTTAAAATGGTCGAGATTTGACTGGCTGCAGTGAACCCCGAGGCTTTCACATATAGAGCAGAAAGGCTGACTCACTGGGCGCATATTTTAACAAAGTATTCGAAGGCCAGTCCAGTTTGCAAAAAGGCAGCGTGTTATGTAATTTTACCACCCTCTTTTTATAAATCCACAATATCTGCCTGCGCAAACACACAACCCGGACCTCGCATCATGTATGCGTCTTGTGTAATTGCACACATGACAATTCACAGTAATAAATATCAGCAGATTTGGAAAAACACCACATTTTTGTTCTTGAAAAAGCCAACTGAAAAAAAAACGTTTCTAATTCAGTACAAAGCTTCAAACACTGCGGAGCCGAGGAATTCATGGCTTGTGCGCAGAAAATATTCATGCTGGAAACTTTAAAAAAAGGCTGGGCCGAGATGAAAAGCGCATTGTCCTGAGTTGTAATGTTGCAGCTTTCTGTTTTTTTACTATAAATCGCAGGTAGCGGTATGCTGTGCACACGGTACACACTAGAAGCTCAAGCTCCCTTTTTCGACGCAAATGTAATCATTTTTGCAACAAATACCTTCCCCTTGCTGAAAGGAAGAAACGGTACAAGCGGAGTTTGCCGAGTGATCATAGGGTAGCATAAAAGCGATAGCATCAGCGCGTGGCTTTTGTTTCCAAGTTTGAGGCATGACTTTACAAGCAAGGGTTTGCCTGTGCCGCCTCTCCAGAGCACCCTGCCAATAAACAGTGTCAGTTTCAAAGAAACAGAGAGACAAGCGCTGCCACGCGGCGCAAAAGCGACTGTAACCTGATCCAGAACAGATGGCACCCTGCACGCCACTGCTTGCTCCCGAGACCCCTAGGCCATGGGAGTGAAAGTTTTAAGGAAAGGTGGGACTTGCACCCATATTTGGCCATTTGCGTGCTTTCAATTATTGAAAGCCACACGCAAAGGCCAATGGGATGTGTGGGAGAGGAGGCAGACCCACACGGAGAAGGCTCTTGGAAGTCTGAAGTGATTCCAAGAGCCCTCTCCCAGCGCATCGCATGCGCGCTGCGCTAGGCGAGACCTAAAAAGTGCAGGCACTGCAGAATGTATCCTGCTGTCAGAAAATTACGCTGGGACGAGTTCAGCTTACTTCACTGGTTCCCAGTGCTTAATTTGAGCTGCTAGTTTTTGATGCTCAGCACCAGTACTTAATCAACAACTCCGGCTCTTTTCCATGAGCACCAGTTAAGGACACATTAATTTACGAGGAGATTAAGTAATTTGCCAAGAATCACAGGATGTTGAGCCAATGCAGAGATTCAAACCTGCTTCCCCAGCTCCAGAGTCGACAGCTCTGGCTATCATTTTCATGGTTAGTAGTTGGTTCCATTTTAGGCGATTTTAACAGGAGAAATGGGCTTGTGCAAGCAGCCTCCTGATGATAGCCCCAGCACTTTATTTTTTTAAAATACAAATTAACCTTTGCTGGTGCCAAACTTAGCAGGGAGTAGGGTGTCCACCCTGTTAAAATAGTGGTTAACTGCCGTATGCCTACGTGTACCTCTGACTTGTGTCCTGCTTATGCCACACAATTGCCTCCTGCGAAGTACAACCTGCTGCCAACAACATCCTTGTCCTTGCAATCTCTCACTCTGACCCTCTAAATGGTAGAGAATGTAATTGCCTTCAACACAAACCCATCCTTTCAGACTACTTAACTTAGATGGGCTAGGTGGACATATCATAGTTAACCACCTATTCATTGAGATGGTTCACAGCACTGTTTTTTCAGACTTCTATCTCAACTATTTAGTCTGCTTCCTCCTGTAACATAACCACCATCTGTTCCGTTTATGCTATATGTAAAATCCCCGTCCTCCTGTCTGCCTAGACATGCTAAGTAAGGTATTAAAATAAATATGCATTTATTACACATTGCATCCATGTCAGGCATAGATGCTATGAAAAGTATTGATTCTTTCATTCCCCAATATGAAAACATTTGAATTCAAATGTAACACCCCTAAAAATAATGAACCTCACTTGCAGTTTTTTAAATCGATAGCTAGTACCTGCTGACATAAAGGTATGATTTTCACATGTAAAACCGATTTAAATGTCAAAGTTCACTTTCTCCTGTGGGGAGGTCAGAAGGTGGACGTTTCTTTTAGAGTATGTAAAGGTGTAAGCGCTGGCAAAATGGATGAAAGCGGTTTGTGATGGCAGAGGCGGGGGAGTCATTAAAAAGTTTAGAACACCCTCAAAGAAGGAACTTTATGGGTATTCACTATCATTTTCTTTGCTTCCCATCCTGAAAACACACTAAAGAGTAAGTGCACCTGCAAAAGATAAGCGTACGTTTTCTCCAAGTGGGATGGGGGATGGAACACAACTATAATGGATTAGTAGAACGAAGAATTCTTCCACCGGAAATAAGAAAACAGTGGAGAAAAATCCCATAAATGGTGCATAGTACTGCGACCGTAGATGCCGATTGATCATCTGTGCACATTCCTCCTGGTGTAGACTTGGGGGGCGGGGGGGGGGGGGGGGCGGGGGTTGCGGAGGAGTGGGTCGCCTAATGTGCTCCAGGAAATCTAGAAAAGCTACAGATTCCCAAGACTATGCCAGTGCTCTACATGAATAATGGGAAGTCGGAAATCCCAAGTGGTGTAAGCATCAGCGTCTGCTGAGACATCGTATGCTTTGCGAATTATCCCCAATATGGTTTGGTTAATAAAAATAAACTAACGTTTTAATAAAGATCTTTGGGTGCGCATGAAGACAAAATATTGCAGCTCATAAGTCACAGATGTGTTCTCACTTAGCCAAATAATTTATATACTGTTTCGTGTGAGCGTGATAGACTAAATTATGCATTACAGAATCAAATACAAGTTAGAATTTATATTCACATAAACAGATGCTTAATGTTGAGTGCAGGAAAATAACAATAAAAATACAGAAACAATTTGAACGGTAATGGGAATCTTGAAGAAATGTGAAGAGTTGAAAAGGACATGGAAGGAGGGTGTCTTATGAAATTTAAAACCCCTAGAACATACTGCTGATTAAACGTTTTAATAGTTGTTGATTTTAACAGTTGCTAACATTGTATCTCCTCGAATTACATCCACTGACATTTGTGTTGCTGGAACATGAACTACCTTGATAAAACAAGAGACAAGAGGCGTTTGGAAAAACAGGAACAGTTAGTTTAATTAAACAATGCGGCCAGGGGCACAGTCTCAGGTTCTGAGGACTGTCTCAATTTACAATTGGTCTAACATTGACTTTTATACAGTTCATTGAATGCAATAAAATTTTTCCAGCAAACCTTTTTAGGTCGAGCCTAGAGCCAGTACACATTCGCTGCTCGCTCTGCAAGGCATGCAGTGTTGGAGTATGCCCTGGAAGTCCCGCCCACTCTCCGCCCATATTTGTCATTGGCTAGTGTCATTATCCTTCATAAATGCTGGCTTCTGATTCGTAAATAGGCTTATTAGTCCCTCCATGGTACCGCCTTTTCTGCATTTGTTACCTCCCATAACGACTGAACCTTTTACTTGACTTGTTAAATGGTCGGCGTTATAAGGCGGTGAGCACTATTGTCTTTTGACTAATGGGGATATGCATGCCAAGGCCAGTGAATATCTGTTAAACATGCTTAACTGAGGCCCCTCATCACATTGTGAAGATTGGGGCATCATTTTACGTCATGCCACTGGAGTTGCACAGAGTCGGCTATGTTGTGCTCTAATGGTTTGAAGACTCTATGGTGGTATGGGGCAAGACTGTCTCTGCTTCATGATGCCCTGCAGTGATGCTCTCCAAACAGAGAGTAGAGCCTCCTAGGTGTGTGGTGAGCAGCGGTCTATCAAGCTGCACCTCTCAGTCATATTCCTGCCAGTTTTCCAAACAGTAGCGTATCCTTTCTCTGTTAAAGGACAGAAGCGCCAAGTACGCACACAGTCTCCAGTGCCCTGGCGGCACATATTCTACCTCAAGACAGGGCACTGCACAGGCTTGTATGTGTCCTTCAGGGAGTGTGTGCTGAAGTTGTTGTTGGGTTCCCCCTTTTGCTTTCAGAACGTACGCCCTCTCGAATTTCTGTGCCCCATTGTGTGGTGGTGCTGCATTTGTGAAAACATTTCATAAACTTGGCCAATCCCAGCGAAGTGCCACCCGTGACTCATGTTATTCTGATGCGGTATCTATCCTTGGGATGATTCTGGTCCAGTTACCAACAACACCGCATCCAGCAGCAACGCAAAGGTCACGGTATGTAGAAGGAGAGATCAGGTCCACACAAAATCACATATGGCAGCTGGAAGAGGGTCCAAAGTGATTCTAGCCATGATGCATCAATTGAGCAGAGAAAGCGTTACGAGTGACCCACGTAGCGATGCATGAGGCATGTTTGTTAGGCCTGTCCACCAGTCTGTATAGCCAGGGCATAAAAACCGCACCCGATAGGTATCCCTTTCGATGCCCCCTTTTAAAAACTGCCAGTGCTCAGCACTGGCGGAACCCGTCCCACTTAAAGCCCTGGACGATGCGTTCTGTTGAATGGATTTCTTTCACCTTAATATTTAATTTTAGCTTCTATGTGGTACATGAAGTACATGAGTAGACTTAACAATCGTGCAATTACGATGAGATGCTCCCATATGTTCCATGAATAAGTGAAAATGTAAACAGAACTAGTTTTTCTAAAACAGTGGTGTAAATAAAAAGAACGCAAATTCATTTTACAATTCATATGTGATCCATTTGGTTGGAGCAATACTTACATGTTGCTTCGTGTTGCTGAAACTAATTACATTCACTTTTGTCTGAGTTAATCATTGGCTGCCATTCATTGAATTAAGCCACTCAAAGAAAGGCGTTGTTCAGGCTGAGGAGTGAGTGAGATGAGTCTTATTTTTTTCAAGGCTTTTTCTACATGTCATTTCTGTGCACAGATTGCTTCAGTATTTTGTAGGAGCACTGGTCCCTCTCAAAAGAATGTATAGTCAATAGATTTTTATATAGAGATACAATGATATCTATCTATGGCTTTCCAACTGGACGTAATCATTTAATGTAAGTAGTTAAAAGAAAAACATACAAGTCAGAATATAAACAACATGTGAAACAAAAAGGGGAACTCGGTCAATTGTTTAATCGTGGCCAAAAATACAACAGTTAGGCCAACATAAATTTAATTAAAGTACTCAGGCACAGCATGATAAATGATACAGGTTGTGTTAGAGTATGTGAAGTCGACGATGTTTCGATCCTTTAATGCAATTCCAGGATCATCTTCAGGACAGGACAAGTAAAGCCTGAGACAAATGCCTGTCAGAGTCTGAAAAGAGGGAGGTGGGGGGGGGGGGGGGAGAAAGAAAAAGGAAGGGGAGGGAAATGACAAGGGGATATATTAGTAAAATTGAGCGCATCAACTTTGGGAATTATCTAGATTGGTTCAAGTGTACATCATGCCTTTGGAGTGGGCTATGGGGCATTATAATGCTCGGGGCTACTGTGTGTTCACGTGATGTGAATCTAGGAGAACGTGGGTCTGGGTATGCGGATTTAAACGTGAAAGCTGTAATGGTGAGGCACGTATTAACACATGCACATGCATAGTTTAAAGGAGAGGTGATGGAGATTGTAATGGCAGCAAGTGAGTACAACATAATATTTACCAAGACCTATAATGGAGTTCAAGGCGCGATAGCCATGTGTCTAATGAGAAGAAAGACAACGGTATCCAAGGAGCGGGTCTCAAAAAGGAGTCGGGTTGCTGTTTGCTGTCGATTATAGACATTGCTAGTCAACAATTTGAAGGAAGTTGCCTCTGAGGAAGAAGAAAGGGGTATGAGCACACCGAGCTGGAAAAGGAATGTTACGTGTGCTGGGGAGCTGGCCAGCTACATACCCTAGATGGGGGTTTATTCCGATAGACCCGGAGAGGGAGTGGATGCTTCGGGGTCGAGAGCCCGCTGTGAAGAAAGGAGGGTGAAGGGTGTTAGAACTTGCATGGCGAGTTTACATCGGGAGGAAGACCAGTGTGCGTTGAGAGTCTTACCTGGGGTTTAGAGGGACCAAAGGTGGCCGCAATGGATACGGCAGCTCGGAAGTGCGGTAGTTTTAGTTGTGACTGCGATGGTCAGGTCGATAGCAGCGTTAGAGCGATGTGGCCTGTGATGGCCTGATGACGCAAGAGTGTAGTGTGTCTGAACCACTGTGAGGCCGTTCGCCCATATTGGAATTGGGATAGTGGATGTGTTTGTGTTAAGGTAAAAAAGCCAATAATATGAAATGGAAGAAGGATTAATAGGTGAAGAAAAAGAATGGTCATTGTTTGGGACAGCAAAAATAAATCAAACCATACTGCTGAGCAAAATATACGCAATACTAGAGTAACATCCAATTCAGTCATAGTACATGGATACAACTCAGGCACTTCGCCCATTCTTTGAAGAATAGAAACTCATAGTTGGGGGAGATGTTACATTGAAAACAAAGAATAGATTGCTTCAGTGGCATGTTCTGATCAGAGGCACTACTGTAGGCACTTGTGGGCAGTGTAAAGGCCCACAGTGCCTGCAGAAACCAGACTGCTCCACCACCGACAAGGAACCTGTACTATGCGCATGCATATTTGGTCGACCAAACCAACCTTGAAGAATTTGTAGCATGGAGGCACGCTGCCCTGGAGTTTGTGTCCCTAGCTGTTCATGGTTGGATTGGGATCAAAACTAGGGCCGTGCACCCTGAAAAAAGTGTCCCACATTTGAGGATTGCGCCGTTTCGGAAAACACTGCTTCAGTGTTTTAAGTACTATAAAAAAAGGAGGACAGGTGGTTCTCTAAATGAGGCATGTTTTCTTAAGTTCACTGAGATGAGAAAAGAAATGCAAATGTTACTAGAATTCTTTGTGCGCGGATTATTTCACAGTAGTGAACTGAACCTAAATATAAGTGTGGCCACTTCTGCTCAGGCCTCCTGCCCCTGCTCAATCTGTTTACATTAGTGAGCCGGCCCAGCGAGAGACTGAGAATTACACCTCCGCCCCTTGGTAAAATGGAGGTAAGTGAGAAGAGAGGCCCGTCTGCCTCTGTGAAGGCCGCTCAGGCCCTAGCAGGCCACTGCGGGATTGGAACAGTAAAGACACAGCCTAAATTGACCACCACGCTGCCCAAAAATGCGGCCCACAGCTGCAACTCAGATACCTGCCCATTGCCTAGGGTGACTAGACGTCCCGGATTTTCCCAGGCGGTCCCAGTTTTTGGAGAAGCGTCACAACGCTTTCACACCAAATTAAAAAAAATGTCCTGGTTTTTGTGTAATGCCTGGGTGAATCAGAGAAATGTCCAGTTTTTTTGTTTAGTGCCTGGGTTAAGCATACGCACTGGAACCCTTGTTGCAGAAAGAGAAGTGATGTCATGACATCCCTTTGGTGAGCGTTGTAGCACGAAGGGAGATCCATTAAAAACTGAAATTTTCTCTCTGGATTTCTCTTCTCTTTCTACAAAGGCTAGCCTCCAGTGCGACCCTGCTCTGCCTTTTAAAGCGAGCAAGCCAGCGTGCGGACTGCAGCAGTATCAAGCACCAGCCAACAGCGAAAGGGTCTTGGAGTAGAACCGACCTGCCTGACTCTTCCCCAACAGTACCAGCAAGTCAGGACCCTGCCTCCACATCAGAGATGCTCCATCCAGTATCATTCAGCAGCCACAGGAGACTTGCCCTTCCGGCCTGCAAGCCAGCACAATACTTGCAGTGTTAGTTTTTAAATCTCTATGTGCCATTTTCTGTTTGTTGGCTGGCTGTTTTATCCTTCTCCCCCCAAAATACCAGACATGTGTTATAATTTTAGTCCCAATTTTAAATAACCCTCCCACTGGACCATGCGGGTTGGCAACACTAGGCTATAGTAACGTGGTTTACAATGGACTCCCAAAAATACAATACAACCAGGTGACCAAACTCCTGATGAACCTGAAAAGGGGTGAACAGTTACAATCAGACTTGAAAGTTGTACATTAGTGGCCATTACATGCAAGCATCAAGTTAAAAGTACTCTACACTTGCACAAGAATGCTGGGGGATGCTCTGACCCACTTTAGGTGGGAGAGCCCAACCACAAGTGCTCCAGGAGATACATTTGAACGGTTTTGAGGTGACGGAGGTGAGGTGTGAGAGGGTGAGGTTTGAATGAATTGCAGCCTGTCTGCTCACCTTCCTCTCATATGTTAGAGGGCGTATGTTAGAAGGCATGTGGAAGTGGGAATCACTAAAGAAATCTTTGGGAGGGGAGTCCAAATAAACAGTTTTTGGTTGTTAGACTGGTACCAATGTGATAATCTTTTCCCAGACAGTATTATCGTGTAAAAATAAAATATTTCAAGGAATGCCACAAACCTGTGCAGCTCAATTTGGCTTTTGTTGCTACATCATTTAGTCAACCCTACCACATAATTTAGTGCTCCCTGCCACATAATTTCAATGGCCCTGTATATTATATAGAGACCATTAATTATACAATCCTGTAAATGAGTGCATAGGAAATATTACGTAGGATGTGGGCTACAAGGTGTAGGAGCCACATGTCATCCATGCTGCTAGCTGTTGTATGTTAAGATTGTCTGGCCTGGAGAAACAAAGGGGCAGATTTGCTGAGTTTTCACGTTGCGCAGTAACCAAAGTTGCTCAGAGCTGTAGCTTTGCTGCTCTATCCCTAGCAGTGGCAAACATTAGACTGCCTTGCACCAGTGGACATGCAAGTGTGTGTGCATGTCAAGCATAGTACTGGAAGGGTGCCCTATCCAGTTCAAAATGATATGCTTTGACAAGGAAATTATTTTCCCACTGGACATTACCATCGAAATGGTTCCAAAGGAACCCCCATGGGCGCCCCCTTGATACAAAGTAGCATTTAGAGCTGTTTTACTTTATGGCCACTTTACAATGCAAATCAGGATTTAAGTTGGAAAGTAAAACCCAATTCAATTCTTTGGTTTGCGTCACCTTTGTGAAGTAAACATGTTGCAGTGCGTTAGAAAATCTGCCCCTACAAACGTAGAGTTTAAAACATAACACAGTGTTTTGGGTTGTCTATACTAATAAGAATGTATTACCCAAATAAGCCCTTGTTAGCAACTTTAGCATAATGAAGGTTGATGGGAAAACCACTATAAGATTCTAAACCTGTTCCTTGCAGTTTGTATGCATCTGGGTTTGTGAAGGAAGCAGCCATTGTAGTCCTTTTTCTATGTCTATGACAGCTGTCAAACAGTCCTACTATGTCAATGGTTGCTGCAAACTTTAGTCCTACTTCTATGTCCATGACCTGTCCCGTTGTGTTTTTTAGGTCTCGCCTGATCCAGCGCATGCGCTGGTCTGGCCGAGACATTTTGTGTACGGATTTTCAAAGTGCTGCCTGTGGCCTAAAGCTTGCGTGCATGTGAGCATGCATGCGCACAGCCGCCATGTGTCTTTCCTCCGCAGTGCTTGATCGCGTTGCGATCACTATCACTTTCGCGGGCAGCGCGGCCGTGTCACTTTTACGGCCAATGCTTGTTTATTATTTTCGTTCAGCAATGCTATGATTGATCTGTAGTAGGCGTTTAGATCACGCGGAACTGACAGTGTTTTCTCCTGTAAAGTAAAACGTGTGTTTTAATCATTGATTAAAGCGACGAGCGCCCATAATGTGACTCTACTGTAAGCACTGTGCAAGTGGCATTAAAATACAGCATATTTCCGGTTCCCCGTCTCCTCTAAACTGTTCTCGTGCTCTCTTTAGCTTCCATCGAAAGTGTCACCGCAAGCTAGTTTTCGGCGCGGCCCCCCCTTGGAGCTGTCATCTGGCACAGCACTCCCACCCACCCACATCCCTCGAAGGAAGTGTGAATCCATGCTGCAAAGACAGTGAGCGCCAGTGAGCCATCTGGCGAGCCCCGTGCAAGAATCACTTTTCACGAGTCAGCGTTTAACAGGTGCAATTAAATGAGCGCCGAGACGTGCGAGTCGGAAAGAAAGAAAGCTTTCTAAGGACATCCTGGGAGAGGCTATGTGGGCGGCTCAACTATTTTAAACCCATTCGGCCACAAGGAGGAATTTAGGAGAAATGCCATTTGATTTTCATTCATTCTAAGGAAAGGCTTTTTTTTTTTTAACTGATTCTTTCTGTGCGGTTACTGAAAGATGCACAAAACACTTAGCTGTCATGCCATATAAAGGGATACCTGTAGGCTGCCTACACATGACAAACATGTGACATTCAAAAGGCAGTGATGAGGAGTCACATAGCACCCCCCGGAAATAAATATGCACACCAACTAACAGCTCAACTTGAATTGGATTGCTATACAATCAAAATATAAGTACATACTGTTCAACACATTATTTACTAAAATAATAGAGTTTGGTTTTCTCTCGTGCCCTCGACAGTGCTAAATTCAATGAAACAACCAAGACAGTAGAGCTCTATAACTTACTATGAGTTGATTATGATGTGTTAATGAAATCATTTCCATGCATGTGCGTGTATAGTGAAAGACTGTTCACTATACTAGTCCGTCCATCCATCCATCCGTCGTCTGTCCTTCTGTTCATCCATCGAACCATCCATATACACATCTACTTAATTCACACATCCACCATCCCACCAGTACATCCATCCACCTATACATCCATCCATGATGCATCATCCATTCTCTGCACTTCTGCTCATCCATCGATCAATCCATTCACCCATCTACCCAATTAACACCTGCATCCATCCATCTATTAGCCCACCCACATACCCATCCAATTTTTTAGTCATGTGTGTACTTTGTTTATGTATGTATTTATACTTATGGACAGGTGTATGTATTTTGTGGCGAAAGTTCAGGGGGCAACCCTGCAAGGTACACGGAGGGGCTCCCGCTCTGGATTTAATACGGAGCTCTCAGGCCTGAGTACTGTGCTGACGGGTCCCCCTGCAGCTCCCCCCCCCCCAGCACCACGGGGGCCTGTGTTACGCCCCTGTATGTATGTATTATTGCAACATCTAAGCCCTCTAGTGCCTCATGTTTATCATTTATCCATGAACTAGCAATTTCGAATACTAGGAATATCATGTACAAAAACAAAGGTAGCGGTGTATAAACGAGCCGCACATCGAAAGAAATCTAGAAGTGTACAGGGCTAGTGAAGTAAAAGAAACCAACAAATTTGTGTCCAAAAACACGCAATCAAAAAAGCAATGGTGCCACTCAGGATTACTAACACCCCACTACCATGGGTGCAAACAAACACCAAAACCCAGAAGGGTTTGTGTGTAAAGCTATGTGAATCGAAGAATCCCGGAAGCTGTTTCTGCTCATCGGGACTGATGCACGTAATCACCAAAGGAATATTCTGCTGGTCTTACATATCCTGGGATTAATCACATTTGTATTCAGTCCTGATTCTAATCAGTGTGATGGTGTTTTTAGCTTATTTGCCAAATCACTTTTGTTATAAATTAAATTCTCAAAATTTGAGTTTGAAAAATTCTTTGTGTATGAATTTATCTCTGGTCTTCTACCTGTGAATGAACGGAATTTTGTCATATACATATAGAGATTGACCGAGGTTATACACCTACTAATTGTTACAATTTTAGAGTGCCGGGATTCTTCAATTCACTAGGAATATCATGTCGAACTGTTCGCCATATTGATTATTGGGAATATTGTGATGAAGTGTGCACTATTTGAGATATGAATATTTAATGTGTGCTTCAGACATAACATTTATGGACATCAAATAGCATCAGATCATGATGTCACAAAGTATGAGTGTGAGTATGTCTGTGGAATGTTTTCATTAGAAAACGTTTTTGAAATTTTCAATAATTTGTATTAAATATTTTTCTACTTTTGATACAAAATACACAGTATTCACTATGTTTTGTACTGTACATGTAATTGTTTGATTGTTCTATTTAGTTAACATTGTCATGTTTTGTGCCCATAATTTGTTTGTATATTTACTTGCTTAAGATATTTTCTTTTAGGCATTTATTGTGCTATTCCCTGCTCTTGGTAAGTTATCCTTTTGCAGGGGACCCCTCTCTTTCAAGATAATGGCACAAATATGTATCCACATAACAAGCACGTGCATTTATAAGAATGTAAAAAAATGTTAAGTTACAATAATTCAAAAGTGTAATGCCTGCAATCAAAACAATGCAATTGGAAAAAAGAGCTAAAGGCTATTGAAATACAAAATCACTAAATGTACAGGTCTGTAAATGGGTTATGTTTATAGAAACAAACTTATAATGTAGGTTAAGAATTGCAATTTCTAACTCTTACAATGCATTTAATGCCCTTTGAGATAAAAAAAGAAAAAAATCTATAGAAGTAGTGTTCCACTGAAGGCACACAACTGGGAGACATTAGTGCTGAAAGGTTTCTTTGAGTACATTTTTTTCTTGCACACATAAGGCAACATTCAGTGCCCTTTACAACTCCATCATAAAAACATCTAAATACATGCATATAGCTCACAGGTGTGCCATTCACAACTCTTGTGTTGAGGTTGACACAACACTCCATAGCAAAGACCAATTTAGCATTTTGTGAATAACTTTGCCAACCTCTGCAGTCAACTTTACAATTTTAGAAACCATAATCCAAATGTTGTCCTGCCACCTTCGCAACAGATCCCTCGGGCAGGAGGGATTCATAGTAATATGAGGGTTCCCAAAGCATGTGAAATTGTGATCTAACGTGTAAATTGCATATGCAAATTGTAGGCATAAGAACAAAAAGTGTGAATCAAGGTATACACAATTTGGCCATCTTGTAGTCCTTTCCTCTATTTGGTGGATTTTTTTGGCTTGAATTTGAAACACTTCTGTATCTGAGAGTTAAAATGTCAGAATGAGAAACAAGAGGTCTCATTAGAGCTTTTGGTTTTAGACGGTCATTTGGATTGGCTGCTGTATCTTGTGCTTACAAATGGCCCTTTTCTTACTTTTCTTCCACCTCTACAGCCTTCAGAAACAGCTGAAAGGCGTGTCTGACCCCCACATTGCCCTAAGCCGTGTAAGGCACTTCTACCCCTTTAAAAAACAAGCATTGGCATAGCCAATAGGTCTCGCCTTTGGGACCTTATAAGTATTTAGTTATGCAGCACAATATCCTTACTGCAACAACATTAACTGTTGCATGGCTAAACACTTATAAGGTCCCAAAGGCGAGACCTATTGGCTATGCCAATGCTTGTTTTGTTGTGAGAATCTAGTCACCCTACCATTGCCCTATTGCCCCCCTTACCAATCCGACCCTGTAGCTGTTGTATGCCCTCAGCCCAAACCTATGAGCAGACCTAAACTACATTCATTTCAGGTGCTAACTGAAAACGGAACTGTTTGTGTTTGTTTTCGCGTCATCTCCAAATAGGCAAGGGTTGCTGATAAATTCTTGTTTTTTGCTCGTACACTAACTTCCCTTGATCCTATCTGCCCACAACAAGCATTTTAGTATTTTGGCGTGGCCACAAGGTGACACGCAGCTTTCAATTAAAGCACTAGCAATCAAAAGTAAAATACATAATAGATCTAATTAAAAACGACCCTTTAGGAATATGAGAGAAAAGCACATTTATTCTTCAGCTAAGTCCAAGGTGAACATTCTTCTGTTCTGGCTCCACCATAATGACAACTTTGGGGTGAGCTACCAGAAGTATCACAAAGTGAGAGCAAAAATTCAAAAGTACAAGAGATCCTATATTCGACAGTTTGTACAAGATGTGTTGTACTTACTTTATTGTTTTACCTTCTGGCTTGAAGTATACAGGGAGAAAGCCAATTAGGAGGGAATGTAAAATAAAGAATAGCATTGAAGTATTGATGTTGCTAAAGAATGGAACGTATGTTAAGTTTGATATTATAAGCGCAGCATACGCACCTTGCATAGAAAACAAGGTACAGTTTGAATTATTTTCAGAAAGATCGAAATTTAATTTTGTCCTCGAACACAGGTAAATTGTGGCACATCTCAATTGCTTTATATTAATTTAACATTTTCGTATTCCGAATAAAAGTCCATCATAACATATGAGGCCTTAGCAGGCGTCTAGGACCAATCAGCATTCCTTATTTTGATGTTGGTCAGCTGCACAAGCATACCAAGAGTAATAGTAATGTACATTCGAACTTTTTAAACATTCCCCAAGCAGGAATTGCAACACATTTTTTTATTTTTAAAAGTCAAACCTAAAGTTATCCATATTGCAGGCCAGCGAAGCAATCCGAGCTGAAGTGTTATGGAATAAATAGTATTGCCTCTTAGATTATGTATTTATGATTATTCGTCAATCTGAACGCTATCCTGATGTCACACTTAGGGTTGCGTGTTCCTGAATACTATGCCACGCTCACAGATTACATGTAGGATTACCATGAAGCATCCTAGTGGCTGTTAGTCGGATTTTTCCACTATTGATACCAGCGTGGTGTCTCGATCACTGCTGGAGTCCCCACTCTCCCCGCACCTGCAGTTTGCCAAGAGGATGACCGTTCAGCCAGTGCCCACTTTTGGATATCTTATAACCAGTTCTTTATACTGCGTGCCTGTTTCGCCTTCTAGCCCAGCGGTTAGCTATCACTAATGCAAAGTTAGCAGATGTACTTGCAGACTTGCTTGGTCTCTTTGCATCAATGCATGCGTCCCAATAGGCCTATCAAGTGAATCAGGTTCTAGTTGCTTAGTTGGTACTGGTGTTGTCATCTGAAGCACCTTATCCCAATAATGTCTGATTATGACAGAATCCCAAACCACATGATAGAAGTCCACCTCCGCTCTAGCAGCTTGGACAAGTGTTGTTTGCTCTATTTTAGCTTTTTTTTCCTGGGGAAAGGTACGTATGATGTAAGTAATTAAACTTTAAAACCGGGGATTCCTCAAAGCCTATTTAGTGGGGAAACACCCATTACAACGACTCTGTTTTCACGCGCTGCCATCGCAACGCGGCTTTCACATCGCAGGAGGCTTGACACCGCATGCTTTTAGATCGCATGCTAGTAATGCGCATGCACATTTACATCGCGAGCATTTAAATCGCAAGCAAGGCGAGGAGTCGGTAATTAGATAAATGCATTTGTCGGCTTGTCAAGATTTAGCTTATGAATTTGATGTAATCGCAGGCGGATTGTTTTCCCAAGCTGCGGAGGACTTTGCCTGCAGAAACTTTTCAAATATTTGGGGAAGGCATCCTGATTCGAGATAAACCCTTAACGGGCTCAAAACGGTAAATAGAAACACTGCAAAGTCGAAATGACAGCTGTAGGGACCGTGTGGTGTGCACCCATCAGCAGCACAGCAAACGCGAGGGGACCGATTGACTTGAATGGCATTTCCAAACATCCAAGCTCGCTCTTGCCGTGACGACTGTCGTGTTTTGTGTAACCATGGTTTCATTTCTGACAACAGACAAGGATGTCGGAGTGATCGGGCGAGAGACTTTGGACTTGGTGCAATCCCTTCCCCCTGTGGAAGACTGTGGAGAGTGCGGGCAAAAGACAGCTCAGTGGGCTAATGCATTTTTGCACAGATTTGTTTGTAAGATGTATGCCACAATCTTGAATCATGAAGGGGCTGACCTGGCCTTTCATTCTTCAATGACTGAGAAAACAGGAATCAAGATTGGCAAGGGCAAATAAGTAGGAAAGACGGCAGAATGTTCAATAGCCAAGTTTCAACACCAGATAATAGTCAGCAAAGACCCAAACTTGCATGCTATCCCACCCAGGAGTGAGCCATGCCGCCACAGACAGCACTGTGACATGTGCTACTCGCCGAAAACACACGACCCACAAACATCAATACTACCGCTCCTTCTGGTTGACGCACAGAAGACACAGATTATGAAACTCTTTGTGACTTTTAGAGCAAGGCTTGCCGAAGTAGTAAGTATTCGCTGCTGCGGTCCTTCAGACTGTCGGCCCCTGGGCGGGAACTGACGTGTGGACGTGTCGAGTAGCACGAACCATGATGGGATCTGGAAAATGTATGTAATCCTTTCCTTTCAAACTCATCTTTATATTATATGTGTGTGCGGTGTGTTGACAACAGGTGCACTTAGGACTGGTTTAACTTCACCAACAAAAAGCTCATCTAAAGATAGCCACAACAGTTCCCCCCACCCCCCAGACAGCGAGGCACTGCCAATCCTCCTAAAGCTGGTAAAAATCTGTGACATCCATGTAGACAACGTTCATGTTCCAGAAGACACACCTGCAGCTGCTGATGCCCTACCAGCAATCCTTAACTTGCAAAAGGATGAGTGCTGGTGCTCAAAGCTCTTCTTAGAAGTGTGCAGCTGGTGCAACTGAATGTTGGCGCGACGAATACAGGGGTGTAGCTTCGGGCGGGTGGAGTTTGAGCACACCTCCTTTTCTTGCTCTCCGTAAATATCTGATGCTCTAAAAATGAAATAGAGGTGGGCAACACTGCCAATCACAGACTCAAATTAAGGACAGTGTACCAATTTATAGTGTAAAAATGACCCTAAATAAAACGCTTTATAAAGATGACAGAACTTGTTTACAGACAAACATGCAAATTAGCCTCTGTGGGAATACAGTGATTACTTGGGGACCCATGACATGTGTTTTGCTCAATCCAGACCCAAATGAAGTCTACTTAGCGTTAAATTGTTCCAGCACCAGAGTCGGCAAATACCATACGGTCAGTAAAGATTTCAGTCATAATTCGATAGATAGAACCTTTGTTTCACTGGTTCACCAATTAAGCACTTACAACAAATGCCTGACCGTGAGCTTCCCCTCCTACTGAGAAGAAATACTATATGTAAGGGCTCCATTCCCGTCCACTATTATCAACAGGTTTTTCTAATCACTGTTATTCACTGCAGTTACATCACAGCACAGAGGAAAACCAAACTTGTTTTCCACTGCAGGGTCATATCACTCGTTAGCTCCCAAACGCTGTATGACACACACACCTCAGAGCATATCTGACGGTGTTGGAGCCAGCGGCACCAAAATACGCGTTGTAACGGCGAGCGATATTTCAGTGTGCGATCTAATGGATTTCGCAATTGGGTAAACAGCATTGGCGTTGAAACGCCGTGCGTTGGGAAAACTTGCGATGTTACAGTCTTTGCGATGTGGGAACCGCGTGGTAAAAGCACGCGTTGAAACGGTGTGCGATGTACTATCATACATCCTATTTAGTGAATTTTAGTGAGGTTTTCCATTTGCTAACAGTGAGGTCCCTAACCAACTTCTTCTCCAGTTTCATATTCAGCGGAGAGAACCCACTGCGATGTACAACGAAGCCACTGTAAACGGTGGCACATCCTATAACATAGTTTTATGTAAAATCATGAGATGGGAAGAATAATGTCTGAATTTCATGCACTTTGACTCTCACTTGGCAGTTTTTGTGTATTTTCGCACCTGCTACTTATATGTCTAATCATGTACTGTTTGTATGTGGTGCAATCCTAGCAGGGAAATTGTTTCAAATTAGATTTCATTTGTTTTACACAAACCATTAATACAAGCTTCATGCAACGGAATGTGTCGGTGTTTGATTTCATATTGCGGCTTTATCTTTCATAGGGCACATCCACTAATTCAACAACTGCTGCTGTTCCCCCTGCATCTGTGGACCTCGATCTGTTTACGGAGAAAGCTGCGAAATCCGAGGAATCTGCAAAAAAACAACTCTCAAAAGACTCCATCTTATCACTGTATGGCACAGGGACGATACCACAGCAAAACGCGCCTGGTAATGCATGTTTATTCTCACTTAGCTTCAGAAACATTATGCAGAACTTGAAGGCCGCATTTCCATTGCAGTATTTCGAATCTTGCAGTAGTAGAAACGTGCTTGTCAATTCCGAATAAGGGTTCAAACGCGATAGAGGTATTTGTCGTTATCCATTTGTTGCCTAAAATCACAGAATGATGTATTCAGTCATGTCGCAAGCTACTGAAGAAATGAGTTTGAGAGGGTCGTTTTGGGGGCGAGGGTAGGCGTTTTTGATTGGAAATCAGTCTTTATGAATAGCCATTGTCAATATGCGAATTATTTTTGAAAACGCAGTTTGTGGATAGTTCTAAAAACAAATACTCTCGCCTAGGTTGTAGAGACATGACTCAGATGTAAAGATTGTGTAGTGACTCACACCTTCTTCTTGGTAACAAAAGTTATATAAGGAAAGCATGCATAGGAGAAAAATGCAACTACCTTTGGGTATGGGAGATTCCCTTTCAGCGGACCACCGTTTCCTTCCAACAAACACCCGTAAACCTTTGGGGGAAACCGGTGTCCTTTCCAAGGCCTCAGATATTATTACCCAAAGCTGAAACAAAGCAAAGTAAGATAGCACTAGTGCTGGGGGACTCTGAAGAAAAGCTGAGGTGGCCCAGCGGACCCTGGTGCTGTGCCCCAGAGTCATTCTTGACAGGTGGAGCACTTTACGCCCTCGCCTTGAGGGAGAGCAGTAAGGAGAGGTGCAGGTGAAAGTGACATTCAAAGCTGGGCTGTATTTGCAGTCACAGGGAAGCTGGAGCATCCCTCCCGCAGCACCAACCCTTTCTGGTAGACTTGAAGGTAGTGTGAGCCTTTGTGTGCTCTGAATGTGGCAAAGGAGGACTAGGAGAGCACAGAGATGCCAGGTAAGTGCAGCAGTGAGTGGGACCAACCAGCATGCATGGAGGGTTTCTGGTTCATGTTTCGTGGATGACACCGCATCGTCTCCGGAGGAGGTCATTTTGTGAGAGAGGAAGAGTGGAAACAGAAAAAGTACAGGTGAGCGGTCACTCACCAGAAATAAAAAGCAAACCATAGAGTATTCAGAAAATCACATATGGTGTTATGAAGTCTCTCTGTGAAATGGATGTCGAAGCATCCGTATGGCCTTTGGGCAGCCTCAGCAAAGGCGTTTGGTTAGTGTTGTGACGGAATTTTCCTGTTGAGAGAACCATATTTGGTAAGCGAAGAAACATGCCCTGGGCCGGTGGGAAAGCAGTAGCTACAGACATATCCTTTTCACTAAAGCAGACTTCACGAGCCGCAGGTAGGTTCTTAAAGGGCAAGTTGCACACACTGCAGAAGATGGAGAAGGGTTTTCCCATGTGCTAGGAAAGGCTAAGGACAAATGAATGTGGGTGAGAGAACTAAAATGAGGAAGATGGCAGTACAGGACCCGAGTCACGGAACGACTATCACGACTTCCATATCATGATAAAATGCAACATCAGTCAGGTTATGTCCTGACAATCTGAGGGTGAAGCATGTCAAGGAGGCTGCTGAACCAAACCATACACCTGCTAACAGGTAGGTAGATTTCGCGAGTAAGCAAAATTGTGGAAAGAAGAGAAGGTAGCTGTACTCCTACTTTGTCAAGTAAGGGAAGCTGAGGGGTGGCTGGACCACATGCATTGTTTTTTTTCATGCTAACACATTAATTCGCTATGATGATATTCCCATCATGAAGTTACTGCGAGATGAATTCTCTCTGCCCCAACGGATCCCGGAGCATTTAAAAAATATTATTTACATTTCCTTTAAAAGCAAGAACAACTCAATGATCAACACGTGTGATCTTCACTTTTATTACACAAGCAATGAACATGGAGTTTGAGCTGGGAATTTGCTGAAGCCTCTTAAAGACAAACAGCCAAGCAGCACCCACAGTGCGCTGTCCATTCCAGGGACCCTTTGCTCTTTTTAGGTCTCGCCTGACCCAGCGCATGCGCTGGTCTGACGAGACTTATTGAGAGGGCTCCAAAAAGTGCTACCAGGCCAGCCTAGAGCTACAGTGCATGTGCGCGGGCGCGCGCGCCGCGCTTTACCGCAATTACTTTCACTTTGGCGGCCCCACGGCCGCTTTGATGTTTGATCGTGATCCCGATCGGATCACTTTAACTTTTGCGTCCGCACGGCCGCTTTGCATAGCCAATAGGTCTCGCTTTTGGGACCTTATAAGTATTTAGTTATGCAACTGTTGCATGGCTAAACACTTATAAGGTCCCAAAGGCGAGACCTATTGGCTATGCCAATGCTTGTTTTGATTGAGCTGAGGAAGATTCCAGAATAAAATGATTGTTGTTGGTAACTGTCATTTACTATACTCGGGTGTTTTCTGTATATTACTCTACTTTTCTATAACTCATTATACCTCCTTTGTTTAGAAATTGCAGTGAATATGTGGGAGAAAAGTAAGTAAAGAAAACATTCCATTCTTTTTATTGTCACGCCACCAGAATGTTTAGAATTTGTAAACATTGCCAAACAATAAAATACAAAGCTGACGGAGAGAAATGGAAATAAAGAGAAAAAGTGAGAGAACAATTAACAAATGGAAGAATGTTTCATGCAGGTCCTAATATCTCGAAATCTGTACTGCCATTGGCTCTGAGTTCCACAAGATCTAGAGCCCTGCCAGTGAAGATTAACTGAAATAAACCATGATCTCTGCCTCCTCCTGAAAACTGAGAGGGGCCTTTAGCCTATCCTCTGTTTTAGATGGAAACCCAATTGTATTCTCACGATATTTTAACACTGTCTGGTCTATGATATCAAACTTGGCTTCTGCAATAAGAAATCTTCAGCAATTTAGTCACCATCAGGTAAACTTTCTGGCACCATTAGATTCAGCTTCATCATCTATGGACTCGGAGTTAAGTGTATGTGCATCCAGGCATTCTTCAGTGTTGAGTTGATGTCTGGAAAGTGTTAAGTGCTATGGTCTCTGACCTGCAGCCAACAATTATTCCACCACCATATTCAGGATCAATTTGAAATTCCATTGACAGGGCTCATAAGTGTTGCTCCCAATCCCTCAGCAAGCATGAATTTCAGCATTCTGGCCTTGAGCATAGATCTTGTACACACAGTAGGGGAGAGGAGTTAGCCTAACGGCTAGGGTGGTCGACCTCGAATCTGGATAACCGGATTCGAGTCTCTGCAATTACGCTGAACACCCTGTGATTCTGGGCAAATCACTTAATCTCCTGTGCTTAACAAAAATGAATGTGTCCTCATATAACGCAACTGGTGCTATGTAAAGCGCTCTGATACCCGATACCTTTGGGTCAAGTTTGCGCTATATAAAACTCTGTAAAATAAAAATAAACTATAGACACCATCTCAGGGAATCACATTCTCTCCAAGAGAGTATCCACACACATGAGATCTTCTCTACATCACAACAGTAGGATACATGTTTCTTCAAGACAGACAATTTTCCGCATATTTGGCACTGGAGTGACCTACCCACACCATTGCTTAGACACCTCAAAAGCGATAGCCTACCCCAATCCGGCCAGGATTGCAAGCATTCAGGCTTTGCGACAAAAATTCATACCTCAACACTCCCTTCCAGCACGAGTGTTCATGCAACTAATAGGGATGATGGCCTCTTGCATTTTCATAGTGCCCCATGCAAGACTCACAGGTGTTTCAGGATGAACTCGGGTTCATCACACTCCAATTGGACAACCAACTTATTCGCTTTGTACACTTGACTCTCCAAGAATAGCTGGGCTGAGCAGTCAAAGCTTACTCCAGGCAGTTGTGGTAGGTTTCAAGCTTCGATACTGTTTGACACTGTAATCTTTCTCAATAAACTCAGCATCCCATCAGAGCTATATTGTTCGGATCAAAAGCAGAGTTCACAGGCTGGCACACTATTATTACAAGACATGGGGAATGCTACAGCCAAACTGGAAGTATGAATCTTCAGCAGCTTCAGCCCTAGTAGCAGAATGTTTTAGTTTTCCTAATAAACTTTTCAACTGAACTACTAAAATAAAAAACCATTGCTCTTTTAACGAGAATATGTATTAATTTGCAGTATGATAATGCAAAGCATTTGAAATCAAGCATATTTCAAAATAAGAGGTCTTAGCCTCTTTGGGGTGAGCTCGGACATAAAAATAATTTTATAGTGCTCTTATTATAAAGCGTTATATAAATAGCTTCAGGGTTTATATAGAAGATCATCCTATGTGCCTGAATCTTCAGTCCTCAGAAGTCCATGAAAATCATTTCGGTCTCAATTCCTTCTTTGGGTAATGTTTCTCAGTGACTGAAAATGGCAGTCTTGATGAGAATTTAACATGAGCTGTAACATGAGCTTTCAGGCAGATAGGCTTTGGCTTAGGTACCTGAGAGAGAAAGAGGTTCATAATGCCATAAAACATATTAAAAATATAGACAGAATAGCCATTATTGGAGACTTACACAAGGTTCACCACTTCTGTCAAGATATACTTGTTTTCTGATCAGGACTGCCAGAATAAAAAGCGGTAGTCATATGGGATTAAGGACCTGATGTTCAAAGCTGTTTAACAGTCCCAAACCCTGTGAATCGCAAAATCACTGGGTTTGCGACAGCAAAAGAACTTTTTTCTTCTTACTGTAGTCATAAACGAGATTCTGTGACCCATTCTGACTCACAACCTACGAGGAAGCATGAGAGATGCATCCATCTCAATTCCAACTTGCAGTGACATGTATTAGTGATTTGCAACCGCAATTGCTGTCTCAAGCCATTAATTGCATACCAATACCCGAGTTCTGAAATGCAATACAACAGCTTCTCCTTTGGAATCAAGTCTGACATCCTCGGGGGAACAGCCATTGGTGCATTTGACCACTGTATGCTTCCCCAAGGTCGACCCATATGGAAGAATTTTTTTTTTTTAAAGCAGAGCCTGCCACTTTAAGGGGAATGGACTGAATAAAAAAAAACTTTCCTATTGAGAAATGCAAACATAAGGAAGCAGATCTGAATCCCTTCATAAAGGCCGCAATTCCGGTGTTCGTACTTAATCCCAGGTGGTCACAAATAGCGACCTGACTAATATTCATTCAGTAGCCCTTTTTAGGTCTCAGGTAGACAGTGATTGCGCTGTTTCGAAAAAACGTACTGTATCTACTTTGTGGGCTTCAGCCCGCCCATAGGCTTCCCATTTACTGGCTCCATCGTCGCTCTCCGATTCTTTCTCTCCATTTGGCCATGGCTTGCATTTGTCATGTCTTTGCCTCTGTTTACCCCTCCGCGAGAGCAGAGACTAAGTACACTATCTACTTCCCCACTCCAATTCAAAACAATCTGCCCCACTCCACTCCAAAACATTCTGCCCCACTCCAATCCAAAACAGTCTGCCCCACTCCAGTCCACCCCACCCCACCCCAATCCACCCACTCATCCCAATTCACCCAACACCAATCCAATCCACTTCACACCAATTCAGTCACCTAACACCTATCCAGTCCACTCCACCTCAATCCAGCCCAATCCAATACACCCCACTCCAGTCCAAAACAGTCTGCCCCACTCCAGTCCAAAACAGTCTGCCCCACTCCAATCTAAAACAATTCCCCCCCCCTTGAATTTGCCCACTGCAATCCACCTCACCCTGCAATACGCCCCACTCCAATCTGCCCCATTCCAACCCAAAACAATCTGCTCTACTCCAATCCCAAAAAATCTGCCCCACACCAATCCAAAACAATCTACCCCACTCCAATCCACCTTGCTCCAATCTACCTCACTCCTATCCAGAACAATCTGCCTCACTCTAATCCATCCCACTGCAATCTGCTCCACTCCAATCTAAAAGATCTGCCCCGCTCACAACAATCTAATCCAATCCAAAACAATTTGCCCCACTCCAGTTTGCCCAACTCGAGTCCACTCCATTCCGCCTCACTCCATTCTTCTCCACTCCACTCTGCCCCACTCCAATCTACTCCATCTCACCCAAATCCACCTCACCCCACCCCAATCCTCCCACTCATCCCAATTCACACCACACCAATCCACTGCACACCAATCCAGTCATCCTCACAGTAATCCTACCCACCACACACCAATCCAGTCCACCTCACACCAATCCACCCCGATCCAATATACCCCACTCCAATCCAAAACAATCTGCCCCACTCCAATCCAAAACAATCTGTCCCACTGCAATCCACCCCACTCCAACCCAATCCACTGCACCCTAATCCAATCCACTCTACTCCACTTTAATCCATCCATATCCAATCCGCCTCAATCAAATTAACCCAACTCTAAACCAGTTCACCACATCCCAGTCCAATCCACCTCACTGCAATCTCATGCCACTCTAGTCCACCCCACTCCAGTCCAACCCACTCAATCAATTTCATCACACTCCAATCCACCCCACCTCAATGTAGTCCATCACACTCCACCCCAATTCAGCTAGCAACACCCCAATCCACCCCACCACAGTTCACCCCAACCCACTCCAATCCACCCCACTCCAATCCACCCCACTCTAATCCGCTGCACTCCAATCCAGTCCACCCACTCCAATCCAAGCCACTCCAATGCAATTCACCCCACTCTAATCCACCCACTCTAATCCACTTCACTCTAATCCACCCCACTCTAATCCACCCCACTCTAATTTACCCCTCTCATTCACCCCACTCCAAACCACCCTACTCGAACTCAATCCAACCCCACCCCAATCCAGTCTTCACTCCAATCCATCCACTCCAAACCAATCTAATCCACCCCATTCCAATCCATCCCATCCAGTTCACCCACTCCAATCTACCCACTCCACTCAATCCAACTCACTCTACCCCAACCAAATCCACCCTAATTTACTCCAACCCACTCCACTACCTCATTCCACTCCACTCTGCGCCATTCCACTCTGCGCCATCGCACTCTAGGACACTCTCTCCCACTGAACCTTTGAAGTCTACTCTCCTTTCCTCAACTCTCCCACACTCTACTCCACTCTACAACACTCCACTCGATCAAATCCAGCCCACAACACTCTAACCCCCCCCCACCCACTCCACTCTGACACTCCACACCACTAACTTTGTCATGCTGAACAGCATCGACACGGGTATACAACTTGAAAAAATAACATTGCCAAAAGCAATAGCTCTTGTATAGGCAAGACATATTGGCTTTGCCAATGCTTGCGAGTTATTTCCAGAAAGGTATTTTATGATGTGACCTATTAGCACTGAGGCCACATTGCAAAAAGGCAGGCAAGTCACACTAAGTCTATGAGCACTTTCCACCCGCTATTTTTGACCTTCCTGTACGTACTTTCGGCTCTAGAACATGAAAACATGTTAATTACTCTGATGGGTTCACAAGTCAATCGTGAAAAAAAGATTTTCCTCATCCTAATGAAAATATCAACTATATTGTTTACTGTTTTACGGTCCTGTGCCACGACCGAAGCAACGGTAGAAGTACTCCTGAAACTCAGGAAAATCATTGTGTCACCCTAGGGCAGTGACGACTTAATTCCGAGGGTCCTCTCCTCGTAGCTATAAGTTTACATATTCTAACATTGTAAATTGACTCATCGTATAGGGTTGTAATGCCCACGAAGGCACCTGCTAACATTATGACTGGCTGCCAAGAAGGCCTTAAAATGAGCCCAGTCGTCTTTTCCCAGGAAGGTATTGGGAACGTGTAAATGTGCGGCTGGCATGTGGATAATACGGGAAACCTACCAGGAGCCGCCAGCCTACATTTTAGCCAATGGCTACAAGGTGGAGTTGCCATTCGTAACCTCTGCTCTTTGCATTTGTTATGGAACTCATGGCTGGGAGAGCTAGGAAGAGCTGGCGTATTATGGGGTTCTAGTTCAGTCACAAAAGCGGTCTATTTGATGACAGCATTGTCTTGTGGCAGCGTGAGCTAGAAACGTCCCGCCAACAGGGGCCTGACAACTACATGTATTTGCTGTTCCTATTTTAAGTAAACTTCCAAGAACCTGATTTCCTAAAACGTTAGCACTGTCCACAGAAGAGGGGCGGTGGGAGGGAGCTTACAAATATTTAGTAATGTTTAATGAGGGTAGGGCAGCATTGTATTTTTGGGTATTTAAATTTTGAAAGCTTAAGGTCCCTGGAACATAGAAAGAATCATGGAAAATTATAAATACATTTTTTGTCGCATGGTTAGACAATGTCTCTAGTGACTATTCTTCCCAAACTTCTGCTTTTTTCCAGGCTCTACCACATATGTCCCCTAAACCTAATCGAAAGAGGCTCTAACACGAGCACAAACAGCTATGAGATTTTAATAAAGTAGACATTTACGTTACCTATCATGGAAAAGACTCGGAGACAGTCAATGAAGTTGCTTATGTTTCCTAGGGAGAGAGGGGGCTGATCTGCCCAAATTTCGTTAAGCTGGGTTGTGATTTATTTCCGTTTCGTGTATGAATGAATGCACCCTAAAAGTGAAAGACTCGGTGCTAACAGTTAATTGTGTGTGTTGCACATTGTCAAAATTGAAAGACCAAAGGGCCTATGCACGAGCCACTAGCAACTGTAAAGTAAATCTGGGGAAATGTAGTAGCCGATGTCATTCTCCACCTATTTCACGCATATTCCTATGAATCTTGAGCTTTCTCATCCCTGAATGGGTGCGAGTGCAGCAAATGGAGAGGAGCGACCTGTTGGATGGCAAAGGACTTACTGGACAAGAAACAAATAGTAATTGATTTTTTACATTTTTTTAGAGAGCGCCCTCCAGTATTTCTGTCTGGCACTGCGTCCTGGGCCCCAAGATGAGGACAAGAGCACCCAGACCCCTAATGGAATTTTCTGCAGTTAGCACTAGGGTGAACATGCTACATTTCTGATAGACAAATAATCCTTCTGAGCCCTAGGGAATTTAAAAATAACACGGACTCACTTAATGAGTGATTTGGAAAAGGATATTGATGCATAGACGTTCAGCAAAGTCTGTGGCAGCAAACGTCCTCGGACTTCAGAAATGTGTAATGGGTGCTGGAGCGGCCCAAAAGGTCTGTAATCCGATTGTGGCGAAAATGGCCAATAATCGGAGATTGTTGGGGTCTTGTGTCATTAGTTCCCACATATACAATAGGTTTTTTTAAATGACAGGATTAGAATTATGGTGTGAAGGGGTGAATCTGTTCATTTTGAAGTCTTTTATGGGCTGTTCACTGCATCTAGGCTTTCTCTTTGTATCATTTGGAGCACAGATACAAATCCACAGCTGATACTTGGGTGCTAAAGGTTTGGAAGTACATTGATGTGAAACAATTTAAATTCTCAGTCATTAATAAAGTAAATACATTTAATTCAATCTCCCCCTGTTTAGAACACGATATAGAGAATGATGAACATGGTTTTTAATTGCTCAGCACAAGCTCTAATAGTAAGAGGAGTAAATATATAAGACGTGTCGACCTTATACTTGCCCTCTTGATCATCAGTATGAACGTGCTGCGGAGAAGATGATTGTACTTCGATGCCATGATGGGGCTAATTACCGAATGCACTTCTGTTTATTGTTAGGGTTTAAGCATAATATGGTCTCAACTCCCAGAGAGTCAGACATATTAAAATATTCTATGGTTGCGGTGTCTTTTGAGAAGTGTGGTGTACAAGGTAGTTAGTTATAGGGTTCTTGGTTTAATTGTTTTTTTAAGCCTTCACATATCTTACAAAAGTAAATGTTCCCTTTGTTCAATACAGGGATGTTTCTGGGACCTAGCACAATGCAATTTCCGCCACAGCCAACAACCAGTTTTCAGGCCTTCCCACCCATTGGAGTGCCTCTTCCTACAGCGCCTGGAATCATGGGAAATATGATGGGACAGTCGATGCCTGGAATGGGACAGAGTGCTGGCATGATGGTGGGCATGGGAGTTCCTAATGGGTTTGTGGGCAGTGCTCAAACCGGAGTTATGGGGCTTCCTCCTACCATGATTGGACCTCAAGCAGGAATGGTGGGAAGTTTAATCGCACCTCAAAATAAATACGGCATGCAGCAAAATCAACAAGCTTCTTGGAACGTTCCTCAGGTAATCCTTATTTAACTGTTAATATTTGAAAATGCAACCTGAACAATTACTGCAGTGGACTGCTCTATGAAATACAAGTTGTGGATCGAAGAATACTTTTAGTAATTTAGTGTTTTTTTCACTATTTAAGTACTTTGACAAGACACACAGTGCGACCAGATGTATTATTTTTCTTTCTGTCCTCATATCGAGCCGGATAAGCACCCTCTGGAATTCATCTACCCCTCTGTGGCAACCGTCACAAAACTCCACTAAGGGTGAGGGGTTAGTAAAAGAGAGATCATTTTTAAAAAATGTACCTGTCTATCCGCCGACTCGTCGGTGCTCCTCTTCACTCTTGATGGTGTCCCAGTAGTCCCTGGGACACCAGCACAGGCTCCCCACCAATCCAGATGCTGCTCTCATAGCATGAGATTGGTGAGAGTGGCCTTGTTTGCTGCGCAGACAGTGACTGTAGCATTTCTCCAAACAGACTGTGCAACACAGCCGGGTTGCAGAAACCTAAGTGCGCATGTGTGTTAGGCCGGCCTAAGACAGCCGGCCAAACCGACATGTGCACTTTACGGTGCACACTACCCCCTTCACCCTGCCATGCCCGGCCTGCCCAAGACTCTCTTTCTCAGCGAAAAAAAATTATACTATTGTTATATTATCTTTTTATTTTCCCCTGACTGACTCAGTGGGGCGACGCTTCTCCGCCATTGCGGAGGAGCCACCCCAGTTACCCCTCGTGCTTATGTCGGGGTCGATTTTCAGTCCATTTCATGACCCAAGGCACCAAACCGGCACCATATATCCAAAACTGATCAGGAGGTGTAATCATTGGACATAATGGTCTTCAGTCAATTGACCTGATGTGTTATATGTATTATAAAAAATATGAGGAAAAGGGTTTTGCAAGCCCTTTGCTAGAGAGACATGTTAAGGCACGGGCGAAGTGGGCAATTTTCCAGTGTCCCCACTTAACAGTGGGGCCCCTGGGAACATGAAGTTTCTCTGAATTTAACTATCTGTGTATTCTATGTCCTTTCTAGACCTCTCTAACTCTCTGACTATCTCTACCTCTGACCGTCTCTTAAATTCTTGCCATTTTAAGGTTTTTTTGGGTCCCAATCAAGAGATAGTTCAAGTGTTTTGTGTGAAATATTTTGTGTGACCCTGTTAAAAGTTTAACACCTAACTTAGTATTGTTTGAAATCATGTGGGTCTGAGTTAACAAGAGATGGGAAATACAATGAGTCCTCTACAGGTGCCCTCAAAATATGAATTACACAGGGCCCCCTAATCCTTTAAGATGACACTGCTAACATACAATTTTCACGTTTTTATTTGTGTTAAGTTGTATGTTTCCATGTGCTATGGTCTGTCAGTGACATACTTTGAAGCGGACACTAGCCCTTTTATACAGTGTGCATAATTGGTATTTCAGATGCTTATTAACTATAACGAATGCACACCTTCTCACTATGGTCTTTCGGTTTACACGGGAACTAACTCTTCGCATCATCACCCGGTTAAACGTCTTAGGATTCTTTCATTGCAGTTGTGTTCTTGTTTCCTTTTCGTATATTTTATTTTTAAACGGTAGCATCATTTTTATTTTTCAATACTGTAATATGTTTGTGTTACTCACCATATTGTTCGAGTACTGAGGACAGGATGGATGGGAATTTGTGCAATAGTGTTTTCACTTGGGATGGGGTTTAAAAAAGGATTCAGACTTTTAATCTGAGCTCAGTTCGGTTTCAGATTTTAATTTTCACCTAAACTTCAGATTCAGCTCCTATTTAATGAAGACTGCATTGTTAAACCGTCGTGCAGGTGCATGGTTGATCTTGTTTAATTGCAAATACCTTTTATGTCACAAATGTTCTCTCTGAATACTGATGTGGAGGTTAAAGATCCCCAGTAATGTATTGCTAAACAAGACGCCTTAGAGGAAATCAGAAGTAGTTTACAGCCCTTCTTTGTTATTTTTACAATGCAGTTACTGACAAACGCAATTTGATTTCAGGAGGTCTTAACTCAGCCAGTAGCTACTCTCAGAGAGCAGGAAGTTAATGGTCACAGTCTTAGAGAGGTGTCCTTAATCTGAGTGAGGGGCCGTAGTGGCTGAAGTTGCTGAGACCCATGGGAGAAGAATAATTTCTCTCTGTCACAAAAGACTGGAGGAACAGCAGAACCCAGTGAGTCTGCTATTGAGTATGGAACTGGAATCCCTGAACACCCGTTTTCCAGGGTCTGGAACCTGACAAGCTCAGACGTATGCACATCAGTGGCGGCTCCTCCACAATGGTGGAGGATTGTCGCCCCACTTCCTGGCTCTGAGCCAGCTTCTGCATGGAGGGGGGGCATGGGAGGGTGGAGGAGGAGTGCTTGTGCTTTGGCTGGCTGTCTCAGCCTGACCAAAACCCACATGCCTACTTGGGCTTCTCCAGCCCGGCCCCACAGACTCCATGACCTCAGCCGAACGTCTTTCCTGCCCACTCAGGCCAATCCGTGTGTTGCTCTGCAGCATGGGGATTAGCTGGGAGTCTGTCCCAGGGGCTGCTGGAACCCAGAAAAGGCCAGCAGGAGCAAAAGGAGGCGGCTGGCGGCGTCAGGTTCATTTTTAAAAATTATTATTAGCAACCCGTCATCCCTCCTTAGCCTCCGTGCTCTCCCCCCACCCACCCATGACCCTTTGTTAGTGGCGGCCGCCACTGATGCAACCTTTACAGATGCCTGCAGGGAAGCAGGAATTTAAGGATCTCAATATGTTCAAATAGCCTGAGATGCAGTAGCGTAGCTAGGCCTTAGGCCGCCTGTGTCAGACCGTGTGTTCGTCACCCGCAGCGGCCTGATTGAAGCCCGGGGGGGGGGGGGTGCTGGCGATTCATATGGCCGCAGGTAAGACCCGGAGGGGGAGGGGCTGGCGGGTCATACAGCTGCAGGTAAGACTTGGGGGGCCTGGCAATTCTTGCTGCCGCGACGGCCACATGTAAGATCGGAAGATATGGGGGGGGCCGCCCCAAAACTATTGCCACCTGGGGTGGTCCGACTCACCGCCCCCCTATCTACACCACTGCTGAGATGAAAGCATCATGCAGTGATTTAAGTGCGTTTGTCCATTTAGTACCTCATAACTAACTGTTGGTGTCAACTGCATTTGTTTGGCTGACATTTCAAAGTGGGAGGATTCCAGGAAATATTGCTATACAAAAACGTATAGATCTGGCAATATGTCTTGTGGTGACTGAGGATGCTTTGGAGATCCTCATACAACACTTCTCATCCCATCAGTATAATCTGTTTTATGAATAATCACCTTAATATGATATGTAGTGCCGAATTCTGACTTCAGTAGGGCCATATATTGTGTCTTTTAAATGCCATTCCTCCAAGTTTTGCTAAACAATTAGAAGATTAACCCAATGGAGAGAGTGCTATAGGTATTAGTTTATATGTTACAACTACAAATTACAGCACTGTCACTTTCTGGTGGAGCGCATGTTAAGCCTAACCTTCATGCTGACTATCTCATAGACCAAAGCTTTATAATAAAACTCCATTACAGGCCACCGTATGCTACCCCCTCGGTCATGGGTCACTTTTTCTTACGGTATTCCATTCCCAAAATGGAAAAAAACTGTATGGAGAGATCAGGCTGACAAAATTATAAAATGAGGAATATTCATTGTCACGAAAATCACAAGACTTCGATGGGAAAGATATATAATGCACTTCGGTTTGGATGCTAAGTCCCGTACATGTAAAAACTAGAAAAGCAATTACAATTGAAACAAGCATTTGCAATGCGATAGGTCTCGCATTTACGCGAGTTTAAGCTATTGGCATTGTAAATGACAATGCCTTTTATTTATGTTTTAAAAACGAAAACAAAAATAAAAGGCATTGTTATTGGCAATGTCAAAAATGCATGGCTAAACTTATAAGTTCCCAAATGCGAGACCTATTTGGCTATGCCAATGCTTGTTTAACTAAGGTGTATCTAGGGATCCTTAAGTTTGTGTAAAAGGTGTAAGAAACCCCTGCAGAGAAGCATTTAAAAAAGGTGAACGTGCGGGTGCACCGAGGCAGACTGACAAACAGGCTCGCAGCCAAGTAATTTGGTAAAGGTACTTTTTAGGTCGAGGGACCGTCTGGTCTGCTGAAGGCAGAACCGGAAGTCCGGAGATCTTATGATGCTTAGAGTGGCTATTTAGCCCGCCTCTCTTTTTGGCTCTCCTCCATTGGCTGGCTTCCTAAACGGAGGCCAGCCATTGGAGGAGAGAGCCGTCCCTCCAAATAGGCTCCGTCTTTTTCAGATTCGGGGGCGTGTTCCGTGCTCTTCTTTGCACTTTTTAGCCACGCCCTTTTTAGGTCTCGGCTCGAAGGCTGCGCTTGCGCAGTCTCGCTCCGAGATTTAATGTTTTGGAGAAGAGGGGCTTGAACCCGCCCCTCTTCTCTCCTCTTCTCCATTGGCTGGCCTCTTAAATGCTGGCCAGCCATTGGAGAAGAGTCTTTGTCTCGCAAAACAAGCCCCGTCCTTTTCGGATTCGGGGGCGTGTTTTTTCGCTGCTTTTCGCTGGGCGTGTTTTTCTCTCCTCCAGCCAATGGCAAGAGGAGAGAAAAGAAAAACATGCCCCCGAATCCGAAACCGCCGCTGCGTTTCTCCGAGGCATTTCTGCTTCGCCTCGGAGAAAGGCGGCTTTGTTCATGGCTCTCGCTGCCCTATCCTCGCAACCTGGAGCTTGTGGTGAGGTGTGCTCTGATGTTTACGTTTCCAACTCAGGTCACAAACCATAACACGTTTAAATCCTGGTTTCTCCACTTGACACGAACCGTGTGATCTTGCGCAAACCACTTTAACTCCCGGTGCAAAGTTCCCGGATTCCCCGGGAACGGTCTAAGCTCCAATATTAAGCCTTATCTTGGAAGACTGCATCCTCTTGCACTGGAGCCGCACTGTTGGGGTCCCCCGTACCCCAGGATGTCCTCGGTGCTGGCAGAGCTGCAGAAAGGAGGTCCAAGGGTCCGTCCCTGCCGCGCCGCTCCTTATGCGCCCTTGGCTCCTCTGTGCACTGCACCCTCAGCTGCAGCGGGTGGAGAACGAAGGATCCGCTGAAGAGTGGGCGCGGTGCCCTGGCACGCACGGGTCCAGCTGGGAGTGCGAGGTGAGTGTGGGGTGCCACAGGTGCACTCTTCTTCCCCTGCAGTTAGCCTTGCGGAGCTCTCAGCTATGGCACTGTACCGGTGCTTGACACGGATCCTCCCCCCTACCTTTAAGTACAGTGCATCCGCCCTATACAATTACAGCACCATTTCCACCCCCCACAGCCCCTCCCGGCCCCTTGTGTGCTCTATTGTTTGCTAACAAGCTTCTGATGCAATTTAAGAGCTGCCAAACTCTGCCAGGCCGGGAGGATGTGCGTTATTCATGAGGCGCTGCGGTGGCGAACCTTCAAGTCTTGGCACCTCCAACAGTGCCCTCGTGTGATGGGCAAGGCGCTATAGGTCACCCCTCCAAAGGCAGCTCAGTGTGTTGGGACCCTACTGCAAAGAGTACCGTTAAACCCAGGCTGTCATGATTGGGCAGATATAGGCCGCAATCCTTACGAGGTCGATATATTTACAGCCATATGTGAAACTCAACCTGTTATCCTTCGGAGATCTATATAATCAGGGCCACTTGAATTATGCGATTCTGCAGCCGCAGCGTTTTCCACATAATTATAGATTTGCCCCATTTGCCACTTGATCCATCCACTGCTGTACCTGCAGATTTTAACCAAACAATACGTCTAGCTGAATCGCATCAAACGTTACTAAATATGTGGCGACCCCTGTTTCCGCACAATAGAATGCCACCCGCAAAGGTTGACTGGTTATCCATCCTTCAGTTGTTTATGACAGTATTTGGTTGTTAAACTGGTACCAATAAGGTCAAATCTTTGGCCAGAAAGTGTTAGCAAGTATAAAAAACCACAAAAGAATGAAGCAATACTATAAAAAAGTTCCTCATTATACTGCATAGTTGCCTTTTTTGCCTCCTAGTTTGGTCCTCCCTTTCTGCGTCATTCGAGTGGCCTAGGAGATAATAAATATCATAATTCAAATTAGGCATGTCATCTTTCCGAGGTCGATAAAAATAGTCCTGCAGGTGACACAGCCTTTAATCCTTCTGAGGCTGCTAATGTGAAGGACATTCTACTCACTCCCTCCACTGTTCAACAGCAATCTAGATGATACCATGAAAGGGGCGGGGGAGGGTGGAAATAAATGCTCTATAATTGTATTATCTTAGCTTTTATTTGTCTCGAGGATTGTATTCACAGTGTTAGCATTCACTATACATTGGTTCTTTTCTCTCCGGCAGATCTAGCATCTTTGAGCTTACCCCTTTACTGCACCTCCTTTCAGCACTGAAGTTGGCAGACATAGTGATTGTGGTGCGGAGGGAACATTTGGGAGTACTTGTGAGGGGGGAGATTAAAGTTAACAACCTCTGACTGTTCGGGGCAACGCGTTCTGCTTACATGATGTGTGTGAGCTCAGATGCATGATGGGTCGTGTAGTTTCCTTGGTCCTTGCGAGGGTAGTTAATCCTACCCAGATTGTATTTTTGTTACAGGTTCGGATTTATAATTCTCCTGTAAGAATGAGTTAAAAGTAGGGCTACAAGTCTTGGAAGGCACAGCGAAAAACATGAACTCGGTGAGCTGCTCACTCATGGATCAGGGCACACGAGAACTTAAACAAATTCGCCTTCAAAGTCTCCTAAGTGGTCGAGGTCAAGAGGCAGGTCAGTGGGTCCTATAATTCAAACAGAGGACGTAGACTTAGGGCTAGAGCAGCCGACTTTGGAGCTGACGCACAGGGTTCGAGTGTCGGCCTTGGTTCAGCATCCTGTGATATCTTAATCTTCCTGTGTTTATAAAAAATGAATGTGTCTTGTGTAAGGTAACTGGTGGTCATTTAAAGCGCTCCAATACCTTCGGGTAGAGGTTGCGCTATATCAACCTTCAAAAAAATAAACAATGGATTTAGGAAGAGAAGGGGGCCGCAGAGGTGTGTGTTCATAGCTCTTTGACTTCACAGCCTGTAAGCGCTTTGTGAATATACACATCGTTAGTTTAAACAAGCGCGCGCCTCACGCTACAAGTGGGAGGGGTGGGGGGGAGTGCAAGAGCACACAAAGCGTTTCCCTTGCAGGAGCATTTGAGAGTGATTAAGCTATTGACATTGTAAATAACAATGCCGTTTCTTTAAATCTTTTAAAAACAACAACATAAACAAAAATAATGTCATGAGCAATGCCAATAGCTCTAACTTTAACAATGCCGAGACCATTGCATTGTAAATGCTTGTTATAGTCTAGATTGACAGAGCACCTGTCGCCAGACTTGTGAGGACTAACATGATCGGGGCTTTAGCTCTGCCCATGTGTTGAGTCAGGAGTACATGTTTAGCTACAGGCTGCTAAAGCGGCTTTCTTCCAACTTTCGGTCAGTCTTTGCATGATGATGGATGATTTCCTGGACATTTTGATGATCTGCAGTCTTGTCTTCATTTTTGTTCTCGCAGTGCGATGTTCCCCTGGCATGTTCCCTTGTTTTTTAGTCCAGTCCCGTACAATTTCATGATGTGTAAAAAATTTGAGTGTGTTGATCTGTCATGATTTTTAACATTAGGCAATATTAAAACCCTGACGCCTACTCTTGAGAGCCGGAAATGAAGCTTGTTGATTTTCGACAAGCCAGCTGGAGTCCAGGCAGATCAGCACACTATTGTCCAGCATGTAGTGATCAGCATTTCTGTCTTCCTCTAGGATTATGTCCCGGTCTTTATAGTGAAACATTTTCTCTACAACTGGCTCTAGGGCAGCACCAGGAGGGACATGTCTAACTGGGACTTTGTGTGCCTTTTCTAGTGGGAAGAATTGTGTGAGGCCCTGCTGAGCTGCCGTCTGTGGCAACAACGTTTCCAAGAAGACAACCATGTCTTGTCCCTCGACTCCCTCTAGGAAACCTCTATTCTTTTGTTACTTCAGTGGTAACACCCTTCTGCGTACTCAGCACGGCTCCCCAAGAATCGACTTATCTCTGTTATGGCTTCAGTTTTCTGTTGCAACTCTGCCACTGTGGGTTATAGTAATTGTAGTGAGGATTCAGATTGTGTTGTCCTCTGTGACATTTATTCTGCTCCTTTCCCCATAACTACTATGGCCACCGCATCTATTTTATGTGACTACGTGACCAGGATTTTGCCTAGCTTGTTTTCTGTTGCCACCAAATTCATTTGGCCGATACTGGGACTTAGGTCTCTTTGAATTGTTGCATTATTATCTGAGTCTTGTGCGGGGTTATCGCGAGCCGGTCTGCCTATCCTATACACCAGAAGTATTTCTGCAAACTACAATTGGGTAAAGGCTCTCTGTAAAATGTTTTAAAATAGACTTGTATTTACCATGGTGGTTAAAAGTTGGATCATATGTAAATACCTTATTTTGCAATTTCTTGCAAAGCATGCTTTCTATTTTTTCAAATGTACTATCATAGTGTTGAAAGAAAGACCAAGCTGGATAGTGGTCTGCCACTGTGAAGACGTATGACAGAAACTGGACACTATGTCCAGTAAAAGAGGATAATCATCCAGGACTTGTATGTCTTATTCCAGACTAATGTTTCTTTCAGTGTTTCTTTCAGTGTTTTATTCATTTAAACCTGTTGCACTGTCTCAGTTGTCCAAATTAAGTGGATTGAAATTGTGGTCTCAGTGGGTCTAAAAAGTGGAGTGTGCATTATTTATCAATATTTTTTGTGTGCACGTGTAGCTGTATGAGCAAATATATACCCGTTATAGGGCTTGGAATTATTGTATTTACAGAGTTAAAGATGGTTGTGGGTTGTTGTAATTTGCTCTTAGACTGTGCAAAAGTGTAGTATGGCTCAGGCAGTGAATGCTTAATGAGCTACTGGCATTCATGCGCGCTTAACTAAAAGGATTAGTTCCAGGACCTGTTTTATCAAGTGAGGTTTATTGTATTGTGTTGGTGTGAGCGACTGGGCTGTACGCTCCTCGAACATGCTGTTAATGGTGATTTCAGTATTTGTGTGAATATCTTACACCGACCAGAAGTCTCAAGATGGATACACATCTTCAATGAGCATGGCATCCGATCATTCCAACATTTACAGTCACAAAACAATGGCCACTGTTGAGACCCAATACTCACATTAGCATATAACAAGAAATAGGCAGTTCTTCCCTCCAGATCAACTGCAGTGTCTCACACTAACTGGGTGATGTACACACACATTTTTACTATGTCATTTGGCAATATTACGGGCTCAATAGACATACAGTTTCAGATCATCAAGATTAAGTCCTAAAATTTCCTCTAATTTTATGATAAGGAAAACACTATCTGCAGCAAGAATTAAACGAAAAAAAGTTGATATATATATATATATCGACCCTGAGGATTACTGCGAAGAGGGTGGTCATTTTTTTATGGAAAGCACGACTTGTAGCTTAACATTGTACCTTACCAAAATCAACTCAAAAGAGAACTTTATGGGGGTTGATTCAGGACCTTTTTTTTGTGATCTCAAACGCATACAGTCAACACTGCTCCACACTTTGGAAACAAGAAAGTGGTATATGATTTTATACAAAAAATCAGAGACATGCAACAGTCTGTTTTATTTGTGAGATACCAAACAGTTAATCTATCCTAACAGGAAAAAGTGAGGCCTATTATCTTTTTAAATGGTAGACTCCGTACGCTCCCTTAAATCCAGCAGACTGTTGGAGGATGTGTTGCTAGCTTTAATGGCCAAGGAATACTCTCACATCAGCATGTCCATGATGGTTCCAATTGTTAACCCATTACTAGATGCTTTCTGCGTCCACATAGAAAATCTACTTTAATTTCCTAAACTAACTGAACCCCACTGCGCTAGATAAATATAGGCTGTTGACAGACCTTCACTGGCCTTTAAAGGTCCTTTGAAGTGCGATACTCGAGAAGCTGCAGGCTTACATATAACAGAAAGAATTTCTGAGCTCTCTCCATTCGTGGATCGCACTCAGCTGCTGTAAGGAAACTCTTTTGACTTCAGCTTTCAGCAACATGTTATTGGTATCCTCTCTGTACTGATTTAATTAGATATTCCACATACTTAAACTCCGTGATCATTCTCTTGTGCAATATCGTCCATCAGTGCCCTGGGTTCTGGGAGTGCATCTAGAATGGTAATATGGTTTCCTAAGTCAGTGAAAACAATGAGTAATAAAAAAAGGCAGACGACTTGTTGGACGCCTCAGGGTTCAACTTCATTGCCCAGACTCTTTGATGCGTCTCTCTACCAATATTTCCCTTCTCAACACTTTCTCTTTCCCAGTTACCTATTGCCATTCACCTTTGCCTTGTACATCTCACAGCGAGAATTATCTTCATATGTGTTAACCTAGCCATTGTTTTCACCTTTTTGGGTGTAGAGAATAGGCCTAATAGATCATTCTTTGGCTTAAGCACCGTTTTATTTCTGTCACATTCTTCACATTTATTACTACCTCTTGCCTAAATGTAGCTATTTGTGGACATGACCACAACGTGTGATAGAATCCCATGTACCACATCTTGGGCAGGAATTGATTGTGCCAGGGTAGATTTCTCCTTCTGTCTTAGGAGTGAGATATATTCTGAGCTGCCGATAAAACTCTTGATACACTCATTCCTGTTAAGTGGTCTAAGTGTCGCAACAGTAAATCCAGCCCAAGGTATAACAGGAAGCTTATTAATAAGGAGAGTGGTACTATTGGACACGTTGAATCCGAACGGTCTTAATGATCAGATGGAATACAGTTGTTTCCTTTAACATACATGGATATTTTCTATTGCAGCTTTTTGCTGTTCTGTTCTGTTTAATAACATCTTTGTCAGCATTTGTTATGGTTAATTGCATCTTGTTCACTTTTGCTCAGCTATTCATCACTTTTTTTCACTTTTTTTTATAAACTCACATTTCGTGAGCATCTTTAACCCACTTGTGTTATTACATCACACTAGTGTGGTCTTGTTTATTTGATTTATTTTACACAGCTTAAGATGGCGGCCGCAGACGGCGACCTGATTCAATTTCCCTAACTCTGCTCTTTCTAGCTTCATCACCTCACACTTGAGAGCCCCCAATTACATGCTATTTAATATGGACAGTTTATCGAGTTCCTTGTTTTTTTCAAGGACCTACTCAGAAAGTAGCAAGCCATTTTACAGGTACGCAGCTAACTTTACTGGCGCAATTCACTAGTGACGAGAACCAACGGACTCTAGTTTTTGTTATTGAACACTCCATATTAAGCACGTTATCATGCTCACTTTTGCCATTAAATTCTTGGAATAGCCGTTAACTTCACTGACGAGAAACGATAGGCTCTTTTTTTTTTTACCTGTGTTTTTCTTGTGTTTTTTACGTTTATTAAGCACTATGCGTTCAGCACTGCACTATGCTCACTTTTACTGTCGTGATTTTCGTAGAACCGAGAACAGATGGACTCCCGGGTTCATATTTGTATGGAGCATTGTGTATTTCAGCACCTCACAATGATTCGTGTTTTTTAGGCACGGACACGCAGCACTGAGCACTTCAACTTCCGGATATGCCATCCTTTATAATCTATTGATGTACATGAATCGTTTTTTATATTTAGCGATGGTGTACACTATACAGGTTTCCCAATAACGGCGTTTCAGTGGCATGTACACCATCACGTTTTACACCGGCACGTTTGGCACCCACTATGTTGCAAGTTGCATATTTTACACTCCCTAACTGAGCATGGAATGTAGGGATGTTTACCATCTTGGACTTGCATTATTAGATTCTTTAATTTTTGCCAGGGTTGGTAACCCAGCTTATGTTGGCACTTCGTTTCACAGATATTGAACAGTTCTCCTGATGAAGGGATAATCCAGCCCGAAATGCATTAGGTTTCATTTATTGGGATTCCAGGATTCATGTACTACATGTTTTGCTGTATGGAACTGATTTATAAGTGCAAAATAACTTTATAAGGATGATGAAATAAATCCTTACTGATGAAAACATTACTTTTCGTTTGAATCCATTCAAGGGACGACTCCATTCATTTGGATACAAAAGCTGTGCACTAAGGGACGTCTCCCCAGAGGGGAGATGCTTTTTCTTCATAACAGTAAGCATGCCACTATTCGGAAAGCATGCAAAAGGTTGGAACAAGCATGGAGACGGGATTATGATCCAGTTTGAAGGGACATTATCAGGCAGCCATCAAGAATTATCGCAGGTTCACCCACAGCGCCTCTGATTTCCGCTGACCAGCAATGTGAGGTCCTTGCCGCCTTCTTTATTAAGAGGAGGAGAACATCTATAGGAACTACCCCCACCTCGATTAGATCGGGCCCTGTTCACAGACCCCTCTCCATCCCCATACTCTGTCTTCCCTTCGATCTCTCATGATGAGATCTGTACGCTATGTAGTAGGGTTAAATCAGGTTCGCCTGCAGATCCTCTTAAGCCTGAGCAATATCTTAAATCCCTACCTTTGCTTCTTCCACACCTTTGTCAGTTGATTAATATGTCCTTGTCTGTGGCGGTTGTTCCTAGGACTTGGAAACAAGCCATGGTGCTCCCTCTGTTAAAGAAACCTACATTGGACGCTGCCAGACCGGAGAACTTTCACCCCATCTCTCTCCTGCCGTGGGTGTCCAAGATTGCTGAGGCCTACATTAACTCCATTCTGACAGGATTCCTGGAAAGCAACAGCACGCTTGATTCCTCCCAGAATGGTTTCCGCCCAGGTCACAGCACGGAGACTGCTCTCCTAGCTGTGACCGAACACCTTAGGGAGGCCTTAGATGCCAGACGTACCTCGGCACTGATACTATTAGATTTGCAGGGCCATGTTTGACATGGTATCCCATCAGGTCATGTTGCAACGGTTGTAGGAGGCTGGCATCGAGGGCCAGGCCCTGGGATGGTTCGCCTCTTTTCTGAGAAAACCTTCCAGGTAGCGGCCCCCCCCTTTTGCCTCCCTGATACACACTATCAAACAAGGGGTTCCACAAGGTTCAGCGTTGTGCCCTACGCTATTTAATATGTATGTCCAACCTCTAGCACCGGTGGCCAGGAGTAGAGGACTAACAGTGGTATCATATGCTGGTGATACTCAGTTGGTAGTAGCACTCTCTGATGATTCCACGCAGGATGCTCTTAAGTTTAGGAGCGATCTTGCAGCCGTTGCAAAGTGGATGACTGCCAACTGTCTCCAGCTTAACACTAGCAAATCTGAGATTCTGCTAGTAGGGAGAGATACTGAGCTGTGGAGTGAGAGCTGGTGCCCTGAGACCTTAGGTTGCGCACCTGCCCCCAAACAGGTGGTCAAAAACCTGGGTGTATGGGTTGACTCTGCCCTCAGTTTCTAGGTCCAAATCAAAAAGGTTGCGGGGACCTGCTTTGGACTCATGCGAGGGCTCAAACCACTGTTGGGTTTTTTTGATCCCACAGTCCGTCAGATCATCATCCAGGCCTCCATTATGTCTAGGCTGGATTATGCCAGTTCACTTTACCTGGGGGTTAACAAGGCTGAAATCCTATGTCTGCAAAGGGTTCAAAATGTGGCTGCTAGAACTCTTCTTGGCCTCCCTAGGACTTGCTCTACGTCCAACGCCATGCGCCGACTACATTGGCTGCCGGTGGCGATGTGCATTGAGTTCAAGTCCCTCTGCATTGCCTATAAAATTATGAATCTCGCCTCCCCAGATATCCTGGTGAACCTGATTTCACCTTATACACCTACTCGCCAACTACGTTGTATGGGCCAGCATCTGGCAGTCGTCCCTCGGGTGAGGAAGGTGCGAGCAGGAGGACGCTCTTTACGTACCCTGGCTGCAATACTTTGGAATTCTCTTCCTGTGCACATCCGTAGCATTAACATCTACCTGGAATTCCGCAAGGCCATTAAAACACACTTTTTCCCATTTCTATAGGCCCTGCCGTCTTTTAGTAGCCCTCCAACTTCTGCTAGTTAGCACTGGGATGCCCCTTTGCTGGGGAAGCTGTGCGCTATACAAAATCTGTAACAACAACAACAACAAGCGCCGAGATGCCCTCGGGTGATTCGCGCGCTATATAAGTCCTCATAACATAACATAACTATATGTTGAATTGTAAATATTTAGACCTCCAAGTGAGTGATGTATTCTTACAGTAGTGATCAATATAATATTGTGAATGATCCCTTTTCCCAAGGTTACTGTAATCTGCAGTGCCACATTTATGGGTAGTTCTGCAATTATTATTTTTGTTTTTGTTTGTCTAGTGATAACTTCCTATGCATAGAAATGCTCTTTTGGTATATAGTCTCAACATATGAGATCATGAAATGCGATAACCATACCTCCTATACATTGATCCCGAATCAACTCAACTCTTGCCTTTCTCCAAGCCTGGATCTCAGGTCTTCTTGCAAGTGACACTACCCATGGCATATTCCAAATTCATAGGTTCAGTGCATACGTTTGGATCAAATCTAACTTTCTTAAGCAACTCCTCCAACAGTGTTTGGCAGTTCCTACCAGTTGATTTAGTCTATATTTTGAGTTTCTCCCTCTAGATAAATATGGGCAATATCCCTTCTCCTCTGACTTCTTCCACAACATGTCTAGTTTCAGGTTAGGGGACATTCCTTACCCACCTAGCAATCAATTGCTATTTTGCCACTAGGTAACACAATTCAAAGTCAGGCAGTCAGAGACTATCCCTGCTGGGTGGGATCTTCAGTTTACATAATTAAACTTCCGAGTCTGCAAGAGCCCGTGACTCAGAGATGACAGTACTGTCTAGTTTGTGGTAGTCGCACAGGTATGTTGGTAAAAGTACATAAGTGAGGATTTATCACCATTTTTGTGAGCCCAGCCCTTTGCCTTATCAACAAGGGGAGTTATTTCCAAAAAGATACTGCCCCCCTGCGGACTTTCAGAGCCCTACCTATGTTGGCCTTACTATAGCAAGACCCCATCTGTATTCCAAGATAACAGACAGGATGCTGTTCCCAGCTTTAAGATAGAGAAGCTTGTCTAGCAGCCTGTTCCAGCCTTATGAAAAATGCATAAGGTTTCTGCCAATTTACATGGACCCTCAACTCCGCCCCAATTGTTCTTGCTCCTCTGTTAGCATTGTTAGGCCTACGTTAATATCAGTATAGAGAAGATGATCATCCATACCCAATGATACTATATGTATCATGCCTGATATGGTCATTTGAGTATCTCTGCTCATGTTGCACACCATATGTGCAAGTGGTTCCATAACCAAAGCGAAGATCAGTGTAAAGTGTAGTCATTTATTAAGCGCCCCCTCTTTACACCTGTTATTGATGTGGTATTACTTTGCCAGTGCACTTTCTGGCTATGGGGAAAGCTAGCTACTTGAAAATGGTTGTGTCAGGGGCCTTCTCTCGGTCAATTGCTATTACTGCTGGATCTGGTGAGTGTTCGGTGGTGGTTCCATCTCCTAGAGAAATTGAGAAATGCTGTTTCCCTGTACAAACCTTCTCTGTTAGGTGTAAGTTGTGTTGGGGACCAGGTGGTTAGCATGGTCTTGCTGAGAATCTGGTATTGACTATCGAAGGGGGTCTACATGATTTTATGTTATGCACATCCTTCCTGCATTGGGTAGCGACACTGTCAAGACTTCCCTGGTGAAGTGTGATAGTATTCCCCCACTATGCGCATTTGTCTGCATTTCTAACAATTTTGGCATTAGCACGTCTACGAAACTTAAATCTGTATGCGCTTTACTCTTGGGTACTTTCCGCTATATAGTTCCTTTAATGCCTTTCTTTCTAATCTTTTGAATTGTCTAACTGGTTTCAAGCAGGTCAGTATGTTCAGGTGAAGTGTGGGGGCACTGCTACCCTTTTTAGACAAATACTTTTCATTTTCTGTAATGTTAGCCTCTTTCCTATATAGCTTGTAAGTGTGAACTGTATTGTTAATGTCCTATTGTTTGTGTACCTCACCCCTTTCCTTGTTGTGAACTCTAATTGTGTTTGTTGGCCATAAAAGTCTTATAATCTAGAGACTTCACATGCTCCATTACCTGCACATATTTATTTCTTCTTAATTCATCTACTGCTGTGGGATCAGGGCATAAGGTAAACTCTACTTCCCTCATCTCCCTACGTAAGATATCTATTGTTTTTCTACATTTTTCCTAACCCTGTAAGATGCCTTAGTGCAGATACACTTTAACAGCTTCCCATTCCACTAACACGCGTCTGATGCAGACCCTTCATTCTCTCTGAAGTAGTTTTTAATCTCTTTTCTTCTTGTCCTCGAAACTATAGGTCTTCTAAGGAGGGTGGGTTGCAACTCCCATTTGGCAATTGCTTTTCTATAAAACCCCCAGTGGAGCTCCAGAATTAACTATTGTGGTCCGATATAGTTTTGCAAATATAAATTGCTTTTATCACTGGTTGGTGTAACCGTCTTAAACAATCTTATCCAGTCTTACACTTGAAACATCATCACTTCTTTTTTGGGTTTTATAACTCTATGAATTCACCAACTCCCAATTGTAAGACAATGTTATGTTAAGAATACTTATAGAGCGTGCGTACACCATACAGTTTCATGGCGTTGAGGGCCAGGGAGTACTGCAGCTAAGTGATTCATACATACGGCTGGCAAAAGAGCCAGGTCTTTAAGAGATTCCTAAATTGAGGATACAATTTCATCGATCTGATGTCCGGAGGAAGAGAGTTCCAAAATTGAGGGGCCAGGGCCGCGAATCTTAGTCCCCCCCCAGTTTCTTGCTTTTGAAAGGTGGAGTAGCTAGGAAATTGAGTTAGGAAGACTTAAGATTCCGAGTAGGGGAGTATTTCTGTACCCGAGTAGATACAAACACAGGGTATTTGCCATGGAGCGCTTTAAAGATGATGCATCCCAACTTGAATGCACTGTGTTCAACAACCGGGAGCCAGTGTAACTTTTTCATGAGAGGGGTGACATGGTGCCATCTAGGCTGGTGATAAATTAATCTAGCGGCCTGATTTTGCACCAGTTGCAGTCTTTTGGATTGATATGCTGGTACACCAAGTAAAGTGAATTGGTGTAGTCAATGTGAGAAATGACTAAGGCCAATACTACTTGGGTCAGGGCTTCGGTGGTAAGAAATCTGCTAATCTTCCTGATCCTTTGGAGCTGAAAGAAGCAGGTAGAAACCACTGTCCCAATCTGGGATTTCATCGACAGATCACTGTCAATAGTGATGCCAAGGCTTTTAATTGACCTAGACAGAAGGGTTCGGACAATTGCAATACTGGAGCGGAAGGCATGGATGAGCGGGATCTAGTCATATTAGCATCTTTCCCACTGTTGTAGCCACCCCCATTCATTTTTGCTGGTAGGTTCATCCTGCTATACAGGTCGAGAGGGAATCAAAGAATTGTGTTTGCTCAACTTTGGGGGTATGTGCCAGTAATACATCCACTTTATTCAGTTTCCCCACCTCTGCTGCATTTATCCCATTGTTATCAATGTGGACTTTACACCTCACAGTTGTACTGCAGGTCTCACCCATATTAGTGCAGCTCTCCTGTAAGCGGAGTATATTGTGGTAAATACTTTACCTCACCATCTCTGTTTGATTTTGATGCAATCTGACCCCGGTATATGTGCCTCTTGTAGTCCACCACCTCCTAACATAAAAGTATACTTTGTGGCATTAAGAAGCTCTGTTTAGGCTCATGTCACGAAGACCTATTTCTGCACAGCAGTCACTTCTGTTCTTTCCTGCCGCAAACATAGTTTGAGAGAAACAGAACAAGTGTCAGGTATGGAATATAGCTCCTATACTTTGGATTTTTACTAATTTAAACTCTACTATACCCTCGAGAGTAGTAAGGCAACCGGCTCCCGTCTAATATCAAAAAAGTAATCAATACTTTCCTAGGCTGTCACATAGTGAGGCTGAAGTTATGGGATCGCTCAACACTATCAATTTGCTATGCTGCTCCTAACCTATAATCGATCAAAACCTACCTCTTTCACTTATGTCTGTACATGATACCCATAATATGTTACAGAGGGCTACTGTCCTACCATTTATCAAGTTTAAGTGAAGCATTCATAACAGATCTTCAGCGGTTATAGGTGTGAAATTCAGCTCCGTATATCTGGCAGATTGTCAGATACCGTAGTTAAAGTCTCAGAACTCATGTCTGTCATTATTGTGTCCTTGGTTGGTCATAGCCATTGAATTGTACTCACTGCTTATGCTGCTTCTCTGTCTGCTTGTATTTGTTCCTGTGTATATCTTTTAGCACATCTAGGTCTCGACCTCTTGTGATGGGGTCTCTTATGGTTGCCCCCCCCCCCCTCCTCTGTTGAGATAGTCTGGAATTCTCCATTAATTCCCAAGCTTCTATAGGGTAGGTGCAGAATAAAGTAACTCCATTAACCAGTATTTCACCTAGAAAAGGAAAATGTAAAGCAGCCCTCTTGCACTGAACTTATGTCTCACTGCTAAGAAGCTTGATCTTGCATCATGACCAAAGAACATCACCTTGGTATTTTTTTTAACCACAAAGTGATTCTTTGTTCTTGCTTGTTGTAGAATCGCATGTCACAGTGAATCAAAATGGGGATCAGTATAGGCCTCAGAGCGGATCACTTTAGGTCTCAAAATGGATCTCAATGGCGGTGGACATGTGGGACCATGTGTGCTCATTTCACAAAGCAGTAATTGGAGGGATCCTGAGGTGCCAATTTTTGTTCCAACCATTTCACCATGAAATTTAACATAGTATCTTTGGTAAAAACTGGTAATCCCTCCACTCGACTATTGTTTCTGCAAAAGCAGCCTTTCACTTCCTCTACTCTGTATTCCTGGAAACATAAATGTTAAATTATGGATTTCATCTGTTTCTGCAATTGTTTCGATGCCAGTTGCATCTTGATCAGCACATACTCGTTATTCTTGACTTCATCAACTAGCATCCTCAGTTCATCTCATAGTAGTCCTGTATGAACTGCTGCTGATCCTATTTTTTGTTGAAGTACTTGTCTAATTTCTTTTATAGCCCTCAGTGTCTTTTCATGTTTCTCCTGTGTGCCACTCTGCCCATGGGTTACGTTCTCTGCCATAGTTCTGCAAGATTCTCCAGGGATGCCTATGGTTCTAATTCATCCGTATGTACTTGGACCCTGACCCTTAACTTAGCTTTCCCATTATATATTTAGTTGGGTGACCAGAGGATTCCGATACTTTTTATGCAGTGCCTCTTTGTTTCTTTAGAAGGGCTGATTTAATGTAATTTGTGTTTGTCTTTTTGATGTTGAGCCAGACTGTACTACCATTCTATGGGATGTATCCAGGGTGCTAGTTGATACAAAATGCTTGATGTCTCACAGGTGTTAGGTATTTACGCCTCCGGATAAAGTAACAGCCAGTGAGGTGCAGTAATCCTTTTATCTCTGACGTATGGGCTCAAGTAGACAATCTGAGGTTGTAGTGACCACTTTCAGCACGTTTCACTCTTAGTCCTCCTTTATCTGACACATCATCAACGAGAAATATCACAGGATTCAAGCTTGAATTAGTCGCAAGCAGACATCTAGTCATTCTATCTAATGTTCTCATTAAAGTGCATAACCTTGTAGTAAAGCTCAGTGCAGTGCAATCTGCCACAGGGATCAGTTTGTCTTCGGGCATTTAGTGTCAAATGTGACATTCACTACAGTCGTCTGTGTGTTGTTTGTTTCACTGAAGCCTCTCTGTGCGAGGGTCCTCACCTACCAGGAACCATCTGTGTCCGAACGCACCGTCAGAAAAGCAGGAATGCACTAGGTCTTAGGCGCACCGGCACTGCTGCCCGTTTTGTGCCCTCACTGGATGAAGCAGCTGCACTGCAGAATCCTCCACGGGGTGGCGTCATTCCCCTCTGCTGCAGTGATAAGCATCTGCCCAGGCCCTGCTTTACACCAGTGTTCAGCGAGCTAGCCTATTCTGTCAACCATCCTCCAATCAGCATGCAAAGGATTGACCCACTTGGCCAGAGCCATGTGACAGAGCCATGTGGCACCTCTTGTTCCCTTGTCGCTGCCCAGGCTCTTCTCTGGCCCTCGGTGCGCTGATTCCAGTGACCTGGAGGGATTCCGTTTCCCTTATGACCATGTTTAAGCACTGTAGTTATCCGGGGCCCCTCCCTTTTCTTCTTCACTGGTTGAACATGTCTAAGCTGTAGTCACTGCAGTTGTAGCCACAAACGAAGTAGAAGACTTTACAGAAGTAGGCAGACATATCATGTTGTTTCTAAGCTCAAGATATTGATTGATGTTATAAAAAGGAGTATTAGCGCAGGATTCTAGATAGATAGCGCAGCTTACTAAAATCCTGTTGTGTCTGGCAAGTCCATTAATTCACACTTCTATGCTGCTGTATTTTCCATTTAATTCACTTTTCATGTGCTCCTATTTAGTTTTCTTCATCCGCTCTGAATCTTGGAATCATCTTTGGTTTGTCAGTGACTTAATTTAAACAGCCTTTGTCAGTTCTCAAGAACTGTCACTTGCATCTTCATAATATCTGAAAAATGTAAATTTAGTTTTACTCCTCTCCTTGCTTAAACGACTGCTTCACTACGTTGTTTATCATGCTTCCTCACTACATGTTGGCATTTCAAAATACCTGCTTACTCTGCTCCAATATATGTTTTTGACTATGGTGCTCCTGTTTTTTCCTGTGCTGCTCCGATTTGTTGACTAACTCTTACATATCAGTTCAGATTCTGTTATCTTTGCATAGTTTTTAAGTGCCTCCATTTACTTGCTCCATCTTACATATGTTCTTTCATATCTGCATGCACCCCAACTCATTCCTTTTACTCACAATTCCTTCTCCGTTTCCTGACCTTCATGTGCGTCTTGGCGCTTATATTCCTTTAGTCCTCCTGCTTGTTATCTCTGGAATAACCTCCTGCTGCCGTATTGTACGTTGTGCCCTGTGGGCGCAACGGGCATGTGCTCCCACTTGGTGCACCCCAAGGGCACAACTGTATTTCAGATGGGGGTGCACGCACTTGTCCACCCGCTTCTGTAACACTGATAGCGCTCGTGAGCATGTAGTGCCAGCGCGATTATGAGAAGGCGTTCCTTCATTTGCACGTGATGTGGCCCCATGCAAATGAGAGAACCACTTTGCCTCTGCGTCCACGCTGTATTACTGATGGGGGCGCAGAAGCAATTATGCCTTTGTCAGGCTCACTGAAAGTGTACCATGGAAAGGTAAAAGCAGCTCCCTGGAGGGGGAAAAGGGGGCCCCAATGACCCCCACACCAGTCATCACCCCTGCAGGTGGGTGCAGTCACTCACTGTATCCACCTGCAAGGAGATTTCTCTCCTCTCTTGAAAGTGCAGGAGGCATGCTGCCTGCACCATGAAACATGGAGCGACTTTGAAGCAGCCACTCCTATTTTACTTGATTGTGCTGCCCCCATGGCAGTGCAAGTTTGGTCCTGCCGTAGGGGCAGCGCATTCTGCAAAACAAGGAGCACTTTACCTTTTTGCGCCCAGCGCACCTTTTTATAGGTGTGCCATGGTGCTAACTGGGAAAGTGTACTGTGTATATAATGCAGCCCCAGATTTCTAACCATTCTGCTCCCACTCTTTTTATTTCTAGGAAGCGACTAAAGGAACATTTATTGCCTATAGTAAATTGCTTGTAACCTTGTAGTACCTATGTAGATACCTAATTTCTACATGCATTGTACCGTTTGTTGTTTCTTGCTATGTTAAGCACCTTTGATAAAGGTCCAGTAATAAATCAGAAAAGAAAGCATATACAGAAAAGAAAAATCAATCTGAAAAATAGTAGTGCAGTCTAATTTTATTGATTAACACAAAAATATTAAGAGACTAAGGAATTAGGATAGAAAGAAAGCGTGAGAAATATCTAAAAGTTTATGCGGAACGGTCATCCTGAATATAATTTCGAATTTAAAAACATAGTATTGAAGTACCTTCAGTCTTTTCATCTCCATTTCACGATTTGTAACAGCTGTTTATTTTCGCTTTTCAAAATTGTAAAGCCACAATACATGGACTGCACAGGTTCTAAGAGGGGATGAACTAAAAGTGACAAAGCTGTTTCCATTACTTTCCCACACATAAAGTATTTTCTACAGATTATACTTGCAGATCAAGCAAAGTGTATTGAATAAAATGTTCTCATAAAAATTCTGGAAGATCTAAAATCAGACGTGCTGTCAAGTCCTTTATGTAGCATGACAGGCTTAGGTTATTTCTTTCATAAACCCAAATCAGTCTGCAGTCGCTGATGTTCATATATCTTCAATAAAGAAAACTGCAGCTTCGCCGTCACATATGGTTGATTCGATTTCGGTGTACTTCTTTACCATTTTGCATACATTTGCATCGGTTGTTGTATCATTTCTCTAGATTTCATAAGTACATTGGGGATTGCTATTTTATTTATGGTCTTTTGCTGCTTACAGTTGTTGAACTCCTTGTGCTTCTCCTTAAATGCTAAGGTGTCCATGTGCTTCACAGGTGAATCAGCAGATGGGTGGAATGAACCTCAATGGTCCAAGCAATATGATCCCTTTCGGCCAGCCAGCAAACACCGTTGGAGGATGGGCGAGCAGTGGTTCGGGCCAGACTCTCAGCACACAACTATGGAAATGAATGTGGTCATCATCCAGGGCATACATCTGACATTCCTTACATAGATGCAACAATCACTACCCCTCTTTTATCCATGTATATATTATTTTCCCACCAGTTATAAATATCGAAAAGTTACCTTGTTGACTTTGTGAGACTATTGCTTACATTTGATGTGGTGAAGAAGAGTTTGAAAATATTTCTATCTGACTGGGAGCTTTGCCTAGTATGTTTGATCTCATGAACCATATCTCAGCATCGATGCTTGACCAACACGAGTCAGTTTTATTGTCAAAATTCTAGATCTTATATTGGCATTTAAGGGAATTAGCTATCATGGTAGTAATATATCTAACTATAGTAAATCTTGCCCTCATTCTCCTTCCTTTAATAAAACAGTATAGATAATAATGTATGAACAAATGTGTAATCTTATGAACAGAATGTACATGTATATTTGAACCTCTTTTTCTAGTGTATCAAATATCTTTTGGTTGATTATTCATTGCATTGTGATGTTACTGTAATGTGCTTTATGGAAAGCACAACTAGTAAAAGGAATATAAACCTGGATGTTACTAGAAATGCTCTGTTTGTTCTTTAATATCACAGGGAAAATGTGACCCAAAAAAATCTAGTGATACAATATGCAAATTGGCTTTATACTTGTTTACATAGTGCAATTATGGTAAATAAGGGCATACTGTGTAACTCTGCAATACCCCTAATATACTTTCTTGTATTTGAAGGTATATCCAGGTTTATAATGGTAATTGTGTTTACATTTTATGGTGCCTAGTATGATGAGATGTTATTTCCCTGTATTAAAGAGATAAATCCATATACTGTCGTGTGTGTATGTGTGCATATCACATTTAGGTTTTGTTTGAACCTCTGCAAAGGGGCTAGTAGTTTAATACTGCAAAGATAAACTTTTAATGTCAACGATGCACTGCAACTTGAAAACTGTACTTTGGCAGCCAGCGCTTGGTGTACTAAAACCAGGTCAAAACAATTGGTAAAACAAAAATAAAACGTAACCAAATATTTTAAAAATGTTCCCTTGGTGTAGTTGTTTACGGACTGTATTCAAATCAGTGCAGAATGTATAAAAATCCAGTTATCCATATATTTTTTTCAAACATGCAAAACAAGGTAAAACAAGACACACATAGCTTGACACCATCCAAGTTACTTGAAGCTGTTGGTACTTAGTTCTCTGACACGTTTTGGAAAATAGTCTATCAGGTAAATGGCAAAGGTGAGTGCACAGCAGCAGGTCATAGAATGTTTGTTTCCTTTTAGCCAACGGTAACTCGACGTTCTTCCTTGGAATCCAGTGTTTTGTTCCATGTTACTTGATTTGTAGGTCACACCTCAATTTTCACCGAGTCCCGGTGATATTTTGGTTCATTACCCAGGTTTACTTTTTCTGTACGGGTGTGCCATACAAGAATCTGTGAACGAAATAAAATGTTATCAGTTTTACAGCAGTATTGTTTACAAATGTTTTTCAGCTGTCATTAGTAAGGTTATGCACACTTATTCTACATACATAATGCGTAGCTGTGTAATATGGATCAATGATGCCATCAATGGGTTTTGGTGAGAACATAAACCATGAGACCAAAGGTCGAGTGGTTTATAAATGTCGCCAGAACCTCTTTGAAGGCAATATAGGACCAGATTACCTGTTTTGGCCAATATTTATTTTATAGTACATTTTTATTTTGGGGCAGTTTTGTTCAAAATGCAACTAACAATTGACACTTATTGGAATTAAAATGTTTAGGTTTACTTTTCTTGAATTAATTGCTGATAAACAAACAGAAAATGATAAGGCTAGTAATTTAATGTGATTCTCTGCTTGCACATCCACCGCATAATTATGGATGTGCAAGATTTGTCACACAATTTGCAGATTTCCCAAAAATATTGTTTTTAGCTCAACTGTATGAAAATAATACTGCCATATAATGTGCCACATCATTTGTCTTTTTTAGCGCATAATCTTGTACCAAAATTTACATATCCTTACTTCATAATCCTAGTACCCCTGACCATGGTAAAGCTCTGCAGAGAGGTTTGGGGGATATCATCATGGTTATGAAACCAGACCACAAATAATGTTCGACAAAAGGCTTTTAAGAAATGGTTACAAAAAGTGCAGTAACATAAGAAAAGGTTCTACTATATGAATCTTAAAAACAAAACAGTTACAGAGTTATGGTTGTGACTGAAACGTGCACAACCACTGAAAAAATAAAAATACACGCACACAAACACGCAAGCACCATGGCAATGAAATAAATGTGACCCAACAAAACATATTATTTACAGCAACTCTACTACTAAACACACAATCACAAATATGTTACTGCTGTGCTAAAATCAAATGCGTTTTTTAAATCACCGTACAGCAAAATTAGCATTAGAAAAAAAAATGGTTTACTGCCTCACAAATAGCATATGACCGTTAGTTTACACAGAAAAACACCTCTGAGTGGGGAGTTTCTTTTAGTTCTGTCTTGGACCTTCCTGGATCTTTCAGTGTTGAGTGCTGAATTTGTCTTCCTTGCCTCAGACTCCTCAGTTAGTGTCCCTGCTTGCTCCCCTTACTCCAATTATGTTAGAGCGTTAGCATTTAGAGCCTCTTTTCAGCCCCTTCTAGTTAAAAGCTAGGGGCAGGCAGAATGTGCGTAGTCGCGCTACGCACAGCTCCGCTCAACGGTAAAAAATCTCAGCGAGCACGCAGTTCCGCGAACACGCGGAATTGCTTGTTCCGCCCGTTCGCGATGCTTTTTTCCTGTTCGTGAACGCTGTTTGCGTGCTCGGTGGGAAATATCTTGCGAACACGCATTTTGAAAGAGCGAACAAGCAAAAAATGCCGTGAAGCCGCATATCGCAGAATTTTGGGCAATTCCGCATTCTCCGCGGAACGCGAAATTACCCAAATTCCGCAAATTCTGCAAGCGGAACGGAATTTGCCACCCAGGCCTATTAAAAGCGTAGCAATCATTGGTGAGAGAGGATTGGGGAAATTGTGTGCCCTACTCTTCTTTTACTTTTTGTTGCATTTTGGAGGAGTTTCTTTATTGGTTGAGCCAGTCCTCTACAGGTCCCCCTGAACAGGACTGACCTTAAGGCTGTTACTCTGTAGCAGGGCTGAAATTCCAATTTGGAAATGTCTTTCAGATGGCACTCCACGTTTACAGGGTTCCTTCTCTGCTCCTTTGGATGACAGTAGCAAGTACTCTATTCTGTGCTATTGCGGACAATTTGTTCTACTGAACAGTTCCTCTCTACATTTCGTGGTCTTGTGCCTTATCAAGACAGTAGAGTGAGGTCTTATTCTATGGTGGTCCCAGGGAGGGGATCCACTGCGAGTTTGGGAGTTTAAGGCTTCCTTACTTCTCTATTTGACTTTTGCAGAACCTCTCCCAGCATCCTTCTCAGATCTGTGGTGTTTAAATGTTTTCCCTTTTTTGGTTGATGGTAGTTCTCATTTCCCACCAATTTGTGCATTTTGAGGTACTATTGTGTGCAGTTTCTCATCATCTGGGATGAGCTTTCTGCTTGAGGGCGTGTGTGCCTTATTCATGTGCTCCTCCTTGTTTGGGAACCTTTTTGGCTCGCAAAATGGTTTTCTGGAGTCTAATCCCTCTTTTTCACATCTTCCCACAGACTGCTTTTAGTTTGTGGAAGACCTTATGTTACCAATGCTTTACATAGTATATACATACAAAAAGGAGTACAGAGAAAAACACAGACTTTGGGTCAGCCCCCTTCAAGCTTTGGATATGATATACTTTTCAAGGCTGACATTGGTTGGATGGGCTGTCCATCAAACCCATGGCATTTCGTGGAAGAATACATTGTCCCATTACTACTCCCATTAGGTATCTGTGATACGTGTTGAAGAATTGCATCGCCACCCTCAATTAGGTTCTTTGCATTTCCACTTTCTTTTCTTCTTCGCCCCCTCTTAAACCCATAGTCACTGTCTGTGTTGCATTATCGTCTATTTGTTACTTCTTTCTATGTTTTCTTTCTTCCTGCTTGAATTCCCTTTCTCTGCCATCATTGCGTTCGTGTTTTACTGTCTCAGCATTACCACTCCCCTCGCTCCCTCTGCATTTCTTCCTCCCACCCCTCCATCCTATTATTAAAGTTGATCCCCGCCTCCCTCACTGTCAGGGATTCCTTCTCCTCAACACTCATGTCGCACATTCCCCTCCTCCCTCACTCTGTCATCAATCTCCTGTGTTATTTTCCTACCTACCTCAACACTGTCATGGTTCTCTCCTTCCCACACCATTTCGCCTCTCACCCGTTCTCTCTCTCTCTCTCTCTCTCTCTCTCTCCACATCCTCACCCGTCATCTCCGCTTCACCTATCTTGGTTCACCCATCCCTGCTCATCGCTGTCTTCCATTTGCTGCCTTCTGCCTTGCACAATATACAGAAATATCTAAAGAGATGCTCTCTCTATGTCGGTAGTTTGTACATACAAGTGTTTTCTATATATATTGGGGTGATTTAAAAACTCAGTCTCGATAATGACAACCTCTTTTATAACCCTGCACTGGAATGTTTATTTAGGATATGCAAAGCAAGATAAAATTATTAGACATGGTAAAGTGAATATTCTGATTCATATGTGAACACCACACTGACCTAAGGTACTGAATTCTGCTACAGCAAGCACTTGTTTCTGGCTCAAGGGACCTCTAGTACCAATTGAAGGTACTGTGTACTGCTACAGAAAGTGCCTAGTTCTGAATGATGGGCGCTCTAGTAGCAGCTTCAGGTACACCTGTCTGCATAAGGAAAGGGCAGATTGCAGCTTTTTAAGAGCATAGGGAATGTGTTCTTAAAGTAAAGTGAGACTGTTGGGCTTCCACTACTTAATTTCAGTTTGGGTAATGGGTTGAAGGGGTAATCTCCCCTTTAGTTTCATTCTCCTACTTGAGGCTTCATTGAACGCCGAACATCTATTCTTTTTTTTTTTTTAAACTGTTTTTATTATACGAGAAAACAAAACACAATAATCAGCAGATATATCTCACATAGCATCTGTGTAATACAGTAGGTGGCGATCATGATTGGTAAGGATACAAAGTTCACATTATTACAATTCTTCTTCGTAGTTCCCCTGCCCCATTCCCTCCGCGTGTGTCTCATGTCTCTTAAGTGTTCGTGGGTTCTGGAGTATGAAGCCAACGCCTTCATGTCCCCGTGTAATGAGTTGTGTTGTATTTGTTTCCTCTTCCTCCATCTCTAAGTTATAATAGCTCAACCATGGCTGCCAGACTTTCCGGAACTTCCTAGGGCACTACCTTGCTTTATATACCGTTTTTTCTGCCCCCATGTACATGTCCATACAGGCCCGCCACTCTTTCATGGTGTGGATTTCCGCTCTCGCCCAATATCTGGCTATGTCCCGTTTTGCCTCTATGGGTCCTAAATTACTCAGCAAGAGTTCATATCTGGGCATGTCAACGTTCACGTGTATGCCTAGGAGAACGTACTTGGGGTCTATCGGACTTTGCATTTCTACCATGTTATTCAGTTCTTGTATTATCCGTGTCCAGTATCTCCATATTTGTTGGCATTCCCATAGAGTATGTACATAGGAGCCCTGCTCCATTTTACAGCGCAGGCATTCTGGCATCTCTGCTCTGCCCATCGCGTGGAGTCTCGCCCTACCATAGTACACCCTATGCAGTATTTTAAACGGGATCATTCGCAACCTAACTTTAATCGCCACTTTTCTGGGGTGCATTAGGGCTGTCTCCCAGTCTATGTCTTCCAGAGTATCTGTAATTTCCTCCCATTTGCTTCTAAGTATTAGTCGTTTGTCAGGCATATTATTTATCAGGGTCTTATATGTCCAGGAGACTGCTTTTTCTGGTATCTCCTCTTGTAGCAGTCAGCCTTCTAACGGAGCATACTCCAGAATATCTATGTCGTCGGGGTTTTGCATTCTCCAGGCTGAATGCATTTATAATGCTGTTTATCTGACAGGTTATTTTCAGTTTGGAGTTTTGCAAAGGTTATCAGGTCTCCTTGCCTTATTATGTCTCCCAGTGTGATGATCCCGATTGTGTCCCATCCTTTGAACCCCCGTAGTTTCGCCAGTTCCGGTAGTCGCTTACCTTCACAAAGGGCTGTGGACCTAGTTAATCTTTTCTCCCATTTCTGCTGCCTTTCCGCTTCCCTCTATGCTTCAATCACCCTCTGTGTTGCTGGCAACAGGTACTGCACTCCATGGCCCCCGTATATGTAATATTGATGAGTGTTTTCGGAATTGGAGGCTCTCTAGGACATATGTGGGATGATGTCTGGGTGCATGTCCCCATTCATTAAATACTGTGAGGTGTGCTGCTCTATAGTATGCCCAGATATCTGGCAGTGCGATTCCCCCATTGTATTGGCTGCGTTGCAGCGTTTGTAGTGCTACTCGGGGGTGGCCACCGTCCCATAATAGTGTGAGCACTTCGTCATTTATCACCTGAAAAATTACCTCTGGGATTTTGTAGTATGTGTTTTGGAGGATATATAATAGTTTAGGTAACGTAATCATTTTATACATGGCTGCTCTTCCGAGTATTGTCAGGGGAAGGCGTCGCCACCTGACAACATCCTCGTGGAATTCCGCTAGGACTCGCTGGATGTTGTGGGCGAGGCAGTCTGTCTCATTGGTGGAGATATATAGTCCTAAATATTTTAAGCCGTCTCTGAGACACTTAGCGCCACAATCGCTCCGGGGATGACTTCTCTGCTTATTGCTGTGAGGATTTGCTTGTTGTCCAGTTTTGTGTGTGGATCAACCACCTTATGGTCTTGGGCTCTTCTCCAGTGTCGAGTGTCTCAAGACGCACAGGTATAATATGTGTGTCAATGGGGCCGCCGATTGGTTATATGTTTGACTTCCCCCAATTAATGTTGTATCCTGCCTGGCTACCATATTCTTTAACTAGGTTAAATAAAATGGGGAGTGTTGTGTCGGAGTCGGTTATTTAGACTAAAATATCATCTGCGTAAAGAGGGATTTGTTCATCCATCAACTGTCCCTCGGCATCCTGAAATCCCTTTATTTCTGGATGTGTTCTAATTAAGCATGCTAATGGTTCTAGCACGAGTGCAAAGAGCAAACGGGACAGCGGGCAGCCCTGTCGAGTCCCTCGCTGAATGGGAAAATGAGCTGATTTGACTCCGTTAACTCTGACTCTAGCTCCGGGGTTTGTATATAATTTATCGACCCATGCTTAGAAGTTGCCTCCGAAGCCTAATTTTGAAAGCACTTGTCTCACGAATGGCCAGTGGAGTGTATCGAGAGCCTTCTCTGCATCACGTGACAGAAGTATCTGGGTAGTATCTTCCCCCTTTGCCGTATGTAACCAGTTTGCTGGTCTACAAAGGTTGAGGCGTGTGGCTCGTTTGGGCATAAAGCCAGACTGGTCCCTATGGATCAGTGATGTAATGATCGTCAATAGTCGCGCAGCAAGTATGTAGGCTAAAATCTTGGTTTCAATGTTTAAGAGTGAAATTTTGTGGTAGGACCCACAGTCCTCTGGGGGTTTGCCTGGTTTTGGTTTGACCACCACTGTGGCCTGACCAAGATCTGGTGGCAGTGTTCCCTCTTCTCTTGCCGCTAAGAACATATTTAGTAGGCGGGGGGCCAGTAGGCAATTGTTTTGTTTGAAAAAATCCCCTGGCAGCCCATTTGGGCCTGGAGTTTTTCCTGATTTTTGTTTTGCAATGGCGGCTTGAACTACATCTAAGGTGAACTCTGCCTCTAGGGCATCTGTGTCTTCTTGTCGCAGGGTGGGCATGGCTATATCAGTAAGGTAGTCTCCTATACAGTCCTCGTCTACTATCGGCTTGGCCTTGTAGAGGTTAGTATAGAGGCGCACAAATGCTCCCACTATTGCACTTGCTGTTGTATGCCATGTATCTGCTTCGACTATCTGACTTACCCAGTTTCCCTCCCTTTCCTTCTGACTTAACATAGCTAGGAGTTTCCCTGATCTATCCTCTGACTCATATAATCTGTGTTGTGTGGCCTGAATTTGAGATCGGGCTCTGGTAGACCGAGAAGTCCAAAGTTACCTACGCGTGACTTCAATCTGCCTAAACAGGGCTTTCTCATTGTCCGGGGTGATGATGCTTTCCAATTCTAATAGTTTACCTTCTAGGTTTTCTATTTTTCCCTTTATTTTCGTGCTATTGTATCCAGAGGCGTCACTGGGGTTGGTGTCACCTGGTGCGGCTAACTCATGGTGTCACCCCCTCACGACTTACCGCATGGACCGAGTCCGCCAGTGGACACAGTTGGCAAATAACGGGACCATACAGAATCCTTAGTAACGTTTGTAAATGTAGGTCCTATATTTACAAAATGTGCCTGTTAACAACAGTGTGATAATGACTCCTTTATCAGGTTGTACAGTGGGCTACCTGCTAGTCAACAGTTTATTGGAATTTATAATATCATAGGTATGGTACTTTGTACTGGTGTGGTGTTCCCACTATCCAGCAACACGATATATCAGTGATCGAAGTGGGGGGAAAAAAGTAGGGGAACTGTGGGCGGAGAATCAGAGGGCGGGAATAACCCAAGGATTGGATCAGTGGGCAGAGCCAGAGGCGTGGCCAAAATGCGCAAATATCCCAATTTTTTGTATTTGTTTGGTTTATCTGCCCAGTTTTATCAACCAATGGATACACATGATTATTTAAGGTTATAATGAGTTATTGACAGTAAAATGTATTCACAAAGTGGGATATGCTTCTAATCACAGAATGTCCCCAAATACGATAAAATGTGGAAGCACAAGCCATTTGTCTCCGAGCCATGAAGTTTCTGTCATCAGCACTTCTCCCTTTTCCAAAACAGCAGTTCAAACATGAATGGCTAAAAATCCTAGTTTGCAAATGTTTTCTAAATAATAATGGCTCTGCTATATTTGACTCATAATGCAAGCTCTGCAGCACGATCTGACCATTTAAACTAATAAATTGTTTGTAGCTCAAACGTATCAAAAGTTAATAAAAAATGTGACTTGTGTTGCTGCGGAGTAGATGACAGTTAATAGCTCACTGTTCTATGTTAGGATTTTAACTTATAAACTGCAAGTAACAAAAGCAGTAGCCCACTGGCCTATTTACATTATGTGCACTTTGTGATCTGCATGGTACATGTTCTTTGCAGCAGGTACATTAACCCTCTGACCTACCTTTCCATGAGTCATATCTTCCATTAGACAAAATTCCGATCTCTCTCTAGGAAGAACATTAATCATCAGAGTCATCATGACATTTTTATTGTTACCGAAAATTACTGGAGGCCAAGAAGGAGGCAGCAAGTGCTTTTAAAACCATAATATACTTGCAAAAATGATGCCTCCACCTAAAGTCAGCACCTGGTGCGGTCACACCGGTTGCACCGCCCTAGAGCTGGCCCTTCTCAAGAGCCCTGTGATCTCAGTGACAGGGTCATTGTTGTTCTAGGGTGTGCTGCTTCATAGGCCTGCCTGCAAGACTGGAGGTGAACTTCAGTATGAATAGTGGTGGACAAGCCTTGAAGGTTAACCCTCACTTGCCACCGCTAGGGTCCACCTGCTGGTGCTAAGACACCAGCGCTTCAAAGGTCTTGCGAAGCCTTCTAAGGTCTACCATGAGATAGTGCTCTCTCAGGAGAGTGGTCTGGCGGACTGGTTATTAAGGCTGAACCTGGTTCCCCAGTTCCAAATTCAGCAGCTCTGGCCATAGTGCCACATCCTCTCCCCCACTGAACACAATACTGCCCCACTGAGAAAAACTCAGACTGCCTTCAACTACAACCCAATTGTTGCCAGCTATAAACACCTGGATGCGGCTCAATTTAAATTACGCACTGGGCAAGAGCAATATGTGGCCTACAAAAAAAAGTGTTACAACAAACAAATGATGGACGGAATGCTGACAATGCATACATTCTCCCCCAGTCAAGAGATCTGGGTTAAATCCATCGTTCTTTTGCCCACTACACCACCCCAGTTTAGACATGGCCATATGCAAATCAGTCTTGACCCTGTGCCTCATGGGAACAGTCCAGCCCGAACTGCCAAGCCATGTCTTCCCTGGACCGGAATCAAGCATCCTAGGACCGGTTTCTGGCTATCAGCCGTCATCAGCCAGGATAGCTTGACTCCAGTGGCGTAGTGAGCACGGGTCCCACGTCTGGGAATACCCATCCCACTTAGGGCGAAAAGCGTTACAACAAACAAATGATGGACGGAATGCTGACAATGCATACATTCTCCCCCAGTCAAGAGATCTGGGTTAAATCCATCGTTCTTTTGCCCACTACAAAAAAAAGTGACAGCATCCTGGAAAAAGCAAACAATCATAGGGAATGCAAAATTTTGTAAACCATGTGAAATGTAAGCAGGAACAACATGGTTACCTAAACGCTTTTACACTCACTGTTCAGAAATCAGTGAGTGCTTTTGCCTGAAAAGTTAAGGACATGACAACAGGGCCCTGAATAGACCCATTTCAATGGCCATTGCTTATATCCTTACAAAACGTAAGCAGTATGGTAAAAAAAAGACAACATCCCTAGATACAGAGCAGCAGTACATATTTTGTTTTTCAATCCTCACATTGCAGTACCTCCAGGATTGGTTCACTAGTTCCAAGCCCAGGGAAAACAAAGCCAAGACAACAAAAATAGCGCTTCACTGGCAAACTCTGTAAAAGTGGCGCTAATGTGTTTGGGTGTGAATAAAATCAATCTGACCAGTTTGCTACCACTCTGTCTTACTTTATTTAGTTATTTATTTTTCATATTTTTAAACTTTTATTCCAGATGCTGCACTTTGGAATTAAATGTCAGAAAAATACGACATTGATTTCCGGCAAAAGTGATTTTCTTTTTTGGATCCATTTCACAGGGAAGCAAATAAAAGAAAGGAGAGGAGACAGTGCGCGCTGCGCACAGGCACCTCCTCCTTCTGAAAGGTTAGTTTGCTAGGCGCACACCGGCCCTTTTGGTGTCACCCCATGTGAGGGTGTCACCCGGTGCGGCCCGCACCCTCATAGTGACGCCACTGATTGTATCTTGTAGTCTGCCTCTGAGGACTGCCTTGTAGGCCTTCCAAAGGGCTGCCTCTGAGGACACTGAACCCTCGTTCTGGAAAAATAACTTGGTCTCCATACTGATTGCGCCCGTTACTGCTTTGTCACAAAGCTCCCATGCGTTCAGACTCCAATCTGATCTTTGTCCACATTCTTTTCCCCCCCACTTTTAACCTCAGGGGTGAGTGATCTTAGATGCCTCTTGCCAGGTACTCCACTTCATCTATTGTCTGAATCTCCCCTGACGGAGCGAAGAGGTAGTCCATCCTAGAAAAAGTCTTATGTGCCCCTAAGAAATAAGAGTAGCTGTGATCTAATGGGTGGTGCCGATGCCAAAGGTCTGTCAGTCCCAGTGATCTCACAAATTCTGCAAGTAGGGTAGGAACACGAGTTCCGGCCGATGAATGTGACCTGTCTAAGTTTGGGATCACAACGTCATAAAAGTCTCCTCCGATAATATGAGTTGGAGAGTCTGAGTCTAATAGTATCTTGCGACTGCCCTCAACGTTTGGGGCTGCAGTCGTGGCTGGGCATAAACAAAGGTCATCTCCTGCCGTCCCCGTGTACCTTGGACTGTGGCATAGATTCCGTTGAAGTCCACCCAGGTCATGGTTATATGGAACGGTTGAGTTTTCCTTTTGAGGATGGCCACTCCGCGCGCCCCAGGAGAGAATCCAGCCTGTGGCAGCATGGTGTAGGCCTATATACTGGGTGCCTCGGAGATGGGTTTCCTGTAAGAGGACCACATCGGGCTTAATTCTCTTAATGTATCTATTAACTAGTCCCCTCTTAATCTTGCTGCCTAATCCATTGACATTCCATGTCAAATCTCTGGTGTGTCATGCATTCTGTGTGTGTTTTAAGTGAACCGCATGGGGAATAATACTCTCCCTTGCCAACCCCCATCCCACCGTTCCTGGCCCTGTATCCTGAAACGCCCAGCTGTTGTCTGATTTGAAAACATATTGAATATGGAACTCCGAACTTCCCCCCCAATCCCTGAACCCCCCACCCCACTTTCTCCCGCATCCTACGCCTATCCCTTCAACTGTCAACATAACAACTAAGGGTATGTGTTGTCCTAGAAGCCTGTCGGTCCCTCCTTCACCTTCCCCACACCCCTAGATAATATTCAAAACAATAAAGGATATAGTCTTTGTCAGAGAGGTGTTTCGTACAATCTCCCCTAAGCGCAAGCAAGTCTGGGAGGGCGACCTCCTTGCAGGCGACCTGTCGCCGATCTGCTCTTGTCTCACAACCATATTTCAGTACTCTTCGCCGCCTTTATCTTGCTGCAGTTGCTGTTCATTATCAGTCGCCTGTGCCTCCACTCCAGGCTCCTCCGCTTTGTTGATGCCCTTGAGGAGCGGGTGATCCCTGTCTGTATCCACAAGGGACTCTTTATCAGAGTGGTCTGTGTGAGTACTGTCACCTTGGTTCGAGTCTCTGCTGGTGGCCTGAGCCTGTCCCGCTTCTTCGTCAGAGGCCACCCTCCTCCTTTGGTATGGGGTCCCTAGCTGTCTGGCCCCTATTGGCTTTTGTGTCTCCCAGTAAGCTGCCTCTTCATTTTTATTCTCTGCGGTCTAGGCTCCCATCGCGGTAGCGTCTCTCTAGGCTGTGTCTCCTTGCTATTTGTTTCCGGCAGTGGCCTAGGACGTTCTTGTATCCACGTCCAGGTGTCTTTTGGCGTTTGGAAAAATTAGGATGAGCCTTGAAAGATAACTTTGAGCTTGGCCGGAAAGAGAAGCATGTATTGAATTCGCATGGCTCTAAGTTTAACCTTTACTCAGTCGAAGGTTCTCCGCATCTTCTGCACCTCTCTAGAATAGTCAGGGAAGATCATAATTTTGGTGTTGGCTAGTTTGAGTTCTCTCATTCTCTGCGATTCTCTTAGTATTGTGTCTCGATCCTGATAATTCATAAATTTTGGTATTAGAGGGCACGGGGGGCTCCGGCAGAGGACTCACATTTGGCATCCTGTGTGCCCGCTCAATGAGGAAGCAGGTGGAGAATTTTACCCCCGGGAGAACTTCTCGCAGCCATGTCATCAGGAAGGTGATCGGGTCAGAGCTCTCATGTCCTTCTGGTATCCCAATGAAGTGGAGATTGTTTCTCCTGGCTCTGTTTTCTGCATCGTCAACCTTTCAAACCACCTCTCTCATATTTGCCTGGAGCTCTTTGATGTCAGCTTGGAAATTGTGCGTCGTGTCTTGTACTTCCGAAATGCGAGTTTCTGCTTGAGTTTCTCGGGATGCGATATTGCATACATCCTGCCGCAGGAGAGACACCTCTGATCGTATCTCTGACATTTTACCTTCAATAGCCTCTCTCGAGGCTTGGAATGCTTGAAGGATGGGTGCGTTGTCTGGGGGGCCCATACTCTCCCCTTCGGATCTGTCTGTGTTGAAAGCACTTTTGTATATTTGTCCACCTTCGCCTGCTTTGGCATCTTGGGTTCTTTGCCTCTTGCCATTGTTAAGTCTGGCCGCTGTAGGTTGTCTTCCGTGTGTCAAGGAGTTATGATTTCATGAAGTTGATCTGCAGTCTTGTTCGGGGTGGACGGTTGGTCCCGAGCGGAGTACCTGCAGTTTTGCACGTTATACATGGGGGGGCTCGTCTTTCTCGCTACACGAGCTAAGTTTAATAGGAGGTTGCTGGCATGTGTCTGTCTGCCATGGATGTAGAGCAGCTCTTGTCTTGTCCGACAGTCTCTGGCAGCTGTTTCAAAGCCTGTGGAGTGTCTTTTGGTCACCTTGCATGAGTTACGTCCTGATCGTTCCTAGACGCTCCTGAGCATTATTTATGTAGTCTGTGCTGGGTCTGACACTTAGCCTCGCAATCGCACCAGGGATGACCCAGCCGGGCCCCCCCTCGTCTCTGCTTATTGCTGTGAGGATTTGCTTGTTGTCCAGTTTTTTGTGTGGATCAACCACCTTATGGTCTGGGGCTCTTATCCAGTGTCGAGTGTTTCAAACAGCTTCTTGGTACACTCCTTGCTCATGGGGGAAGTTCGCGTAGGCCAGCACCCTCGTCCGCAGTGGAGGGCTGATATCGGGTATTCCTCCTCCCCTCTCCTGCGGCGCTCAGCCTGTTCCGGTCCTGACCTTCTGTATGGCAGCGCGCTTGGGAAACCCATGGTCCGGCGTGCCAAGGTCTAATAACCGACCTCTGGGTGTGTTTGCGCGCCCACTCCTCCGTCTAGCAGTGCCCAGCAGCCATCTTGCCAATATACAGCTGTCTCACTGTTGGGGCCTTGCCTCCGGCTCGGGTCTCGCCGGGGGTAGCACTCGGCGCTTCCTTCTCACACCGGGGTGGGGAGATGTCACTCACCCACCGTTGCAGAGTTGATGCGACTCCGTTACCTCTTTTCCTCAGCCGGACCCGGTCTCTTGTTTGTTGCTGACGCGGGGTCACAGAGCCTCCCCCACAGTGCCGTTGGCTCTCCGGTGTCTCTCGGGGGCAGGTCCCCACTGGTCTCGAGCTGTGGTCAGAACCCGCTCTACGGAATACAGGCAGCCCTCTGCAGGTCTGCGGGCGGCAGCCCTAGGTTAGGGCTACGCCACTAGCGAGTCCTGTCGGCCATCTTGCAGCCACGGCTCGTCTCCGTTCCAGCGCAGCTTTCTCTCTTCATGGCGCCATATCCACTACCAAAGCGGCACACGCCGTGGGTCTGAGGTGTCAGGAGTGTTTAGCACATTAAATAGTTCGTGGATGGTGGCTAACAGAGCAGGATTGCCATCAGGATCAGTGTCGGGCGGCTGATGAGGCTAGCCAGCCATGCTGCTGGCCACGCCCCCCGAACATCTATTCTTGCTCGGCGGGGGGGAGGGGCCTGCCGATCTGAATTCTGATGAGTTTGGAGCTGTGGGGACCAAGGTCGGACTGGTCCTTAGGCAGTTTGCAGGGGAAGAAGGGCTGGTCTGACAGGTCAGTCTGAGGGTCGGTTTGCAGCTGGTTGTGGGCATGTTTTATAGTCTGATGGTTCAGTTTTTACTGTTGATTTCTCTATTACCACAAAAATTGCCTGCAGCAACCCCGTATGCACCCAGTCTCCCTACAAGGTAAAAACTGCCACTATTTGCAAAATGTGGGACATTTTCTAATTATCAGATTCACCAAGAGGCCACTTTTATTATGGTAAATGTCATATTTTCTGTCCCTGTCCAACACTACTATGACAAACTTGCACAAGTCAGGATGGTGAGTAACTTGCTCCAACTGGGGAATCCTATAGATAAACGTTTTGAAATATAGTCTCTAGTAATGGTTAACACGTCGGTTTCTGTAACAAAAACATACAGCTGTGCAGGTGCAAAAACCCCGCATGTCTCTATAAAGCGACCACTGTGCGTGCAGCTTCCCAGCAACAAAACTAATGTTGCCCAGCTAGTAGTTACTAATCTAGATGGCATTCAACCGGCCACCTTGTCCTCCCTTTGCTCCAACATTCAATTGGCGGTCTAAGTCAGAAGCAGCCTTTTTTTTGTTTGAGTACTCTGCCTCTTCTGGCACCTGGCGAAAGCGAAGCCAATCAAATTTTACAAGCTGTTCAGTGCAGAGTAGTCTGAACATTAATTTGTCTCCTATGGTACTATGACCAGTCCTTTCAGACTAAGTTCTATTTGCTGGTCAGGGTAGCTGTCCCTACATTTTCTTCAGTGAAAGGCAGGCAGTCTATTTTGTTCTGATGTTTGTGCTTAAACAGTGGGCCTAGCTGGTTTTCAGACAGTATACAGGTTACTGGGCCATTGTTAGTTAGCCATTAATCCAATTTCTGGATGATCTAGATGTATAACACACTCTCTTTCTCAGCAATGTGGTAGCCAGCTAAGATTTGCCATATGGCTGCAAAGTTCATGCAGAGTTCTCTTAGTAAAACCCAAGATGGAAATAGCCAGTACTAGCAAATCACTTAAATCCTACAACTGGTTTCCAGATCAGACCAGTCCGCTAAGGTTAATCTGATTTTTCTCTCTAGCCTTTTAATTTTTATTTGTTAAAACATTGATGCCATGCTCAATACAGACTACTGGCTCAACTCTTCACACATGAACAGAAAACAATTTCTGAGGGATACATCTGCCTGTGGACGCCTCACCTTTTGAATTACCCCTGCACCAGCATTCCACAGAAACTTTTACCTTAGCTCTCCCATGTCGACGAGGATGTCACAATAGCACGGCTCTGCTCGCAACTCCTTATGACTTCATCGGAGCCATAAGATGTCGGCATGTTGACGTTTTTTCCGCGCCGTCTTTTCTAGTTCTCCATTTCTGTGTAGTCTACTTTGTTTCAGTTCTCTAGAAACTGTTTCTTTGATCATGGCTGCTCAGAAGAAGCCTGCCTTTAAGCCCTGTAGGTAGTGTTGGGGCCTTATGTTGGTTACAGATCTGCAGGAAGACTGCCTTTGGTGTTTGTCGTCGGACCATGACGTCAAAGAGTGTACTTTGTGCCGTCGGATGAATCCAAAGGTTCTAAAGGAAAGGCAGGCTAAGCTGTTCATGGCCCGGGCGAAGAAGGAGAAGAGGGGTCGGAAAAAGACCAATTTGAGGTCGAAATCGCTGACTCCAAACACCTCGAGGTCGTCTAAGAAGCATAAGAAAAAGACAACACAGGTCCAAGTATCGTTCCTCGACGGAGAATCGTCAAAGTCGAGGTCTCCAGTCCAACGCTGCCATAGAAAAGATGATGTCTCCTTTGCCACAGGTGTCGCCGGTGCGCACATCGACACCTAGGGTTCTCCGACGCCGAGGGGTTCTCCGATGCCCAGAAGAGAGCCGCCCGTGGATGTTCTGATCTTGGATCCGGCTTTTCCGGTGCCCCGAACAGAGCCTGTTCCACGACCTTATTCTCCATCAGGTCAGGTGGTTCCGTATCCTCCTTTTCCAACTCCAGGTGCAGATCCATTGCATTTCCTAAATGCGATGTATGTTATGTTTGCCAGGGCGGCAAACCCATATGATGCACCTTTCTTTTAATTTGGGCGTTCCTCAACACTATGCCCAAGCTCCATTCCTTCCTTTTATGTAAATGACTCCGTCTTGGCCTCTCCGGACGCCAAGGTTCTTGACACCGACACCTTGTCAGGAGGGAAGGTTGGACTATTCTCTGGCGCCGTTGTGCTACGTATCGGCACCTACTCAACTTTGGTTTGTGCTGCCGCCCACGTCTGAAGGTCTTCCATCGACGCCGGCTCCGAGATCTCCGGTGCTGCGTTTGTCTCCAACGACGCCGGCTTAGAAAATTCATTCGAGGAGAGAGGCTCATAGACTCCTTGAAGAAGAGAAGTTTCAGGAGCAACAGCAGGCTGAGGAGGGTGAGATTTTGGACTCCACGGATGATTTTGCAGGGCTGCAAGAGGCCAGTGGGCTTGATACCTCTCCAGAGTAGGAGCTCTCGTCCCCAAAGGATGTGGCCTCCTATCATTCAGTAATTAGAAAGGCTGCTGACCTCCTGGACTTGCAATTACCAACAGCGGAGGGCAAATCTAATATCTTGACAGAGGTGCTGCAATCTCCTTCTTCGACAGTGGAGCCTTTGCTCCCCTTCAACGAGGCTCTAACGGATCCTATTTTGGATGTTTGACAGAAGCCAATGTCTGCCCCTGCTGTTTCTATATCAGTGGCAAGATGCTATAAGGTAGCCCCGGTAGACCCAGCATTTTTATCATCACACCCTTCACCCGAGAGCCTTGTGGCACAAGTGTCTTGTTCTTCTAAACAGGTTGCTAGCTCTTTCCCTTGTACTCCGGGGGATAGAGACTCTAAAAAGTTGGAGCAATCCACTAATAAAGTATTTTCGTCAGCCAGCATAGCCTTAAAGTCAACCAATACCACATGCTTAATGGGGCGTTCTATCCATGCTTTGATGTACTCTGCCAAAGAGGTGATTCCCAAATTTCCTGAGGATGTCCATTGTCATTTTGTTAAGTTATTATCGGATACCCAGGCTGCTGGTCTTGGGGTCATCCAGTCTGGCCTGAATACAGCTAACTCCGTTGCCAGGGTGAAGGGTTCTTCGGTTGTGCCTTATTGAGAGGGTCAGGGTTCTCTCCTGACATCCAATCTACGTTGTTGAACCTTCCCTTCAATGGATCAAGGCTCTTTGGAACCAAGGCTGATTCTGCTTCACAGCGTTTTAAGTATAGCAGGGCTACTGCTAGGTCCTTAGGCTTGCAGTCACAGCCTAGGGGCTTTTGTTTTCGAAAGTTCCAGGGCTTTGGAAAGGTGGCCCCTTTTCGTGGCCTACAGCAACAGCAGCAGCAGCAGAACCCTCTGTATCTGTCATACAGAGCGAAAGGAAGAGGTTGTCCATGGGGGGCTGCTCGCCAGCAGGTCTTTTCCTCCTCCGGCTCCTCCTTGGTCCCCGCCACTGGCTCTGCAGGGAAGCAGCTCTAGATTAACCATCTTGGAGCATGTTGGTCCTGTGGGAGGTCTGGTGTCTCTTTTTCTGCAAGATTGGAAATCGGTTACGTCAGATCATTGGGTTTGAAATCTTATACAAAATGGGTACTCCCTTCCCTTCCGGGAGTTTCTCCCTCCTTACCCTCCTCGCCAAGGCTGGTGTTCGGAGGACCATCTGAGGCTTCTGCAACAAGAGGTTCAGTCCCTATTACAGAAAGGTGCGACAGAGATTGTTCTGGAGCAGGAGAGGGGTCAGGGATGCTACTCCCGGTATTTCCTGATCCCCAAATTGGACGGTCGTTTACGGCCAAATCCTAGATTTCAGGGTTTGGATTTTTACCTCAAACAGGAGACGTTCAAGATATTGACCCTAGCTCAGGTTCTTCTGGCACTGCAGAAGGAAGACTGCATGGTGTCGATTGATTTACAGGATGCGTACTTCCACATTCCCATCCTGAAGCCGCATCGTAAATATCTAAATTTTACGGTGGGATCTCAGCATTATCAGTTTGTGGTCCTTCCATTCTGTCTTACATCCGCACCTCGGGTCTTCACGAAGGTGATGGCAGAGGTGGCAGCTCATCTCAGAAGGTCTTGGATTCCTGTATTCCCCTATTTGGACGACTGACTGTTCAAGGCAAAGTCGGCAGAGATGATGCTGCCTCATCTGTATATAACAACTCTGCTGTTTTTCGACTTGGGTTTCTCGATAAATGTGCCCAAAACTCACCTGGTGCCCTCACAGTGCAACCTGTTCATAGGGGCAGTACTGGACACTACTCTGAATAGTGCTTCCCCGTCCCCTCAGAGGATTTCAAACATTCAGGATATGATCCCAATTTTTCAGGATGGTGTGGCTGTTCCAATCCTGAAGGTCTTACGTCTGCTCAGTCTGTTTGCTTCCTGCATACTGTTGGTCAACCATGCGCACTGGCACAAGAGGAAACAGTGGTGCCTCTGCAGGAAGTGGTTTCAACACAATGGAGATTTCAGGGAGGTGATCAGAATCTCCAGGGATGCTGCTGCGGAGATGTCTTGGTGGAGTGTTTCAAGCAACCTGTTTCAAGGGAAGCCTTTTCAACCTCCTTCTCCGGTGGCCACAGGGATAACGGATTCTGCGACTCTGGTCCTGGGCGCAGGACCACCGGATTTGCGTAATTGCAAATCATCTGGTCGGGGTGCTGAATGTGCGTGCGGACAGTCTCAGCTGGCAATACTCAGCAATCACAAGTGGCATCTTCATCCGGAGGTAGTCCGTCACATTTTCGGGATGTGGGGATTTCCGTGGTTGGACCTGTTTGCCACTCGCACTGCCCGTTATTCTGCAGCCTCCAGTATCCAATGCGGGGAGCGCTGGGGGGGGGGGCGTGTTTTAGTTGGATTGTTGGATTGGGGGCTCACAGCTTCTTTACATGTTTCCCCCATACCCTTGATTCCTCTGGTTCTGAAGAAGATTCGCCAAGACCGGGCCCAAGACATATTGATCGCCCCGCATTGGCCAAGAAGGGTGTGTTACACAGACTGTTTTAATCTCTCATCGCACCCTCCGCTCCATCTCCCTCCCAGGGCAGATCTCCTCTCAGAATTGCAGGGGCAGGTTCTACACCCACACCTCCAGAGCCTGCACCTTCATGTCTGGAGATTGAACAGCGCAACCTGAGTTCTTTCTCTGTCCCACCGGATGTGGTGGATGTTATTATATCGTCCATGGGACACTCCACCAAATCTGTCTATTCCAGCAGATGGTCCAGATTTGTTAGGTGGTGTGTGGGGAGTTCAATTGACCCTTTCAGGGCCCATTTGTCTGATGTCCTTAGTTTTTCTCTTTCTTTAGCCCAGCAGGGTTGTGCTGTGGGCTATTTGTCAGCTATATCTGCCTTCCTTAGTTTGCCAGACCAGTCCTCATTGTTAAAGTCTCCCATCGTTATGAGGTTCATTAAGGGCCTCACTAACAAATTTTCTCCCACTCCTTTTATTATGCCTCAGTGGGGCTTAAATTTGGTTCTTACTTTTTTTGATGGGGTCTCCCTTTGAGCCCTTTCATAGTTGTCCGTTAAGGATCCTCACTTTTAAAACAGTTTTCCTTATTGCTATTACTTCTGCTAGGAGGGTAAGTGAGCTTCAGACTCTTAGTTCTAAGCCTCCCTTTACCTCCATCTATGCAGATATGTTTGTTCTCAGGACCAGAGCTGGTTTCCTGCCGAAGGTGGTTACTCCCTTCCACTTGGGACAGTCTATTACCTTGCCTACTTTCTGTCCTCCTGCTCACTCTTCCAAGGAGGAAGACAGACTTCATCGCCTGGACCTCAGGAGGGCAGTCTGTTTTTACCTGGACAGAACCAAGGACTTGAGACTGGATGACCAGCTCTTCGTTGGGTATGTGGGAGAAATCAAAGGCAAGGCTGTTCACAAGTGAACGCTGTCCGGGTGGATCAATTTGTTCATCAAGATCTGCTATGCCTTGGCCAAGAAGAAGCCTTCTTAAGGTATTAGAGCTCCTTCTACTGGAGCTAAATCTTCTTCAACTTTGGCTCGAGGTGTCCCTGTGGTAGGCATCTGTAAAGCAGCAACTTGGGCCTCCCTTCACACTTTCGCGAAGCATTTTGGCTTGGATTCAGAGGTGAGGAGGGATGTCCATTTTGCTCATTCTGTGCTGCAAGATTTTTTGGTATAGGTAGGTGGACACCCTCCTCCGGGAGCGGGACTGCTTGGGGATTCAATTCGAAAGGTGAGGAATCCACAGACAGATGTATCCAACAGAAGAACAAGTTACTTACCTTTGGTAACGCTTTTCTTTTTCTGCTGCATACAGTGTCTGCCTGTGGATTCCTCACTGACCCACCTGCCTCCCCTTTGTCTGACCTCCTATACTAAAACGATTTTTGAGTATAACATGACTGGTATTTCTTTATTCTTTGAAATGCTATGTAGCTTGTAGCTATGAAATGTCTGGCATTTTCAGTCTATTTTCTTTTTTGAAAAATATACTGTTTATTGGTGTTTGTTTTGTAAACGGTGTATATTTGCGAAATGTTGTTGGTTCACCGGTTCGCCTTGAAGTCACGGAAAAAATGTGTGGAACTGACGTCAACACTCCGACAAAATCTTCTTATGGCTCTGATGATGTCATATGGAGTAGCGACCGGAGTCGTGCTATTGTGACGTCCTCGTCGACCTAGGAGAGCTAAGGAAAAAGTTTCCTTGGAATGCTGGCGCAGGGGTTATTCAAAAGGTGAGGAATACACAGGCAGACACTGTATCCACCAGAAAAAGCACTACCGAAGGTAAGTAACTTGTTCTTTAGTCCCATACTTCAATTCAATTGCACAGCAGAAAATAAGTGTGTTTAACATTGCTGAAAACTGTACACATGGTTCCACCCACCGCCACTGACCTCGCATTAGTACAGTACTCCATACCTCTGCTACGTTAAAAATGTTCACCATGCAGTTCTCTGCTGCTTCTTGCAGCAGATCCATGCTATAGCTTTCACAAAATTAAAAAATTAATTGCGGGGCTGAGTCTTTATTTTTTAAGCATTGAAGTGAACTAGAAGCATTCTTTGTAGCTGAATTGTCACACATTTAGCATAACACTGGTGAAGGGAAAGCAAGCTCCAAATAACTGGCATTTAAGTTTCATGCCGATTGAGGAGAGCGCATTTATGTACTTCTTGCCATGATCCGAAGTTCATGAGCAATTCTTGGCATGATCTGCAGTTTATGGGCAAATAGAACAAGTCCCAAATTCCCCACTACCTTTACTGTCTGTTTGGTTGCATATATGCCAAAAAATATCCCATTGTTTTTTCACTCGTTGTTGTTGTTTTTAAGTTCCATCCGGTTTTGGGAAGTATTTATTTATTTATAGCCTTATTGAACACTCGATTGGCCAAAAAGGGTATCCTCGCGCTAAAAGTATATTTTTGCTCCGACATCTGACAGTTGTCAAGTGGAGTGCTCCCCAAACTTTTCAGAACCAAGACCCACTTTTTAGAACGCCCAACTTTCGTGACCCACATAGCTTTTAGTAGACATTAGACGGGCGAAATCATTCAATGTAACTAAAGCATCCTGTAGCAGCACACTGTCATTTACTGACGGCACATTTTCCATTGAGATGGCCACTAAATTTTCTCAGCCATATAGTGTTACTGATAAAACTATATTACACACCAATGCTAATGTGTGGATATCGAGTTTCAGTGAATATCATTTGTGCATCACCAAGTAAAGTGTCATCACCCTTCTGAATTACAAAAAAAGTGCTGAATTTTTGCTTTCCTAATTGTTAAATGTGTACAGTTAATTTACGTGTATATACATTGTTGTGTTACAAAATAACTTCTTACCGCCCTTCCTTTCACACTCCACACACTGTACCCCAGCAAGATTGTGACTTTGCTTTTCTTTCTCTGACTACAAAGTGAGAAGAGTTTGTAAACAATAATACCCATGTTAAAAAAATAAGCAGCATTTGTCAGAAAAATAGCTGACAATTTAAAGGCATCTTCATTTATTGTTTGAACTTCCATGCTCCACCAAAAATCAGTTTGAAACCACAGGTGGGTTGCGACTCAACGTTTGGTAAACACTGGTCTAGTGGATTTTGCAGACTAAAATTAGATTTTGTGGAGCCTCCTTTTGCAGGACTGCTGCCAGTTTTTTGTGCAAATGCAGGCAGAGCAGATGAGTTTGTCCTATGCATGTTTCACTTATTTCTGACAATCCTAAATCAGTGGGCAATTCTCTTCGAGCACAAATGGAAATTGTGCCACAAAACTACTGCACTTTGCATTGGATTCCTCCTCTAAATCAGGCCGTGGTCTCTTTTGTGGACCAAAGCTCCACCAGCCGGATGAGTTTAAAGGCTTCTTATGATAAATGTCACATGATGTCAGATGATCATCGCCAAGGAGGGAGGGAGAGGGGAATGAACAGTTAGAGCAGCGACAATAGGCACCATCACATACGCCGTATAACAGCTACGTACTGCATGAACCCAACAGAATCTAGAGCTCCCCATTCATTCACTTAAGTGCAACTCAAGGGGGCCTGGTTTGTTGCAAGGGATGTTAAACCATGCATATTGAAGTATATGTTATAACATGCAATGACAATAGCAGGATCAATGCATGTAACCAATGCTACTATCTCGAAAAATCTATAAAAAATGCTTGGGAAAAAAAAGATGATGTTCGATGATCATGTAGGGGATTCATGATTTATAAAAAAAAATTAGACTTCTGAATATTCATTATTGGGACTGAAGATGAGATTTTTACTGATAGTTGAAACATGGAGCTGGAGGCTACAGTTCATTGGCATTTATAAGAATTTTCTCTTGCTGTCTCAAATTGCAAATAAGTGTTGGGACTGACCACGCCAAAGCTGATGGTCTTTTCAGGTTTTTTCAGCTTATGAGCACTCGCAGTAGGGTGGGTAGTTCTCTCTGTTTTCTACTCTTAGGGGTGGGGGAGGGAACAGATGTTAGACCTAACACACTCCTATTTTTACGGAATTCATTTTTGTTTGCGCTCTCTGCCTTAAACATAGTAAAAATGGCATACCCATACTTGGCATGTTTAATTTACTTATAAGTCCCTTGTATATGGTAATACCTATGCTCAGGGCCTGTAAATTAAATTCTACAAGTTGGCTGCAGCACTCATTGTGCAACCCACTAAAGTAACACTGCAAAACATGTCTCAAACCTGCCACTGCAGCCTGTAGTGCAGTTTTAAAATGCAATTTTGACTTGCCAAAATAAACCTTTTGCCAGGCCTAAAACTTCCTTTTTACTACTTACAAGTTACCCCTAAGGTAGGCTTAAAGGCTTATAGGAAATGGTGCATTGTATTGGAAAAAAAGTCAGACAGATGTGTTTAAAGTTTACATTACCTAACAGTGAAAAACTCCCAAAGTCGTTTTTCAGTGTATCAGGGCTGGCTCTCCCATAAACCAACACTGGCTGCTCCTGTCGCAATTCAATAAAGTTATTGCCACCTTGTAGTTGCACACAAGGTTGGATCGCTCCAATTTATTAAGGTTCTAGATCCAACCACTTCCACTCACTTTTTTTATTCACGCTATTTGGTCCTGAAGAAGTGCCAGAGATCGTTCTGACCACCTAGACGGCGCGAAACATGTCGACCTGTAGTTACTAAGGCACATTACGCCCTATCAGTAACTCACGACCTACGGGTTTTTTAACCTGACAAGCCAACCTATACATTGAATTTTACTCACTCTGGTATCCTTTAGCCAGTTTTACTATTCACTCACCCATTCACTGTTCTGTTAGAACCCTCTTTATCACACCAACACTAATCATACGGCAGTACAAACAAAAGATCTCCGCTAAAGCAACCCTTCGAGAGACCCATAGGGCATTGCAGCGCCGGCCCGACGAGGAGCAAACGCCCGATGACGAAGCATGACATCCTTCACGGTGTGTGAGCACATCAAGAGACAAGACTTGCGCTTGCCTCTAGTATGTGAGATTTAGACCTAGGATCTTACTTTCGTCCTCCTTTCCCTTCCTTCTCTTGTTTGTGGGTGACTATTTGCACCCATACCTGGAACAGTTACCCTTTTAAGGTCTCACCTGACCCAGCGCATGCGCTGGTCTGGCGAGACTTATTGAGAGGGCTCCAAAAAGTGCTACCAGGCCAGCCTAGAGCTACAGTGCATGTGCGCGGGCGCGCGCGCTGCTTTTACCGCGATTACTTTCACTTTCACGGCCGCTTTGATGTTTGATCGTGATCACTTTAGCGGCTGCATGGCTCTTTCCGTCGGGGAACCAAGGCTTGGTTCCCCGACGGAAACAGCGGTGTTCCCTTCCTGAGCGGCTGCCAGGTGGAGGTTATGGTCCCACCCAGTTTTTACGGGTGAAGTTGAGACGCTATGCTGACACACACCTATCAAGCATCTCGTGTGTGTTCGCTGTATCCTTTTTCTGTGTAGGAGTCACACAGTTTTTGTTTTGTGCAGTAGCTCGAGTGGTCCTGATGAAAGCCTAGCCTTGTTAGGCGCTGTGGCTGAAACATGTCGACCATCATTTTTTGTTTATTCACCATAGTCTACATTGTTGACTGTTGGTGTACACTATTTTAATCCTGGTCATGTACGGCTGTGGAATACTTCCAGCAATTTTCTTTATATTTCGTCTGCCGTCCCTGAACTAGTTTTAATACACTTTCCTCACTGCATCATTTGTCTAACAGCACTGCACCCCTCACTCATACAAATTAGCTCATCATATGTGGATTTAGTTCATCCTCTAGTGTATTACTAAAACATCCCTGAGCTCCTCCCTCTCAGAGAGGGGGTTGTAGCCCCCAGAGAAACTAGGATTTTTCTCTGGGAGGAGAATCCCATATGATGAAGCATGTCACCTAGGGTGAGTGAGGGATTACGTCCTTAAACGGGATTGCCCTTTCACTTACTCAACTGGGGCTAGTCCGTGTTTTATACTTCACCTTATTAACTTTGTTTGTTTAGACCTCAGGGTTTCACATTGTTTTTTGATACATATGTTGGGGATTCAACCCTGTGTGGTCTTAAAATTTTCCCTATAACCCCCTGGCTTTGAACCGTCTATTTGAGTGACAAGTGGTTTGCAGCATATGAGGTAGCCCTACATATGTATAGGGTCCAAGAGGAGGATTGAGGGATTAGTCTATGGAAGCTTATGCCAGTGGTTGGGACGGATACCCTTCTGATGAGGTGGCTGACCAGATGACCAATGCCCCCATGAAGTCAGACCTTTACCTAGTTTGGTCTCACTCCATCAAAGTACCACTCGAGATTCAGCGACAGTCACAAACTGTATAACCAGTCTTGGGTGGATTTTGTGGACTACACTGGTAAGCCACTAAGTGGTTAGGTGAAGGGCAGAACAGACAGAAGAAAAATGGAGGGGACATGGAAAAATCTAAAAGGTTCCTAAAAGACCCCAATACAGTTTCCAGGGGAAAGATTCCCAGTTCCATCTTGAACATCCTTTCCATCCTAAAAGGTGATTTTCATGGTAAGAAGCCCTCAGGCCATTTTCTACCCAAGTGCCATGAATGCTACTAGTATGGGCATTTTAAGGAAGATCCTATCTGTGAGCACAGGTAGCAGCACTCCACAGGTGGACCTATCCCTGGAATCGCAGATTTAGTGCTCGAGGAGGAGGTTGCCCCAGATAGTGTAGGGGCAAGTGCAGAGGTTGCCCTAGTGTCACTGTTTGGTAGAAGATGCCAAAGGCTCACATGCCATGCAGTTGTTAACCATCAATTAGGGAGGCTCTGAGAGAGAAAGGAGCCAGTATGACTACGTTTATGTGTCCTCTGGTGTCCTCAGAGCAAGTAATCCCTAATAAAGTCCACCAGATGATGACTGCAGATAACCAGGTGAACCGCTATCCAGTAGCCCTGATTTCCTTTTAATGGCAGTGGAGGGATGGTCTCACCTTTCTTAAAGGTGGCTGTGAAACCAACCATACCTGTGGGCTGTTTGATAGGAAATGACCTGGAGTACACTATCTGCTATGGTCCCACTTATAGATGTTAGGATTGCCTGATTGGGTGTGTCTAGCGTCCTCCCTCTCAAGGGGGGTGTCAATGATGGGCAAGGGGTTAAGGGGAGCTTTAAGTTTCTGCCCCGCCTTGCCACTGGCCTGGCAGGTGACACAGGTCCTTGAGAATGTATCTGAGGACACCGAGTCTGGGTCAAGAAAAGTGAGAAGCAAGCAGTGCATAGGTTTTGTCCTGGCCTAAATGTCCTGCTAGGGGACTATCATGGGCCAATTCCAGTAGGAAGACCCGATAACACTGGGGGAACACTAGGGCCCAGCGGGCCCCCTGGCAAGCTTCCTTAGACTCATTATACAGAAGATTGTCCTCCCTGTGATGAGTCCCAGATTCACCACTGACTGCTTGGGCCTTAGCTTGCTGCCCCAGGCCCTACAGGGTGGGGTACTATCTTGGTTACCTACAGAACCCCTCCCTGGTGGGGCCTCCTTCCACTTGCCAAATGGCAAGCCCTGGCAGGACACCAGGAGAAGCTTTGTCCTCTTCAATAGAGTGTGGGGTGGCCTTGGCCAGTTCCCCATCCATCTCTCTGAAGGTACATTCCAAGGCCATTTCCCCCGTCCTCTCCCCTTCTTAGCAGGGGGCTGGGCCATTGTTCCAGACTCCAGCCCTTTCTGACTACCTCAAGAGTATCGGGTCTAACAGTGTCCCTCCATACTTTAACTAAGCACTGGTGTCTGGACTGCCAGGTTTGCAGAGAGGGGCTCTTGCCTACTCGGTCCTGCTGGACTTTCTGGTTTGAGTCCATGCATATACCTGCCTCAAAGGTAGTGCTATGGTATCTATTCAAAAGGTGGGAGACTGCTGCTAGGAGTCCCCGTCAAAAGAACAAGTTACTTACCTTTGTTAATGTTCTTTCTGGTAGAGACTCTATCTAGCTACAGATTCCTCACCCAACCTCCCATTCTCCCCAGCCTTTGATTGGACTCCATGTAATAAAATCCCCACTTAAGGAACCAAGGAATCTGCACACAGCTAACAATCATTTTTTGGGGGCTCTGTGCCTGGGTGCATGAACAACATCAAAAGCAACTGACCTAGGCATGCAGGGGTGGTGCCTACATGAGCCCTGCATGTAATTTCCATAGGAGACCGGCATCCGTGTGCAGCTGCATAGCGCCACCTGATGGGGTCGCGGGGGTACTGCTGAAAATTTTCCAGAACCAGTATGACGAAGGGGGATTGTTCAAATAGTTAGAAATCTGTGGCTAGATAGAGTCTCTACCAGAAAGAGGTTTACTGGAGACAAGTAAATTGTCCAACATGCTTCTAGAGGCCTCCCTGTAACTTGCCCACACCACTTGGACTTGCCTGAGCCCTGCTGCTGACATATGCTGGAGTGAGTGCTGAATACCAAGAGATGCCCCCCCAGGTTCTGAATCCTTGACTGGCATCAGAGTGTCCTACTCCTGCTCCAAATCTACAAAATCTACACTTCAGGAGAAATCGACAAGTTTGGGGCTCTTCATAACTGCGAGCGTGCTCCTCGCATCAGCCACGCGTTTTACCATGAAGTTTTGATGGTGATCAGCACTTTGCGTCAAACGATGCCCGCATTTGCCTCCTGCCAATGCGAAGCTCCCGTGACCACTGCTCCTCATAGGAGTGGTCCTTGCTGAAATGTTTTCCTCAATAAATTCAAGAGATTGTGCAGTTGATTAAAGTTACTTTACTTGAATTGCAAATTATGTGACCAGCCCAGGCGAACACCCAACACCAACTTCTAAAAGGAAGAACTATACCACTTTAACATTCTAATCCTACATTCTGCTGTAATAACTTACAAAGTACAACACATTCCCCTCACTAATAAAACATATTCTACATTTTCAACATAAGAGAACTCTAACTAAAATGTAATGGTCTACATTCGGCCTCATAATCCCAAACAAAACAAAATTAGCTATTGCACATAATCTCTAAACCGTGGCGGGACCCTTCTTTGATGTGCACTTCTTTGCAGCTCAGTATGTTCTGTTGATTTGACCTGCTCACCTGGAAAAGATGTTCGCTGTTCAGAATCCTCTATCATTCCACCACCTGCAGAAGGTAAGTAGGTATTCGCCGCTCTAGGCTTGTGGTAAACTCATTCATTTCCCTCCATTTTCTTAACTCAACTTTACCACATTTCTCACATTCCATCTCTTGCCATCTACTAACACTGGTATAAACTTCCCAGTTCTCCACACTCGTTTAGGTACTGACCATTTAGATGAACTTTTTTTTTTTTACTCCGTCCAACAACCTGCATCTCTGCATCTCACATAATCCCTCTCTTTAAACACACCACCCTCATTCTCGAACACCTCAAGATCACCTGTGGTGTATTTTTCTTATGTCTTTCATGCACTTTGCTTCATAAATCATAAAACATCGTCCCTTACCACCATGGCTCATCCACCCTGAAACACCCTTCAAAAGGCTAGCGACCCTTTAACAGCACAAATGACAGTTTTCCAGTAGTGAAGTTGGAACTTAGTCTATAGCTATGAACCAACTTTCTGAGTACTTCTCTCCAGTCCAAACCACTCTGCAAAGACAGATGCATATTTTCTCCCAGCACACTGTTAAACTTTCTACCAAACCATTTTCACTTGGATGGCCAACAGTCATTGTCTGATGACTCTCACTTCAGTGTTTCAAATATTTCTCAAAACTCTTCAGACACAAACTGAGGACCATTGTTGTTGACCATTTCCCCAGGATATCCCTCTCTTCTGAATACTTCTTTACAAAATGTAATGAATTAATACGTTTATTGTTCAGTTAATTAAAACTTACAATATGACACTGTTAAAATACATTGTACATAAATATAATTTTTTTAAAAGCATCCTTAAATATAATTAAAACTTATTATAATGTATTTGAAGCTTAAGAGTAGGTGCTGATTTTAAAGACACCAATCCACAGTAGTTTAATTTCATAGGTCTTATTATGCTTATTACTCCCATTATGCCTAAGGTATCCTATTTACACTGTTATTGTTTAAACCATACATCATTTTGAGCAAAATAAACAATAACGTTCAGCATGCCCTACTGGGACCTCTTTTGTCTGAATACTATTTAATGATCAGGGGTTAAACCGACTTAATGAGTGCATGCAGTTGTATGCCAAAACTAATTTTGAGGGTTGCAATCTACAGTTGTTGCAATTCTTTAACTTTGTCACCCATGGTTCAATACCATTACACCTAGAGTTAGATATTGACCCTGGTACTAGGTGGACAAGAGTTTAATTCATCCATTAAATTAAAGTGCAGCGTGCCTTTCATAAAATCATTTCTAATCTAAATACCCTATGTTGGTTAAAAACCATCTCATTTAATCATATGTCAAAAATGCCCATTTGATTAAGTAAAAAAAGAAAGCACTTATTATAATTGTGCCTCATGCAGTATACTAGCTTCCTTGTCTATGGCCATTATTGTTCGCACTTTGCAAGCTTCCCTTTGGCTATGGAGATGTGTTTTGGAAAAAAATCCGTCTGTGGTTATTATTGTTCACACTTTGCAAGTTTCCTCTCAGCTATGGACATGTATTTTAACATTTTTCCCCAAAAAATCGGGTCCTCTCCCTGAAGACCAGCTATAACTGCTTAGCGACATGTACGTATAGTGTTTTGGTTAAAATTCTGTCTCAAAAAACATCTGTGTTTGTCCACTAGGGCGAAGCAACAGAAGACTATATGACAAATGTCTTCTCTACAATAATTACAAAGACGGCTTGACATTTTTTTGCTCAGCCTTTTTCAAGCCGGTAAATTACAGTGAAATTGGTAGTTACCAAGCCACAGTCGCAGGAGCTTTAGTTCTGCATTTAATCAGGCTAAGCCATCAGGTAATTCTGGGGTTTTAATGGGCCATACATAGCAATAATCATCCATGCCATAGGCTCTTTTCCCTAGCACCTCTCTGTCCATCAAAGATGAGACATTTTTGCTGATACCATTAATGACTCTATTGAATACAGTTTGTAAAAGAGATAAAGCCCAGAGTTCTTCTGCCTTAAAAGTAGATAGAGCCAGTTTAAAATATTCGTGTGCTACAGTATTTCTAGGGTCACTTATTGCCTCCAATACGGTTGGGCAAAGTGTAGGTCTTATGTCATATTTAAATTTATGACAAAATTTCAAGTATGCTTCAAGGCTACTTATGTTTTGTCTCCTAAGGCCAAACTCTAGTCGAATTGTGGCTGGCGAGGCTTGCCCAAGTAGATTAAACAGGCGACAATAAGTTCCTACCATGAGGATATCTATGAATTTATTGTTTTTCCCTCTTAGTATCTCAACACCATACTTCAAGGAAGGAGCATGTTTAGTTGACATTACTTGCAAAAGCGGCTTAAGGGACAAACCTTTTAAGATGTTCTGTAGTAAGGCAAACAGAAAAACTAATTAATTGGTACTTTTTGAAATCGCAGAACACTGATTCTTGAATGAGCCTCTAGAGTCAAATATCACCTCCAAATATCTGTTCTCTAGTACTGATTCTAACACTCCTGTCTATAGAAAATTTTGGGCGAGAATCTATTCCCTGTGAAACTAGCATGGTTTTGGTTTTACTTAAGTTGACTTTTAACCCATGATCCACATCCTATTGTGCAGTTTTATTAATTAACCGCTGAAGCCCCACCTTTGTATAGCTAATCAAGACAATATTATCGACATACAATAGGTGGGAGACATTAAAACCAGCCACAGTAGGGTAATGTGAGTTAATTCTGTTCAAAGCAGGAGTAATATCAGCAAGGCACAAGTTACACAAAAAGGGGGCAGTACATAGCCTTGTTTTAAACAGTTCATTGTAGGAATAATATTTTTTTTAGACAATTGAACCGCAGCCCAGTCAGACTCTTGTCCAGGTATCTGTACTCTCAGGCCGTAAGATGTGTTAGGAAGCATTTAGCAAAAAACTTTGCCTCACCGTCCATTAAGGCTATCAACCTGTAATTGGTGGGTAAAGAGGTTTGACCAGCTCTGTGTATGGGGGCCAATATTCATCCCCTCCAGCTATCGGGTATTTCTTGTATGAGGAGGATGTAATTGAATAAAATGACCAACTTATCTGCCTAGAATTGCAGATTCTGTTTGTAGAGCGCTTGTGGGAGACCATTCGGTCCCAGGGCCCCATCTCTCGGCTATTACTGATGATTTTTTACACCGTGCCAGATGAGAACGCTGTAAGACGGACTTTCCTGATTATATTTTGGGTAACTGCTTTTGGGGTTATCTTTGCTACTGCGGTGCCCACCCATACATTTCTACCAGATGATTTATCCACGCAGCTTCTGCGATATTTGATGACGGGAAGTGGGTTTTCCAACTGTTGGGTTGATTCACTAATTTCCAGAATTCTCTGGCGTCTTTACGCTTGGAAGCGAGAAGGATTTCACACTAATACTGGTCTGCTTCTGTTTTGCTTTGATCCATACAGCTTTTTTATATAGCATTCTTAATATTGGTAAAACCTCACTCAATACGATTGAGTTTGAGTTGTTTCTTAAGACCCTCAAGGCATGATTCAGCTTCTTTTTTTGCTTTTTTGAGTTGGGATGATATTTTACTTGGCTGGAAAATTCCTGAATCAGTTATGATTCTAGCCCTGTAACGGCCAACTTGCTTCTCTAATAAGAGCTTTGATAATTGTGGTAAATGGTCAAAGGGATTAAGAGTTAGTTTTTCTCATTGGATTCTGGCTAGGTGTTCCACTTTATCGATGCATACTACTGACCACCGCGATTTTTTGTAGTTAGATGTTGTGGAGTAACCAATTTCCGGTGGGGTATGATCATGCGATGAGACTTTTAGATTTGGTCTGATCATTTGTGGTTGATGGTCGCTTTCCAGCCTATTTCCCAGTTCATAGTTTGTCATCATATGGAATAAGAGCAGAGACACTAAGATCTATGACTGCCTGGAAGTTAGCGGAGTAATGCATTACACGATAAGGTATGTCCGGAGCTACCAGGCTGTTCAGGACTCTCAGGCCCAAGTGCTCTAAATTACTTGCAGGTTGCTTCCCGCATGCATCTGTTCTCTGTTTGTAGGGTTGCATTGGTGGAACATGCCAAATCTCTTCAATAGTTTTCGTTATTTGACCCCTGGGCACAATCTGGAATAAGTTCATGTTAAAATAATCAGTCCAGTCATAAGAATATAAGGCACAGAATTAGATGTACATTGAGTAGTTATAAAGCCCAGTAAAGTTTTGATTGTTTCTTCTTTTCTGATCGGGTGTGGGTGGATGTAAACATTAATGATCAACTGGGGGAGCGCACTTGGCTAGTTGCTGGCCCAGACCTTTACTGCTTGCAGATTAGGGTGGTCAATGATCATCTCTTCTATTCTGGTATTAGGTTCCATTGATACGTACAAGGTCAAACCTCCAGCGGCACTCCCCATTGTTTTTGTTTTAATTACCAGTTTACTAAAACATAAGTATGATGGAAGATATATTGCTTCTTGAGCCCACGGCTCTTGCAAAATCACCATGTGAAATGTTTTAATGAAGTTTAAAAAGTCATTGTCATCTGTTTTTCTAGGAGACCCTCTATATTCCAGGTGCAAAACAATAGGGGCTCTTATGATTGGCAAATGGACAAGTGATTTTTCTGTCACTTATACATGATGTTATGTGGTGCAAAAAAAGAGTGCCCCCGGAAGCCAAGACCTGTCTGATTTTTGATGTTGGGCTTGACATACTATTCGATCCTCAGTGCTATGTTAGTTTAGTGTGACCTCAGGGGCACTGGTCAACATGCTCGTGTGACTCCTGGTCCCTCTTAGAATTGATGCTATAGTAGGTTGGAGATGACCCACACGATTTTTAAAGCTTTTGTTCTGGCCGTGAGAGCCCCAGCTGCCCCCTTCCCCAGCTACCAGGGCACAGGCCCCAAGCCTTACACGCTGGAGGAACTGAGGGTATGCTTTGTCCTTTTCACATATTATTTCGATTCCCAAGTTTGAAAATGCCTGCTTCTCTGCCAACCCTTGTTCAGCTAACAAAGCCGTTGCCCAAGTAATTGTTGTCCGTTCTTCCCAACCTTAAATTGGAGCGTTTAAAATAAGTGACTGCGTAAATGTCAGATGACTCAATATGGCGTAAGGACGGAATATCTTTAACCATGCGTAGCATTGACCCTCTATTCATTTTGTCAAAATGTCCCCTTGACTCTTACTTTGGAATAAAGGTCACATTACAAAGCTTGTCAGGTGGACAAGTGGTAGACGGGACTGCTTTCAAGATTGACTGTATTTTGTACTCTTCAGCAATGGGCACCTGTGCAGAGGGTTGTAAAACCTTATTGGTTGTTAGAGGAGCTGCAAACTTGGTCTGTTTGATCCGGGCATACATTTTTCTCCTGGCATCTTAGCAGGAGATTGTCCTTTCATTTATGGAAGGATGCACTCCCCTTATGGGGCAAAGGACCCAGGATTTATTTTCCTTGTTTATCAAACGAACTGTTGTGGTGGCCTAGTTGTTTGAAAAGGCAGATTCCCCACTTGTGTGCCATTTCTTCCTACTAGGGCTTGCTCTTGCACTAACCTTATTGTGTTGGGTCCCTACTTTCCCTGTGTGTGAGGGCTTCCAACAGCAGGTTTGGATCCAGTTGCAATAGAGGTTCACTTGTATTCCTTATGGTGATCAAATTTGCTTGGTTAGTGACCATATTGATCACGTTGTTGTCAGTTTCTGCCGTCTCAATGTGATCTAATTTCTCTTCCGATTTGACGACTGGCCCTATGTTTGTTAGTGTTTTAAAAATAGGGTAAACTTGATCAGTCTGTCTGGGATGTAATTCACCTATACACGGGTTAGACTTTTTATTATGGGCTTTCCTAAGCCTCTTGCTCTGTCTTTTAGTTGGCTGAGTAGGATCTACAAGTGAAGCGGACCTTGGAGCAATGTGTGTTACTGGTCCTCCTGAATCTAGGCTAGTATTTTGAGGTGGTCAAAGCAAGGCTCCTGCTGCTGTCAGTGGTAATGAGTTGCTTACTAGTTGAAGACCTTTCAGCTCCACTACCCTACTTTTACAGATCTGAAATGTTCAACTCCACAGTGGTATTCTGAACTTGTGTTATTTTTTTGAGAAAAACTTTATTGTTGGAGGAACCATTGTCAGAGTTAGTTGTTGGAGTGACCACTGCTCCAGAAACTGTTTTTAGCTGCAGCTTGATGTCTGCTAGCACAGATTCTAAAATATCTGGGAGGGATGTCAGTATATCTAAAACTGGACTGCAGACACAAGAAGGGGCATATTGAGAATCAACTTGTGCCCTCTAGACCAGCAAATTTAATGCACCCCTTTTTGAGTCAATTGCATTGATATAAATAGCCATTATGTTAAGCAGGTCCACCTGGATATCTAGCTTACTAGACTGATATGTTAGGCCGTCGACTACAGCTTGAAATGAATGAAGCAGGATGTCCCATGTGTTGCTGTCTTTTTCTACTCTGCAGGGAGATTGGCTCGACAATGTATCGGCTTGTAAAGAGATCTCTGGGGTCATGGATAAGGGGGAGCCAACCAAAGGCATTCCTTAGTCCTGTATCACTGCATACTCCACATGTAGCTCCACCTGCGAGAGTGGGAAAATCTCATTCAACTGGACCTCTTCCACTGAGAATATAGTAGTATTTGACTGGCCTGTGAAAGGAGCGCCCTTGGCTGTTTAATGTTCTGTTCACTGGGTAGAATAGTTACCGACCGGACCTATTAGTTGAGACTTAAAGCTATTGTTATTGTAAGTCATATGATTGTGCACCTCAACTGCTACCTGAGTAACCTTACCTTTTGTTGGGACAATGTTTGGCTCTGTGCTGCATTTAGAGATTACTAATTTGTTTGGGTTGTAAAACTCTCCAACTCAGGCTTCGAAACCTCTGAATCTGAACTGAGCACCTGAGATTGCCTTGTCTCCAAGGCTTAGATGCTCCTTTTCACCCAGGCCTCCCACTGAAAGGCAGGCTTTTTTGTTTTAATTTCTTTGGGGGAAGACAGACTCTATAGATTTCTTCTGACCTCTAGGTTCTAAATTAGAGGCACCAGACGAGAACAGTTGTAATGAGCTTTGCGGTCCGCTTGTGTCTTCATGTTATGAAAGTAGTCTCAACTGAGTTCTTTAGAAAACCAAATTTCATCTGTATTTTCCCCTGTGGGTTTTGGCTGAAGGTCGTGACCTGTGGTGTAATAAAAGGAAATCTTACTCCTTTTTCTGCAGTAGCTGTTGCAGCTGCTGCTTGCTCGGGTGAGACTTTGTTTGAAGTTGGTCCGTTGGATCGCTTCTGTCTGCGCCGGGCAATTGTTGGAACCCCTCTTGTCCTCCCTGAGTGCATGATGGAAGTGGCAATGGTGTTGTACTAGATAACTGGAGGGTGTGGTGGCAGTTGTATAGTGGACACCTTCCTGGGTTCCGTGATTATGCACTGCCTGAAACTTGAAGGTTACACTGAGCACCCTGCATTGTTGCTGCCAAGGCAGAGGGATTGCATGAGCGCACAATATCTTCACAGAAGTCACGGTCCCGGTAGAATTATTAGTTAAATTTAATTGAGAGGAGTTGTATAAAGACAAGTGAGGTTGAATTCTGATATCTGAGTTCATGTGTCGAGAGCGTGGTTATTTTTGCTCAGGGTCCCTGGGTTTTGGACAGTCTGCAGCAGCAGGAGCAGACCTCCGAAGGCGCAAGCTGCAATGACCTAAGGCCGGTCGCTTCAGCACCTATCGGGGGTTACTGTGGTGCTAGTCTTACCTGCACCTGCCGCCTGGGCACTTCATCACATCTCTCTGGCGGCTTCGGGTGGTGCTGCCTCCTTCTTGTGCAGCCCTCCGAGCCGGCACACCCACTGCTCTACTCCTGTTCTGCCCACATGAGCCAGCTGCTGATGTCTTCCTCAGTTCAGGGGCAGGAGCCAAAACGTGTTGTAGTAACCTGCACCTCGGCCACACTGCGGCACTGACCACTGCCAGGCCACAGATGTCTTCCCCTGTCAGGGAGCCTGCACTAGCTGGAGCGGGATGGCGCTGCTCCACCTCAGAGTCACACTACACTACACTGAGCCTCACAGCGCACCGATCTGACAGTCGTATCACTTTCTTATCCACCGGCAGGCAAGTCATGGTGAAACCGAAGGACGCTTTTTAAAATCCTGGGGGGCATTCAATTATGTTTTTAGACCTTACTTCATTAACTAGGCTCACCTCTGGCTATTTGGAATAATAATCCATGAGGACAACGGCATCCTTCCTGCCCGTGTTAAACAATTCAAATGGACCACACACATTCATTGATACCTGTTGTCACGCCCTCTCAGTTAACAGTTTCCACCGGAGTTTTTTGACTTATGAGATTTTTCACTACACGTACAACTCACACATCACCCCACACACCTATCTACAGCATGATCCAATACATGCCACCAAGTCTTTATGCACCTTCCTGTTCATAGCAGACATGCTACCATGCCCCTCATGCAGCTTCTCCAATATCCCATTTTGCAGCTCCTCTGACTCCAAAAATTTGTTACATCTTCTCTAAAGATCTCCTTGATAAGACAGTTCATGACAAACAGGCTTGTAATCAATTACTTCCAACCTGTCACTCCAAGATGATGTCCATACCCAGAGGCCATAACTCAATAATCCTTTGCATGACTACATCTCTTGATAAAGTCTGCTTCCATTCATCCTCCGATACAGCCACCACACCATCACACTCCACAGTGGCTACCATCCAATCCTCTTCTTTCTCAGCATCCTCCTCTTGTACTGTAACTAAGAAAGGCAGTGTGCATAGACCTTACTAATTGCAGATATGTACTTAAGAAGAAAAGAAAATTCTTGAGGATGATACAACCATTTTGCAATCAGTGAAGTTGCCTTCCTCACTCCTTTCTTAGTAAACAGATCTACAAGAGGATTATGAACTGTTCTCAATTCAAATTCAGTAACCCAAGCATAGTTGATCAAATGTTGCACACCCCACCAACAGGCTAAAATGTCTTTCTCAATGGTGGAGTAACTTATTTCTGCATAGCTCAAAGTTCTGGTGGCAAAAACTACTACCCTTTCATGTCCCTTGTTTGATTGCATTAAAACTGCACACAACTCATGCATGCTGTCATCAGTGGCCACAATGGTATGTTCTCGTACATCAAATGGCTTTAGTTCCACAGTATTTTTCTATTCATTTCTTAATCAAACGTTGTCTGGCATTCTTGCATCCGCTCAAACTTCAGACCCTTCTTCATCAATGCTCTCATCGGTTTAACTCTATCAGAGAAGTGATCCACAAATTTGGCATAGGACTCTGTCAGATCTAAACAAAAGATCTCAAATGAGCCTGGTGTCTGGGGCATGGTGCCTTCTCGGTAGCTTCCATAAATTTAATATTTGGTCTTATGCCAGACTTGGAAACTTTATGATTCAAATACTCCACTTCTTCATTTCCCAGTCTCCACAGTCAGAACTGTCTCTTCCAAAATGTTAAGTACTATCCTCAACAAATCACCCTGGCTGGCCTTATTGCTGAAATCTTCAGGTCTAAAAATATATGCCTGAAGAAGAGACAGCAAAGATGATCTCAAAGTGCTATTAAGGAGATCCCTTAATTGGGACGTAATCCCATCACCCACCGAGGTGGCATGCTTCATCATCTGGTATTCTCCTCTTGATGGGGAACCCTAGCCCTGCAAAGGGCTACTACCCCCTCACTTTGAGGGAGGAGCTCAGGGATATTTTTTATTCCTACACAATTTAGGATATAATAAATCCTCTAGACGAGAAGACAACTGAATGGGTTGGGTGACTGGCGCAGTGCAGAACTGGAAAAAAGAGAGAATGTGAGTGAGTGATGTTTAAACTAACTACCAAGAGCAATATGGACTTTATTAGTTTGTTCCTAGTGTCAGGAATAAAAACAGTGCACCTGCAGTTTAAAATAATTACTGCGTATGGTGGACGTGTCTACATGTAGGTGTCGCGGCTTTCGTCAGGACCAAAAGATATTATGTGCTATTGCCGTTGAAAAAGTGTTAAAACAAAAAAACTAAAATTACAAAACAGTATTGTTTCGATACAGAACCAGTAATCCCACGTTTGGTGTTTTAGATTTACTGGTCGTACCCGTTGTGTACAGATAAGTCGCCTCACCTCAACTTGGTGACAGCTCAGGGGAGGGGCACCGCTCTCTCTGTCGAGACCCCGGGCTTTTAATGAGCTGGAACCGTTTTTCTTTTTTTTTTCTCAAAATTCTTTTTATTGAGAATCATAAATCAAAATAACAACATTAGTACAGCAGAGCATGCAGGGCTCGGGTCTAAAACATTCACCTATTCCGAGCCCAAATTCAACTGTCCCAGAGTTCGTACAATCCCACTTACAAAGTAGAAGATGCCTGTTTTGATGCAACGCGTCGTGAGGAGAAATTCTCAGACAGAAACAAACCCCCCCCAACCCCTCCCCCTTCCTTGGTGGTGGTGGTGTTGCACGTTAAAGTAGTGGGCAATCTAGGTACAGTTAGAAAGCTGGGTAGCAAGAGTGGGGTCCGGACCAATCAGTGAGTGAGGCGTATATCATCCAGTTCCATCTCGGGACAGGTTAGAGTTGGAAGTGATGCATAGCACTTATGGAGGGCGGACATACCACCGAGGGTAGGCCACGGGATAGATAGGTAACCAATGGGCCCCTTTTGTATTAGTCTCTAAAGATGTCTGTGAGATGTTCCATAGAGAGGATTCTCCACAGCCGGGCATGCCACATCGACGTCGCTGGTGTAGCTTTCTTTTTCTACGTGGCTGCTATCGTCAGTTTCGTCGCCCCCAGACATGCCCACATTATCGTCTTATCGGCTTTTGTTTGGTGTTCCAATGTCGGGTCTCTAATGCCTAGTAGGGCCCCCTCAATGGTGGTCCGGATGGGGTAACCCAGCATATCCTTGAGATGTGAAAGGATTTCCTCCCAAAAAGGCCAAATACTCGGGCAGTCCCACCAGATGTGGCTGAAGTTTCCCTGCAGACCTCATCCCCGCCAGCAGAGATCTGAGGTGTCAGGGAAGATCCGCCTGATCTTAGTAGGGTAAAGGTACCAATCTAGCAGCATCTTATAGTGTGCCTCCCTCAGAGCCATGGATTGATTGCGTCTAGTGATATCGCCCCAAACGTGTTTCCACTCCTCAGTGATATCGTGCCCTAGAACCTGTTCCCAAAAGGACATGTAGCGTGCCCGGGGAGCGTGAATGTAGTCAGTAACATAGTATATAGTGAGGAGATTGCACCCTTCATGGAGCCTGCCTTGTGGACTACTAGTCTTTCCATAGCCGTAAGCTCTCTATTCGCGGCCTCTTTTATGTGTGGTAGTGAGACCCAGTGTTTGAGCTGGAGGTGGCGGTAGTGCTCGCTCTGTGGCACCAAAAACTCTCTTTTGTAGCTTTCGAAGGTCAGGATATCGTAGTTATGATATGTCAGAAAGCTTTAAGCAACCCCCCTCCCTCCAACAGTCAAAGAGTCCTTCACGCTTTGCTGGTGGAAATGCCGGGTTGAAGTGGATTGGGGTATATGGGGAAGGAAATGAGGTCCAATCCTCCCTCCTCGCGTCTTGATCCCAGACTGTCAAAGTAGTGCGTGTGGGTGTGCTTAGGTAGGCGTTCACCGGCCGGTCTTCCATAGGTCCTCCCAAATGGAGCGCCCCACAATTGACCTGTCCATGTAGAGCCAGTGCTTGTCGGACTCCCTCGCCGACCATTCTGTCACCACCTCCAGTTGTGCCACTTGATGATCTAATGTGAAATCCGGTAACGCTACCCCCCCTTCGTTCCTAGGACGTCTCAGCATGTGAAAAGGGAGATGAGCCCTCCATCCTTGCCAAATGAATTTAGTGACCAGTGAGCGCAGACGTGGCAGTAAGTCACGGTCAAGTTCAATAGGTAGAGCTTGGAAGAGATATAAAAGTTTTGGTAGGACAGTCATTTTCACAGCGTTGATCCTCCCGAGCCAGGAAATGTAAAGGGGTTTTCACCTCTTAAAATCCTGCTGAAGCTGCATCACTAGAAAGGGATAATTGGCCTTGTAGAGATCTCCAATTTTAGGAGTGAGGTGGACACCCAGGTATAGGAGGGAGTGTTTAGCCCATTGTAAGGACGTCTGGCCTCTCAATCTTGTCGCCTCGGCGGTGGGGAGCGTGAGGTTTAGTATGGAGGATTTGGATAAATTTACCTTGAAGCCCGTCACTAATTCAAAGTGCTTCAGTTCCTCTTGTCCTGCCCGGAGTGAGGGGGGCGGCTCCATGAGCAGGATGTCATCCGCGAAGAGGGACGCTTTATGATCTGTGCCACTAAAACGTATTCCCCGTATCTCCTCGTTCGCCCGGAATCTTATTGCTAGGGGTTCAATGCTAAGGGCGAATGAGAGGGGAGAAAGCAGGCAGCCCTGCCGCGTGCCTCTGCTAAGGATGAAGGAGGGCAATGCACAGCCATTGACCCACACTCGTGAGCACGGGAGGTGGTAGTTGGCCCTGACCATGTCGAGGAATGCATCCCCAAAGCCGTATTTACGCATGGCAAGGAAGAGGAACGACCAGTCCACCCGGTCGAAGGCTTTTTCGGCATCCAGACCTACCAGAAATGCTGGGAGATTAAATGTAGACACTTTTTCGATAAGGTGTATGGTGCGGCGAATATTATCGTGTGTTTGCCTTCCCTTTATGAAACCTGATTGATCAGGGTGGACTAGTGCGGGCATCAGGTCCTCCAGCCTGGCAGCTAAGATCGCGAAGTAGAGCTACGTGTCGAGGTTAAGAAGGGATATGGGCCTGTATGATGCGCAGTGTTGGGGGTCTTTCCCCGAGTTTGGGAATGACCGGTATCACCGCTTCAGACATGGATGTAGAAACCCTGGCATCTGCTGCTATCGCCTGGAATAGCTCGGTGAGGTGGGGGATTAGTTCGGATGCAAAACATTTGTAAAATTGCACCGTAAGACCATCAGGTCCTGGGCTTTTTGAAGTTTGAGTCTCCAAATGGCCTGTCCGACCTCCTCCGTAGTAATAGGAGCATCTAAGGTTCCCGCGGTTGCGGGGGAAAGGTGGGGGAGGTCCACTGAGTCTAGATATTGCTGTTGTAAAATCATATGCGGGGGTGTACGTTGATAGAGTTTCCCATAAAAGTCACCAAAAATGTGGGTCTTAACGTCATCTGTGTGGGTGAGCTGGCCCTCCCGATCCAGGATACCTACAATGAACTTGCGTTCCCTCTTCACTCAGAGTTGGTGCGCTAAGTAGGGGTCCACCTTATCGCCTTGAGCATATGATGCCTGACGCAGCTTCAGCAGTGTATACTCCGCTCTATTATTGTAAATGGTGCGTAGTTTGTCCTTTACCGTGGTGAGTTGTCGCTGCAATGCCCGAGTGGGTGTTTCCTTGTGTGCCTTTTCAACAACTTCCAGGTCTCTTTCAAGGGCGGTGTGCTCCCTTGCCCTCTGTTTGTTCAGCACTGTGTTAAGTTGAATACATTTGCCCTGCAGTGCCGCTTTAAAAGCATCCCAATTATTCTGTGGGAAGTATCCTGCGGGTTGTAAAGTGTAAAATATTCGATGAAGGAGGCTCTCAGTTCCTCGCGTAGGGTCTTGTCTTGTCTCGCGTAAACGCTGTCGGGAAATACCACCGTGACGTGCCAGGCTTAGGCCCGCCCCAATTCAGACTAATAGAGACTAGGCTGTGATATGATACAGAGATCGGCAATATCTGCGCTGCCTGTAGGGGCCCCACTAGCGCCTGACTAATGAAAATATAATCGATCCTAGAATAGGACTGGTGGACTTGTGAGAAGTATGTGTAGTCTTTGGTGGTGGGGTGCAACGTCCGCCAGGCATCGCAGAAGCCCAGGGTGAGCATTTTCCCTTTAGAGAAACTGTTGGCACTCGCCCTATGTGAGTGTGAACTGTCTAGGGTGTCATTCCATGTCAAATTGAAGTCTCCCAGTAGGATCACCGGCCCTTCCGCAAAGCCACTTATCAAGTCCAATGCTTTAGAGAGGAATGTCGCCTGACCTGAGTTGGGTACAAAGAGAGAGATAAATGTGCAAATTGTGCCCAGCAGTCTCCCCCTGACCATCATAATTCTCCCCTCCCGGTCTGCCTTGGTGGCTTCAGGTTGAAACTTGGAGGAGCTATGAAAAAGCAGGGTTACTCCATTATGCTTAGTACCAGCGGATGACTTATAAATTAAGGGGTACGCTTCATGGTGTAGCAGAGTGTCCTCGGACTTCTTGAGGTGAGTTTCCTGAAGTGCTACCACCTCAAATCAGCGGTCTGTAAGATCCTTCCAGATTTTCTGGGGCGAGTTTAGGCCCTTGACGTTCCAGGACGCTATGGAGGCCATTGGTGAGCTGTACCTCCCCCCTCCCCTTGTGGATCATAACCCCCCATCCTGTATTGCGACCGCTGTCCCTATCGTGACAAGGATCACTCTCCTGAAGCCCTCGCTTTTCACGGTGCCCCGACCCATCGTGTTGTATGTCTCTGTAGGACCCAGAAACCAATGGGACCCCTACCTCACCACCAGGAATCCTCCCCTCCCAAAAAGGAAAACCCCAACATTCCCCAAAAGGTGTGAGCCGTGTGGCTAACAGGCTTTCGGCTCGAAATTCTTCCAAAAAGGTAGAAGAATTCTGGGTGGTACGGACAAGGCCCGCACCCCCGACTGCTGTGTGTCAGGAGTCAGGAGAACAGTTCAAGAACAGAAAAAAGACTTGCGCACCCAGCATCTCCAGGGCTCCGGCGGTCACAGCTCTATGGAAGGTCCCCGAGTCTGGAGAGCACGAGGATCGAAGCATCCATAGAAAGCGTCTCACCAAGTACGATCATCGAGTGGTTTATCGAGGTTTCGTGACCGTGTGCCAGGGCCAGAGCCTATCCGAGCTGGATCTGGGTCAGACGAGGAGTCCGCGGTGCTTTAGTTTCTGGAAGTGGGAGGCCCAGGATACAAAGACCTTCAGTCAGTTCCGTCACATGGTGCGCCTTATTCTTGTAGTCAAAGGCAAGCCCAAAAGGAAATGTCCAATGGTAGCGTATGTTTTCGTCTCGTAGTTTGGTAGTAACCGGCCTCAGCAATTGTTGACGCGCTAGGGTGGAGGGCGCTAGATCTTGATAAAGGGCGCATTTGTATCCTTGGAAGGACGTCTCTTCTTTCTTCCTCGCTGCATTCAGGGTGGCCTCCTTCATTTTAAAAGAGTGCATCTTGACCAAGATGTCCCGTGTCCGCCTGCGCTCCCCAGACTGTGGGGTCCCCACACGATGAACTCTTTCTATTTTGAGCTTCAACTGATGAGGGGCTAGAAGTTCCGCAAAAAGGCCCACCACGAACGCCTCCAAGTCCGGTCACTCTGCACCTTCTTCCAGGTCCCGGATGTGAATATTCTCCCTTCGGGATCTGTTCTCCAAATCCTCTGCTTTCAGGCTTGCTTGCTGAAGCTGGGCCTGTAGAGTTTTCTGGGATTCCTTCAGCTTGATGGAGCGGGCGTCCAGATCCTGTGTCTGCTCCTCCACCTCCAACACTCTGGTGCCGACAGCGTCCACATCCTGTCGCAGAGTTACCATTTTTTCAGCGAGATCAGCCTTGAGTTGGTCCATGGCAGTCCGCAAATCTTGTTTAATTTTTTGGCAGAGTTCAGCTTTGAAATTTCGGAGGGTGGCAATCAGGTCCACCCGGGTAAGCGCCATGTTCTTGGCTTGGTCTGTCTCTGTGGTTAGGGAGCCTCTTTCCGGCGCTGCAGCGGGAGACTTTATTTGTTGCCGCCTTAGGTGGCATAGGGACAACGCCAGGCACAGCGCGAGAGCAGGCACCAAGAGACCACATTAGGAAATGGAGGTAGGGAATCAAGTCGTGCAGGTCTCTCTGTGATAAGATCAGGCCTCTGTTAAGGAGAAGGATTAGGCAGCCATCTTGAGGTCAGGCATCCTGTGGCGAAATATAGCGAGCAATCAGGAATCCCAAGGCACTCCACTTCCAAACCATATGTAGGGGGAAGATGCCTCACTCCGCGCCCCATCTGACTCTAACAAGTGCGGTTAGGAAATCTCCCCCTATGTATGCGCCAACTCGGTCTCCATCTTGAAGTCAGGCAAGGCCTCTGGGCAAGGGCTCTCCTGGGCTCCTCCATGCATTGCAGTCGGTGAAGTAAGAAGGGACTGATCTGTCCGGAAAAGTCCCATGGAGGTGCATGCGAATCGCCTGCCTATGCTGCCTTTCACGTGCGGTATCCTCAGCGGTGCATCGGGGTCCCCTCCACGTTACCGCTGCATGTCATGGCTCCGCTAGGCAAAGAGCTCCCGCTGTGGAGATCGGGGAGGCACTGGAAGCGTAAGGACCGCCATTGCCCTCCCGTTGCGCCGCGGACTCAGAAGACTCTAGCCGCCATCCTTGTGCGAGGTCTGTAGTCCGTCTCGATCGTCCCCAGGTCCGCCCTAGTGCGTCCCTACGCCATCTTGTGAGCGGCCTTAGCACTCCGGTTCAGCCGACTCGTGGTTTGCGATCGGGTCAGGTGGCCGGCTATGAAGTCCGATGTGTGGCTCCCACTCAGCTCGAAACGTCGCTGAGTGTTGGCATCTGTTTCGTTGCTCCCTACAAGCAATAGAAATGCTGTATGGCAGTTGTAGGGGTCGGATCACACCCGCTCAGCCATCTTACTTGGCCACACCCCCCATAGATTTGCCAGAACCGGTTTTATTTTAAATCCAACAACTTCTCTTGTATCTTCATATTTGAAGTATGGTTAATTAACTGTTCCCGGATGACCTCCTCACGCAATTATTTGAATTTGCATGTTGCAGCTAAAGTTCACAAAACTGCAACATACTGGTCAATAGTTTCACCAGACAATTGCGATTGAGAGAAACCTTTGTGCCTTTCTACCAAAACGCTAATGTTCTTTCCATAGTTCTCTGCTAGTGCTTTCATAATCGAAACAATTTCATCATCCAATGCGTCGTCCATATCAGAATTATTGTCCCTTCCTTCACCATAACTTACAGTTGCTGCCAATGTTTTTTATACTTTCCTACCCTTAACCCCCAAGGTATGCTTCAACAATGCTCATTTTCTTTTTCCAACCAACATTTCAGCACCAGTAGCCTCCAAATATTCAAAGACTTATCACTAGTCGTCCATGATGGGTTCACCTGGAGTAGCAAGAAAGGTAGGAGATGCAACTGCTTGATTTGTCAATAACAATTACTTTTGCAGGCCTTCGTTTTTGTTTCCTTTAATTTTCAACCTAACAAACTTACACAACAAAAGTAGTCACCGTTGTCTGGCTAATTAAAATAATAATTTAACATAACAAAAGTAGTCACCAGTGTCCCACATGTTCCAGAATGCAAGCTTCAATGTCCTTGGAAAACACTGAATTTTACCTTTATAATCAAGTCTCCATTCAACTTACTACAGCATTAAATTTAGTATTCAAACAACCCTTCTCTAAGAGGGTTTATTTTTTTATTCTTCCTTCCAACTCCTGAGGACAGTTTCCAAATCCTGTATATTGCGCAAAGCAAGATGGAAGCAATTGGTAAATCCTCAGTATTTCCCAAAGCAAGATGGCTGCCGTTGAAAATGCTCTCCTCCTCTTGAAATATGTGATGCGCTTCATACATCTGTGCTGCTGAAGACAAGAAATGAAGATCGCGAGGAGTGCACTGCAGCACGAGCAAACTCAGCCAACATGAATCTGCTGATAAGACACTGATCAGGGTGTGATCCGTTGCTTCCCGACATTGCTGTGTACATTAAACATGGGCATTGCGCACTAGTATCCTCACACACGTTGGTAAACGCACTTGTTTGATGGTCCCAAATGTTGCATATGTGGTGTACACTTGTAACCCACACTAACAAAATTCAATATGTTGGAAAGTGCCCTAAATTAATTTTATGCGCACAACAAAATGTGCCTCCAAGTTTGTAGTTACTTAGAAGTTGGCAGATTTTGAAGAGGAAAAAAATACATAACTCACAGCTTGCCCATAAATCTGCAGACTCTGGGCTGGTCCATCACTGAAACGTTGAGGTACTCATCGTCACAGAAATGTTGTTTTCCTCGGTAAATTCAAGAGATTGTGCTGTTGGTTGAAGTTTCTTTATTTGAAAAACAAATGGCACAACCAGACAGGGTAAACTCTCCACACCAACTGCTAAAAGGAAGAACCTTACCACTATAACATTCTAATTCAACATTCTTCAGTAATGACTGACAAAATACAACGCTTGCGGCCAAAGCAAAGTTCCAACTGAGGCTCCTCATGTGGCAGAGACATAAAGACTGTTAACTCTTCACCAGAACGAGTACCTCGTACCTGTATCCAATCCGCACTGCACCCCAAATGGCCTGATTTAGACCCGGTCCAGCACAACCGGATATCTGCGAGTGGTGCTTTGTATTTGTTTGCGCTATTTTCATCTAGAACTCAAAATTCATAACTCCTGTACTACTGATTGAATTTTTGTAATCTCACATATTCAATTTTGCTCTTTTTTGTTTTGGGATTTATCATGTATTGTGTTGTCACTTAACCAATGTTTGAGTGCTTTATGCATTACTTCCAAGTTAAGCCTGACTGCTTTTGCGCCAAGTTACCAAAGGATTAAGCACAGGTTTAGTGACTTTAATGGTTCTCCCTAACAATGATTGTGTTTATCATGTAAGTGGGGTCCCCACCCCTCTCAACTAATAACCCAGTTTCCTTCATTTTTCTATACTTTTTTTCGGGACATTACTTAAACAATGAAGACTGTGTCAACATACACTGTTTCAAGGCTGTATTTCATCAGAAGAAGGCAGTTTGATTCTCCTGCGCAGTAGACAATTGATCTTCTGAGCTCCATGCTTTGGAAATCTCGTGGTAGAGGAGCTTTACACTTAACTACACTTCAGCATTGATTTCCAGCATTTTGTAGAATGATGTTGAAAAACTACTGTAAAGAGATCAGAGGACTGTTTTGAGGCATCATGTCTATTATTCATTAATGATTGAGCTTTTCCAAAACGTAAAAAGTTAATTATATCTCAGGTCAGAGGTACTTTCATTATGTATTTTCCTGGTGCAGAGATCTGCAAAGTTGCCACTTTGTCCTCTATGCATACTTTCACCAACCATTGATGCATGAATTTTCAGAAAACCAGCCCTCTAATCTGTTTTGCTAAATGCAGCATAGCATGCAGGCCTGGTAGATTGCATTCAATATGTTGGACTAACATAATAAATATTATAAACTACTTGAGAAAAATACTGTTAAAATGGCATTCCCAATGTTAACAATTTATGAAGCAAAAAACAGCATTGGGCAGCTTCAGTTAAAAAACAACTGAAGATAACGGTTTAGACAAACCGATAGATCTTAACCCCATGTAGAAATTCAGCAGTAGCATCTGTAAGTGAAGCACTGGGCCTTAAGTAGCAAGGTGAAGACAGCAGTGCAACTGAATATTTGAGATACTAAGACATTAAGTTTGACTTTTATCAGTTACTGAATGCATTGTCTGGAGTCATCCCATACACCAAGGACAAAATGAGTACCACTAGACTTTCAATGCTGAATGTTCTAATATGGTACTTGACAGCATGTTGGATGGCCATGGGAGTTCACAGTACTATTTACCAATGAGCTCCTTTTCCTCCTCTATTCAACTTTTTAATGGTAGTATCCATGCTATAGAACAACTTCCCATGCTAGAAGAGGCCCACATTATCACAGACCATTTCAGACAGGACATGCAAACCCATTTTGTCTAGCAACACTTCTTCCACTCTTGATAAGGAACCCCTAGCTCATCCGCTCATGAAGTCAGATCTTAAACGTGATCTTGAATCATTACCCTCTCTATTTTATGGACTGCTCTCTCTTGCTTCCTAGCTAGATTATCAGTACATGTATACAGGTTTTTGGATAGAATCTGAAGTTGATGGCTCAAGAAAGTGTCTCTACGGCAATTGAACTTCGCTCGAATTTGGGAGTAAATATTTGATGCTTTTTGTGAATTAAATACTCATGTTGCCTTGTGCTTTAAGCAAGCCCTTATTCCATAGAACCATAATACGTAGCCATTGGTGGAATAGTGAATGATGTCACTCGAATATGGGTTGTTTTAACTGCATTGAGTATAATTTAATACTGCGGGTCAGTGAGATTCAGGGTCGCCTTCATGTTGTACTTTCAGCCAAGTTAACAATCCTGTTAAACATTGTTGGCTCCATCTGTCAGTGTTTCTGTCTCTCCTCATGCCATCTCCTTCATTGGATATGTGTTTGGCAGGTTAGTAAACTTACATTTCTTTGTTATACATAGACTATCTAGACGACTAGTGCACAAAAGCTTAATTTGTCATCCCAATCGCAAATCCTGATTCTCCTAATGAAGATTTGCTGAATTTTCTGACCCATATTCCTCTGGCAACTGGTGAAAATCTTTAAGTATGGTGGATTTTCCAGTCACAGGTTTAGAGACAGGGTGGTAGCATAGGAGTTACTGATAGTCTGTAGTAGCCATTGGAAGAGAAGCGAACTTTATTAGGTCATACATTTTGGGGTATTCACAAACTTTCCAAATTTTTTTACACCCATTTTTTCACTTCCACTCACACAGACACCCCAATATGTTAAGGAGGTGTAAGCAAATGGATTTCTTAATTTACGAAATAATCAGAAATAGTTTTACAGAAAGTAAAATATGCTTTGGAGTAAACCATATATACATAATTCTGATTTGATGTAGGTGTACATCCATAGCATTTGCGTTATTGTGAATCTCCAAATAAAGAGTTGCCTTATGGAAAATGTTAGTGTATGTCTTTATTTATTAAGGCGTCTCTTTAAGTAACTTTTTTGTGAATCGACCTATGGTGTTGCTTGTAGACTTTATTGTATGGCAGCAGACCCATTCATCCATCGGTCTTTATGTACACATCTCCCCCACCGAGCTACCAGATTTGCTATGCATTTGTGAAGGGTGTGCAACTGACAGTACCCTGCTTATAAAAGTGTATCCCTCAGTTACACCTTGTATAGCAACCACTGATTTCCTTACCGTGACGGTTTGGCGCTAACGTGACTGTAGTGGAAAACTGCGTGACTGCTGTTAAGATCCGATCTGAAACTTGGCCATAGGAGACATTTTTGGTGGGGGTGAGAATGAGGCTCATGTGGAGAAGAATTTAAGTGCTCAGTTCACAGTTCGTCCCATGCAGCTAATCGTAAAATGCTGCTGTCTGCATAGGCGATGGCTCTCTTCTTTTGAGAGGCAGATCAAATCAAGGTCACAGTCGGAGAGGATGTTGGATATATTGAATCTTTGCTTAACAGCGCAGCTCGCGCCAGGCTGCATGCCCTTCGTGTAATCAGTATTTGAGGTTTAGATTTAATTACTGCTGCCCTTCTTGCATGTTCATGACAGTGAATACAGTACAATTAGCACATTCAATACACTGGATACCTTTGTGCAGTTGTTTGCCTTTGGCTCAAGTTCTCCCACTGTCGTGATCTGCTTTAAAAAGTCTGACTCTTGCATCCCTGGTTGTGATCCACGGCGCTTGAATGCAGCTTTCGGATTTGAGAGAATCACTTGAAGGTTCACTGCAAATCCTTTTGAAAACAAATATGAAAAAATACGGTTAATCCATAGAAGAGAGAGGTTTATATCATAAGTTTAAATATGACCAAACTACATTTTACCCATCTCAGAAATGCACTTTGTATAAGTTCTTAACATTTTCATTCTTTAGGCTGCAAATTTATTAAGAATAATTATCAGGATTGCAAGAAAAAAAGACACACAGCAGCCAAAAATGCTGCGCTGCTTTGCGTGACAGGGAGGGAGCAGGTGAGCACCATATCTACAGAGATAAGGCGCTCTCCTCCCCTCTCCCTAGCACAAGCGCTGATTTCATATGCCGCGTGCCACGCACACTCAATATACGACAACAACCAACCCCTTTCAATTGTATTCACTATAGAACTGTACCACAGAAAAAATAACACTTTATCTATAACATTATTTTCATTTTATTTTCAAAATTATTTTTCTTTTTTTCATTGGACTAATATCCAAAATTAATAAAAAATATACATTTCAATTCATCCAAAGAGGAAAAATCTCAAAAAAGACGAAGCTATACATTTAGGTAAAAGTACATGATTCAACAATATGAAAAAAATACCAACACAGACATAAGGAACTTAACAAATCAGTGGGTCAGAGAAAGAAAAATACAATTGATCACAGAACATACATAACACTAATATACATTACAAACAATATATACAACACAAATGCGCCTCTCTCCCTAGCACAAGCGCTGATTTCATATGCCGCGTGCCACGCACACACCATAGCGCGAAGGTGCATAGGTTTTGTACAGGAAGGGTACCCTTCCATTACAAAATACTATGCCTAGACAAGTTCAAACACTTTCCCCACTTTGTAAGTGTGCTGCACAGTAGGAAAAGAAAGGAAAAATGGAAACGTATCTCCTATTATCGCCTCCTTTCAGATAGCGTTAACTTTTGGCGCTAAACCCTGTCTACAATTGTTTGTAGAAAGGATTTTTCGTCAAAAGGCATGGGTGGTTGCATGGGAATGCCCGTGTACCACCCATGTAATGCCCCCTTGGCGCCAAGTAACGCAAAGCAATGCTTTGAGCTGCATAAGTTGCAACTTTCTAGATAACCTAAAAAACAGAGAGCTGCCCAATAAAGAAGTCTGGGTTTTCTGCCCTATCCAGTTCATCAGCACAAGGGAGTGTGCACAGTGGCTGATGGGGTATTGCTTAGCTTGACCCATGTGACCAAGGACAATAAATCCCTTTCCTGAAAAGGGTAACATGCTTCAAACTGCCAAATATTGAGGACATTGATAAATATATAATAAATCAAAATTACAGATTCCACTACCTTATCCGTTTGAAGTGTCCCTTGAGAAATTAAAATGTAAGGAAGTGTTCTCTGTACCAAAATGTGAGGCACTTCTGCTTACTTCCAAATAAGCCAGTAGAAAATACAAGTATGTTAGAGTAATTGATTTTCAGCTCATATCCACAGGGCGTACCCATGTAAGTATTCAATAATTTAAATCCTAGGTTCCGGGGTGCTAGAAAAATATTTATTTTGCGAAGTATTGTGTAATCCCAATTTGCGGGCTCTGCATCATTTATTTCAAGATGTCAGATTGTGCAATTTGCGAGTCTGAAGTCCAACAATAATTGTGGGTACATTTCGCAGTTTGTATACGCGTTTAATGCTGCCTGTTTAGTCTGTCTATGCCAAGGGATGGACGACGTGGTTCCACACACAACTCGGTCACAATAGTCTTGAAATAAAGGTGATGGCCTCCAGTGGCCACCTTGCTCCTTAACAGAAACAAGCATTGGAAATGCAAAAGGTCTTGCATTTTTTGGAGTTGGAGCTATTGGTATTATAAATGGCAATGTTTTTTTTTTTTTTTACCTATGCAGTGTTGTGAGGGTGCAGTACCACAGGCTATCACTGGATGTCCCTTGGGACCTCTTTTGGCCACATATGGTACTGCACCCTGCAACATGACTAGGAAAAGGATATGGCACAGCTGTGAGAGCTGTCAACTGGTGAGCTGGGTATCCCTGTTCGAGTCTGCTGTCAGGCCAACATTCTGTGATTATGGGCTGATTGTTTAATTTCCCCAAGTGCACTATATAAAGAAAAGTGTATGTAAAGTAACAAAAAATTGAGCAGCGGCCTTGGAGTGGTGGTGGAGGCCTGCGAGGAGTGTTGTGGAAGGGTTTGCGGAGGAGGCACAGAAAGATTAAGGGATATAAAGCAAGTAGCAGTGTTGTGGGAGTTATGAGGGGGAGGCATCAGAGATAAAGCAAGGGCAAGCAAAGGATGCAACAGATGTTTCGCTGCAGAAGTAAACAGAACAGTTAACGAGCAAAGAGGCAGGCAAACTAAAAAAAAGTTCTCTCTAAGTAGAAACAACCTGAACAGTAAGAACACATGTAAGAGGACTAATCCTCATGGGAGGATGCACAATTCCAAAAGGAGGGTCTACTAAGTGTATTCACCAGTGAAAATCCAGCATTTCTAAAGAACAGCAACCAATGAAAAAGATGGCCGTTTATTTTCAAGCACATATCCTAGATACTGCATGTGTTGAAGAGACAGCCCAAGCGCTGCCTAGGCGAGACCTAAAAATCACAGGTGAGATAAGTCTTCTTTCTGCAATGAAATGTGCAAGGCTTAGAAAACCTCCCTAATGGATGAAAACTAAAGACCTGAAAAATTACTGAAGAAAAAACAGTCTCAAGAAGGACAAGCACGACATGCCAGGACTGAACTGAAGTATGGATCAGACTGGAACTGGAAAAGCGTACATTTGATGAAGGTACCTCCAGCATCATTACGATGCAGGGCTTAAGCCTCTCTGCAGGCTTATATACCTGAATAAACAGTAAGCAAAGTACTGTAACAGGAAATAATGTCTCATTTTAAATTGTGATCTTCCTTTAAAGAAAACCTGAGGCACCATTTTAGATTAAGACAAATTGATAATCTGACCTGGAACAGCTTGGAAGCGAGTAATGCCTTCTGGCATACTGAAATCACTCTGGTTTTAATATTACATCCCCCAGAAAGCAGGGCGGTTGAGAAAAGCAATCCGCCAACAAACACAGCACTGTGACTAAGCACAACTCCTCTGCCCACATGCCGCTGCTGTCAAGAGAAACAGACCATGCACTTGGGAAGAAGAGAACAAAGAAAGCCCATTGGGAATTCGAAGCGGCCACGGAATCCAGCCCTACCTAAAGTAAGCCAGTGTTGGTCCAGAAATGACCGTTAAAAAAAAAAAGTGATGCGGTCAATCAGGTAGGGCTCCATTTCTCTTTCAGTCCAATGCACAAGAAATGGAACTCTTATCTCACTAGATCCATCCCTGAGTAGTTATATTCTCTGCAAACAGGTGCTCATGTATCGGGTATGGTATCAGCCCGATAAATGTAATTGAATTGTGCAACCAGATCTAGTGCTCAGCAAAGAGAATTTAAGAAATATAAAGAGCAAAGCAGGCATAACATACAATGCACAATCAAGGTTTATGTGGTAGCGCTTTGGCTGCAAGAGCTGCTACAGTAAGTCAGTGGATATTCTGCCCTTAGTTGATACCGCAACCTCAGCCAGCCATGCTAATAGTTGAACAGTTGGAACCCTGTAAGCTCTGTAGGACGGAGACGAATAGTGTGCATGACTTGTTGGCTAATATAGCAGATGCTCTCTCTGGGAGCTTGCTGCTAAAAGTATTTATTACTATCTGACGCCAGAACTTGCGAAGACTTTCTGTGCTAGTGCACTATCCCAAAAGACGATGAAGTCCAATGCTGTAACTGCTGTTTGAAGATTCCCACCACGTGAAACCAGGAAGCTGGGGAAACAGTACAGTTCCCCTTGATCTTCCCTAGACCCTTTCCCCCACTGAATTGCACACTAGAGGATGACAAAGGAAACCATTTAGGAGGTGAGGTGTCACAGTGATTTACACACTACACCTTTGGTGCTGGCTGAAATGAAACTCTGGAGGGTGTCACAGATGTCCACGGAGCACCCAAAAAGGAGGCGGCACTCTAGTAAGAGACTCGAGAGGCAGGCAGGCAAAGCTGGAGGCATACCTCGAGGCAGGAAAAGTGTGTACCGTTCAGAGGCACAGTCACTCTCCTGAAAATGTCTAGAGAGCTGTGGTACCATCCGTGGAAGGGAAGAGAACTACTTTGATGCAGTATTGTTCTGAGGTAGGGTACAGTGTAACCTGTCCATAGTTTAAGGGATCACAAGAGTTCTTGCTGAGGCAAGCCTGCCAATGAGGGACCAATAATCTTGAGTGATTAATAGGTGTAGAGCAGATTCATCTAGCAGAGACCCCTGTGTGCTGCTGCACAAAAATAAAAGGGATACCTTGGGGCTGGCTAAAAACAATTTGAGGCATGAAATAATGTTAAGAAACATTCGATGCTGTAGCGTAGAGGTGTAAGGCACCAGTAGTCCCTAAAGAGGAAATTCAGAGAGAGAAACAGTGTGACTACTCGATCCTCATGCCAAAATCTGATCTGAAGGTTTCAGCAAGCAGGCACTGCACAACAAAGGAGTAAGAAATCACAGTGGAGGATATATGCTGTGTGGTTCACACCGAGGAGCTAGAAATAATGCAGACTGAGACTAGAAGAAACTGACTCCAGAATATTTTAGTTTCTCGAAAAGCCGTATGAGTGGTAGAAATTGACTCGAGCTGGTGACATTACAATAAATGAAACCCTACAGAGTGCGTGAGTGTACTTTGATTCATTATCTACTGACTGCCCACCCTATTTTTGTCCATTGTCTCCCGTTTGCCCGTTCTTGCCAGTAGGCTACTGATGGAGGTACAGGTTAGTCAAAGGGGCCACACCTTTTGATTTGGTCAGATATGCGTTTGTCTACACACAGATTGTCTAATGATAGCTTTCGCCTACCCCCTAGGGGCCCTTACCCACTTTCTTTCTTAGGCATTTCTTTTCTATAGCCCTCACATCTTCACCTACCTTTTAACTATTGCTCTTCATATTCTTAGTACTAATACCCTTGTCTGGGTCGCGTAGATGCCACAGCAAGGTGAAAGTATATGCACCTACTAGGGGGTGGGCACCTGCAGGGTAGTGTTGCTTATGACACAACTATTTCAGGAAGTATTGACCATGCTGAAGGTGTACAAATTGAGTATGGTTCTCATGTACAAATGTAATTAAGGCTGTGTTACATTGTTGTTGAAGCATCAGACTGCCCGATTTGTATCTAAAGATGTTAGAATTTGGTGTGCTACTATTAAAGATGAAGGTAAAAAAGAGCTTTACAGCAAATAAAAGTTACTGTTGGACTTGGTCCTTGCTGCAGGGTCATTCCCAAACATTTTGCCTTCGCTCCACCTATTTTTAATGAATTTGTTTTTGTTGGCTTTAGAATTCTGCACACTGCTAACTAGTGCTTGTGCTTTCTCCTTAAAACATGTTAGATTGTCTAATACCCGATTGGCATATTTAATTTACTTGTAAGTCCCTAGTAGCGGAACTACCTGTGCCTGCAAATTAAATGCTACTAGTGGCTCTGAAGCAGTGATTGTGCCACCCACTTAAATGGCACTTTAAACACGCCCCAGGTCTACTATTGAAGCCTGTGTGTGCAGTTTTAAACTGCCATTTCGACCTGGCAAAATAAACCTTTTGAAAAAGTTGTAGCCATTGGTCAATCCCACAACCCAGGGTGCACAGCACATCAATGTGGACAGTCCAAGAAAGTCAGCCAGAATATAGTTGTTAAACTTCTTTATTCCTATTTTGTTAATCTTTAACAGCACTTTTGCAGATAATAACTTGGTTCAACGAGTGCCATTCGTCTTTGCTCTTAGACACAACAGTTTCACAGTCCATATAATTCAATTTCAGACGGTAATACCAATGTATTTCAGGCTTTTTTAGCCCTTCTTCAGGGTCGCTAAAGTAAACAAATATACTCACGAGAACCACGTTTAACAAAAATGAAATAATTAAACAGCAATACTCTCCTCATTTCATAATTTAAACACCCTCCTGATGTAACCATCTGCGAGAAACCTACATGTTACATTCACACCCTCGTGAAACCGCATGCAATAACCCAATTCTTCATGCACGTGCTCAAACAAGTGATCCATACTCCTTCTGAGTGTTCTTACCAAACACTGTCTTCCAAAAAACCATACAGTGACGTAAAAAAAACAACCGAAACCAGTACTCAGAAAAACAAATCAAAACTAGTGGCAGTCTACAAGAAAGTAAATGAAACAATTTTGTGATGCGCATACAACTCACCTCCACCAACGGCATATCTTAAACATGCCAAAGTAATACGTGCATGTTTTTTTTTTCCAAAGACCTTTATTGTATCATCATAACATATCACAGCACCAAGCCTACAACCACACGGGCCGGCCGCGTTCAACAAAACCTACCAGCTGCTGTCTTACAGGTACACAGCCATTTGACCGACAACCCGGAGGTCCGGCGGCACTGTTTAATGATGTATCCCATTTGCCTCCACTACACGATACACATCAGTTCAAGGTCCATGAAGTTCAATTTCCCACCCCCCCCCCCCCTCATTTTCTGTTATCTGTTACTTTCCAGAATGTAAGTGTCCATAATCCCAGTGCTAAGCAGCAAGTCGTGATTGCCAATGGCCTGCCAAGCAAACAACTGCAATCCCAGATCAGCCCGGGGCATACAGAGCGACCGATCCCCAGACAAGAGTGACCGCCATCCGAGAGGCCATCAAGCTAGGTCTCCAAAAAAGGGTCAAAAACTAAGGAGATAACCAAACCCAACAGCAGCGCATAACGCATCACCCATCCCTGCGTTCTATCTGCTGTGGCACATAGTGAGGCCCCTACAACAGCTCCACCGACCCCTACCCCTTATACGCCCCCACTCGTGCTCCACCACCAAGCCATTCAACTCCACCTCATCCGCAGCATCTCAGTAGCCATAGTTCAACCCCCTGAGGCAGCATCCTATCCACTGTGCACTAATCCCAGCAAACAGCCCGAACTCTGCAACACAGCAACCCCTGAAAGAGTTGCACCTAAGCAGTTGGTGTGACCGCATGGGCCCTATCCGTTTCCACCTGACTCCCACCTTCACTCGCCGCGGCAGTGGCCACCAAGTATTCCCTTAACGGATCCCATATGTCCCTGGGCTGACTACGCAGCGGTTGTGTATCAGCATATATCGTGTTCTGTTCTTGACAATATACTAAATCCTTTAGCCATTCCTTAAATTTCGGTGCACGGCCCCTCCCCCATCTACATGCAACCCGCCGTTTCGCTAGTAACAGTGCTATATTTCCAAATTTGCGGCTCGATTTGGGTATCTGCATAGTATACACCAATAGCATCATTAGTGGGTCAAGCTCAATCGTATCACCCATCATAGCCTGTAATGCCGTATGCCCCTGCGTCCAATAGGCAGCCACCGGCGGACATGCCCATGCCAAATGTAAGAAGCCTGCTCCTTCCGAGCCACAACGCTCACATCTGTCATTATCTGCAAGACGGAACCTCATCTTTTTGGCGGGCTTATAGTACATTCTCTGCAAAAACTTATAATGGATAATTCGTATCCTGCAGCTGGCCGAAATCTCGGAAGTGAGCTCGCAGCAATATGCCCATTGTGCCTCCGTTATCTCCCTCTCTATATCAACATACCAGTTCCTAAGCGCTCTGCTCTCCCTACTCTCACTTTGCTCTCGGATGCTACGATACAGGCGAGACACTAAATGCCTGCCGTCCGTCGATGTAAGCAGAACTTGCAATGGCAACACTACGTCAGGTTCCTTCGGAAATTGCGGAAAAACAGCCCTCAACCCCTGCCGCAGCTGGATATAATAAAAAATCTCTGTTCCCGCGTTTTGAATTGACCGTTCACAAATAGGTCACCCCAGGAGCAAATTTTCATCTTGGCGCACATCCCTTGGAATCCCCCTTCCTGCAACAAGGACAAATCTGGATGATAAACTAGGGGCATAGTCGGTGCATATAGACATTTGACTGGCAATCTGCGCAGTATTCTCTGCCACGCATCTATCGTGCCCGTTACCGTAGTAGCCGATGTCTCTATCGCACTAGCTGGACCATGAATGATGCCCTTCAGTGGAAGAGGCCGAGCAATCCACTCCTCCACAGCCAGCTGCGGCATGAATGGCGTAGGCTTAAACCAATGATATGCGAAATGGGCTTGAGCACTCAAATAATAGGCTAGGAAATCGGGGACATCAAATCCTCCACTACGATAAGGCTGGGTAATAGTCGACCATGCCAATCTTGGTTGCCTACCCGCCCAGAACAGCCGCAACAGCTCGGAGCGCAAAGTCTGTAAAAATACGCACCAGGATAGTACGGGATATTCTGGAACAGGTACAAAAAGCGAGGCAAAACCACCATTTTAATGAGTGAGGCCCTACCAGCCATGGTAAATGGCAAAGAAATCCAGCGCATTCAATCTTATCGTCTCCTCCCTGACCGTCGATATCTGTATCCCTAAATAACGGAGATCAGTATCACACCATTCAAGCGGATAATCTAAGGAAAATCGGGTCACCGCCGGAGTCAGTGGAAAAAACTGTGATTTCTTCCAGTTGATTTGTACACCCGACAAGCGGCCAAACACCAAAAACTCCCGAAGCAGTGAATTGAGATGATTCTGCGGGTCAACCACATACAGCGTTAAATCATCCGCATACAGTGCCACATCTATCTGCCGTTGGAAACATTTAAACGCACTCTGTGCAGTTGCCGGATACGGCATGCTAGAGGTTCAATCGCTATTGCGAACAGTAATGGGGACAATGGGCCCCCCTGCCTGGTGCCTCTGGTCAGGGAGAAAGGACACGACAGCTCACCATTAATTAGTACTCTCGCCGTTGGGTCAGTGTAAAGTAACCGGATCCATGCTACAAATATTTTAGGAAACCCCATCCGGTACAAAATGGCGAATAAATAGCTCCATTCGACCGAGTCGAATGCCTTCGTGGCATCCAGGAACACGGCGGCTACAGGCAATTCCGGCGCTATTGTTTGGATCAGAGAGAAAAGGGTGCGCAGATTGCTGGCCGTGGATCTACCAGGTACAAACCCCGCCTGATCTGGCAGGGCTATCTTAGTCATAAGCAGGGAGAGCCTAGTGGCAAGCACCTTTGCCAATATTTTTGCGTCACAATTTATCAAAGAGAGCGGTCTGTACGAATCACATTCAGTTGGGTCCTTACCTGATTTCAACAAAGAGGTAATCACCACCTCCCTCATCGAACCTGGCAAGATGCCTATCTCCAGAGACTCCTCAAAAACCTCTTTGAGCACGGGGGCCATTATATCAATATAGCACTTATAGAATTCCGCCGGTAGCCCATCAAGGCCGGTCGCCTTCCCATTGTTAAGAGACATAATCGCCTCCCATCAAGTTCGAACGGAGCCCCGAGGAACTCCCTATGTTCGTCACTCAGCCAGCATAATGCCACATCATCCAGGAAGCTCCCAAGTGGGATCTCCTCAGCCCGACGTGTGGTATATAACTCCTCATAATGTGGGGTGAAGAGACCCAATATGCCCTTCGTATCATGATGTATCCCACCCTCCGACGTACCAAGTTCCAGTACATGTGTATTACATCGCGGATGCCTAGCAATCTCCGCCAACGCTCGTCCCGGTCTCTCTCCCTCACAATATCTACGCGCCTGCCAGTGTTTCCCCCTGAAATTTGCCTCTCTGTCAGCTTCCTTTTCATACTGCGAGAGCCGTTCTCTAAATTCCTTATGAATGGGGCCCATCGGCTCCCGGGCCATTCTAGCCTCCAGTTCCTTAAGATCACCCTCTAGTTTCTTAAGCGTCCCTCGAATATCTCTCAGCACCCCAAAACTCTTTGAGATGTAATACCCTCTGACCGTCACCTTAAACGCCTCCCAAATGGCCTCCACACTATCTACCGATCCTTTATTACGAGGGAAAAACTCTGCAATTTCCTCTCCCAGTTCAGCCTTAAACAGTGGGTCCAGCAGAGCCGTGGACTGCATCCGCCAGTGCGGCACCGCCCTGCCATAACCCGGGATCGATATTTGTACCAAAACCTGGCAATGGTCCGAATAAGACCTCGGCAAATGCGCAACCCTGCCCAGATTAGCCACCAAACCTCGAGATAACAAACAGTAATCAAGTCTGGCCCACGTGTTGGCGTATGTAGTAAAGTGTGTACCCTCCCGAAGCCCCGCATGCACGAACCTCCAACTATCTACCAGTCCCCCTTCCTCCATTATGCCCACCAAAACATCCCTTGCATTTTTATGATATTGAGGGCTGCCGTCAGACCTGTCCACTCCCGGAGTCAAGGCAACATTAAAGTCTCCTCCCCAGATAATATGCATGGACCCCGTGCTCAGTATCCTACCCCAAAGTCGTATGAAAAAGTCAGGGGAATCTACGTTAGGACCATAACAGTTAACTATGGCTACGGTATCAGTGCCAAGTCTACCCCACAGCAAGACAAATCTCCCCTCTGCATCCGTATGCTCACCAAGTGTCACAAAAGGCACCGTTTTCTTGATTAAAATGGCAGTGCCCCTGGCATACCCCGAATAGGAAGAGAAACTCCGCACCGCCGCCCATTTGTCGGCAAAAGCATAAGTCAAACGTGGACTAAGATGGGTTTCTTGCAATAATGCGATTTGTACCTGATGCTGCTCCAGATATGCCACTACCCTCCTGCACTTTCGTGCATCATTCAGCCCTCGCACATTCCAGGAAAACACTGTTAGTTTCGCAATATGTCCACTATCTGCCATCACTCATCAAATCCCCATAATCTACGTCGCCACCGAAAGTAGACCTGATGCTCTGCCCCCGACCCCGGATCAGTAGCAGGCCCAGCCACAACAACCACAGCACTGGACTTTCACAAATAAGGACAATACCTGTCCCAGAAACTTCATCCACCACCCTCCCCTGTAGGAATAAACCCAACTTCCCCAGGTCACCCACCCCCGTCCACAAACTCCAACCCCCAGTCCCCCCATCTCGCACTATATACCCTCCCCCCTCCCACTGAAGCAAACCCCAACCTGCCAGCCATGTGCCCACCCCTCCCCTCCCACAATTGCCCCCTGAACCAGGGCCAGTCAACTCCCCATACCCACAAGATACTAGAGGGTGTTTCCCGTCGGGGACCATTGCTAGGTGGCACCACTAAACCCCCTCACCACCGTCTAGCCCACCAAATGACCTGTAGTCCGGCCCGGCGACCCAGAGGGGCGTCCAGCGTTATAACCATAGGCAACATAGGTGCCACATCATCAAGCAGTATTATCTGCATATAAGAGCAAATAGACATCACAAAATGCAGACTGTACAGCATCCTTCAGGCATCAAAAACACAATAAAACAAAAAAAAAAAGGGGGGGGGGAAGGAGGGGAGTCACATTATGCGATCAATGCTCACCACACCTCACTGTTCGCCTTCCTCCATGTCCCCGTGCAGTAGATCCGGATCTTCCGCTGCCCCCTCAGCAGGCCTGTTACCCCGCTTGTAATGTTTAATAAAATCCTCTACTTGCTGAGGGTTCGTGAAATGTTTTTGTCTCCCCTGATAGGTGACTCGCAGACGGGTTGGGTAGAGCAATGCATAGTCCAGTTGCAGGTTGCGCAGCATGGCCTTTACCGCCAAAAACTTCCGCCGTTCCTCCTGCACCAACGGAGTGAAGTCTGGGTATAGAGTAAAGGAATGGCCATCATATGTTAGTGACTTCGTGCTATGAGCCGCCCGCAGAGCCGCATCCCGATCCCTATAGTTCAGTAGCCTGGCCACGATTGGCCTAGGGACCATGCCCGGTTTGGGTCGGGGACCCAGGGTGCGATGCGCCCTTTCCACTATAAATTGCGAAGAGAAAGCGTCTGCCCCAATCGCCGCCAGGAACATCTTCTCAACGTACTCCTCCATTTTGCCCACATTCGTCATCTCCGGAATACCTACGATACGTACGTTATTACGCCTACTTCTCGCCTCCAAATCCTCGTTTTTAGCGGCAATCACCCGCAGCAGGTTGTCCATTCTGGAGAGCTGCGTAGTATGCTGTGTCACAGTGTCCTCCGAGTCCGAGATCCGCTGCTCCACTCCCTGCAGATGTTCCTCGTGGGCATCCAGTTTCTGAACCACTGCATCCATGCGCGATGAGATTCTATCAACTTTTTCAGTGATCGTCGCAAACCCCTGTCGCATCTCACGCAGGACATCTTGCAAATTAGCCCCCGCTTCCGCCGACTCCCCCGCGGCTCCACTCGATCCGGCCGGACTATGATGAACGTCGCCAGCTTTAGGCGCCTTCTTGTGAGACTCAAACGTGAGCTTGGGCTGTCGCGTGTCGGGCTTGCCCATCCTGAACGTCTGTCAGTGCAGTATATCCCCTTCCGTTGACGACCTCTCTACTAGTCCCCAGCTAGCAGACCCACCGCGATATCAGCAGTCGGAAGTGATAGGGGATAGACAAACGACTCCGAGAGCAATTCCCAACAGGATCGCAATGCGTCCCGCCGTCGCACTTCTCTGGACCTCGGGTCATGCACTGCGTACTCCTGCACAGCCCGTGCCAACAATCCACTCTGCCGCTACAACCGGGGGGCTGAACCGCACAGAGACGCCCTCCTGACCAAAGAGAGCGCCGATCACCTTCCTCAGCCCCCCGCCCCGGCGCAAGCGCCAACAGCGCAGTGCAGCCAACGCTGAGGATATGAAGCCCCGTGCAACGCCCCCAGCCACACAGGTAGCGCAGAATAATCCCTTCACCTGGCGATTCTCCACAGGCAGAGTCACAGCCCGCAGAACCGATGCCCGGACCACATGCACAGCCACCAGCACAGTGTACACACAGCCCGGGTGATGCGAGCGGCGGCGGTACGGGTCCACACGGAGGGGGGCACAGCCTGCAAAACTTTAATCTGGGCCGGTTGCCGCAGTATCCCCCAATCGAACACCAGCCTCCAACGATCCCAGGTAACTCCTTAACGCTGCAGCTCCTGCCGGTGCGCGAGGGAGGGGGGAGCCACAGCCGCACCGCCCCGCCAGTTAGGGGAACCGCTCACCGCCAGCAACGTCGTCACTACACCAGTGGTGCCGGCAGAAAGGTCCCAAGGGGGCAATTCCTCCCCCGGGCTTTCCTCAGAGCGCTTCGCGCGCCGCACTCAGCTCGGAGGCCTGCTGCCGTCTCTCACGCCTCGACCTCGCATCAGAAGTGTAGCCGGTCCAGCGCCTCACAGTCTCCAGCCGACTCCACCGCCGGAACTTTCAAAGCGTCTATCTCCCACGGCAAGGCTTCAATATCGAGCAAACTCGGCTCGCCGCTGTCGGTTCTCTCGCTATGCCTCCCTGTAAAAGCAGAGCACCATATACTGCCTCTCACAGGATATTTTGTCGGATAATTGTCGCCGGACTGCGGGAGCCTCACACGAAGGCGTCCATACGCTAGTGCGCCACCTAGCGTCCCCCAAGTAATACGTGCATGTTCAACATATGCATGCGCATTTAAGTCAGCTTGAGGGAGTTACACACACACACACAAGGTAACCCCTGCGCACCCTCTTGGTAGCTTGGCAGAGCAGTCAGGCTTATTCCAGAGGCAATATGTGAAGTGTTTGCGCAACACACACACACACCAGTGACACACTAGGCACATCACAAAAGAGACTCCACCCAAGATCTCATATATTGTAGATAAAACACATAGACCACAGTTGAATGAACCACAAATCACCTTGCCAACTAGACAATAGTCATACACATAATAGGTAGTGCAATAAGGTAACCACTTATAAGCTTGCTCATGTCATAACATTACATTTGGTGCAATAAAGCAAATACTTACAAGCTGCACCAGTCAGTAACATGTCACCACTATACGTAATATGTAGCCACTAAAAAGGATGCTCATCATCCTTTCATTGTCAGGTGTAAATAACATTAATCATAACATTAGTGCATGTAATGCAGTAGTTAGATGCAGAGCTAAAAACCCATAAATCACTATTGGCCCCTTATGGCATAGCACTCGCCAAGCTATGCCATAATTACCCCAAGAGCAGCCTCTGCGCTTCTAATAACAGAAATACAATAATTTTGGTTTCTGCCGGCACAAAGCGAGGGCCTCCACTGAGGGCTCACCCTGTTTGGGAATTCTGTTACAGTGCCCCCCGGTAGATGCAGACATGAAGGAAGGGAGGCACTCAGATGGCAACTGGCAAGGGGGAAGACCTCACTCCTGTAGTTAGAGGTAACGCGGTACCACGAACCTGTGGTGGCGCTGCTAGTCCCACAGTGCAGCCTCCATTCAGATCCTGCAGCCGCCCAACTTTCACAGATGGTTGGGAGACCTCTCTCTTGGTCACCCCCCATGACAGCAGTTCAACGTGCGCAGCTGCTGCAATCCAGCTCTGGGGGAAGAGCCCAGCCGGCCTGGGGTCGCGCCTGACCTGGGCATCGGCTGTGATGACGGCTGCCACTCTGGAGTGGGCAGTCCCTCTCCGGGAATACCAGATACCGCCTGCAGCCTCAGAGGGACCTCCTTCCTCCTCAGCTGAGGTGATGCGGAGCGATGTCTCCGTTGGGTGGCACGCTTTCTACTTTGTGTTCTCTGGTGGCTGAGCCCTGCCCAGGCCGGGTTTCCTACTCCTCCTTGTCGCCGCAAGAGAACACACACGCCTGCTGCCAGGGAGGGGGAGAGTGCTTTCCTCCACGCAGAGCTCTCCCCTCCTGCTGTCCCAAACACAAGGAGTAGGGCCGCGCTCACCACATACTGCATGCCCTGTTCAAAAGCTCCTACTACGCGCTGGGTTGAAGAGCTCACACGCTTTCACTTTTAGATAATAAAAAGTGAAGATGGAAGCACCCTAAAGTGCTCCACACGTTCACTTTTGCAAAAATAGGTATAAGAACAGTCCCGTCCTTCTCTTGCTCCAGATAGGAGCAGCAACTACTGGCCAGCCCATCCCACACACAGCAGGTGCAGAGCTCCTCACGCAGCTCTTCAGCGCTCCTCTTAGGTAGGTTTCTTTCAGATCCAACAAGGATTTTTCCTGAAGCCTTTTTTATCCCTGAAACTTCCAACAGCAGGCCAACACACACAAGCCCTTGGAGATTCTTCACAAGCAGGATACCACAGCAGGGCCAAAAGAGTTAGTCATTTTCCTCCACCACAGACAGAAGCAGTAACTGCAGGCCAACCAAACCCTCACACAGAAAAGGCAGCTTTCCTCACACAGTACTTTCGCTGTTCTTCTTGGCAGGGTCCTCTTGTTCCTTGAATTCATCGAAAGTCCTGGGTGTAATACTTATACCCCATTTTGTCATTGCTCTCTTTGTGGCAAGGGGCTCTGAACCCAGTCCAAACCAGTCCTGTCCTCCCTGGTGCAGCATGACCATATGGGGCGGAGACAGCATTGTGAAAAAGGAGACACAGCCTATTCAGGTGCCAGCTAAACTCATCCCACCACTCTAAATGCAGACCAGGTATATTCAGCCCTGCGATGAATCACCCAGGCAAGGCGGGACACACCTCAAACCCCTCCTGTGACTAGAGTGATTGGACATCCTAGCTTCTGTCACTCACACACCAGACGCTGAATACACAAACAGCCAGATGCACACAGAATGGTAAAGTAAGAAAACGCCCACTTTCTAAAAGTGGTATTTTCAAACACAGAATTTAAATACAACCTTTACCAAAAGGTGCATTAATGAATTCTGAGTTCAGGGAGCCTAAACTCAATTTCTTTTATCTTTTCCCTACTGTGAGTTACACATGTAAAATGTTACAGTGCATCCCCAATGATACGCCTATGGGACAGACAGCCTTTCAATAGTGAAAAATGAAATACACAGTATTATGCTATCCGGAAAATCCACACTCACCAGGACATGTCCTACCTTTCACATACTCTGCACCCTGTCCATGGGGGTAACTTGGGCCTGTAAGGAAAAGGAAGGTTTGGGCCTGGCAAGTGGGTGCACTTGCCAGGACAACATGGCAGTTTACAACTGCCCGCACGGACACTACAGTGGTAGGCCTGACACACATTTACAGGGATACCCATGTCTGTGGCACAACCAGTGCTGCCAGCCCACCAGTAGCATTTGCTTTACAGGCCCTGGCACACACTTTGCACTTTACTAGGGACTTACCAGTAAATCAAATATGACAATCATGGATAACCAATCATTGTCATAATTTAGACTGACAGCATATGCACTTAGCAGTGATCAGCAGTAGTAAAGTGCCCAGAAACCTATAGCCAACGAAAACAGGGTCTGAAAAATAGGAGGCAAATTGCAAAATGTTTGGGTATAAACCTGTCAGAAGAGCCAGGTCTAACACTGCTTGACTAAGGCTCCCACCCCAGTTAACCAACAACCCAAATTCTCACAGTTACAAAAAGGGGAGTTAAGTGCACACTGCAAGAAAGTGAGCAAGCAGCATGAAAAAGAGTACACTTAAACAAAAGAAACGTAATCAAGTCTGAGAGATAGTAGCAGTAATAACATCGGCAGGTCTGCATAGAAGACTACATGAATGATAAGGTTAAAGTTATGAAAAGAATACTGAAATAGCGTAAGTAGATCCTAGGTTAGGGAAACTTACCTAGGATTGTAATAAATAGGAATCTCATGGAGTATGCTGGAAACACAGAAATAAAGCCTCGGACCACACATAAATCCTTTTGTGTGGTAGTTTAAGAAAGCACAAGAGTGGAACTGCTATTCAATATGTATTCCATAGTAGTGTACATCTATAAATGCAAGGCTTCCAGTATGTATCCAGATGGCTTGTAATTATAATTTACACTTGGAGCACACAGATTGAAATTCACTAAAGCATATTACCAAACATCAGGAAGCACAATGAGAAAATGAATTGTCACAGAAGAACGCAATGCAAACCAAAAAACACTGCCACAAATACGTCGTGCCACTGGGGTGCTGATTCAGAAAACCTGAGATGCTGTACAGCATCTCAGGTGCTGCCAGTCTAAGGTTTCTCCTACCAGTCCTCAGAGTAAGTCACAGTCCTCCCAAAACGCTAGTAGTGCAAATGGCAAAGTAGCTACACAAGCAGGCATAAAACACAGCGCAGGTACAAAATTACCATGTTCTTCAGTACAGTGAAGTTTCAAGAGAAATACACTTACCAGTTAAAAAAGCATTGGCAAATGCATTACTCAAACATAAGACACACCACAGGTTGCTAGCAAAGGGACGGAATAGATATGCATTGCACAGTAGCACAGTGAAGTTTCAGAAGGAAAACACCTACCATTCAAAGAAGCAACCTTGCCCAACCCTCCCTGCAAAACCCTGCCAGTGTCAAAGTTTCCCAGTACAGAGTTGGGCCTAAACTGAAACTGGTGACAGGAAACTTGTTTCCAGTCCAGGGAGGACCTTGCTTGGGAGTTCGGGCTGGACTTTTTTCATGGTGTGCAGGGTCAAGACTGATTCGAATATGGCTGGGTCCAAACTGGGTTGGCTTGATGAGCAAAAAAACGTGGACTTAACCCAGATCTGTGACTGGGGATGAATGTTTGACAATGTCCAGCATTCCATCCATCATCTTTTTGTGTTGCTATAATCCTAGTATCATCCCATATTTAACAGTAAAATTGATTAGGCAGCCACTGTACCAGCAAGACAAAAACAATCTATCTATCAGCAACCAGATAGTGGATCCACAAGACATTACGCTCTCTGCCCTTTTAAGTGTGCCCCCAGAGACAGAGGTCTGGTAGAAAAAACCAGAATCCTTCAGCAACCAGACAGTGGATCCACAAGAATTGTCTTGGCATCCTAATCTCTTTCCTTTCGAGTTTGCCCCACATGTTATATGTGAACCAAGCAGACATTTAAGCAGGATTTGGCACTCAAGCAGGATTTGGCACTGTAGTGTCAAAAAGGTTCTCCAGAGCCCCAAGCCTGCATATTGTACAGCGCTTGGAGGAGCAATCCCTGTCCATTCAGGTCAGCCTGTTTGCTCCGGGGAGGAATTTCACACCTATTCACACCTGTTCAGGGTTGCTTACTAGGTGGAAGAACCTGGAGAGCCAATGCAAATTAACTTCCAGGAACGTCAGGCAGGGATAAAGTAACTTCCTAAAAGTGACTTTTCCTTAATATTTATTTAAAAATCTGATCACCATTGAAATTGATTTTTTTATCACTATTAAATTTAGTTGTTCAATTAGGCCCCATTCCGGAGATACAGTTTTAGGAGTTTAATCTGTAGTCTGGTTTTCTACATAGGACAGTTAGGCCTGCTAAGGTGAAACAAATGTTTTTGGGTGCTAGTCACTGTAAGAACATGTACATTACATTTCTTCATGTCATAGTTTTAAATACCATACATGCTAACTTGTGGGCTACCAGACCTACATAGGGGTGATTTAATAATATTTAAAGGGAGGCTTTGACCTATCAAAAGGGTTTATTTTGACAGACTGAACTAAAGTGCTAAAATCAGGCTACAATTGTAAGCCAGATTCATGTTTGCGCTGTTACTGTAGTGAATTGCACAATAGGTGCTACAGTACACTAGTGACATTTATCTTCGAGGCCCTGGTACATTCGGACCATATACTCAGTACTTAGAGGCAAGTTAAATATACCAAATTAGGAGCATGCCAATTGAACTGTGTTTAAAGAGGTAGCACTTGCACTTTACTACTGGTTAGCAGGGGTAAGGTGTACTGAATTCTAAAGCCAGCAAAAATATAGGGTCCAGAAAAAATTTAAAAAATCCCAGAGAACCAAGCAGAAAAAGGCAATTGCCTACAGCATTGAACTGAGTTTTTTCTAAAAAATAGTGTACTATCACCAGACATATTGCAGACACAAATACAATGTTCATCTGTGATTCTCACTTTAGGCGCATTTCTGGTTTCTCAGCTACATTCTTTTTCCTTGTGAATGAATGTGCACATGATCAGTGCACAGTGTTATAGAGAAATATTGTTCAATGTCACAGAAACAACTTATTGTTGAGCATCCGCATACAAATAACCTATCATAGTGTGAAGTTCATGAAAACAAATAGTGTATTTCTTCTGTAGCAAGTGGTAAGCCCAGCATATTACAATCAAGAGAAAATTCTCAGTTACTTCCCTTAGTGAACTATCAGAGACCAAGGATTGTTTTTAGGTCTCGCCTGACGTTGGAGCGCACATGTGCTCCTCGCCTGCGAGAGCTATAGTAAACAAGATTTAGAAAGGGACTTGAATCTCCGCCCCTCTTTCCGATTGGCTTGCATCATCCGTTATGGTAAACGGTGGCGCATGATTGGAAATTGGGCTTTCACCTTTTGGGACGGCCCATGGCGACTGGCCCACACCATCTTTGTTTCTGTAGCTTGTTTAAACTTGCATCCAAAACTAAAAAAGTTACGCTTTCACTAGATTTCTTAGCAGCCGGCCGCAGCCCACCAAGGGCAGTGTGCGCGCAAAAGCAGCAGCGACTGATGGATGTTGTGCGCGCGCCTGAATGGTTCCCCTCACGTGTGGCGCAGCTGGGCTCACAGCAGCAGGTGTTCGGGAAGGATTGCGAGGTGTGGTACTTGTGAGACGGAGCCGTCTGCCTCTTCTAAGCTCCTTGTTCGATGTACTACGGGGCACAAACCGGCGTCTTGTACAGCCCCTTCTGCCATCTTCTCAGAGCTTCACCTAACAACCCACAATGACAGTGGCTGTTGCATTTTAACAGGAGCATTAAGGCATGCGCGATTGGGTACTTGAGCCCTTATTGAGACCTGTCGAAAGATCAGCTGCAGGTTTCGCCTAGCTGTTAAATGGTCCCATGTCACGGCTTGGCTTCCAGTCAGTCTTGGTGTTTTAGCCCACAAGAGGAAGCATGTTGGGACTTGTAGTTTAATGTTTTCAGGTATTGGGCTACAATTCCACAGGAAGCTTACTGCTGCCGTAAGAAGACAAATCCACAGAAATCTGTCTCTGTGACATGACTCCGTCCACAGCTGTCTTGCGTTCCTTTAACGTCCATTCTGCCCAATCTGTTGTGCAGCAGAAACAGGAACATGTAACATTTCACCCACAGTATCTCTGGATGATGTGCACATTTTACTCTCACTGGAAACACTGCTATCACCACCCGCCCCATCACACGCACCACCCGTATGTGTTCAGGGGCCCGGCGCGCGCCAGTTATAACCACGATAAGTTTAATCTTTTCAAGGGTTGAGGCTCCCCGACCCCACCTTGGGAGGCAGGCTTCCAGCCACAGTATACCAAGAATGAGATGCTGAGCTGTCCGCCCCCCTCTGAAGTCTTAGGAAGTGCTGGGGCTGAGTTAAATTACTCAGAGGAGGAGACCAAGTGCCAGGTATTTGGGGAGGGAAGGTGGTAAATGGGAAAAACCAGTAGAACAAACTGGACAGGTTGCTTGGATAAAGGTGAGGGGTGGGGCTGGCTGCCGCTCTGCTAGAAGCGTTTCAAGCAGAAAGTGCAAAGAGCCGGGCGTTCTGTACGTGCGCTCTGCTTGATCGCAGCAGTACAGGGCTGCTAAGCACCGGTGGGCATGGTGAGGTGTACAGGACCACTGGGGATCGGAGTACGGGGCCCCAGGTGTACAGCGACAGGCATCGGTGGGCCTGGAAGGCGCGGCTTTACAGGTAGGATTTGTAGGTTAAACGCTGGCTTTGCCAATCTTTGTGATATTGGGCAAATAATACACAGACCAACGCTGGACTGTCTGAATGCTGACCCCAAATTATTGATGGATGAACTACATGAAGGTCGTTGTATGAGCCAACTTAGAGCAGACTGTACACCCAACATTTTTTAAAACATATTAGCAATTGCCGTTTTTAGGTCGAGCATTTGAGACCTCTTGTATATACTTTAGTATATACTTATATACTTTAACATATACTTATATGTGTATGTACTTTGTGGGCTCTGGAAATCAGCCCTAGGACTTGTCTGCTTTCGCTTAGTGACTTTTTTTTCTTTTCTGTTCAACTGCCTCTATTTAACTTTCTTGATGGAAAATGACCAGTAGAGGTCAGTAAAATACCAGAATTGCTTTCGACTGAGTGACTTTCTTTTTTTTATTTTTCTGGCAACTGCCTCTATTTAACTTTCTTTTTTTTTTTTTTTGAAAAAGTTTTTATTGAACAATAATTCGGTTACAAGTACGGGCCTACAACCACCCGGGCCGGCCGCTAGGTACAGAAGGAAATCTACACATATCAAGGCTGCAATCAGTACCCAGGGCGCTGCCCCGCAGTGGCTCCAGATAGTTCTCGAGGAACAGGAAGCGTAAGTCCAACAATCACAAAAACAAAAGGAAAAACAATAAAAAACAAAAGGCGAGTTATGAGGGAAACCAGTGCGGATCAGGCTCCCCCCGGGAAACTCCCGTCAGGACAATTGAGCAATCCGCTAAAGAGAGGAGTACCGGGAGGCCGGGGACGGAGGGGGGGGGGGAGGGGGTCAAGGGAGATGAACGTCCATATGTAGTTGTTCCAAAAGGCGCCAGGAGCCATCAAGGGTCAGGGGGACATGGCGATATCAGTGTCTACCAGGGGGGGCGTACAGATGCCTCCGCGATACGCGTTCCATTGCCCCCAAATGCTACCCCATGCCCCCGGCTTGCCACGGGCCACATACACTGTCTTCTCCCTAAACATACACCAGTCCATATTCTCCTTCCATACTGACACGGTGGGCGGCCGTTGAGCGCCCCAAAGTTGCGCTATGTCCCTCTTGGCAATCATGTTCCCTAGGGCCGCCCACCGAGTCTGAGCCGCGCTGTAGTCATTGGGCTCCCACACATTCAGGACACAGCGACGCACCTCCGGCAGCAGCACAACCCCAGTAACCTGTCCCATTACCGTGTGGACCCGGCGCCAGTAGTCCGCCACCTCGCGGCACTCCCAAAGGATATGAAGAAAGGTGGCGCTGAGCCCACAGCCTCGCTTACAGAGCCCGTCGTCGGAAAATCCCATCGAGACCAAGCGCGGACCCGTCACATACACCCGGTGGAGAATCTTGAGCTGTACCAACCGGAGACGAGCCGGAATGGCAACCTCCTTGGGGGACGACAGTGCAGACTGCCAATCTTCGTCGTCCAATTCCACCCCATCCCCAGTCCAAGCCTCCCGAAGGCGCACAAAAAGGTCCGCCCGGTGATTAATTAATTTTTTATAAATTAAAGAAATAGTACTATCAGGGACATGTCCGTCAAGTATGCGGTCCTCGAGGGGCGAGGAAACAGGGATCTTGGTCCCCTCCCCGAAGACCGAGAGCAGGGCGTGTCGAACCTGGGCGTAGCGGAAGAACTCCCTGTCGGTCAGCTCGTATTCTGCCTGGAGCACCGCGAAAGTCTTGACCGCGCCCTTGTGCCACAGGTCTCCCACTTTGCTGATACCAATCGTGTCCCACTGGTCAAACCCCTTCGTGGTCCACAAGCTGCCCAGGCGGTCGGAGGCAAACAAGGGAGTAGCACATGTTAATCGCTCACTCCAGCCCATGGCCGCCGTGGCAGCCCTCCAGGTCCGCACAGCAATCTTAGTAGGACCCGTAAGGGTCCGGCCAGCCAGGCGGGAATAAAGTGCCCTGTTGTAGTTCCCGCCGGGAAGCAGGAACTTGTCCATCTCATACGCCGGATTCAAGCCGGGCGCATACGTGGCGTGGTTAATGGCAGATAGCTGCGAGGCCCAATAGTACCTGCGAATGTCAGGAAGCGCGATGCCCCCGTCATACCAGGGGAGAGTGAGCTTGGCAAGAGCAATACGCGCCCGCCCGTCCCACACCAGTCTCCTCTGCAGGCTCTCCACCTCCCGAAAGTAGGCCACTGGGATAACGTCGAAGGAGTTCTGGAGTGCATAGAGGAACCTGGGAAGGGACATCATTTTGAACAGCGCGGCCCGACCCAGCGGGGACAGGGGCAGCCTGCACCACCGGGCCGTGTCCTCCCGCAGTCGCCGAAGTGGACGCAGGAGATTCTGCTCATAGCGAGCCGCCGGGTCCAGCGAAACGTATATCCCCAGGTACTTAAAGCCGCTCAGAGATATTTGAATCGGGAGCCGAGGCGGCAGGAGAGGAGGACCACCAGAGATGGGATAAACGCAGGATTTAGACCAATTGATCGTGAGACCCGAATTGTTCCCAAAGGAGGTCAGAACGTCAAAGAGGACGTTGAGCGACTGCCGTGGTGAGGTGAGATACAGGAGAATGTCGTCCGCATACAGCGAGACCCGATCTTCAAAGCCCGGGCCCCACCGGATCCCTCTAAGCGAGGGCTCCCAACGGAGCCAGGCAGCGAGTGGCTCCAGGGCGAGAGCAAAAAGCAACGGGGACAACGGGCACCCCTGCCTCGTGCCCCTGCCAAGGGCAAAGGGCCGAGAGACCCGCCCATTCACCACCACTTGAGCCATGGGTCCCGTGTAAAGGAGCCTCACCCAGCCAATAAATCCCTCTCCAAAGCCGAATTTATCCAAGACGGCCCAGAGGAATGGCCACTCAATAGTGTCAAAGGCCATCGTGGCATCCAAAGAAACCAGCACGGCCGGTTCGGAGAGGAACTCCGCCCTGGCAAGGGCACCGTGAAGACGCCGCAAGTTAAGAGCGGTGTTGCGGTGCGGGATAAAGCCGCATTGGTCCGGATGTATAAGGTCGCAAACGACACTCAACAATCGATTGGCCAGGACTTTCGCCAGGATTTTAGGCTCCGCATTGAGCAGTGAAATAGGCCGGTAAGAAGTACAGCGGTCTCGCGGCTTGCCCTCCTTGGGGATAACGACTATAGTGGCCAAGCGCTGGTCGGCCGGAAGGGAACCCGCCGCAAGAGAGTCGCGAAACATGCGGCTGAGGAAGGGCGCAAGCTTATCAGGACGCAATTTGTATAGTTCAATGGGCAGACCGTTAGGACCCATAGCCTTGCCCGAGCGAAGGGAACGAATCGCGGTCGCTATTTCATCCGACGACAAGGGGGCGTCCAGCCGCTCTCGGTCCTCAACGGACAGGCCGGGCAGAGCAATATCTCTCAGTAAGAGGCGAGAGTCATCCTCATCCCTGTCAGTCACCGGGGAGTACACCGCCCGGAGGTGGTCGGCGAAACATTCCACAATCTCATCCGGCTCAGTCACACACACACCATCCGCTCTATTTAACTTTCTTGATAGAAAACGACCAGCAGAGGTCAGTAAAATACCAAAATCACTTTAGAATTCTCTAGATTCCAGTCCATAGAAAATGTCTTCCACGAGCACCCTTAGATAATAATATTTCTTTTAGATCTTGTATTTTCAGTGATATGACCACTGAAGGCCCTATTTTATATTAAAAACAGAGCTTTGGACTATACCATTTCCCGCTCAAAGGCAATATTTATCTCCATGTGTTCCCATACCTGTCGTGTAAAGCAGTTTGGTGCTTACTTTCCCTCCATGTTAAAGAACGGTAGATGTTTCAGCACCCAGGCTAATGTGCTACATAGCTAAATACATATAAGGTCCCAAAGGCGAGAATGATTGCATTGCAAAGGCTTGATAATTCAGGACATTGATGCTCTCCTGATTACACGCCTTCATAACCTTTGCATAATTGTTTGATTCTTCACGTTTAGAGCGTAGTTATTCATCACACATCTAGTTCCCCTGACATCGCTGTGTGTATTTGCCACCTAGATTGGTACTCCTCTCGTCACCAAATCAGGACCTCCCTCTAAAATATGTACGAATCAGAACCTTTTCATATGTTTATACCTGACACATGACTCCACCTTTTTCAGTTTATTCCTTTAACATGCTATATGGCTGTTGTAACCTGGGCCTTTGTTGTGTTTATCGAGCTCCATTATATCAGTTTGTTGCTTCTTTCCTGGATTTCAGGTCTGTGTATCTCTGATGACAACCTCAATCAGTCAATCAATCAGGGAATTGTGAAGCGCGATTTAGCTTGCGTGACCAGTACACCCACAGAGTCGATAGAGCCACAAGTCTTTCTTGCACCCGCCCCCCCTCCCCTGGCATGTGGCACAACCATTATGCGAGTATATCTCCGCACCGACTTGTTTTGACACCAGGGATATGTATTACGCCCCCTGGATATGTTGCTGACCACTACAGTTTGCCTCTTTTTGTCTCCCTGTCCCCTTTTTCTCCTCCCTCTCCTTTTAGGTTCGCTCTTAGGGACTCGAATAAAACGTGATCCCTAGACTATGGACATATAGGATACATTCTGACCTATATCAATTTTTGTTACCACTTTTCTTTTGGTCCTGACGAAGCGCTACGGATCCGTTAGGGACCGCTGGGAAGCGCGAAACATGTTGACCACCCACCTCACGTTCTCACTCTCACTCTAACTTTACCACATACGGGTCGAGAGTAACAGAACTATCTACCTTTCCCCTACTTTTTTAGAGTGCTACTTAGGCACCACTCCCCGTTAGATTTTAACCAGACCCGTAGGACTCAATAAACCGTTTGGGGTTCCTACAGGTCTTTTTAGCCTCACCACATCACCCACTATCCCCACACACCCGCACGCACAACTACGGCTACTCCAGTAAAAAGATCTCCGACAGAGAGCCCTCCTGAAGGGCCCGTGAGGGACTGCAGCGCCACCCCCACGAGGAGCAACGCCCGATGATGATGCTTTGCACCCGCAAGGGTGTGTGAGGGCACTTGGAAAACCACCCAGGAGTATCTGGCCTACACTTTAGACATCACCGCGAACCTTTCCAATCACTATTATCTTCCCAACCCCTCAGGCAGTTCACCGCTTTGGGACTGCCCACCATAGGAACTGGTACCATTTTGTGTATTTAGCTATCTTAGGAGCGCTGGTACAGGACCTCCTTCTTAACTCTTGCTCCTGGTCCCCCTCTCAGTGTGTTTACGATTTAGTACGGCAGTTTGCCGTGGGACATTCTTTCCCCTACGTTCCTTTTCCGACCTCCAATCCCTGTCTACACCTCTCCCCCCTTCCACACAAGATTGACCTCACCTATCACTCTCTACCATGGAAGACCCCGGTCTCTGTTTCGACGACGAAACAGTAGCAGAAATTTTGAGGGCACCCTCTTTACTAGCAGAAGATGGTAATCTCCCATCAGGGAGTAGAGATGACGATTGGAAATCTCTCCAAACCTTGAGAAGACTACAGATTAAGACCGCTCTGCACGGTACCATCATGACTGAATATCTCAGAGCCAACATCGCTCCCAATGGTCTCCTTATTTCTCTGGCACCAAGAATCTTTTTAGAAGATCTCACCTTTAGACGAGAATGGTCTCGCATCTCATGGAAGTGCACCAGAGACTGGCTGGTACTTATTATAAACACAGCCAAACGCCTATCAGATGAACTTCTGATTCAGATCACTCTCTCTGAAAATAGATTAAAGACAGGCATTTCTATCACGACATTTAAGTCTCGCCTGTCTGAGATTAACCAAGAGATGAACGAACATAAGGAATATCTTACAAAACAGAAAATTAACCAACTTCAAAAGGACGTGAAACGATTTGACAAGGAGAAGGTTTACCCCTATACTAAGGAAGACTATGTCTTTCAAACTACTGAAACATCGGACGATGCCAGTAGCATTTATTCATCAGGATCCAATTCCTCTAATAGCAATTCAAGCTATGAGAACAGGAAACCCAGGTACCGTGGAGGCTACAGAAATACATCTCGACCTCCCCCACTATTCCAAGGCTTCCCGGGTGTCCCATACCAACCACCCGTGTATCAGGGACCCTGGATGGGCCCCCAACCTGTGTGGAACCCCCACCTAGGTCCTAACCCACTAGTGCCTCAGTACCATCAATTCGAGAACCCACCTTTTCTAAACAGAGGGAGGGGCAGAGGAAGAGGCAGAAGAAGAACAGGACCAAGGAACGTACATTGGAAAGACCAAGAACAGATGACCCTGAGGAGCAGAACACCCAAACCCTCGTAGTCAACCTGTCCACCAAAATTCTGACAATGGACGAACAAAGAATCTTGGATAAGGGCCTTGGTTTCGTTCCCACCCCAAGAGAAGACGACTTTAGACTTCACCAGGAACTCCACCAATTCTTCAGGAAGATCCGACTAAAAGCTTTCTTCGAAGGGAAACCGGAAACTCCCATGGTAGGGACTGCACTCAAGAACAAATCTAAGTTCACCCCCACATCGGCCATGACACCAAATGAGGTTCTCACCTTCGAACAGGCGGTCCTGAAAGATGTCGCCGACGCGACCCCCAACCACCATTTTGACAACCTCTCCAAAATAGAACGACTCACCCTGACCAAATTCACAGACGACCAGTCCATTATTCTAAAACCTGCTGACAAGGGTGGAGCCATCGTCATCTTGGACAGGGATGTCTATGAAGCAGAATGCGAACGCCAACTCGCCGACATACAATATTACCAACCTATCAACGTGGACCCGACGAAACGCCTGATGACCAAAATACAGAACATCACCACTGAAGCCGAAGCTGAAGATTGGATTTCACATGATGAAGCTGCATTTCTCAATCAAACCAATCCACGCACACCATTCTTCTACTGTCTCCCCAAAATCCATAAGGGTATCAACCCCCCCCCCCCGGGCCGCCCTATAGTGTCAGGGATCAATTCTGTATTAGAACCACTAAGTAAATTCTGTGATTTCTTCTTACGACCACTCGTAGAAAAAACCCCTACCTATCTGAAAGATACCATGGAAGTACTTAATCTGATACAACAGTTCAGTTCCCCTGACACGATCGATCTTCTGGTTACCCTAGATGTAGTAGCATTATATACCGATATACCCCAGGACGACACTCTGATGGTCCTAGAAGATGCTCTACACTCTCTTGATCCATGGCCATATATCACTCCCATACCGTTCATCTGCGAATGTGCCCAACTCGCGCTCAAAGAAAACTTTTTCGAGTTCAACAACAAACTTTACCATCAAATACAGGGCACGTGCATGGGGAGCACATTTGCGCTGAGCCTGGCCTGTCTATACATGGCCAAACTGGAGGAAGACAAAATCCAAAATCCTACCAACCCCTTCCAAGACAACATCCTTCTGTGGCGGCGATATATTGATGACATCCTTGTGTTCTGGAGGGGGAGTACAGATGAATGTGCTGCTTTCTTTGCATGGATGAATACGATCAACCCTTTCCTCAAATTCACAGGTACCCACTCTCATGAGTCGATTCCCTTCTTGGATCTCTCTATATCCTTGAAAGATGGCTGCTTACTAACTACGAACTACAGGAAACCATCTGATAGGAACAGCCTCCTACTTTATCAGAGCCACCACCCGAAAGCATTGAGGGACAACCTCCCTGTAGGACAGTTCCTCAGATTGAGAAGGAACTGTAACACCCTCAATGAGTTCGAAGCTCAAGCTGCCATCCTGAAAAAGAATCTCATAACCAGGAAATATCCTACCAGCATCATTAAAACCGCTCACAAAAGGGCTAGGAATAACAACCGTGATGCACTTTTAGAAACAAAGACCAAATCAGAGAACACGGCACTGACGTGCGTGACATCTTTCACCCTTCTCTCAAACAACATCCAGAGGATAGTGAAACGTCATTGGAAAATACTCAAAACTGGTTCCTTTGACCCCGGTCCCTGCCCCCTCTTTTCGTTCAAACGTACTCAGAACCTAAGAGATATCCTGGTGCATACCCGCCCTAGAAAGAACACGAAACCACGAGAAACTCTGTGGGCACTACCCCCGGTTGTAGGCCATTTCCCATGTGGCTCTTGTACTATCTGCCCCCAGACCAAACCTGTGAAAGAGTTGGACCTAGGACTTCCTAGACCTTGGCAATTAAGACACCACACCAACTGCAATACTAAAAACTGCATTTATCTGATTACTTGCCCGTGCGGACTCCGATACATAGGCATGACGACTAGACCTGTCAAAACACGCATCGGAGAACACAAAAGTACAATACGGTGCAAGAAAACACAGACCAGACTGCAGAACCATTTCCTGGAACACAACCACTCCCCTGACAGTCTCAAATGGACTGTGATTGATCACAATCCCTCATGGACACCAACCAACCTGTTCAAAACAGAACAACGCTGGGTCTTTAGACTCCGCACTGATGTCACAGGTCTCAACGACGACATCCCATGGAGTTCCCTCAATCCATAATATCGGCCATCATAGCCCTACTCTACCATCCACTGCAGACCCGACACCTATCTGCTCTGACTGTAGCTCCATCCCTGTGTTCTATCCCCAGACTATTATTGCGGTTCTCTGACCATTTGCATATAGATTATTGCAGTTTTAATGTGTGGACACATGAGAGGGTTTGGGTGCTGACACCTGTACCCAACGGACCTTCACTAAATGTGTATCTATCTCCTGACTATAACTGCGGGTCTCTTCTCGTTTGCAATTAGATTATTGCAGCTTCAAATTGTGTGGACACATGAGAGTTTTTGTGTGCAGACACCTGTAGCCTACGGACCCTCACTAAATGTGTATCTCCACCTTCAGCACTGAATGTCAGATCACTTGTACCTCTCAGGTCAATCACATTCAGATACCACTATACCTATGTATGACCAAACACAACCAGTCATTCTGCTGACACACACACATGAACAGTATCTCGGACCCACTATGGCCGACGCTCCCATCCCAGAAGCTAATGGGATATTAGTACCTCACTTTACTGCCCGGCATTTAGGGACCACCACACGGTTGCTGAATGTATGCATCACCCTGTTTACACCCCCTCACGTGTCGTCCCAGATCTATGACACAGAGACACCCATACGATGACACCCGTGAATCTGGTACGGACCCTACTGAAATATACCCGCCATCCATAACTCATGTGCCTGAACTAAGACCATCCCATCTTCTAAATAATATACACACATTGGTATATCTATAGACCCGTTCCAATATGGCCGACGTTCTAACCACAGAGGCTAGTGGTGCTACCAGTCAACCATCTCACTGCGCGATCCTGAGGCACTTCTATTTGGGTCCATACTCCACGCACAACCCTCGAAACACCCTCATGTGTCCCCCCCAAAATAATCCCCGATACGGAGACTCTTACACCATTACACCTTTGACTTACTTTTTCGAGTTACGGACCATTCCAACATGGCCGCCATTCACAGCTTCGTGGAAATACAGTCCCCCCTCTGTTTCCACGACACTCGCAGCTGTTCCGGGTTGAGCACCCAATCATCTTCGGACATATATTGTGCCTCCAAACCGTGTCAACTACCGGCGATCCTGGAGGCACGTAGGTGTTCAGAGCAGAATACCCGGGGCGTAAGTAAGTACTTGTCTGAAGCCACCTTACTGAGTTCTGTTTGAATTATCATTACTCTGCCCAGTTAGTCCTACTGTTTTTTTTAACAATTTTTCTCTCCCCTCGACGTGTTAATTCTAAACCTACGATGGTTGTCTTTTTTTAGCTGGCGCCCCCCGCCCCAGCTGATCTTTATCCGGTATAGCCTGGACCCATTTAACATTGGGTAGGTTTACCAGTTTTTCTACAAACATTATATTGCCACACCACCACTACGTAGAATGGTCTCGAGCACGGGATACTGCTGAGTAATCTCACCGGCTCTTTTATCCTAACTCACCAGTTAGACCTCTAGACATGTCGTTAAGAAGCTATCTCACTCGACACAAGTCGATTTTTAGACACCGGTTCAACCATAGCAGTCATGACTCCCTCTGAAACCCTGCATGACTCACCATGTACTATGGTAGACCGCGAGGCATGTCGTTAATAAGCAGTCTCACTGGTCACTAGTCGACTTTTAGACACCAGCTCAGTAAGTGCAGTTATGCCTCCCTCTGAAACCCTGCATGTACTTAGCACTGTGGAGCTGTCTACAATGCATGTGTCCCTCACTGATTTAGCTTGCGTGACCAGTACACCCACAGAGTCGATAGAGCCACAAGTCTTTCTTGCACCCGCCCCCCCTCCCCTGGCATGTGGCACAACCATTATGCGAGTATATCTCCGCACCGACTTGTTTTGACACCAGGGATATGTATTACGCCCCCTGGATATGTTGCTGACCACTACAGTTTGCCTCTTTTTGTCTCCCTGTCCCCTTTTTCTCCTCCCTCTCCTTTTAGGTTCGCTCTTAGGGACTCGAATAAAACGTGATCCCTAGACTATGGACATATAGGATACATTCTGACCTATATCAATTTTTGTTACCACTTTTCTTTTGGTCCTGACGAAGCGCTACGGATCCGTTAGGGACCGCTGGGAAGCGCGAAACATGTTGACCACCCACCTCACGTTCTCACTCTCACTCTAACTTTACCACATACGGGTCGAGAGTAACAGAACTATCTACCTTTCCCCTACTTTTTTAGAGTGCTACTTAGGCACCACTCCCCGTTAGATTTTAACCAGACCCGTAGGACTCATTAATAAACCGTTTGGGGTTCCTACAGGTCTTTTTAGCCTCACCACTTCACCCACTATCCCCACACACCCGCACGCACAACTACGGCTACTCCAGTAAAAAGATCTCCGACAGAGAGCCCTCCTGAAGGGCCCGTGAGGGACTGCAGCGCCACCCCCACGAGGAGCAACGCCCGATGATGATGCTTTGCACCCGCAAGGGTGTGTGAGGGCACTTGGAAAACCACCCAGGAGTATCTGGCCTACACTTTAGACATCACCGCGAACCTTTCCAATCACTATTATCTTCCCAACCCCTCAGGCAGTTCACCGCTTTGGGACTGCCCACCATAGGAACTGGTACCATTTTGTGTATTTATTTTGGTAAAAGGAAAAACCAGTAGAACAAACTGGACAGGTTGCTTGGATAAAGGTGAGGGGTGGGGCTGGCTGCCGCTCTGCTAGAAGCGTTTCAAGCAGAAAGTGCAAAGAGCCGGGCGTTCTGTACGTGCGCTCTGCTTGATCGCAGCAGTACAGGGCTGCTAAGCACCGGTGGGCATGGTGAGGTGTACAGGACCACTGGGGATCGGAGTACGGGGCCCCAGGTGTACAGCGACAGGCATCGGTGGGCCTGGAAGGCGCGGCTTTACAGGTAGGATTTGTAGGTTAAACGCTGGCTTTGCCAATCTTTGTGATATTGGGCAAATAATACACAGACCAACGCTGGACTGTCTGAATGCTGACCCCAAATTATTGATGGATGAACTACATGAAGGTCGTTGTATGAGCCAACTTAGAGCAGACTGTACACCCAACATTTTTTAAAACATATTAGCAATTGCCGTTTTTAGGTCGAGCATTTGAGACCTCTTGTATATACTTTAGTATATACTTATATACTTTAACATATACTTATATGTGTATGTACTTTGTGGGCTCTGGAAATCAGCCCTAGGACTTGTCTGCTTCCGCTTAGTGACTTTTTTTTCTTTTCTGTTCAACTGCCTCTATTTAACTTTCTTGATGGAAAATGACCAGTAGAGGTCAGTAAAATACCAGAATTGCTTTCGACTGAGTGACTTTCTTTTTTTTATTTTTCTGGCAACTGCCTCTATTTAACTTTCTTGATAGAAAACGACCAGCAGAGGTCAGTAAAATACCAAAATCACTTTAGAATTCTCTAGATTCCAGTCCATAGAAAATGTCTTCCACGAGCACCCTTAGATAATAATATTTCTTTTAGATCTTGTATTTTCAGTGATATGACCACTGAAGGCCCTATTTTATATTAAAAACAGAGCTTTGGACTATACCATTTCCCGCTTAAAGGCAATATTTATCTCCATGTGTTCCCATACCTGTCGTGTAAAGCAGTTTGGTGCTTACTTTCCCTCCATGTTAAAGAACGGTAGATGTTTCAGCACCCAGGCTAATGTGCTACATAGCTAAATACATATAAGGTCCCAAAGGCGAGAATGATTGCATTGCAAATGCTTGATAATTCAGGACATTGATGCTCTCCTGATTACACGCCTTCATAACCTTTGCATAATTGTTTGATTCTTCACGTTTAGAGCGTAGTTATTCATCACACATCTAGTTCCCCTGACATCGCTGTGTGTATTTGCCACCTAGATTGGTACTCCTCTCGTCACCAAATCAGGACCTCCCTCTAAAATATGTACGAATCAGAACCTTTTCATATGTTTATACCTGACACATGACTCCACCTTTTTCAGTTTATTCCTTTAACATGCTATATGGCTGTTGTAACCTGGGCCTTTGTTGTGTTTATCGAGCTCCATTATATCAGTTTGTTGCTTCTTTCCTGGATTTCAGGTCTGTGTATCTCTGATGACAACCTCAATCAGTCAATCAATCAGGGAATTGTGAAGCGCGCTACTCACCCGTGAGTTTCTCAAGGTGCTGGGGGCGGTGGGGTGTGCAGCTCCAATTCAGCTGAAGAGCGAGGTCTAGAGACTCTTCCTGAAGGGGTGCAGAATGGAGGAGTGTCCGATGTCGATCGGGAGCTCTTTTCAGGTCTTTGCCGCAATGTAGGAGAAGGCTCTTACACCCGCTCTACGGATGCGCTGGGTTTTGGCAAGGTTGGCAGAGCGGAGGTTTCTCTTGGGTACGTGGAAGGAGACTCTTTTGTTGAGATATTGGGGTCTGGTGTTGTGGAGGGATTTACCTGCGTAGGTGAGTAGCTTGAAGTTTACCTCTTCTCGACTGGAAGCCAGTGGAGGTCTTGCAGGTATTGGGTGATGTTCATGTCGTGGGATGCCGAGGACGAGTCTGGCCGTGGTGTGTGGATGGTGTGGAGTTTGCGGAGCAGGGATTTGTTGATTCTGGCGTAGAGGGCATTTCCATAGTCCTGTCTGCTAGTTATGAGTGCGAGGGTGACGTTTTTTTTGGATTTGGTGGGGGATCCATTTGAAGGTCTTGCGCAGGATCCAAGGGTGTTGAAGCAGGTGGAGGCGACAGCGTTGATCTGGAGGGTCATGGTGCGGTAGGACTCGAGTATGATGCCGAGGTTTCGGGCGTGGTCCGTGGGAGTGGGGGAATGCCTAGAGCGGTGAGTCACCAGGTGATGTCCCGTGCTGAGGGGGTGGGTCCGAGGACGAGGACTTCTGTCTTGTCCGAGTTGAGTTTCAGGCAGCTGCTGCTCATCCATGATGCAACGTCTTTCATTCCTTCCTGGAAGTTGAGTCTGGTGGTGTGGGGTCCTTTGTGAGGGAGAGGATTAGCTGGGTGTCGTTGGCGTAGGATACCATGCTGAGTCCATGCTGTCTGACGATGGCGGCGAGAGGGGCCATGTAAATGTTGAAGAGCGTGGAGAGTGCGGATGTCATCTGAGCTATCTTCGGTATTCATATCTACTGCCAGTGTTTTTGCTCTGCGCCAGGTCACTTATTAACAGTTCAGTCCCATCATTTGAATCAAACGTTAATCACCATCTTCTCATTCTCATTTCCTGAAGCCCCAATTGGTTAACGAAATAGTTTTAATGAACTGTTTGAACTCGTACATTACACCTTTCTACCTCCATAGTTTAACAATTTTAATTGAGGAACCCACCGTAAATAGCACCATTGTTTTATAAACTTGTTTTTAATTAAACAGTTTGAACTGGTACATTACACCTTTCTACCTCCATAGTTTAATATTTTTATTGCGGAACCCACTGTAAATAGCACCATTGTTTTATAAACTTGTCTCCTTGTATAGAATGACCTCAAGCCCACGAGCTGTGGTGCTTTCCTTAACTAATTAGCTGAATATGGCACTATTAACCACCTACGCTCTATTTCTATGTATAACATTTAAATATGAAGAGCTTCACAAAATAGCAATAAAATATTAATACACTTAAATTAAGAAACATTCCAATCGATATCTTGACATGATTTTTTAAGCAATGGTTCATTAAAGGTACACGTAAAATCATGTTCATAACAATAGAACAGTATTTTGACTCAATATGGACACAGAAGACTACTACCAATGTATAGTAAAAGGTGGAGTCTGAGAGGTAACACAGATAACAAACACCTTTGTATTTGTGCAATAGTTAATCCCATCAGCACATACATTCACCCCAACATTCCTGCAGAAAATGTAAGCAATATGTGCCATGCCACATATAATGATCAGCGGGTTCTCTTGGAATATAGCGGGGAATAGGGCATGGAAATGCTAGACTTTCATATCCCTAACTGAAGGTGGTATAGTCCTCCAGGTTCTCAATCAGATAATCAAGCTCACTGCACTCCAAGATTGGGAAACGGTTCTATATTTTGGAGAAGAACACCAATTGGTAATTGACCCTATGTATCAGTCTTTCATGACCTGCCTTTACCATCAATTTTCTGAACTAATAATCCGTAGCTGGTTGAATGACAGACTTCCATCTCCGCAAAATAGACATTTTAGCCACTGGCATGGAGGATGCAAGCCACCTTCTCCAGTGTGGCTATGCCTGAGGCCCCACCGACCTCATACAGTTTAGTTTAAGTTTAAAGGAGCTTGTAAAGCGCCTGGTGACGCCTCCCGGCGTGTCCCCGCGCTAAGGAGAGAGTGAAATGCGAAGAAGAAAAGAGCTTATCGCGGATCGAAGAGGAAGGTTTTCAGTTTTTTCCTAAAAGAGGGCTCGTTCACCTCTAACCTGATGTCCATGGGCAGGAGGTTCCAGGACTTCGCTGCCATTGTGCGGAAGGATCTACCTCCCATTCTGGCCTTTTTAGGACGGGTACTTCTGAGCAGCCCTGTACCTTTGGATCTAAGGGTTCTGTTAGGTTCATATGGCGCGGCCAAATCCGACATATAGGCAGGTGCCTTGTTATGGAGGATCTTGTGACACCATAGCAGAGCTTTAAAAGTTATCCTCTGCTTGATAGGCAGCCAGTGGAGAGTTAGCAATGAGGGTCGAGAAGGGGCTCTGCGGGGCAGTCTTAAAACTAGGCGTGCTGCCGAATTTTGTATGACCTGTAGTTTCTTTATGTTTTTCTCCGACGTGCCTAAGAGTAGAACATTCCCGTAGTCAATCCGGGAGGTAATTAGTGCCTGCGTCATTGTCCGTCTGGAATTGAGAGGCAGCAAGTCAAGGGTGCGGTTGAGGGTCTTCATCACTCCGAAGCACTTGCCTACAGTTCTCTTTATGTGGCTATCAAAAGATAGCTTATTGTCAATCCATACTCCCAAGTTCTTCGCCTCCCGACTGGGAGGGGGCACGGGACCCAAACAGGTAGGCCACCATTCTTTAGTCCAATTGGTCTCGTCACCTCCAATGATGATGACCTCTGTTTTGGTTCACAGTATGACGATGGCAACAATCAACTTGATAATCAAAGCTGTGTAAGACCTTCAGGGTCCTGCATTGCAGTTCTATGGGAACCTATCTATGAATAAGGCCAACTGATATGCAGTTTGCCCTTCTCTGTCTGTCCGCACCTCCAGCCCGTCCATGGTCTTTTTATTTGTTACTTTGATTGTCCTTTTAAAATGTTTTGTTTCCTTCCACGGAGCACTTCCCAATTACTGGTATTTTTACGCTTTGGTGTTCATTTGTTCGTTTTAGGGGAACTATTTTTTTCTTTGTTTCCAGCACGTATTTGTCTGTGTTTGCACCCATCCCTGCCTCGCCACATGTCAGTCCTTGTTTTTGTTTGTTAATCCCTCTCAGCCAATGGGCAGGATAGAGCGTGGAAGCGTTATTTTTAAATCTACACAGAACGAGTATAAACTCGTGCCTCTATTATTATCGCGAGCGCTTCCCCTGTCCCCAAAACACATATGGTACCTTCTATGTGAATTTGAACTGATGAGAGTGAAGTGGGTTATGGTCCTTTGGTAAAGGAATGCCTTTTTTCAGGCTGATAAAATCTGGCTTTGCGCCATGTGATTAAACACCATACTCTATTGATTTTGCTTGTCTCTCTGTTATACCCCCAACCTCCTGATTAAAAACGACAAGGGAAATTTGTTATAATAAAAAGAAAGCAGTTGCCTTTGACTTAACTGTTGTGAGATTCATTTGGCTCTTGAGGTAATTCCGATCATTATAACAGGATGAACAGTGGCCATCTTCTCCTAATAACCCCCTTCCCTCCATTATGGGCTGGACAATCGCCACTGCGGGTGTTCCCTTCCATTTGCCACTCAAAAATTATCAGTTGTGATTTTTTTCTCTGCAATTAAGGGTTTGCTCCCGTTGACTACACGGCCATTGTGTAATTCTGAGTCGCGACTGGGTTTTTCTTGGCTCTTGAGGGAGGAACCATCGTCCCCTCGCAGGCCGCGCATCACTGTTGCCACAGTGGCTCAGTCCACAGAGGTTACCGTAAGTTGTGGCGCTGCCATGTTGGGCGCTTTGTTGTAGGCTCTGGTACACTCTGATGGGGTGAGATTTTTTTTTTTTATAATAACTACAGCAACGGGCCATGAAGGCCAACTGGACTGTTTTCATGTTCCAGGTAAGGGCCCTTTGGATGACGATGAGTGAACACATAAAAATGCAAATGCTTATTCTTTGTGGTGGCGATGTCAGGGTCCATATACTGGAGGAGAAGAAAATCTGAACTCTGTGATAGTCCTTGGGAGATGGGCCGCATCTGTACCGGCATTGTTTTTAAAAATGATCAAAAAAATAGTTTTGTCTAACAAAAAGAAAATACAAGCCGCTTTCTTGTTTCCTTGGCGGAACGTCTGCAGCCCTGTTTCCAAGCGTTGAGTACTCAAATGAATAAAACTTACAAGAGATCATGATTAATTTGTCACACCTTTCAAACGGCTGTTCTCCTTCCCGACTATTGCAAAAAATGCAGCTCCTCAAAATAAGTTGGCAATCTTGAGAATAAGAGTTGACACTGGTCCATAGCTTACATAACCATTTTGATTATTAATTATCTAGCGCTGCCTTCTCCCCATGATAGATTTGCCTTTTCTTAACCCCTTCCCTGCTTGTGACGGAACCACTCCGTCATGAGCCACGGGCGCCGTGTGCTCATGACGGAGTGGTTCCGTCATGCTGCGGCCGTTGGCGGCCGCTCCGCCCACGCGGTGCTAATTCCCCGCCTGTGCGGAACCACTCCGTCATGAGCACAGCACGCCCGTGACTCATGACGGAGTGGTTCCGTCACGAGCATGGGGGCGCCGCGCTGCCCCCAAACCCCCCCCCAGCGCCGCGGCAAAATTCGTGCCATGGCGAAGGGGTTAAACAACATCTTTAGCAAACAGTGGGTTTATGTGCATGCCTGCCACAGTGATTTTTTTTTTTTTTTATTTGCACTCCTACAAAAATTATTTTATATTTGAATTGGTATCAGCAGTATATCTACCCCACTCCAATCTACCCATCCCACTCCATCCTAATCTACCCCACTCCATTCTACCCCCACTCCACTCTACCCCACTCTTTCCCAGTCTACTACACTCTTCCCGAATCTACCCCGTTTTACTCTACCCAAATAAAACCCACTCCAATCTACCCCACTCCAATCCACGCTCACTCCAATCCAATCCACCTCAATCTATCCTAATTCAATCTACCCCCACTCCTTTACTCCAATCTACCCCGCACCAATCCACTCCACTCCATCCTACTCCAATCTACCGCACACCACTCCAGTTTGCCCTCTCCACTCTACCACTATCGCCACATTCTACCCCAATCTACCCCACTCCATTCTACCTCACTCTACCCCCACTCCACTCCAATCTACCCCACTCCACCCCAATCTACCTCAATGCACTCCACTCTATTCTACTCCAATCTACCATACTCTACCCCAATCTACTCACTCTAATCCACCCTATTCTTCCCCAATCTACCATCCTTCACGCCAATCTACCCCAATATACCACACTCAAATCTACCCCACTCCAACCCAACCTACCCCAATCCACTGTTGTGTAGTTCCTATAAATCTATATAGGATCTGCACATTTAGACAACATAAACTAAGGGATTGGTGTCCAGACTGATTCCAGACACCCCCTAAAGATATGTTAGTCTGTAGACCAGCTAGCTCACAGTGCCACTATAAGCCCCCCAACCTTACCAAGGAGCAATTTGTTTCTGGCAACTATCGAACATCACCACTCTAACCCCTCAGGGATTGTGGAAACAGTACAGTACTGTTGGCTCAGTCACTCGTACTCACTTGTTCTGAGAGAGTTACACAAAATAAATGGTGGGGACGTTTTTAATAAGCATTTATTGAACCGGCGTCATTTTAGTATAAAATACGTGTGCTGCAACAACCATTAGACAGAAACGGATATATACAAGTATAAGCACCAACAGAGTAAATAAAAGGTAGAACTCTACCATGGTGCTAAAACAGTGAATATATGCAGGAATATAGATACATGTCAGTAATCATGAGTATTCTAAGATGCAACTCCTAACTATGTGTACCTAACATGTATGTAGGTGTATAGCCAAAACTGCCCCTAGGAAAGAGCCAAACCCATTACCTGAAGGGAGAGAACAAAGGACCCTGTCTTGGTCTCGAGTTGGACACACCGCAAGGGATGTCGAACCACTGCCTGCTGGAGTGTCTGCATGCAGGGACTTCAGTGTCTCGCATCAGCATGGAAGTTTTCTCCTCTGGTTTGCCTAGCGAATATGTGGTACTTGTCTACCCGAAAGGTACCCTCAGGGGTTCTACCCAGCTGTGTCATGGTACTGTGGGCCTGTTGGCCAAGGATGACGATATTGGTGACTTTTATACAGAGTTATTATACAGAAGATGGTAATCCTGCTGTGATACTAAGAATCGTCATGCATAATATATACGGCTAGTTTTTGAAGAAAACCACATTACATTTATTCAGCACCTAACTAGGCAAAAGGTCAGCACTAGAGCTGTTATGTAGAGCAAAGTAGGACAGATGTAGGTAAAAGGTTGTGTAATTAACTAGGTATATATTGGGGTCCCTTACACTACCTACTCTGTTCTTCACTCTACTCTCACTCCACTACACCCCAAATACCCCACTCTTCCCCACTCCAATCTATCCCACTCTACCCCAATTTACCCCAATCCACCCCTCTCTATTCTACCCCACTCTACACCAATCTACCCCGCTTCATCCCAACCTACCCCACTCCACTCTACTTCAATCTACCCCACATCACCCCATTACATTTTAGCCATGCTGAACAGTAGCCACACTGGTGTACATAATAGCTAAAACACATTTTCAAAGCCAATACCTCTCACATAGGCGAGACCTATTGGCTTTGCCAATGCTTGTTTTTCAGCCAGTCAGAACAGATAGAAGCACTACAAGAGTCTCTGTGCCTGCATCCTTTTCCTCTGTGCACCCTGGGTCACCCGGCCACACATTGAGTTGAAGTAGCGTCGTCAGGGCCTATTAAGGACCACTGCTCATGTTGCAGCGTTTAATGAGTGATATTGCAGACAACTGGTGGTGACATTCCTCTGCCTGCCTGGCTGATTCCCCTGCACCTCAGACACATGTTAACCTTTATCATGAACCAGCTCTGTTGTATAGAAACCCGGACTAGTTTGTTTCTTACTTTCCATATGGTGCTTCAGTCTTGCTGCCTGGAGACCAATGAGTTTGGGCCCTACATCTTGAAACTAGTACTATACACCTGTGTTTTGGTCATGTCATAACTTGTGGACATGACCAAAATCTTGGAACATCAGGTTGAAGATATAGAAAGGAACTCAAAATGCTTTGACATAATGGCATCTTTATTGTAGAAATAGCTAACTAAGAAGATCATCGAAGACTGAGTATCACAGATACTCTCTGTGCAAAGGACACATCGTGCAGTAATGAAGTGCAGGAATTGAGTGGTGTGACCTTTCCACAGAAAGCATCAGTGATACTCAGTCTTCACTGATTTTTTTAATGCCCAAAACTTGTGAAATGGCTTTTCTGTGTCTTGCCTTTCTGTGTTCTACCTTTCTGGGTCTTGACACACTCTAGTCACTTTTTCTATATATCCCGGAAGGATAAATCTGTTTTGACTTTACTCAGATTCCAGTGATTCCCTTGACTTTTAATCCCTTGCAATACTTTCTTTATCATGTTTCCCTCATTTCAGCATACCTACGGATAGGACTGATCCACGGACTCAACGCCGGCATTGCTACTCGCCCTGTGTGCCAATTTACGATTTTGATTTGATTATCTCACTTCTGGCCTGTATTTCTTGTCATTTGTTTGTTTTGTATATAATGTGATGTTCACTTAGCTATTCACAAGCAAGCTTTGGATGCTTACCCAAATATCTTCATCTAAAATTACATATGTTGTATTTACACCATAGTTATTAAAATGTTGTGCAGTACAACAATAGAGTTTAACACATTAATGTCTTTGTATAACTTTGTATTTTTTGTTAGCCTGAAGCTAGCTGGGTGAGCAGTGAAGCACTGTGTATTATAGGGAAGATAATACATATATAAAAAGATAGGTTTTTCCAATGTGATAAATAATACTTTTTAAGTTTTGGTTGGTGATGAGTTATACAACATAAGTTCAAAAAACTCCATAAAGGTGTTATGACTTGTTTATTGAGACAGGCAATATATTGTGCATTCATAACTGGTGGTAATATGAAGCGCTCTTGAACTTTCAGGTGATTCTGACCCTAAAATAAAATTGTGAAATGCAGGTCTAAATACCAGAGGTTATTAGTTACCTTTGTGCTTGTATGAAATAACTGGTGGTCTTATAAAGTGCTTCTGTACCTACCAGTGATGTTGGTGCTATATAAGAGCCCCAAAAATGAATTAAATAAAAAACATGTTACATAGCAGCACTGCAACATGTTTTTTATGTAATTGATTTTAATTTTCAATTATTCAGAACAGAGACATCTTGAGATATGGTGGGGACATGTAAAGCACACAGAAGCTTTCAGTATGGGCCACCTCATCCAAGACACCCCACCCCCAAGGAAACAAGGTCTGTTCACTGTAAAGGAGGCCGGGCTTGTGTGCTAAAAACAAAAACGTGATCATATTAAATATACCCACCATTTATTTTAAGCGCTGTAAACAAGCACACTGTCAGGAGATCGTCTTAAATATATACATAAAAAAATTTGAAACCACAAAAGAGTTGGCAGCTCACCTAAAATTGCATCATTGTTGGGAGCGAAATATATGGCAAATTAACTGATCAGTGCTCTTAAGTGACCTAGGAACAGGTAGCGCTAAATAAAAGTACCAAAGAAACAAATGGATATTACACTGTGCGGGATTCCGGGCAGTGAAAGTGTGTTTTTCAATAAAACAACCAAAATAGAGTTTTTTTGTGTTTTTATGCTTTACATTTGAGTTGCACCTTTATTGGGGGTTACCTCTGCACTCATCCTTAAGCAGAAGGCCAGAGTAGCTGACGAAATAAAGCGCAACAATAAAACAAAAGTACTACAACCTGACATGTGAAGAGAAATAGACGGCTTAATAAGTCAGTTATTTATGTCACTTTGAAGAGCAGGAGTGTCAACCTCGACTTTATCCACAGCCTGGGCAGTCTGTCTCCCACCAAACAGAAACAAACAATGCAAAGTCCCTCAACCCCTCCCCCTTTTCTTTTTATTTATAACACAGAAAGCTCTGAGCAACACTTCGTGAAATCTTTTGCGCTCCAAAAGATTGATATAAGATGACAGGTGTGAACTTTCGTGCTAATTACTTAATTACTCCTAAAGATGCATGCAGCCAAAACTTAATTTAATGTAAAGTGGATATATGAAACATTACTAGGTATTTGCTGGCGGCTCCTCATAATATATATTATGTTGTTATAGTTACACACATTACAATATAAGCTAATATATTACACCACTACATGGTTGATATAAGGAACAGGCTTGGCAACATCATCTTGACACCCTGCCTGCCTCTGCTCTCACTACAGTACTCATGTCCCAGGGGAAGCAGCGTGTCCTACCTCTTACTGTGTAACGTGAGAGCGGTGTTGACAGCCATGCCTTGGGGTGCGCACCCTGCTGTGGAGTGTTTAAGGGGAGTGGTGAGCCCTGTTACACTGGAAGTTCCCGCTACATTTTATTGTGCAATGCCGGCCTGGTCCCTAAGGCACTGCCTAAACTAGATTGTCTCTCAAGTGAATGGTGTCTGGAAGGCTGATAAAATGTCCCAAGGAAAGAATAATCTACATCAGACCACTGCCCTCAGCTCTGTCAAAAAGAGTTTTACAATGGAGGCTAATAAAGTGAACGGGCAAAGGGAGCTTTAAAGGCCAGAATCTTTAAAGAAGGCAATGACACAACAGCGCTCGCTCTGATTAAACTTGCAGCAGTAACAGAGAGAGAGTGGGAGGAGGGCGGGAGTGCAGATTGTGTGCAGGCTTGTAATTATTATAATAATGTAATAAAGGAGTTTGAAGCAGATGAAAGCAGTACTTCGGCCTTGGGACACAGATAAGAACACAGCAAAAAGGGCAATAAATTGTATGCTACAACCAATGGAAACGGAGGAAAAGTAAGTGGCTAAGTACTTGAACGAATGAAACCCAAGGGTGGGATGTAAGTCCCTTTTAGGATTTATATTAAATACAATAGATTTCACAAGCAAAGTGCATGCACTGTGCAGGCGAAACCTAAAAAGTGTTCTTTGAAGCTTAATGTTATCATATTACATATATTTGTAATTGTTTTTCACATACTTTGTATGGTTAGGTAGAGGTAGATAAAGTGATTTGCACAGAGTCCCCAGGTTGGAAAATTAGGCACTAAAATACATCTTGCATACTAAGCCCCTAGACCACGTTTTCTGCTGCTTGCAATTTCTAAACACTGTTTATAATGATGCTATTATTACTCAGCTCGGTATTACTTGTTTTATCACCCTCTGAAGGATGACATCCTGATTGCTCCACCAGGATTCCTTTCACAACTGTAGATTGCGGTGTAACATAAAAACATATTTTGAAAAACATCCTTTGCAAACAAAATTGCTAAATATCGACCTTCGATAAATATCACTCTCCTAACATTCTAAGCTGCATTACATTTCTAAATTCAGTACAGCTCACTTCACTTATAGTTTAAGACATGCTTCCAGTCCTAACATATTTAGAGGTGAATGCCTTGATAGTGATTTTAATATTTGTGTTGTTACTGTAATGCTGGTTTTCGCTGTTCTAAAAGCAGAGGCCTAATAAAAATGTAAGATAAGGGAGTTCTTAAGCGAAGGAACAACACTGTGTCCTGATTGTATTGAGGGAAGAACATGTTACCAAAAGCTGTTAAATGACCCTTTGATTTTAAACGTATCAAAAAATAACCCACATACAACCTTTGACATCAAAACATCAATTTTGATTCATATGATAAAGTTAAGACATGGGTAGTATGGGCAGGTGAGTTATTGTGAGTGCTGCTAAGACATTTGTGTAACCTCAGATTCACAGTTGGGAAACTTAATAGGCGGATTCTAATTCTACTAATATAATGCTTCGACTCCCGAAGACAGCTATAGCTACCTAAGCATACAAAATAATTATTTTCCCCAAACCAGGGTAACTCAACAACGGATCTTAAAATTGCTTCCTTGTGAGCCGCTCACACAACGCAGGCAGCCTTGGGGGACTTCAAACCCCACAACGCCTGACGCCGACGCCGCATTTTCTGCGCCCAGAAAAGGCTGGGCTGGGCAGGACAATTCCTCTGTCATCTGGACTTCCGGACTTTTATTCAAGTGATAACTTGGTAGTTTTAACCGTGCACAGGCAGCCCTGTAGTAAAGGGACAGTTATTGTAGCTAAAGCGTCTTGAGGACACTGGTAATTGGACATTGGTGCAATTTCTGTATGCTATTAGTCAGCATTTTTACATATTTTTTCTTTTCTTAAATTGTTGGGGACAGAAAGGGGAAGAGAAAAACCAGCGAAGGAGATATGGGTGATGGTTATAAAAAGAAGGCAAAAGGAAAAGTTCAGGTGCGTCCAACGACTCAGGGGGCGGGGTAACAGATAGAATAGATACCTTACTATCTGATTGTGGGGGCCTTCTGGATACCTCACTGTCTGATATGGTGCTCAGGAATAATATACCGCAGAGCCCGAGTAGGAATCCATGTAAAGAACGTATACCAGACATGTTTAAAAAGATAGTTAGTAGGATCCCTTCCCCTGAACCTTTAAAAGACGTTCAGGCAAGTCATGTAGGGAGCTCCCTATTCCCAACCAGTTCCCCCAAGAAGTTCTGGCTATCTTTCCCTGCAACAATTGATTCTCTATCCTGTCAGACAACCAAGACCCACCAGCCACTCTCCCTAGTGAAGGCACACAGGCAGATAGTGCATATAATGCAGGTATGGAAGCCAGAGAGAGTAGCATACACTATAACACCTGGGGCCCAGTCGAAGCAGGCAAGGCCAGCGAGAGCAGTAAAGCCCCAAGCGCTAGAGCCGGGCAACCAAGCAGGCCCACAGAAGATTCTTTCAAAAGATTAGTGTCCACCCAGCTAATCGCCCTGAAGAACGAAATCAGTGTCCCTAAAGTGTCCATTGGCAAACTGACTGACTCTTTAAGCAAGGTGTATTTAGCTGTGGAGCAGGTTAAATCCTCACTGGGGGCTTACCCTAGACATAATCCCCCGGCACAACAGGATGTGGGTCCTAGCAATGGGCCTGCACATTAGAGCAAAGCTCAAACATCGCATAGCTTAAGCGCAAGTGGGCCAACTTGGGTTCCAATTATAGGTAGTGCTAGTAAGAGCAACTCGCAGCCAGCCAAGGAGTGCAAAACTGTGCCTATCCCAAGGCTTCTATCGCACCCTACTGAGGCATACGCACCCCCCGCAGTTCCCTACCTTACCCGTGGTGGTGGGCAGAGAGTGATAGGCAGTGTAAGTAGCACGCTAGGGATGAGTAATGTCGTGTATATGATTAATGTTCCCAAGTATACTGGAGAATCGTTTAGAGAAGATGAGGGCTCCTACCTAAATAAGAGCAGTCAGTGGATTCGCCACAATAGGGGCTGTCGGTCCCTAATAAGTGACAACATTATTACGACCAAGAGAGACACCTCCCCTAATGCCCCCCTAGATTATATTGCCCTGATGCTTCCTCACTGTCACATGGTGGAAAACCTCGTAAACTTCGATTTCCTCACCCAACATTATTTTCGCTCCAATATCAGATTGAAATATAACCCCTCAGAGTTGGATATATATCCCAGTTCGTCACCATTAAGGGAGGTTGATTGAAGGTTACTCCCACTTGCCGGCGCCCTCGGGGAACAAACAAAACAAACATCCCCCAGAGAGCGCGATGACCTTGTGGAATCGATCCTATCAACTACAGCAACAAGAAACACTCATCACATCCCCCCCTATAACGACAAGAAACATTCTCATAATATCTCCCCCGAAGGCGGGAATGTTGGATAAAAGATCAAAATTAGCCGCTAAGTGTAATGGGCAGATCACATCTTGTTCTACCCCATCAAGGCTAGCTGTAATATCATGGACTAGAGCGGGCCTGAGGTCAAAGGTTACATCTCCTGATTGGCATACCTTCATTGAGCAACATGATATCTGCCTCTTTCAAGAAACATGGCTGGTGGATACTCTCCATTGCCCAGGTTACCTAAACTACCACATTCCAGCTGCTATTGGGGGTAAAGATCGCCCATCTGGGGGGATTAAAAATCTGCGTTCGTCAAGCCATCACTTACAATATCCAGGTACTCCCGACCCAGAGCAATGATATATTTGCCATCAGGTTGAAGGCAAGCCCGCAATGCAACATTGACATAATATAATGTCTATGCGAGGGGACTTAGTGGGGGGAAGAGATCGGAAGTTTTAATCGCCCTCGACGATCTCCTAGACCTGCATTCTTGGGATTCCCTAGTGCTGATTGCTGGTGATTTTAATTCGACCTTTGAGCCCCTTGGTAATGAGGAGCATGATCTTGCAGGTGAGGAAGATGCCGAGTTGAGTATCCCAAGACTGGAATTAGCACCTATTAAAAAAGGGTCAGATATGGCAAGTCAAATTAAATCCATTTGCTTAGAAAAAGGGCAGCAAATGGGAGAACTGCTTCAGATAGACATGGGGCGAACACATTCAATAATGGCCTTAGTGCAAGCCGTATTGACTATCTGTTAATCAATTTAAAGCTATGGTACGCCCTCCAGAATATGATTGTGAGGGACTGCCTAGAGAATGACCATAACCGGCTATGCTCGATTTTAGAATTGCAAACACAGTGAGAATCTACACAACCAGTTAACACACTTATCACCCTTGATGTGGTCCCCACAAATGATATGCAGCGACTGAAATGGGCAGCGATATCAGAGAAACCCGAATTGTTAAGCACCATTGCTAAGGACACTGAGCTCATGATAGCTGAGTTAGAGGCCTGTTTCATTAACACCAACTTCTCTGAGGTTATCACTGCCTCCCATAATAAATTTTTCGCCCAGCTATGCTCTTATTTTTTTTAAGCAAGGTAGGGCCAAGAGTACCCCACAAACAAATCTATGCCAATGGTTCAACAAGGAATGCAGACTGGCACGTAGAGTTCTAAGGGAAGCGATCATAGCAGGGGATCCAGGCAGTGTACGGATAGCCAGGAGAAATTATAGGAGGTCACAGGAAAAGGCTAAAAAGCAATGGGATGAATAAAGATGGCAAGACCTTAGATTGGCATGTGCCAGTAACAGCTCTAGACAATTTTGGAATATAGTAAAGTGGGGTGGAGGAGGACAGTCCTCACTGCCACAAAATTACGTAGCCCAGGATCAATGGGTTAATCACTTTGAACCCCAATACGCTTGTGGCATAGGCAAGGGAGACCCTCCAAAACCTCCCCATTTATTTGATCATGAAAATGTCTTTGTTCTGGCCAATGTCAATGCTGCCCTAGATGCAGTAACAGGGGGGAAGAGCACCGGATCTAGACGGCATCCTGGCTTACATCTTCCTCCACGATAATCCCAAGTGGAGGCGGCATATTGTGCTACTGGCAAATGCAATCGCCCTAGGTGCTCCAGTTCCTGACTCCTGGGAAGGGACTGAGATCATTCCTGTGTACAAAAAAGGGGATAAATCCCTTCCAGGCAACTACAGGCCCATCAGCCTAATAGACTCTATGCAAAAGGTGATGAGCCGGCTGGTATTAAATAAGGTCCAAGACTGGATAGATGAGCAGGATATCCTATCTCCACTACAGGCGGGTTTTCGGGGCGACATCAGTACAATCGACCAGGTATTTCGGTTCATGCTAATACATTGGCGGACTGTGGTTTTAGGCAAGGGCAGCCTGTATGCTGCCTTTGTCGACCACAAGTCTGCCTTTGACCTGGTCTCTCGTAGCATACTCTGGGCAGTGTTGCAGGAGCTAGGGATGCCTCCAGAGCTACTTTCCCTTATTGCTCGCCTCCATGAGGGTAATTTTGACAAAATACGGTGGGGTTCTCAGGGGAATGTCACCAATCCCTTTCTATTGAGAAAGGAGTGTGCCAAGGTTGCGTCATGGCTCCTACACTATTCTCTTTTTTTAATAATGGGTTTGCCAAGTTTTTAACATCAGTCCCTACTGACGCCCCAGTTTTGGCGGGTACAAAAACTCCTATTTTAATGTTCGCTGACAACACGCTAATTATTTCAAAAACCCCTAGCAGTCTTCAGCGTGCTTAGTTACTCTTTGAGGAATTTTGCCTCTTATGGGATTTGGAAATGAATGTATCCAAAACGAAATTTGTGACCTTCAACCAGCATAGAACATTCAGAGGAGGCATACTTATGGATAATTGACCCCTGGAACAAGTTAGTGCCTTTACTTATTTGGGGTTACCTTGCAAAATTATATGAGGAGGAATCGCCAGCTTGACACAGCCACACTGAAACCTCGGCAACTATCAGCCGCCTTACAAACTGAGTTAAACACCTCTTTTGGGCGTACGAGAATCTTTCCCAGTTAACCACCGCAGAAAATAAGTTTTTACAAAAGATCACCAGCCTTCTGCAAAGCACCCCAGTACGCCCATTTTTACAAGCACTGGTTGATTTAGCCAAGATACATCCCATCCTATACTGGCGCAGAATCTGGTGCACGCTGGAACTTGCAACCTATGCTGCATGCCTGAGCGACTTAATTAAGGCAGACGGCTTTCATGAAATCAGATGGTTATGAGAGGTAAGAGCCTCCCTAGTTAGTATTGGGATGTCTAACTTGTGGGAAAACCCATCGAGTGCCCTATTCCCTTCAAAGGAGATCCTAAAAGAAAAATACTGGGAATTGGATTCCCATAACGCACTCAGAAACAGTGACATGTCAACACTGATGGGAGGGTTCTTAGAAATCAAACCCTAGCCAAGTCTGGATCTCTATTGTGATCTAATAACCAAACCGCACGACCGGAAGCTGTACTTCCAATTCAGGGTGGGCTCATTGCCAATAAGATCTTGTACAGCAAAATGGGTAACAATAGGCAACAGCACGTGTCCATCTTGTCAGGCCCAAACAGAGTCACCGGCCCACCTACTGTTTGTCTGTCCAGCATAAGCTGGCCCCCATGGAGCGTGGCTCACGCCAATTTGCAAGTCATTGGGTACTAGAAGGAGCAGTGGCGCATTAAGAATACTGGACACAGACTCCATACCCTGTATTGCTATTGCAGTAGCCACATTTTTTTGCTGGACATGGGTTTTTAGATCACAGACTCTCCCTGCAAATTGAAGAAATTCTAATGACTTATCTATGCCTATGTTAATGACCTGGAAAATGAAGTTGGCTACCTATGTAATATATACCGCATTAATGAATAGAATATTTTTGTACGTACAAGCTCCCGCAGGTCATTTCAGGTGTCATTGTTTTATTATGTGTTATGAATTGTAAATTGTTTTGAATTGTCTTACTTGTCTGAGTCCTTTTAACTATATTAACATGTTCTATCATTGATCTCGGCAGTTTGCACATATCCCTAAAATGCTTTTATACCTCTTGTATTTATCATGTTTTATCTTTGGAAACACTTCTATTTTTTTATGTAAATGTGCTTTTATGACACAACTGTCAAATAAAGCTTTTTGGATTGGCTTCCTTAATTATTAGCCCAGTGTTTCTTAGGTTCCTAACAGTTTTAGTGGTGAAGTCTGGAACATTACCACTCAGTTTTGTGGAACCTCTGGTCAATTAGAGAGACTAGCAGGGGGTCTTCAAACTTTTTTACTCTGAGCCCCCCCTAAGCAAAATGTTTTGAGGTCGGGCCCCCCTCCAAAACTTGATGACAAGGATTTGGGGAGCGGGAGGGACATGGCTGCGTGCAGGGAGCAGGGCTTATGAGATGATTTCAGGAATACTTTTTTTTATAGCTTATGAATTGCACCAAATATGAGACTTATAAAACAGCAAATGCATCAAACAAAAAAAGATATCCCAAACAACCTTCTCCCCATAATTGGGGTGTTGAGCCCCTCACACTCTTTGACCGCAATGCAACTATACCTGCTGCACTAATGATAACTGCAGTCCTGAGTAGCAGGCTATCTCCTTTGCCTTTTTTACCTCTTCCCCTCCATGATGGATCATCACCTCTGTCTTAATGCTTGAAAGGACAATAAGCTCTGATGCCCCTTTTTTTAAAGGTAGACAGTCATAATTGTGATGCAGTGGGCCCCCCAAATCCCTGGGCCCCTGTACTGCTGCACCTGTTCCTTTATGATAACCAGTAATGGCCACTTACACACTTGGCAGCAGCGCCAGCTTCACTAATAAATGTCTCTTCAAAAAAAAAAAAAAACCACTTATATTGTCCCCTTCTTTGGGGTATCTCTCTGAAGAAGCGGTCTCTGGCCATTTGTAAACACAAAAATGAGTCAGCATACAGTGCTACCTATTCTGCGCCTTCTCTTTGACAATATCTATGAATCTCACTCCTTTCCTCTGTCTTCTAGACCATTACTGTGAGGCCCCATGGATCGAGAGGATTAGGGTTCTGCCTCTGAATGCAACCCTTCTGGCCTTCTACCGGCCACTACATGGACTCCGCTTTCACACAAAAACTGCCCCTGAATGGTTAATACTGACTTTGAGATGCCTCTGCCTGAAATCGAAGTGTGGGTGGTAGTGCAGAAAGTTAAAAAAGCAACCATGGAATTATGAGTTTCTGCAGCAGCAGCAGAGTTTTCCACATCATTATCAGTTTACTGCATTTGCTACATAATCTGCAGATTTCAACAAAAAAATCTTGATTCTAGCTCAAACGGAACAAAAGTTACTTAAAGTGTGACAAAGTGCTCCTGAGCAGTGGAAGGCCCTTTGCAAAGATTGACTGGTAATCTTGTAGTTGCTTACTGCTGTATTTGGGTGCTACACTGGCACTAATGAGTTGAAATATTTCCCCTGACAGCATTACCATGAGTTAAAATGACAAAATAATGAAGTAATGCGAACCACAAAATGTGGCGCATTGTGCCGCATAATTTACCTTTTCTTGCTGCATAATTTAGTCAAACCTGCCGCATAATGTAGTCCTCTTCTGCTGAATAATTCCAGTGGATCTGCTTAAAGATTTATGGTGGCAAAGATCTATTCTTTTTAAGATGTAATGTAAAGGAGTTATCAGCTGGGATCTGGAATAGCGGAGACACTTACAAAAATGTCTACTTTATATACAGTTTGATTACTTATTACTAAAAAGTATGTTTTGTAAGAACTTGTTTGATCCCAATCACTGCATTATTTTGCAACAGCCTAGTTTAAAGTATGTAAAAACTGTTTTATGATATACAAATCCACAGTGCTTTCTGCCACAGGCTGGGACCTCATAGCACTATAAACAGGGCCATTGGAATTGTGCGGCAGGAGAAGACCAAATTATGCAGCATGGCTGACTAAATTCTGCAGCAAGCATAGGCGAATTATGCTGCATATTTTCTGATAGCAATACTGCACTATTTTGCTATTTTTAAACTTGTTAACATTGTCCCGGCCTTTATTGCCCCTCATAAGTACCACATTAACACCTACATATAGCAATAAGCAACAGAAAGGTGACCAGTCAACCTTTAGAAAGGGCCTTCCACTGTGAGGTAACGTGTTGCTGCATTTTTTAATCTGCAAATTATGCAGCAGATGATGGATTATGTGGCAAATGCGGGAAAACCATAACTATGCACTGTGAGTGCAGGATGAGCGTGAAAGTGAAGGGTGAGAATGAGGAGTGAGTTGTCTGAATGCAGGGTAAATTCCCAGACACTTGAAGTTAATCAGCATGTGATTGACGGGCGTAGGATTTCAGATATAAATTAAACTATTGCTATTATGGAATTAATCAGGGAATCGAGGGTGAAGGAAATAAATAATGTGCTGATCCTGCAACAAACTTCCAGTCTTTTGATTAGGGTTGCCAGCTCATTATTCTGATGTTGCAGAAGGTACAAAAATAAACAGTCTCCTAAAGCCCTATTTTCAGCACTTATCTGTGCGTACTTCGAAAAGCAAATATAAAGCACTTTTAAATGTGTTCTAGGGCTGCCTGAATGTTTCATGACTGAAAATAAAAGGAACAGACAGAAAGTCAAATTACAAATGAATACATACTTTTTTTTATTTAAGACCCTATTTAGTGTCAAAGCAAGGTCTTTGCAGGCTCTTTAAACATACATGGCTGCCATTTTTTCTATTGGCAACCCTTTTTAGGTCCCGCCTGAGCCAGCGCTTCAGCGCTGCACTCGCGAGAGCTTTTGTAAACGGGGGATTTGAAAGTGCAAACTAGTGCTTTCAGGCCGCCAACTACAAAGCATGTGCGCCGGGCGCGCGCACCATTTGGCAGCCTGCGTGATCATTTCGCGGCCGCTTTGACGTTCTCAGTGAGCCGCGCGGCCACTGAGCATCAAAGCGACCGCGAAAGTGCACACCATTTGCCACCCCCTCCCTTATCCCACTTCCTGCTTGTTTCACAATGGCGACAGCTTGTTTACGTACCCCATGCGCGGTGCCGCGTCCTCCTGTCGCCATCTCCCTCAGGCGCCGCCGGGGCCATCCAACCTGTCGATAACGCAACTAGTGCTCATATAAGCACACAGATACCTTCAGGTGTAGTTTGCGCTATATAAAACTAGTTTTTTGCTTACCCGCTGTTGCTCATTCCCTTTATAAATATCATTAATGTGCTCCGTGCGCGAGCAGTACCCGTCCGTCTTACCTTTGCTTCCGCCCCCTCCCCCGTCCCTCCTCTCTCCTTCGTCCCTCCTCTCTCCCTTTTCTGGGCACATGATACATTTTCAATCAAAAATGCACCAGCATTCAAGCTGATCCCCTATTTCCACAGCGCGTCTCCTATCTTCACACTATAAGGACAGCATCTGCCTGAGGTCTCTCGCACTCCTCCTCTCAGCACGCTGTCGTAGCCTTATTTCCTCCAGCAGGCCCACTTGGCTTTTCTTCAATCGCTGCACGGGCCGGTCGTTCTTCCTTCTGGCATATTTAATACTTCCTCCCTCTGCCTTTCAGTTTCGTTCTTACTCTCACTTTTCTCTTAATTTAACTCCATACATATTGAATGATGAAAAAAATTCCTTCCTGTCCTGTTTCTTCAGTGCCTGGGGCTCCAGTGTTGTGTTAATTTTACATTTCACTTTTTTTTTTTCGTTCCACCCTCTGTGCTTGATTTATCTCGGCAATTCAAGGCCAGCCTTCGCAGTTCCCAAGGGGAAAAGAAAATCAGCTCAACTGAAGAGCGACATTCCTGCTTTGAAGTCGGCTCTCAGGGTGAAACAGTAAATCAGCCCAAAGGCACTGCAGTCAGAGACTTTGCATTAACATCATGGCTTTAAGTGGGATGAAAAAACTGGCGGGTCTCTCATAGGGGCGTGGCCGATATAATTCAGGGCGGGTTTAACAAGCATTTGCAATACAATAGGTCTCGCATTTACGCGAGTTTGGCATTATTAATGACAATGCCTTTTATTTATGTTTCAAAAACTAAAACATAAATAAAACGCATTGTCATTTACAATGCTAATAGCTCAAATGGGCGTAAATGCGAGACCTATTGCATTGCAAATGCTTGTTTATATTAATTTTCATGAAATGCATTTTCACACTACAGCAGTAGATTTACAGTAAAAATGTAAGGAATAGGCAGAGTCAGGGCCCAGGGGTTACTGGAAAAAGAAAAAGAAACGAAGCCTCTGTAACCAGTTTCCAAAGGTATGCAAATGGTCTTTAAAGACCTGTGAAAAACTCGGGCGTGCTGGAGTCTTAATAAGACTCCAGACACTGCCCAGCCGAGCCCCCAGCAGAACACCCACTGACCTCTGACCCCAGGGCACTCTGAGGGCTTCAGAGTAAATGAAGACAGCCTGGAAATGCAGCAAATAAACATCGCTGCACTTCCAGGCGTCTTCATTTACATGTGCTTGCAGAGGCCTTTGGTCCCCCTGGGAACGCATCCACGCCCCCCCAGGGGGGAGCGCCCCACAGTTTGAAGACCTGTGGACTAGAGGAACTGCTGGTGCAACATACCGAAATTATACGACCTCCACTTGACAGGGGAAAAAAGCGGTCTGTTTATCTAGAATTTTCACAGATCAAAAATCGGAAGCATTCCAAATGTCGACAGAACCCGCCCTTTAATTTTAAAGTTCATGGTAGTAGGCCTGTTTGCACATCTGATCCTTGAGGCGGGAAATTCAATTATCTATCCTACGATTCAATTGGTCGGATTTTAAACGTAGCTATTTCCTCATCTATTATGCAGCAGGGCATGTTCAATAATTCATATTTTATGTTTAACTGAGCTCTGTTGGAAAATTCGGTGCTTTTCGTATCGAATATTTTATACGATTTTACATTCCGCCTCCGAGTTTAGAAGTAAGGACTAGTTTATAAAATGTATATTGCTGGTCTGTGCCAGGGTGCCTACTCTGAATGCCAGTGATTGCCACATTTTGCAGTTACACTGCTATCTGACTTCCTCGCTCAGAGCTTCTATGTTCAAGGGTGACGGGGAAGGAGAAGCCATCATGTGATAGTTTTCCCTAAACAGGGACCTTACGACTGCCTTTCAGACAAAAAACACGTCAGCTTAACCTGCTGTCAGCAAGACTGGGGGAATCTTCTGTATTGAACCGGGGCTGTAAATAGCTCTCCACAAGCAGAGGACAGTCATGTTATTGAGTGCCCTCGGTTGAATGATTAGATTGAGTCAGCGATTAGGAGGTCTGGGATGCGAGCAGGAACTGCTGTTGTCACTCTAAGCCTGCCTGAGAGGAGTGAAAGAGCAGAGCAGTGCCTGGAGTGCTTGGCCTGTGTCATTTCGTGTGGCCAGAGGTGCTGCTAATCACCATATTGCCCCCATTCTACAGAGCATTAACATCTGTTAATTATACTTCCTTCTCCTCGTGAACCATTGCCTTCACAAATGTCGTATAATAATTGTGCAAATTGCAGGCCCGACCTTCTCCCTCCTTGCCCAGTATGCCTTTTTGATTGAATTTAGATTGTCGCTTTTATTTGGTTGGAAAACTCTTTGATACTCCTCAGGGGTTGGGCCAGCTCCTCCTTATTAATAAACTTCTATTGTGCTGAGTGTACGTTTTTCCTGTAGGTTATATTCTGTATTCAGGTGCAGCTTTTCATTCATGCAAGTGGAAAGATAAGTCAAATTCTGTGCAAAATCTTGTACAAGAAGGATTTATTGTACAAGTCACCCTGCATCTTCTTCATACTAAGGGGCATATTTAAAATAAAGTAGCGAAGGCTAACAACACGCTTCCTCACTCAAGAAACGCAGGACTGCATCATATTTACTAGAATATGGCACAGCTCTGCGTTTCCCCCTGCACTGGCGATAACCTTAGCTGCCTAGCGCCAACGCAGGCACCCTTGCACCATAGTCCAAGGGTGCCTGTGTTGAGGGGAAGATTGTTTATGTGCAGGAAGGTCCCCCTTCCTGCACGCAAACAATCTTTAAATGCCGTTTTGTAACTTCTATGTGTGCTGCTTAATGCAACACACATAGAAGTTGCAAAACGGCATTTTTTAGAATGATTGTTTTTATGCAGGAAGGGGGACCTTCATGCAGATAAACAATCAGAGTCAATTTGCTGTCTCTGTGTGTGCTGCAGAATGCAGCACACATGGAAGCAGCATAAACAAGGAGAATTAAAGCATTTCTCCTCGTTTCGCCTGTGTAAGACTAGGTTTTCCCTGGTCTTAATTTTGGCGCTGCCTCCCATTTATGCTGCCCTTTTAAATGGGGGGCAGCTTCAAAATCAGTGGGTGTTGCAGTGTAACGCCCACCGCAACACCCATTGCCCACCCCTTTCACGCTAAATACAGCGTGAAAGGGTGCCTTATTTACAAGGCAGCGTTAAGCCACGTTACGTGTAAATAAGGCGAAACCCCTATCGCCATCACAACGTCACTGAAAAATAACACAACTCTTTAATAAATATGCCCCACTGATCTTTCTCATTTATTTCTCACTTGTAAAATATCTTTTCCAGGTGGAGACAACACCTTCCGCTTCACACCCATCGAATATGAGCATGTTGCAACCATTTCTCTCAGACTGAGAGCATACTTATGGACCATGCAAAATGCTTGTAAATCATGACAAGCAGTTTTGTGGATGTTCATGCCTTTTGCATGGCCACACCCCTGCCCATTCTATCACATCATCCAAGTCCTCCCCCCCCACCCCCACCCCGTGTGCACTTATCAGTGTGGAAACTCCACAAAACTAGCAGATTGTCTTCAGTAGTAAACTGAATTTGCAGTCAGAAAACCAACTTGTCTTTGAATCAAGACCTCGAAATATTGACCGTGAATTCACCATTTTGCACTTGGGTGCGCAACCTTTTTTTGTGACTCGGGCTTTTAATCTTTACTGTCTGTGTTTTGAATGGTGATTTAATCTAGACTAGAGCCACACCCCAAAGAAAGATCCTTTAAACACAACAAGCATTTACAATGCAATGGTCTCGGCATTGGTAAAGTTAGAGCTATTGGCATTGCTCATGACATTATTTTTATTTATGTTTTTGTTTTCAAAACATTTAAAGAAACGGCATTGTCATGAGCAATGCCAATAGCTCTAACTTTAACAATGCCGAGACCGTAGCATTGTAAATGCTTGTTTGAAATGACCATGTGTTTTTTATAGACCCCTTGATTACACAATTCACGGAGCCTGCAGGTCATTTACTTTTAGCATGCACAGTGAATACAAATCGGCACTTGGTGTTTTCATGCAGCATTTTGACTTATTGCACACACTGCAGTGTCATTTTTAAAAGCCAATTCAGTGCGCAAAGTCATTGAATAAAACCACATTTCACCAGATTTGCAGGCATGCACCACATGATAGTCCATATCGTATCTGACTTCATTTGGAATCCGTGAGTTTGAAGGGTATTCCAGCTCACACCCTTGCCTCGTGTTCTTTGGTAATATTATTGGGAAATCCCCTCTTTTTCCAAAGCATAATAAGAGTGAGTAGGGCCTCTTTTGACAAAAAAACCACCTCCCAAAGTTGCTCCGTGAAAGGGGCCTATACTCAAATAAGGCGGCATCAATGTAGCAGACACAGAGCTTCCTGCTGTTAAATCATGGTCATTTCAAAAAAGCAAGTGATTATTTCCCCGTGAACGAGGCTCTAGAACCGAGTTGAAACGCGTTGGGACAGAGAATATTTGCAGGCAACTTATGAACTGTATCTGTTTTAATAAAGCACGTGAACTCCATGGAATAGGTCTCAATGGCTTTTTTCTGCGCAAGAGAAAATGTTTTGTTGTGTGTGTGTGTCTATATGTCATGTGATCAAGGCAGGCAGCTGCCGAAACGCGTAATGGCGTGGCTGTTTTGAGCGGTAAATAAATCCAAATTGCACATATTTGGGTCCACTCGTTTGTTGGCGAAAAGAAGCAACGAAGCAAAAGCGAGCAACTGATATATATATTGGTTTTTTGAGTTGCCTGATATAAACTTATCATTTTTGTTGTAGAGGCAATGTGTACTAAAGGCATGCATGGTAATGACATACATCAGTCCATGTGTGCACAATCATGATGATACATTGTCTGCTGTCTTGGAATGGGTTTTCTTAAACAAAAAAGTACCTGCAGATAAGTGAGAGTTGACGATTCTAAAAGAGTAGGCTCTGGAAGCAAATTTGTGAAACAACCAAATGCAAGACTTTACATTTATAGCTGCGAGCGCTGTGCGTCGCGTCAGGTTGTAGTTTGCAGACAAAATATTTACAACAGGAGCAGCAACGAGCACGCAGAAAGAACACATGCAGAATCCCTCAAATGTATCAACATCAGCAATCTTCTGGTTTACCACATTTATGTGGGGCCTGGTAATTGCCGGGAGAAAGAAACGCTGCAGCAGGTGCTCAAAAGCATAATAAACTTTCAAACACGGCGCCCCCAGGAAGCCAGCACCCGGTGCGGTGGCACCGGTCGCACCGCCCTAAAGCCGGCCCTGTTTTGGAGCTTGTAGCTTCATTATCAATCGGAAGCTAGCATTTACCAAGCACAATGACACCAGCCAATTAAAAATATGGGCAGAGAGAAGGCAAAGCCTCCACAGCATACTCGACTACAGCATGTGCGCTGCCGCTAGGCTCGACCTAAAAAAGGAGACATACCGTGTAACAACCAAGTAAAGGGGCCAGCTATGGGGGGGGATACAAATGACGACATGGCCACATGGCCATACTAAGGAGAGACTAACAATCCTATTACGGAATCAGATGACAGCAGTTTCGAAGGACAAAAACACAAGCCAATGACAAATGTGGGCAGGTCTTCTCTTCCTTGCAGTACCTACAACAAATCCTCAGGCTCGACCTAAAAATAGGGATGAGCTTGTGAATAGCAAAAACAAATAGTACACAAAACGGGTAATTTTACTTTTCTGAATCAGTCTCATAATTGCACACACTCTAAAGACATGCTGATCATGCAGGCTGCCTTGTATCCACTGCAAACAGAGTGAGAGCCAACCCAGAAAACTACAAGAACTTTTAAGCTACGTAATAGCCCCCCTCCCCCCTTCCATCGGCTACGGCTAGGCAGTGCGCATGGCAAGCAAGAATGCAGATAAGCAGATACAGTCAGTAGGGTGAGAATCGCTACCCTATATGACGATTTAAGACCGTTTGCTGCTGCAATCAACAAATTGTGCGTTCAACGCTTTACCTGTTTCACACGGTAAGTGCAGTGAAGTTTCACTTCTGTCCTAGGAAAAAGTGACTAGCAATTCTGAGATGAGATGCGGAGGTAGGAAATTCCATATAATCTGCCTCGTGTGTTTCCTGTACGCCCGTGCACGAATGGCGTGTCCTACTACTGGTGATTTGGACTTCTAATACATGGAGATCTACTACCGTTTCAAGATGGCTGCTCTATTTACCCGTGCAGCAGTTCCGCACCTTGTGTTGTTTCACTTTTACCTTTACTTTTACTTTACTTTTTGCAAGTTTCCCAATTAGTTCAGAAACTAAATACATTTACAGTGACTTGAAAAAAAATGTAGCACAAGCCTGCATCTCCCATCTTGTTCAATTACTTCTAGAAGATAGTAAGGGGTTTCAACGACTGCAGAGGCCATATTGAAACGCAATGCGATACAATACTTTCTGATGTCCGCAGCGCCCTTTAGCAGGACTGAGGTCGGCGCCAGGCACGTGATGCGGCTCAGCACAAGCGAGCGCTCCCAAAATCCATTTACGGGCTTTTAACATTTAAACTTTTACAATAAACGTGTTCATGCATTAGCAATATGATTTCCCTACTATAATACCGACGATCTCCGAGTACGTCATCAATGCACGGACACAGTAAACGATAATACGCGAAGCATTCACCTGAGCAGAGAGAGTCATCGTCCTCAGAAATGACAGAGTATAACCACAAACTGACCCAGCTGATGCCTACAAGCCGAGGGCACCGGAAGACACCACCGCCTTTCTCCGAGGCACAGCAAAAATGCCTCGGAGAAAGGGAGCCTCATTTTCGGATTTGGGGGCGTGTTTTGCTGTTGTCTCCTCCCTGAGACTTCTCGCAAAAAACACGCCCCCCGATCCGAAAAGGACGGGGCTTCAACGGAGTGACTGGACCTCTTCTCCAGTGGCTGGCCAGCATTTAAGAGGCCAGCCAATGGAGAACAGGAGAGAAGAGGGGCGGGTGCAAGCCCCTCTTCTCAAAGTCACTCCATCTCATTAAATCTCGGAGCGAGACTGCGCAAGCGCAGCCTTTCGCAGCCGAGACCTAAAAATGAGAGGTAATGATGCACAAAACAGTCATTTTTTAAACAAAATTATTACGTTTTTCTAAAGATTTAATGGATATTGTAATTTTTGAAGGTTGGAAGAAATTTCAGGTGTGCATGTTACACCTTTAAAAAGGGTGATGCTTTAAAAATGGGGTTGAAGACCAATTATTTAATCAGAACATAGGGATAAAATAAATTAAACGTAGCCTCCACACTTACAACATGATTTTTCATGTTTGGAAATTGTATCTGTCTCAAGGATACAGCACATAAATCAAACAAATTAACAGATTTAGAAGAAAAAGGAAATCAAAAATTAAAGAATTGATTAAAGTAATTAAATAAAATAAGTAAAATAAGTATACATGCACCTGTAAAAAACACAAGTGGACGGAATGCACATAGAATTTTCTATGAGTAGTGTGACTTTCTAATGTAGTATTCCCAGTTTACTAGTTAATTCCTGGAATAAACAAGAAGAACGTTTCGTTTTTTTCTGGCTTACTCATTGAATAAACCTGTACTACAAGTGTGAGTGACAGCAGTTTATTATGAACTGGGCCCAATATGTAGAATCTACATTACGTCCCTTAAAGGAATGTTGGAAAGAGTACAAAACCTAAGAAAAACCAGAAGATTACATTTCTTATGGCCACATAGTTTAATAAACCATGCAAATTAGTAGAAGCTGAAAATAACTAATGTTTAGGCTTTGCCCAAGTAAAATAATAAATATCTTAAGAGAGAATTGATAGAAAAAAGATTCTAAGACCTCAGAAGGAATGTCAGGAATCAACAGGTGATGGGCGTTTTGACACCTGTTGTCGGAAGTCATTCAGGCATTTTTTTTAAGACTGTGGTGGACTGGCCTCTGGAAGCTGGAGTGCAGTGACTCATAAAGACACTAAGGTTAAGGGGTGGTGCTTCGAGGTCTAGTCTGGCAGTAGCAATGTTTAAACTCCAGCTAGGCAAATGGATGCTGAATGGCAACTTTAAGTGTTGCATGATGTCTGCTTGCCATAAAATTCATTCACTGTTTTGGCCACACGTTTGTTATTTTCTCCTGTTTGGGTCCCTCTGTATTCCTCACCTTTGCCTGCTTTCGTGGCTTTAACTCTGGGACTTGTATTTGGCTTTCTTGCATTGCTGTGTTCTCTTTGCCCTGTCAGTCAGTCAAAATAACTTTATTCGGCTTAGAATAGCAGCCATAAAAGTGCAATCATTATTTCCAACAACAATAGATAAAACAAATACAATATGGGTAAAAAAGGAATAACCAATATATCCAACATGTAATAAAAAAATCAGTTAAAAGATAAAACTGTGTCTAAAAGGAGACATTGAAAAACATACAATTACATGTATACAGGATGTTCCCTTTCATACTAGAGGAACATAGTGCTTTCTTATCCTTACAGCATTTTAAATAAAACTCGTGAAATGCACCCATGTGTTATCAGAAGAGAGTTGTTGCAAAGCTCTTAATTTGTTTAGCCCTCCTTATCTTAAGGTTGCCTCCTAAAGGCAAAATATTACGCCTCCTACGTTTCCAGATAAATATTACAAAACATAATAAATTGCAAAGTGCTTTGTTCGGAATAATTGTCACAAAGACATATAATAAAATAATCTACCCAAGATCAGCAATTTGGAAAACACCACCAAAAAGTGCACTATGTTTAGCCTAAATTGTGTTAAATAAAATCTATTTTGGGGCTTCATAACCCACCACAAATAAGGCTCCATCCCTACCCCAATGAGAAAATTAAGATGGTAACAAACTGTAGTTTTAGCAACTTCCTAGAATAACCTAGCCTGCTCTAGGTTCACCCTATAATGTAGTTTTACCATCTGCCTGCTTAGTGATGTCGGTTGTTCAAGGTTATTAAAAGCCTCTGCCCACCCCAAGTCCAAAAATTCATTTTTTACACATGGTGACCATTGGATATGATGAGCATTATCTTGATTTAGACAATCCTTTATAATCTGTTGTGTGAGTTCCTGTTTCTGCCATATCGAAATACACAATAAAAGTGGGATAGCCTTCACTTGGCCTCCAAACATTATTGACCTAGCTCGCCATAGCATATATGTGTAGAACAACCCTGCGGAGCCACCAGTAGTCTTCTAGCAAATCTATTCTCTATTTTTTGCAGCTGATCAGTATTCTGTTATCCCCCCATAAACCGGAACCATATGTAGTGATGGACAGTCATTTCCTTCTATATAGGGTAAGCATTTCCCTCACAGCTACTTGGCCAAGTTTCTGTGCAAATTTTAAAATGGCCTTCACCAATCACTCTAACTGTTGAGATCTAACGTTAATCCGATGGGGCCAAGTGAGTGATGAACTAAAAGGAATACCTAAATAAGTAGTAAAGATTTTAATGTGCCGTAGAGCTGATCCCTCTTTTAAGTTTCAGTGAGTCTTAGTATTCTTTGGGCCATAGATCATAGTAAAGGTCTTTGTGAGATTAACTTCAAGTTTGTTCATAAAAGTAGCAAAAAGATTCTAAAGATCCTGAAGACTGTTCACAGTACTGGCGAACAGAACTGTGTCGCCTGCAAACAGCAACCCTGGAATTGGGCGTCTTTCGAGCACCAACAAATCCTTTTAATTTTTGACTAAGTAGTCCATTAATATAAAGAGTAAATATAAATTGTGCTAATATGCAACCTTGACAAACCCTCTTCAGGTTCCCTGGTTTGCGCAAAGCAAACCCTCACTGTAGTGTCACTGTGCATATCCTTCAATAGTACAGTCAAGGGGTACTCCACACCCATCCCCAACATTATGGACCAGAGCTTAGAGCGATGGACAGTATCAAAAGTGCTAGTCAGGTCCATAAATCCCAGGTGAATATATTTAGCAGTTAGAAGATGCAAATTTAGGGTCTGTTCTAACACCCCTAAACCTCGAAGGAAATCATTTTGCACATCATTCAGATAGCATTTCAACAAAGAAATTGGGCAAAACCATGTGGGATTGTTTCTATAACCCTTCTTAAATATGGGTACAATAGAGGGTTCCTGACATTCAGAAGGCAATGGGTGTTTGGTGACAGCCCTTAAAACATTTGTTATTAGGGGGCCCATAGATCTAGGTTTTCCTTAAAAACATTAACCTGTTTGCTGTCTGGTCCCAGGGCCATACCACTAGGGGACTCCTTGATGGCTGAAACTACCTCTGCTAACTCAGAGGCTGGAGTGAAAGGTCTTCAGTCACCTACATGGTCCTGGCTATCCTCCACAAATACTTTGCAAACACCCTGTGTGGATGAGTATAATTAGTTGAAATGAGTTACCCAATCTTCTACAGGCATCAAGGTTTCCACCTTTGGAGCTGCCATCTCAGAAAAATAAGGCTCATTGACAACCCTCTAGAAAGCTCCACCCTCTTTTAATTCACCCGCTCTAATGAGATCTTGTCATGCTTGATTTCCGATATGGCACTTTCTGTGAGCTATCACCTCCTTATAGAGCCTCTTGCACCCCCGCATCTCTTCTCGGACCTGAGATTTCTGCTTTAGTGCTTCTAATAGATTTCTTTGTGCGACTGAGCAGGCTCTATCGCCCTGTCCCTTTCTCTGACGTAGTTTCCTTGGCTTGCTTACCCACTGCCGTACTGACTTCCTCCAGTTCAGCTTAGGTACACTATAACTGCGCATGTTGAAGCTGGCATGTGATTACGGCATTCTAACATTTTAGCAACTTCCTTACTTTAATTACCGTTACCAAAGTCGTATATATTCTTTCCTTATTTATAGTGCTACCCCTTATCAGACTAAAATGGTCGTTAATATTGCTGTGATAACAAGCCTGAGATAAGAGAGAGTAGGGCTACAGAAGACCGTGGACTGTTATTTGTTTCTGTCTCTCTCTGCATCCCATTCCACTTTCCCTTCTGTATTTAATTCTGCCTGGAACTTCTCTTTTGTTCCGGCAGATCTACATTCTGTGGAGTGGGCCAAATTGTCATCAGAACCTGTCGGACATCATCCAGAAATCCTAACAAAGAAGCAATGTGGATTGACAAGTTCAAAGCAGGAAAAAAGGGAATAAATAAGTATGATCTACAAGTGTTTTTCATAAGGGCTTGCAAATAAAGATAGCTGGTAGTTTTCATGAAAAGTTCCTTCTAAATGAAAACATAATTATAACCATCATAAAAGTTAGTTAACATAATGGCCAAAATAAAGAATGCTCCAGAAAAGGATTATTTTTTGACTTTTTTCCATGGTCTCTGTAAGAAAAGATGCCTCTTTTTGGGAAATTCACACCCATTTTCTTGACTAGTGCTGCCGGTTTTTTGACTCCGTGCACTGGGGCTCTGTTAACCAGGTCCCAGGGCATGTGCTCTGACACCTAAAACATGTTGAATTTAGCTATGTTCCTAATTGGCCTATTTAGCTTACCTATAAATAAATCCCTAGTATATGGTACTAAGTGTACCAACAGCCTGTAAGTTAAATGTCACTAGTGGACTGCAGCACATATTATACCACCACTAATGTGGCAATGCAAAACATGACTACAGGCCTGACACCAGCAGCCTGACTATGCAGGTTTAAACTGCAAATGTAACCTGTCAAAATAACTCTATTTGACAGGCCTAAACCCTCCTTTTAAATATCAATAAGTCCCCCCGTGTTACTCTTGAATGCCCATAAGGCAGGGTGCATGGTATTTAAGAGCAGGGCATATAAATGATTTAAGCAAAACGTGCCTACAGTGAAAAAGCTTAAAACGCTTTTTCTACTTTTGCAGGGTTAAGTGTTCCATAGTAAAGCATTGGGAGTTAATGTTAAAATTAATTAAAGTTATCTCCGCCTAGGAACCAGATAAAAAGTTACTTCTCAGACTTTTTAAAATATTGTTTTACAAATCCAATTCATTAGTAAAGTTCGTTTTGTGACAAATATTTCAGAAAAGGTACTTTTAAAAAGTTACCTTTAGCCTGCCTAAAGCCTCTAGAAGCCCATAAGCCTGGGCATCAATCTGCCATACAGGAGATGAATAGCTCCTTGATTAGGTGTGAAGCAGCTCCTAGAGTTGTGTCCTGTTCCTAAGACAGGATGACTATGTGGGCAGTGCCCAAGACCTTAATCATTTTCAAAGGGACCTGCCCTGTCATGGGAAGTAGTAACTCATGCCTGCTCCCCTCCACAGTCTTCCTAGCCAGCTAGACACTAATCGCTGTGGGAGAGGAGCTGCGCTCAGAACTGGTTTGAAGTGACCGCAGGCAAAGGTTTGCTCATTTCCCTGGCCACACGTCTAGGGTGGGGACAGGAAGTCTGCACAGTGGATGAAATGTTCTGCTAGCTTTGATTGTAGGTAGAGAGGAGCACTGTGGGATTGTTTGCAGTAGGGCTCACAGGAACTGCAAAAAGGGGTAGCCTTACCCCTCTGACCATTTCTCTATTGGTCAGTGAGGGGCCAGGATTCCCCACCCTGGCGCACAGGCTACATCTAAGCAATAATGCGGCACCCTTGGCCAACCTCTTCAGAACACTATGGGACCTGTGGAAGACGGAACGACTGCACCTGCAGTTGAGATCTGTGAGAAGAACACTAAGAGCTGAACCTGCTCCTACTTGTACCCAGGACTGAGAAGTGGACTCCAAGGGTCGGTTGGCTGACATGCTTTTAAACTACAGGGACACAAAAGGCCATTCTCCTGAAGGAGCCCAGCTGATCAGTTTCAACTAGACCTTCACTGGACCTTACTGGTGGTTACTGTGGAGTGAGCCCTTACCTGCAAGTGCTGTTCCTGAGGTTGCGGAACCCTTAACTGGTATCAAAGTGTTCTCCTCCTGCCTAATCCTAAAACCTGGTAATTAGAAACTTATTTTAGTATTTTTGCCTTGAGAACTGACAGAAGACCAGGACCAAGCCTCCAATTTGATCCACAAAGGGTGCATCGCTGGTGGGCCTGACTTTGCGGCACCTCACACCACGTTCCTCTCCGTGCAGCAAATCCTGTTCATCAGGATTCTGTTAATCAGTTGATTAGCCTTATAGTATGTACTAATGTGGATAAGGCTTAACCCTTCCACCTCTGTATGGGCATACTTATTTTTTATTTGTTTTTATTTTTGGAGTTTTATATAGCATTGACAAGACCCTTTTCGGTGATAAAACGCTTTACAATAAGAAGAAACAAAAGAAATAAAAATGCAAACTGTGGTAATGTACAAACACAGTATAGGGCAAGAGGATCAATAATTGTGAGCATAAATGGTAAGGGAGGGGATGAGAACAAAACGTCAGACATGATACTCAGTTGGTCAAAAACAATGAGCAGGATCCTATCGTATGACAAAGCACTATACAAGAAATGCAAAAGGAGATTATGGTGCAAATGGTGGCAATGTACAAACATGTTGTAGTACATGAAGAACAATAATTACAATCACTTACAAACATAAATGGTAAGAGTGGAGATGAAAACAAAAAGGACCAGATATAATATTTGGTCGGGCAAAGAATGGGTAACAGAGCGGTGTGTAAATGTTAGTGAGGCGCAGGAGAGAGAGTAGTGTTCTAAGGTCAACGGCAAAGACAGGAAGGTGCCGCACCTTAGGTGAGGGAGGTAAGACCACAGAGTGATAGGAATTTGTTGGAAAGTAGAGTTTTTACTTCATTCTTGAAAAGGGATGTGGATGGGTTTCTTCTGATCTCTGGAGGGAGAGCGTTCCAGATTTTGGGGGCAATTCCAGAGAAGATTATGTTGCAGGTTTTCTTTTTCTTAAATTTGTGTGGCTTGAGTAGTAAGGAAATTGGACTTCTGGAAGGTCTGTTTCCAACCGATAGTGTCAGTCAGGCAGAAGGGAGTATTGGGGTGCAGCACTTTATGGGTCATACATCCAATTTTAAGGTGGAACCTAGCTTCAAAGGATAGCCATTTGAGTTACTGGAGGTCAGATGTGTTATAATCACGTTTTTTGAACCAGTGATAAGCCTTGCTTCTGCATTCAGGGTAGCTTTTGGAGGTGCAATAGACATTTTCGGTAGGCACACCAGGGTGGCTCTACCGTAATCTAATTTTGATAATACAAGAGCTTAAATCACTACTTTGAGGTCTGACAAGGGGAAGAAGGGTTTTAGTTTCCCTAGAATATATAGTTGATGGTTAGCTGCACTGGTGGAGGCACTGATGTATTTTTTCATGGAGAGGTGTTTGTCCAAGGTAATACCTAGTGATTTAGCAGAGGCAATGATTTGTGTGATACAATTCAAGGCAGTAAGACGTGGGAGCCAGTCTTTGATATTGGGAGCGAGGGAGGGTGGGGTGATCAGTAAGAATTATGTTTTGGGAGCATTGAGTTTGAGGTTGTTACGAGTCAGCCAATGTTGCATTTTTTTCAGGGTGGTGTTGAGGATATTGATGTCATCAGGGGAGAAGATTTTCATATAAAGTTGTGTGTCATTGCGTACATGTGGTAGGAAACGTGGGCCAGTTTAAGAATTCTCGTTTGGGGCTCCATGCATAGGTTAAATAGAGTCATGAAAGTGTTGAGTTTTGGGGAACATCCAGAGACACCAGTGGCAAATCAGAAAGTGTGTGGTTAATTAGGATGTGTTGAGATCTGTTGTGAAGGAAAGAGGAGAACCGTTTTAGAATGGTACCTGATAGACCCAATCTATGTTCTAGAAGGGTGCCATTGTTAACAGTGTCAAATGAAGCTGACCGGTCAAGTAGGACAAGTAGGCAAGATCTGTTCTGGCCCAGTGATCGAAAGGCATCATCGACAAAGAGGACCTGGGCTGTTTTGGTGCTATGACACAGATGGAAACCAGATAGGCATTGGTTGCAGAGTTGGAATTGCTTGATATGATTGCTAAGCTGTAAGTAAATGCATTTAATTAGGAGTTTGGAAAAGGTAGGGATGTTGGTGATAGGGCAGTAATTGTTGAGGCAGGACTGGTCGGAGTTGGGTATTTTATAGAATAGAACTACCCTGGACACTTTTGGAACAATCTGGTAGGGAACCTTGGGTGAGTGTGTCATCGATGATCGTGGTCCATAATGGGAGAAAGAGGTGGATGGATTAGTTGAGGAATATGGAGGGAAGGGGGTCACTGAAGTAGTTAGAGTATTTCAAAGAGGTCAATCGCTTTAGGATGTCATTTCTATTAAAGGTATTAAAACTAGACCAGGTGACATTATTTTTGGGTGAGCGTGGAGTGTGACTTCCTGATTGTGGGGGCAGAACGAGGGGCAGGTTTGAGTGGTAGGTGCTGCTTAGCATTCTGGATATTGTTGGTGATAGGCCTAGTCTTCTCAGCAAAGAAGGAGGTGCAGTTACAGCAGTTAGGTAGTGTTTTGCTGTCAGAGGAAGGGGGGGGGTTGCTTTTGCTTTTCGACTGGTGTTTGGTCGATTTGTTGCAGTGTCTAGTTGATTTTGGAAGAAGGATGCTTTGGAGTTCCCGATGTACCTATTGTAGGTCCTCCGTCTTTGACATAACAATTTGAGGTTGCAGGGAGGGGTTATGTTGCCATGCTCTTTCTGTGAGTCTGAGTGTTGTGTAGTTTCTACCTCATGGTAGGAACTTTGCATTTGTGGACAACATAAAAGTTGGGAGGGTGCCAGACTGATTCTATGCACCCCCTAAGGATATGTTGTCCTATAGACCAGAAAGCTCATAGTGCCACCAAAAGCCCCCCTAAACCCAGTTGGGCAGCAAAGGGTTCTGGCAACCACTAAACATGACAACCCTGCTGCCCCAGGAAGTGTGGTAACAGATCTAGAACCCTTTTGCTCAGTCACTCGCACTCTATACTCTCAGAGAAATATAGATGGAATACATAGAAGGATGTTTTCAATATTTATTGAACCAGTGTGATCCTTGTATAAAATATGTGTGCTGCAATGATCAACAGAGAAAAGCAAATGAAAGGTATTACAAGCATCAGAACGGTGAACAGAATTAAAAGCTCCACAACAATGGTGAAGCAATGTATATATGCAGGCATAAAATGCAATTTAGAGATTTGGTCGTACTTCTACTATGCAGTCCCTAACCTACGTATCTAGGGTGTGTGTGTGTATTTGTATAGCCAGGAATCCCCATACTCGATGATCCAACCCTGGTTACCTGATGGGAAAGAATGTAAGTCCTCGTCGTGGTCACAAGCTGGACACCTTTGCAAGGGCCGAAGCATCAGTGTGTAGAGACCTTGTCAATATCAGCAAAACGCTCCTCTGCTTAAACCTGGAAATGCTTGTTTATTTATAATAAAAAGCATACTTGCGAGCCCTGTGTAAGCCAGCACTGTTTTGGTCTAAGCATATCCTTGTCGCCCCGTGGATAAAAAATAGAGTGACATTTGCACAATGTGTGTTGAGGCCTTGTACTTTGTGTTCATGGAATCGTGATAATGATAAGCGAAGCAAAATCTGTAAGCGGAGCAGTATTAGAGAAACAAATCCAACATTGTCACCCACGCAAATGTTATGTGAAAGGGAACGCAACTTATGAAAACGTGTCAATGATAAAAGATGGCGCCGGTTCTATGTGGGCCAACCTCAGACACATAACATGAGGAGTCAGCCTTCCTCGTTAAGATTTCAATTGAACTAGGGATTGGTTCGTTTAGTTGTTTGGGTACCAGGGTGTCCATGATCTTTGACATAGAATTGATGTAATGCTCAGTGAGGTCATGAGTGTTCTCCATGGAGGGGGGCGGGAGCAAGATGTCATAAGCATTCTCCATGGAGGGGGGGGGAGCAAGATATCTTTAATACGAGCTGACATGGTGAGTGGGTTAATCTTTGTGTGTCTCTGACCGGGTGTTTGGCTCTCATGGGTTGGCATTAGAGATAGCTGTCCTTTCTGAGATGAGTAAGGAATTGCAGAAATGATCCATCCAGTCGCAGGGTAGGGTGGATTTACTTTGTATAGTAATCTCCTTTGCAAAGATTTAGTCAAGAGTCGTCCCCTTGTTATGGGTAGGGCTGTTGCAGGCTTGGATATGGTTATGGTGTTGGAGGAAGGATTTATAACTGTTCACAAGAGGATCACTGGAGTTGTTCTAATGAATGTTGAAGTCACCAAGAAAGATCTGGTTATTATGTTTTTCTAGGTTAGAGGAGATAATCCACATGATCTGTAAGATGAACATGTGTGTATCTCCAGCCGGCTGCTAGAACGTGTAAAGAGAGCATCTTGAGTTGGCGTTGGTAGCGATGTTGATCCTAAGGTATTCTCATGAGGGCAGTGAGGGAGCAAGTGATTGGTTCAAAGATAGCGTGGATCTATATATACAGGTTAAGCCACCACCAGGACGTTCTAGACAGTCTAGCATGATGATGTCATGACTGGAAAGGGTTAGTAAGTCAAGGATTGGGGTTGAGAATTAGTTGAACCACGTTTCAATGAGCATAAGGATGCACTGGTCTTGGGTAAGAATGAGATCTGCTATTTCTGCCGCATGTTTCACAGCTGACCTGCAATTGAGTAACACACAGTTTAGAGATGTTTTGAGTGTACCGGTTGGTGTGTGTGATGTGGGGACTTGCTTGAGGTTAATTTTATTAATAAACCTAGTGCTGGGGTGGGATGTCCTGAGTGGGTTAGTGATAATAGACTCAATTTTTGTAGAGGATGTAGTGTGGTCAGCAGAAACCTGGTTATAGGAGTCAATGTGGGAGAGTATATCGTTATTCGATAGCTGGTGGGCTAGTCTTTAAGGTCGGGAGGAGTGGCTATGGTTCTGTGAGGATTTCCAGTAAGGCTATATGGTCCTTTAGTGAGCAGGGGCAGAGACAGATTGGTAATTGGGAGTTGGAGTGTAATTATTCAGGAGGTGAGACTTATGTGAAGACGAATGGTGTTCCAGGTTGGAGGTGATGTTAACTATTTTGAAGGTGTCAGCCCTAATTAGTTGCAGTTTCAAATTGATAGTGTCAAGAGTAGAGTCAGTGAGGTGACTCCTAAGGGATTCTTGGTGAAGGGGAGAACTGTAGAACGGCTACAGAAGGATACAAGATCGGAGCCTTATTGATGGATGGTTGCGGAGGCGATGGGAGTAATGATCTTGTAGGGGGGTGTAAATGGCAGGATCTGTGGAAGAGTGGGTATTGGGGATGTCGGAGAGGTGATGGCTGAGGGATTGTGGGAGCTGGACTGCAGTGGAGCCCTGAAAAGGGTGGGTGATAACCATGGGAGAGGGGTGAGCATTCAGATCCGAGGTTTATCCCCCCCCCCCCCCAAAATCAAGCGCTTTATCAGTGAATCAATGGAGGTCAAGAAGGAGCTGGGGACCTTGATTGCCAGCATTCCTAATACATAATTGAACCGTGGGGCCGTTTCCATCTTTGTGGTCTGTACTCGACCCATCAGAGATAAATGGAGATGGGTCCACTTTGCAAAGATGCCAACAGAGGAGATTGGTTGTGCTGTCCCAGGTGGTGCAGCCCCTGAGATAGGTAAATGCTTAAATACTTCTGGATGTATCTCGTCCCCTGTCCTGGTTCAGAATGTTGATCACCTGGTCCAGTCCCTCCCTGTTCGAATGCTGATGTGAAGTGGGGCGTTACTTGCCATGAGGAAGAGTGAGTTTCAGGCCATTTGCCCACGCAGAGCTGTCACTCTCCTCCGCTGAAGGTGAGGGTGCATCAGGGGTAGAAGATAAGTCTATTGTGTCCTCCAAAGTGTCATGGTAGGCCACCAGCCGTTCCAGGTTGTTGAATTCCATAGTACGGCCTCGTACGGTGGGAATCATCAAGGCCAGGAGGCTATATTTGAGCCTGTATCCTGCAGATGGGGACTCGGGGCCAGCAGCTATTTGTGTCTAACTGCCATCTCATTCCAGAAATCTGCTGTGATGTGAATCATGGCTTCATCACATTGAAAAGGTCCTCCATTTTTCCTGGACATCTGTAGGATGGTTCTGATGTGTTGGTGGTGCAGGAGACAAGCTGTAATCGCTCTGAGAGCATTGGAGGAGTATGTTGAGTGGGTTTGCAGTCTGTGCACCTGCTGGAACTCATAATCCACTTTCTCACAGTATCGTTTGTATGATTGAATCCAATTGTCAGAAAGTGAGCAAAAGTAGTTAACACTGTTGTACTAATTTGACGTGATTAATGTCATTTTTACAGTTTTGAGAATATTCCAAATGGACACAGTAGAACTGTGAGCATAACATGTTTGCTATAATTCCGTCAATAGGCGACATGCTAGTGTTTCCAAATGTAGTATTTACAATTGTTTAGATTTTATGAATCAATACTTCCTAAATTCCCATTCATACACATAATGCTAAAATGAAAAGGTGAAATTATAATTAATAAATGTATTTACTAACAAGATAAGATATTGTTTCTTAAAGGACTTATGTAATTACTCCCAAAAACATACATTAGTTTGGGTGTTGTATTAATTGTGATTACCTGGTGGCAAATGTAATGAATACTTTTTGTATTCTTGTGTAATGGTGAGATGCCTTAGAGTTCTTTGACGATGATTTGATTATCTAGATCCTAAATGTACCTCTAAGTTCAACTTTTTTGTGAAGTAATACTGCACATACAGAATATACAACTATAGTTATTGTTTTGAACATAAGTTGCACTTTTGCTTTTTGGGACCAGCCAATAAAGTATTAGTTTATGTTTTTTTAAGATTGCACTCATTAAATATTATACACAGTTTCTGCCAATCTCACAATGCTTTCATGATATAAATGCACAATAGTTAAAAGAGGAAACAAACTATATGTTTACAAACTAAATGTTTATATATAAATGCACATTGTGTTGCCAATATATAATTGCAGCAGAGATTATATGCTTTGAGGTGAACATTTAGGATAAAAATGAAAGCATGATAATACTTTTGGATGTGAGAATACCACTTTTTATATAAAACCTGAAAAGCATTAATTTATTTTGTTTTGTAGGCTATTGATGTAAAATCTAGACATAAGGTTCTATTATTCATTTTAGATATACAGGCACATTACTATCACCTGAATTTCAAAGAAGTAATAGGAAAGACATTTCTACTAAAAAGAGCAAAATCAAGAATGCACTCTGGGAGCAGTCATTCAAACGGTTAATAAAAGGTTTTCTAAAATCATATGAGGGCAGGTCAAAACATATCAACCTTACAGACTTAATTTTAGAATGTATTTTTACTATAAATGTAACCGCAATGAAAAGGTATATGTTAGAAAGAATACTTTGAAAGTCAATTGGCTTTCTGATATAATAAAATGTATAATCCAATGTGATGTGATGAACTATGGGAAAATAAACAGATATAAATACAAAATCACTTTATTAAAATGTGCTAAATGTATATCTGCAATTATATCATGCTGTACAAGTAGTCATTCAGAATATGCTTGGATGTACTGCAAATGTAATTTATCTGCCAGAATAAGAAAGGTGTTTTAGTTCTAGATGTTTTCAATAATATATATGTTCTAAATTGCTTATCATGTTTTTCCGCTCCATAAAGGAACAGTAGAAGTCGTAAAGCATGTGTTAGTTTGTTGAATCCTTGTATACCATCGTTCAAATATTGAAATAATATAATTTTATATAAAAGATTAAATAAGGAACATTTGGCTTAAATCCTATGAATTGAAAGTGGGGACAGGCATATAATGATGCATCATATAGTGTCTCTTTAAATAACATTTTGGGGAGTCTTTACACTCTAGTCTCTTAAATTGCTCAGTGCTCCATTGTTCTTAATCCACAAGTTTTGTAACCACATTAAATTGTGTCTCAGTTCCTATTGATGCCTATACTTGTTTGAAGGGATGATTAATAAGCCCCAGTGGTGATTGAAAACTTTCTTAGCCCCCTCCTCAATATGCCATTTTATAGCACTTTTTGTTAATTTTCAATTTTTATCAAAAAATAACATCACATAATGGAGTTTGCCATCCCTACATAACATTAAAATAATGTTCACATATGTAAATTGAGATTCAGTATTCGTCTTACATTTGATCTGCAGATTCAGATATCAGGACCAAAATATGATATCCGAGGGTACCATATTTTTAAATGTCTACGTGGACTTCAAGTACACTGGTTTTTCTAGTGGGGCACATCTAGCCATACCCTGCTTCCATTCTTGCACTGTGGGTGGTGCCGGTGATGGCCAGTGCTTGGTTATATTTCTTTTTGCAGTTAAACAGACATGGCCAATCAGTGTTTTCATATACCTTAGTTATGCCTGCTTCTTCATTCTTCCTAGTACTGTTAAATTTGGTGTCAGTGCCCCTAAACGTTGTGTAACCTCTGCTAAAATGTATGCAATAGATGCCCATTATTTGTGTGTTACTATACCATTCCCGATCATAAGAAAAAAAAATCTCTTTCCTGTTTTATCTGGCGATTATTGATTAGAGTACAATGTATATGTGAGATTTGTTTTCCTAGGTTCGATGGAACCCAGTGTAATCTTAGCTTCTGATAGATTGTATTTCATGGATCAGTGCCCTTGCCTCAGTAAGGCATGACTGAGCATGTAGAAGTTTGAGATATTAGTAGACTTGTGGTCTATGCAGCTAATTCTTCTGGTAATTCTGTGAAGGACTTCATATAACCTAAATGCCAGACATCCTCCACCCTGGAGATTCCTATAATTTCCCATTTTGTTAATCCTTCAAGTGTTTTTTACATGTTTTATCCATTGTCCTTGGTATACCGATGTTTCACATGTTATATTTTCCTTCCATCTAATCCATGTTAGCGCTTTTTTACAGCAATCAAACACTACCCCGGTGACTAGCTGCAAACGCTCACATATCTTACCCTGTTGACTAGCAGTAAACTCTTCTATACCTTTGCAACTGTGTGCAATATGACTGTTTCTGGAAGCTCTGTAATTTCTAGTCTAGTGGCTGGATCATTTCTCATATATGTTGCATCTCTCATGATACATTAAGGGTACGTGTTGTTGAGAAGCATCAGGCAAATATAACACAATACGATTATAAAAACAGAGGTGCTAATATGCCCTCTTTTTATCAATAGCCGTGGGCTGGATTTTATGGCACAATGGCCTAGATTTTCAACTAAATCACAAAATGCAGCGCAGCAGCCAAAAATGCTGCGTTGCATAGCGTGACAGCGAGGGAGTAGGAGATTGCTATATCTACAGAGATATGGCTCTGTCCTCCCCTTTCCCTTCCTTGCGCCAGATTTTAGCTGCCATGCGCGAGGCACACACACCTTAGCGCCATAGTGCTAGAGTATGTGCCTGAGTCTACCGTATGTGGGAATGACCATGGAACGCCCCCTTGGTGCTAAGTAACACAAAGCAAAGCTTTGCACTGCTTTGCGTTACATTTAGGGTACTTTCCAGCGCAAAACAGGTTTTGTACTGGAAAGTAAATTAGGAAAAAAACATTTTGTGATGGTTAATGTCACTTTAGTGACACTAACCCAGTGAAAGGTTCTAAGTATTACTGGATAGCAAGTGAGAATAAATTCCCTATTTATTTTCCTAGTTCAAAAAATGTCTCCTGTTATATCAAAGACCATAAGTAAATGTATATATCTACAGTATACAGTAGTTTGGCCTTTTATCCCATGTATTGAGTCCTTCAATAATTGTACTAATTGTTTTCTCGCCAATAATTCATTTCTGAAACTGACGCTTTCAATTCATCACTAAAAAGAACGTAAACAGGCCCCAGTGCTTAATTTGAGCAGGTGGTTTCCAGTGCTCAGCACCAGCCCCTAATTGGCAGCACCAGCACTTGCAATGACAATCAGCCACTTGGTGGACTGTTGGTCTGTTTTAGAGTGAGCACAACAACAGTTGTTTACTAATTCAATATACGTTAAAATGACTATTACCTGCCGGCCATGATAATCTTACAGTTTTGGGGGCCTGCAATAGTCTGGATTGTCACACTTGTAGGAGTGTGATAATTAGTACCTTGTTTGGTTCTGTCATTGGTAGCGCTGGTAGAGGTAATGGATGGGGTAGGCTGCAGTGGTCTCCTGATGAGGGCCCTGGCACTTAATTGTTTTACAAATTAAGCACTGACAGGCCCTTCAAAATACCAAGAAAACGATTATTATTCTATGACAGTGCTGCAATGGGAAGTATTGCTGCATCTCTAAAGTAGAAAAAAATGCTTGCAAGGCATTGAGGAACAGCTGTCTGTGAGTGGAAAATCTGAATTGTGAGCACTGGAGTGGTTGAGATGTATACACGAAAGATCACCCAAGCATGAGGAGCTGACAGCTAGAAGGAGCTGCGGGCTACTCCGGCTTTACACCTCGGGATTGATGAGATCAATTTGGAAGCCTCTGTGGTTTCATCTACTAAGGTTGCAGATGTCACAGGCTTTCCCTTAAGCTTGGGGTTTCAGACTCCATCCATCTGCAGCTGTCCCTGTCAAGATTTTGTATAAACTGCAGAAAATTATTCTTGTCATGCACTGTTCTACAAGAACCCTAAAGACTGCCAGGTGTCTATTTATGCGATGTAGGTTTGCCATTGTAGCATTAATACTACAGCCAAATTTAAACAAATACCTGCAAAGACAATATCTCACCTTTATAATGCAAGTGCCGAGCTGCCGGCCTTGCCGATGTTTGTCTATAAGGTACTGTGTAACAGAAGTAAAAGAAAAAAACACACTGGAGGAAAAGCAAACATATCTTATAGTATTTCAAAACGATATGAATTCAATGTTTTCAATCTTTATAAATGGCATGGGTTATTTTTCAAACACTTTTCAGTCAAGAAACTAAACAGAATTTTAAAAAGAATAGGTTAGTGTCAGATTATAAAGGAAAATGCTTGCCTAGGTCTACTTTACTTTTCATAGGATTCAATTACTTGGTCCTTCTGTCCTAGCCCAGGGGAGAGATGTACGGGCCTCCAGGAGAAGTGTCATGCTGAGTTTAACTTCTACCTCAGATGCCAGCTAAGTGCATGCAGAAGACAGCCCTTCTCCTAGCACCTTTAAAGCATCTGTGTGCCAAAGCTTGTGCTTTTAAAGAATACGCAGAATGCAGGAGAAACAAAAAAAAAACCTTTATGTCTACTCTTCAGCCATCACTCATCAAAAATAACTGTTTTTTTTTTGCTTTACAAACAAGCTGGGAGGAGCGAGGAGCACCACAGCACAAGGATAGAAGCAACACATGGGAGAGCTAGAAAACACATGCATGCTAATGAAGCACTGAATGAAAAATAAAAAAGTAGTTTCCTAAATGTGAGCAGTGGAAGGACACAAGCCAGGCTATCGAAAATATCGTAAAGAAACTATGCTCCAGAAGATAAATAAATACAAGAAGAGGAAGGCAATCAATAGGAAGCAAGCTAATGAGAGGGACAGTAAATCCAACCAGCGGTAAGCAATGAGTGATATCTAAGCCCACTGTAAGTTCACAATAGCTCTTCTGCAACTAGGCACTTTGCGCTGTTTGAAAGGCTTGACATAAAATTGACCATAGTTCAATGTTTGCAATACTCTGTTATAATATGTAATGTAAACTAATTCCAAAACGAATCAGTCGGTCAACAACAGGATAAGAGCAGGAGCGTGTGTACTAACAGTACCTAGCATACTAATATATATCAATTTTCTTATAATACCACAATAATTAGATAAAGCAACTAATAATTTGATAACACAACCAGATTACGTCTGAATACACTCACAACAAGCTTTGGCTAAAGCACAAGGTCTGGCTTGCATTTTATGTTAACGACTAAAGCATTAAAAATGCCAGAGCAGTGTAAAAACAAAAAAGATTGCTTTCTGCTAAGGATGAATAATGTAATGTGTGAAGTACTTGTGAGAAGGAATGTAGTCCCTCCTACATTTCAATGGAAGCATTTCACAGGAAAACGTAAAAAAGGAGGGAGATACCCCTATGATTTACACAGGGACGGGGTACATAGGAAGACTATAAAGACTCAAACCCTGTGGCATACCTGTAACTTGATAGAAGTATTCTTGAGAAACTGTACGCTGTACTGTGATATTAGATATTGTGGCAAGATATATGTGTTTCAGAAACAAATACTGTTAGGTCAATTGACATTACCTTGAAAACCAAGGAGAGGGGACTCTTGAAGCCAAAGGCTGGAGTACCCAGAAATACAAGTATAAAAATATATATGCCTGTTGGCTATTGGTCAACCATCACTATCCTCTCAATCTTCGAACACACTCATGTTGCACACTTTACTCTCACCCTCACTGTTGGGTAGGTAGGAAGCACTTCTAATGAAACGAAATAGATAAAAAAATCTGTATTTTAATAATCAATATAAATTCATCACTGCTTTGTTATATAAAACATAATAAATCATACACATAAAGATCATATACAGTTAAAATGATAAAGGCACCACACACTTTATCACAGTTGTTTCAAAACATATTCCATGCCGTGAAAAGGAGAACAATAATTGACAAGCAATGTGTCATACATCTGTCAATTTGGATTTTTGGAGGCAGTGTCAGACATAAAATACTGATCCCTGTCTTTCCCTAACTGTACCAAATTTAACACTTAAAAAACAACAGGCGTCGACGCGTTTCGGTGGTGAAAACTTCACTTAGAACCACCTTCCTCAGGACTCAAGCTATTTTCTCCTTGTAAATATAAGTGTTCAGTTATGATGTAGAGTTCACCTATTAAAGAAACATATTTGTACATTTTAAAATCTAAACCGATAATTTAAAAAAAATTTTTTTGTTACAACGGTGCATTTACATATGTTACCAATACAGATATATAATTTTTCTACAAGTATTCATTTTTACACTGTGTCTATTAAATAGACTTGTATTTTCAAATATGTAGACTATTTCAAGATCAAAAAGTGCTTAATACCGGTCAACAAACCCAACTATTCATTATTCCAATCTATATGGCTCGTTGCACACACCTTTTCATACTCATTCAACCATTGTTATTACACCCAACTTTTATCATCCACTTCTCCAATCTATATGGCTCGTTGCACACACCTTTTCATACTCATTCAACCATTGTCATTACACCCAACTTTTATCATCCACTTCTACATGGAACTCACCGGTACAATTGTGCTGCGGCAAAAAAGTCTCCAAAAGTGGAGTACTTGTAGATGTCTGGACGGACGTTTGGAAACTTGCAGAGATTGCTAGAATAATAGAAAACTCATATATAGATCTCTATTTCCGAACATAATTTGAGAATCAAAGGGCCCTCCTTACTTGTCCCTATTTGGTGTCACTGATTTTACTCTTATTACATCATCTAGCCATATTTTTACGGTTCCTTATTAGTGGTTGTGCATTTACATAAATTGCTACAATGAGGAGGTACATCCATTATAATCATTGGTGGGCTATTAAAAAAGACCTCTATAATTTGCACCTCAAGGCAAAGCATTCCCAAGGTGGAAATATAATGTATTGATTGTATCTAATCCATATGCTCACTATATAGGTATACTTCAATTATTTTCATATTCAGGAACAACGACCCACCTCAATTTTTTCAAGGCACGAAAAAGACGGGGTAGGTTTCAATTCGAATTCAATTAGTTTGCCAGGAATGGTCTCGGTCACTGTAAGATTAAATTAAAGCAATGGTTGTTAATTAATCTCCCTTTTATTTAATATACATCGGTTTTTTATAATGGTTTGCTCAATTCGCGCTCACCTTTCTTTTCTGGAGCTTTATTTATTCCAGATGGATATCGATCCCTCTTTTGTGTTTACTTGTTATTCAGGCAGGGGTGAGCATGTAGTTTGTCATCTCCCTTGATGTTCTGAAAAGCGAGTGAAAACCACTGTGTGAGTCCAAATGTATCTACACCGCTTGTTTGTTACGCTGTCTATTCATCCACTTATTGTTTATTCATTAGTATTTTCTATTAGACCCCCTCTATGTCAATACTGTAGGGTCACCTGAAATGGAGGTAGGCGTATTCGTTACCCCTTGTTGTTTACATTTCCTATTCTAAAAGGATAAACCCATTCGTCCACCTTACTAGATCGACATCATGCTCATTGCAACTACTCGGTGTGTTTACCGTCAACCCTCATTAATAGGGTCAATCTTTTAGTGAATTACCATGAGCCCTCCGTTGTTGGAATTCTTTTTAACAGACTTCTTGCACTTCGCTGCAAAGCGGCGCATGTGGGAACTCGATAAGGATTTAAATGGTTCCGACACAATGTAAGAGATATTTCTACCCCCGTACTATAATGTCACTGCTTGAGCGGACTTATTCCAGCCCATATCGTTAACTAATCCACCCATCGCTTACCGTGTATCGGGGTCGTGTATGTATCCCTCCGTCTTTCGTCTATTCTTCCGCTTTCTGTTCGTGCTTACTACAATTGTTTGTTATATCCGTTAGATCACGTGTGACGTCTAACCTTGCGTGTCTTAATGGAAACTGACGTTTTTTTTCCCCTGTCTGATCCGTAGTCGCCATCTTGGAATGGGGTGAAAACTATCACTCGGCTAGTTTCATGCTTCTAAGGGCTCAAATTACCCGTTTAAATCCAAGAATTATTCAGATTTACCAAAAATAGACCTGTTTTATTCGATTGATGTCGGATTATTGTGATCTAAATAAATACACCCATTTTGTTATAATCTTATTCACTTCGTGGTTGAGGGGTCATCCCTGTTTTTAATACATCCCCTTCTTGATACGTAAAGACCCGATATCGGTTGTGTATAAAACCTGGTTTTGATGTGACTGACAAATGACAACCACTCGGATTCTTTTCGAAAATTGTTCAGTTGATCAGTATTTTATGTCTGACACTGCCTCCAAAAATCCAAATTGACAGATGTATGACACATTGCTTGTCAATTATTGTTCTCCTTTTCACGGCATGGAATATGTTTTGAAACAACTGTGATAAAGTGTGTGGTGCCTTTATCATTTTAACTGTATATGATCTTTATGTGTATGATTTATTATGTTTTATATAACACAGCAGTGATGAATTTATATTGATTATTAAAATACAGATTTTTTTTATCTATTTCGTTTCATTAGAAGTGCTTCCTACCTACCCAACAGTGAGGGTGAGAGTAAAGTGTGCAACATGAGTGTGTTCGAAGATTGAGAGGATAGTGATGGTTGACCAATAGCCAACAGGCATATATATTTTTACAATTGACATTACAACAAGAAAGAATACAATATTAGTTCAGGCGTTTAGAGAGGGATTTGCCCTTCTTGACACTACGCCACAGGGTTTGAGTCTTTTTAGCATTTCATAAGAGGCAGAATGATGCACCAACCAGCCAATGATATCAATCAGCCAGTGCCATGAGGTTACAGTGAAATATTTCTCTTTGAGAAACTTAAAGGCTACTCATTGTACATTTTAAAGAATTGAGGCCTAAATACGGGTTTGGTGGTCCATAGGACTGCCAAACCCACGGTGGAGGGGGGTGGTGGCCGCACCAGTGGTCTAACCACCATATTACGCCTACAGCATTTGGACTGCCATAGGACCACCTTTACCCCCAGGGATCCGTGATCCCTTGGTGATGGAGTGGCGGTCTGGGGCAGCAATATGCTGCTGTGGGACTGCCATGCATATTACAATTTTCTGACCTCCTGACTTTTCATGGTGGTGATCCCGCTATGAAAAGTGTTGCGGTCAGGAAAGTAAGGGGGCGCTACAGGGTCCCCTGGTGCTTCTGTGCATGGGTGTGCAAGCAGGGGGGCACAAGGTGTGCCCCCCCTGTGTGCATGCACCTCAGTTCCTGCATGGCATGGACAGCACACCATTCAGGAACTTGCTTTGGCGCTGCAGTTCAATGGCTCAAATCTGAGCCTTAGAACTACACCACCGCAGGACCGCCGTGCTGCCTGCTCGCCAGACCACGAAAAGACTCGTAATCTGTAGGGTGGCGGTTGACTTTGGCGGTGTGGGGGATGGGCGCGGGTGTGGCGGCCCACTCCCATTCCACCAAAGTCATAATCAGCCCTTATATAAAATTAGTTATTTCAGACTACGACATCAAGTCAGACCTAAACTCACTTACCTGCCATATCAACAGCAAAAGGTCTATCCGCTCTCCAGCCTGTATACCAGCCAACAACTTTTCCATTTTCCACCACCGGGCGTTCGTAGCGACGTCCACCCACCAGCCCTACTGGCCAAATGGATACCTTTCGAGTTGTGCGCATCTGCAGAGGGAGAGAAGAAACATAACATAATTGTGGGTTATGTGAGACGATGGCTGCAAGAAGATAAAACGAACGATAATCGGAATCAAACCCCAAAAGCTAAACAGCATTTTCTAGATTACCGTTTTTACATGCTGCTCTCTGTGAGGTTAATTGTGCATAACTAGTTTGAGGGGCAGCATAAAAAGACATAAAACTGCAGTCGGAAATGAGGGAGGGGGAGAGATTGGTGCATGATCATGGAAAATGGCCAGTGCATATAAAAGGCTCACTTTTGCCTCTCTCTCTTTCCCTCTCTTGTTTGCTCAAATTGTTTAAAGGTGCTCATTTACTTAACAATGGTTAGAAATGTTAAGCAATTCAGTGTCTTCTCCCGCAGGATGGGAGGAGCTCAGTGATGTAACACACAATGATGGGGCTCTCTCTGCCGATTCTAAGGAGGGGCTGAGTCTCCCATATCTCACAAATATTCATGGGCCTTGGGCTGAATGGTGCCCCATTAAGGGTTGGGGGCCCTCTGGAGGGTTGGCGTTGCACTGCGCCGCAGCAGGCTGTGATACGCCCTTGGAGAAGCTGCCAACTGTAACTTTAATGTAACTGTCTTTAGACTCTGACTCATTTTTATTACAATATCTTCATATATTTATTTAGACTTAGAATTAGTGTTACGAAATTGTATTGCCTTCATTTTTATTTTTTTTGAAAACCTTTATTAATCGCAGTTGCATCATTTTACAATGTATATTCACCATCCAAGGTGTCGGATCAGTTAGACAATAAACACACGTTTCCAGATTGTAAGACACAGCCATTCAGCCGGCAGCCCGGAGGTCCGGCGGCGTTGTGCATGTGAACATTTGTATAGGAATTAGGTGCGTACATTGTGAAAAGGTAGGCCTATGGTGCTTTTCTGTGTTTTGTTGTGGTGTTTCTGAAGCGCATTACCAGCAATAGAGGATGGCGCTGTGTTCCAGCCCACATTGCGACTATTTCGGTTGCCACCCAGGCCCTTAGCGGGAGTCGTACAGGACACCGTGGTTACCCCCCAGTGTCAAGGCCTCCGGGCAGCTTAGCACTTGCGTCGTGTTCATAGTGTAGGCTGGAGCGCGACAAGGAGGTTTCGGTATAGCTCACAGTGACATATATGGCAGCGCGTATATCCGACGAGCCCAGTGTGCAGCCTCGCAGTTCAAGTCTATGTGTGTGTTACATGGCGCGCATCCGTCCCTCCAGCATTGTGTCCCTCAAGCCGCTAAGTGTCCGGGCACGCCCGGTACACAACTCAGCGCGCTCCGGGTAAGATCGCTCCGTGCGCTCCGGGCGTATCCGTCCCGTGCGCGGAGTGCGCGCCATCACTGCCTCATCAGCAGTATTCAGGGCACGCTAGGTAGGGTAGCGCTTCGGGGGTGCCGGACAACGCATCCATCATTTGTTATCCGTGGGTAAGTAGGGATCCGATCAGGGAGCTTAACCAATGACCAAACTGTTCCCTGTGTATGTGCTGTGATAGGGGGGATCAAGATTAGGGTCGTAAACTCAGGCGGGTCAAGGGTAAGGGGGGAGGAGGGAAGAGGAGATCATTCTGCGTTAGAGCGGGAGGGGGCATCAACTGTCGATTGGGGCACAGCGGGACCACGCGATGTGCGCGGGAAGCAGCAGGCCGGAGGGGGGCGGGGAGAGAGAAGGGGGCTGTCAGAAAGGCCGGGAGCCCGTAGCGCCCTTGCCCGCACCCTTTTTCTCTATGTATAGGGCGCTCCTCTGTGCCTGGGATGGAGCGGCTGGGTAGGGCGGAGCGATCATGTCTTCCCGTCCGGGCCCGCAACCGGGTATTATGCGCGTTGCTTCAGGCTGCGGCAGCAGCAATCCCTGCGCGCGCGCCATGGTTGTACAGCGAGTGATTCCCGGCAGCAGTCTCCTGTAGGGCAAAAGTTAGAGGCGCTAGGGGGCAAGCAGAGGGGGGCGGGAGCTAACTCCGTCACGGTCTTAGGGATATTGCTACCCAGCCAACAAGGGAGCGGCGCTCTCCAGAGACTCAGGTTATCCCTCGGTCCTGACAGGCCACCTGAAATGCCGTGAGGAGGTCGTCCCAAAGCTGGGCGATGGGGAACTTCCGGAGTCCCGCAGTTTCCTCACGAAGAAGCACCGCACTCTCCGCCTGTGCCCAATTAACGAAGGAGGCTTTCCAATGTCTGATGTGCGGGGGGATTGCTGCCTTCCAATGCTTGGTGAGCAAGCGTTTGGCCGTTATGAGACCTATGTCCCAAAAGCGTGCCTGCACTTTGTTATCTTTTGTGCGCCTATACAACCCTAGTATGCATGCGTCCCATGTGCGCGGTAGTCGTCCATCAGCACTGCACGCAAACAGTGACAATACGTTGTCCCAGTATGTCTGTATACCAGGACAGTGCCATAGCATGTGTAAGAGGTCCGCTCCCGGTTGCGAGCACCGCTGGCAAGCTGCATCTGTCCGCGAGAAGTATCTGTTAATCTTGTCAGGTGTAAGGTATGCGCGCTGCAGTATGTAGTATTGTATAATTTTAAAGCGGGGGTTGCGTGGAATGTTGGTCGGGCTGGCAAGTATCAGCGCCCATTCTTTGTCTGTCCAGTCTCTTCCCCTGTCTGTCGCCCAGCGCTCCCTCAGTGTTAATGTGGATGGTTGCGAGTGCGCCTGCAGTGCCTGTGCTAGCCAGTGTATGATGTGCGTGCCATTGCCCATAACGTGCAGATATTGGATGAAGGTATGCGTCGGGGGTTCCACCGCCATGTCGCCCCAGGAAGTCGTGAGCGTACGCATGAGGGAGGCATGTAGGAGGAACTGTCCCGCCAGGAGAGCCGTGTCTTCAGCCAGGTTGGCGAACGCAAGTAAGTCGCCATCTACATATAGATCGCTCAGCGTGTCCACTCTAGCTTGTTCCCATCCAGCCAAGTGGGCCTCCGTGAGCGGTCCCGTCGGGCCAGGCATGCCCAAGAGTGGCAAACTCGGGGCGTATGGCGTAGTCGCGCGCGTGAGGCGGAGGCACCGCAGGAAACATCTGCGCGCTACCGCCAGGTAGACCTGGGAGGGGCAGGGCGCGCGGGTTATTGGGTGGAACAGTGTATTTATTTGTGTTCGTGTCCAGGCAGCCACGTGCGAGGTAGTGTCCTCAAGCTGCTTGCCGCACAGCCATCCCGCCACCCATTGCATCTGTGCCGCGAGGTAGTACAGTTCCATATTAGGAACTGTCAAGCCCCCGGAATCCGTGGGCATGTATAATTTAGCCAGCGCCACCCGCGGTCTCCCCTTGTTCCAGATGAGGCTACGCAGCAGCACCTCCAGTTCGCGGAACAGCTTGGTGGGAACATACAGAGGCATATTTGCAAAATAATAGAGTAGGCGAGGCAGCACTATCATTTTGGTCAGTGCCACACGACTAGGCACGTTAAGGGGTAAGGTGTTCCAGAAGCCAACTTGTGCTCGGACAGAAGCGATTGCTCGAAGGAGGTTCCCCTCTAGGATGTCTGCTGGGGTTCTGTAGATCCTTATCCCCAAGTAGCGGAAGGTGGTGGGATGCCACCGCAACTTGTCCCCTCCCAGCCGGATGTCGCATTCAGGCGTTGCTGGGCTAAAGGGATAGGCTCCCGACTTGGCCCAATTGACTCTCAGGCCCGACATCTCCTCAAAGGTGCGGAAGATGTCAGTGAGGGAGGCAGGGATGGCAGTTATGTCCCTGACGTACAGCAGCAGGTCGTCTGCATACAGAGACACCGCATGCAGGCCATCCGCCAATGGAATTCCCCATGCGTCCTGAGAGTCGCGGCCAGGGGTTCCATGGCCAGTGAAAACAGCAATGGCGACAGCGGGCAGCTCTGGCGGGTGCCCCTGCGGACCCGGATGGCAGCGGAGAGGAGGCGGCCCGTACGGACTCGGACTGTCGGTCGGCCATAAAGTAGGTCAATCATGGCACTGTATCCCCCCCAGCCGATATTTCTCTGCGACCGCCCTCAGATACGGCCACTCGACTGAGTCGAAGGCCTTCTCCAGGTCCAGTATCAGGCATCCCGCCCTTGGCCACTGCTGCGTGGCGTATTCCTGTACCCGTTAGAGGCGGCGGATGTTGTAGGAAGTGTGACGTTTGGGGACAAATCCATTTTGGTCTCGATGCACCAGAGCGGGTACATGAGGGGCCAGCCTCCTGGCTAACGCAGAAGCCAGGATTTTATAATCCGTGTTCAGTAGCGCCAGTGGGCGGTAAGAGCCCACCCGTGTACTATCCTTGCCAGGTTTAAGAATAGAAACCAGGATGGCCTCATTTAACGTTGGGGGTAAAGCCGCATCTTCTTCTGCCGCTGTGTACATTCGCAGTAGTTCCGGGACGAGGATGTCCGAGCCAGCCTTGTAAAGCTCAGCCGGTAGCCCGTCCGGGCCCGGGGTTTTGCCATTGGACAGATTAAAGATGGCTTCTCGGAGCTCATCTGACTCCAGCGGGGCCCCCAGCTCGTCTTGCTGCGCAATAGTCAGTTGCGGCATTTGCAGGGGGGAGAGATAGTCGGCTATATCAGGATGAGGGACTGATAGGCGGGAGCGATACAACGCGTCATAGTGGGCAGTAAAGGTGTCATGTATGCCGAGTTGCGTGTACACTAGTTCCCCCCCCTCCCTCTGTATGGCCGTCACCGGGGTCGAGCGGGCGTCCTGTGAGATCAGCCACTCTAAAAGTTTGCCTGGTCTGTCGCCAAGGTGATGTGTTCTCGCCGAATGCGCAGCATAGTTGACATTTCGGAGTCGCTCCAAGAGGCGCGCGTGTTCCGTGTGGGCCTCGTGTAGCGGGTACCCGTCTCCATCCACAGCCCCCTCCTCTCGCGCAAGCAAGTCCGATTCCAGCCTAGTTAAGTCCCTCTCTAGTTGGTGCCTCACGTGCCCCTGTGCATGCAGGCAGTGTCCTCGGAGCACCACCTTAAAGGCGTCCCATTCCACCTGTGGATTGGATGCCGTACCGGCATTATCCTCGAAGTATTGCGCGGCGCGCTCGAGTAAGGCATCACGGAAAGCCGCGTCCAGTAACAGCGCAGGTTGTAGGCGCCATGTGGGCACGGGGGGGTGCGGGCGGACCCAGGCCATGGACATGAAGTGTGGGTTGTGATCTGAGTGCGTGCGGCCCATGTATTGTGTGTCTGTCACGTGGGGTAGGAGGTCAGTAGACGCCATGAACCGGTCCAGGCGGACATGCAGGTCGTGAGCGCCAGAGTAGTAGGAATATGTCCGCGTCCCCGGGTTGCGCAGCCGCCAAACATCATGTAGATCCCATTGCGCGGCCCATTCCAATAGTGCTTTCGTGGCTCCCCTTGTAGAGGCATTAGCTGGGGGTGGGAAGGAGCGATCCAGTGTGATGTCCAAAGTGCAGTTATAGTCACCCCCTATTATCCACGAGGTTGCATGCCAAGTTGCCATAGTCGCTGAGAGCCGCGCCAGGAAGCCACCCTGATCTACGTTGGGGGAATAGAGGGACACTAGTGTAATAAGCTGGCCATCTAGCCTGCCCTGCGCAGCTGTATACCTGCCCTCCCGATCCACCACAGTTTCTGTGGTTTCCCAAGGAGTCCCAGGGCGGACCCATATCAGTGTTCCGCGAGCGTATGAGGAATATTCCGTAGCATACAATTGCCCTCGCCATCTACGGTGTAGTGCCCGCACCTCAGCTCCGTTCAAATGGGTTTCTTGGAGCAGCGCTATGCTGACTTTATGTCGCTTTAGGTATGAATAGATATGAGAACGCCTAGCCGGTGTGTGCATTCCCCTGACGTTCCAGGTGCATATTTGGATATTAGCCATAGCAGTCGCGTGCGTGCGCGCCTCCCTCATCCCCCCAGGGTGTGGCCCCCATCCCAAGGGTCCCCCAGGTCCAGCTGTCCTCTCCCACCGTGCAGTTAGGTTGAGTATCGTGTGCACAGTGTCTTGTTCTCCAGTAGGGTAGGGGGATAGGGAAGAAAGGGAACACATAAAGCCTTAACATGGCAACAAAGTCCAAAATACCAAAAGGTCGCCTGCACAACGGTTCGCCGTCCAAACACTCAAGTGAGCTCATGAACTATACAGTCTTAGGGGGTTCTTGTGTTTCTTTCTTATCAGGAACCAAAACAGTGCAGTCCTGGAAGTGCCCTGCATCTCTCCCGGGTGGGGTGTGCAAGCCACTGCTGGCCGGCGGACGTCTAGTGTCTGTTGCTCAATGCCGTGGCAGCTGTACGCCCAGTTACCAGTCTAGTGTGGGCGAGGGTGCCAGGGGGGGCATGCCCCCCTCCGAGTGGTTCCTGTGGCAGCGGGCCGGCGGTAGAGCACCGTGGGGCACATTTGCGTATCTGCGAAGTGGGTGAATGATTCACGTGTTTATGATTAGAAAATGTACTCACAGTGTCCAGCTCCGTGTTCGAGTCCCCCAGAGCAGCAACGGCGTGGGCGCAGGGAGGCCCTAGGCAGGGCCAGTGGTAGGCGGGGCAGCCAAGCAGGTACTCAGGTAGTCCTGTGTCATGCAGCAGGCGGCAGTCCACCACCGGGTCCCGTCAACCAAAGAGATCCGCTGTTTGCGGCGTGACCTCCGGGGGCCCCCCAGAGCTCTGCGTATCCGGGATTCCGTAGATCTCCTCATCGTCCGTTGAGGACACCACCGGGCTAGCGCCCGGGCGGAGCGCCGGCGCCGGGGAGTTGCTGATTTCCGCCACCTTGCGCAGGGCATCCCGCTGTTCCTGTTGAACGAGGTCCACCGGTGGGGAGCGGCTCATCGCTCCTCTGACCAGCGGCGGCGTGGGCGACCTGCGGCGGTGCCGTCGTCTTGTTCCCCTGACCCTCTCCGTCGTGGCAGCTCCCAGCGCCCTTCGCGGCGCGTCCGGCATTCCTCCATCCAGCCAGGCCTCCGCTTCCTCGGGGCTCGTGAAGAAATGTGTCTTGTCTCGCGCCACCACTCTCAGTTTGGCTGGGAAAAGTAGCGAGTACTTGAGGTTCGCTTCGCGCAGTCTTCGTTTTACCGCCAGGAAGGAATGCCTCTGTCTCTGCACTCGCGCTGTGTAGTCCGGGAAGAACATCACCGCGGCGTTGTCTATGGTGACTTCCCCTAAATTCCTGGCTTCGCGCAGTATGGCATCTCGATCTCTGTAGTTGAGGACCCGAAGGAGAAACGGTCTAGGGTTAGAGCCCAGGGGGAGCGGTCTCTTGGGCACACGGTGGGCTCTCTCCACCACAAAGTATAGGGAAAGCGCGCTGTCCGGTAGCAGGTCTCGTAGCCAGTCCCGACCCTGCGGGCAGGATCCGTCCCTTCCCATTTCTCCGGAATGCCCACTAGGCGGATGTTGTTTCTTCGTGCCCGGCCCTCCGCATCTTCAGCTCTACCCTCTAAGAGTTCCACTCTGTTCAGGAGGTCTTGTACCTTTGTTTCCGTCTGTTTCGCCGCTGGCTCGACATCTGCCATTGTGTCTTCCAGCGTTTTTGTGCGTGCTTGCAACTTTTTATGATCAGCTCGGAGGTGGGTTAGGTCTATTGCCACGCCATCGATTCGGGTCTCCAGGGAGGTGTGTGTCTGCTGCAGGGACTCTTCCATCCGCTCCATGGCTGCCAGGACGCTATCCAGCTTCGCCGCTACGTGTTCGGTATCCATCTTAGGTGCTGCTTTCTCGTGCTTTCCCCTCGCCGTTGCAGCTCTCGGTCCGGCGCACGTTCGCACCCCTCTAGGCATGGAGCTGGTGGCGCGTGTAAGGTATTCTTCCCTGTCGCAGGGGGGTCGGAGGCCCGTCGCGCGCGGGGAAGCACCTCCGCGACGTCGAGGCCACCGCTGCGGGTCCTATACCACCTCAAGGGAGAGGGGTGGCTCACTCCTCCATTCCAGCGCAGCCTCAGTTCAGCTGTAACCAGGCCAGAGCGTGGGGGGAAGGCAGAGCCTCTGCGTCCCTTCGTAGGCCTGGGGACCTCCGTTGCTGTTTCCCAAAGGCCATCCCAGCCCAATGGTATCTTGAGGGCAGTAGCCTACAGGCGGCAGCGGCTAGGCACCGCGCCTCTCCGGTTCCACCCCGCCGCTCCCAGGGCCCCAGTCACACCACTCATTTGTAGGCCGGGTGCCGCAGGCTGCGTCTTCTTGTCCCCTCCGGGTTGTCCCCAGCTCGCCACCGCCTCCGATTAGCTCGTCGTGGGGGAGGGGGGGTCCCCAGGTGTCCCCAACCGCAGCGCCTGTCTCGCGGGGGCACACCCCCGCAACGGTCGCGCATTTCCTCTCGGTGCCACGTTAGCTCCCCTGCAGGCCGCAGCACAAGGCCCAGGGAACCAGCCGAAGCCGCGGGCTCGCGTAGTCGCGGTCTCCAGACGTGCGCCCAGCAAGGCGGCCTCAGTCTCGTCGCCAGGGTCGGCGCGGTGTCCCACCTCCGATGCACCCCAAAGTCGGCCTGGGCAGGCAGGAGGTCCCGGAGCAGGTCCGCCAGCAGAATCGGGCCATGTAGAGGAGTTTTGACGGAGAAACGACCCGGGGCAGGAAGGCTCAAGCGGGAGCTCTACCCGGGCACGTCTGTTCTCATCGCGTGCTAAGCCACGCCCCCATTGTATTGCCTTCATGTTCGGATGCTCCCCTGTACTCTTTCAATGCTTACCCTATTGTTAAGTGTCATAAAAGTTTCAGACAAATCGAGATGTTTAATGTTCATTTTGAACCTCACTGCTGAGGTCAGAAGTAGCATGACGGCATATGTACATGCTGGTAAAAAAACTTCAGAATGTTGATTCTGATAACAATAAAATGTTTATTCTGTCTCCCATGCCTATCAGTCTACTTAAGGAGCCAATTAGTCATTAGACTTAAGAAAGGTTTACAATGTTAAGAAGACCAGTTGAAGATGTGGATCAAATGCGTCAACTACTCAGGGAGGCGATAAAGAAAAGTACCAGAGGCTCTGGTGTTCGCTTCCTTTCACATTATAAATAGGTGCCCCTATTATACAATATACAAATATTATGTCTCACCAATGAGTTGTGTGGTGTATGAAACAAAAGGCTAGAGGCTGAGAGTATGATATTATCAAAAAAACTGGGGTGGTGGATAATATTCTCCGCTATATTTTATGGAGGTACATTATTACATATATAGCAAGAAGGGTAAACGTGTGGGCGAATCTTGAGGGGATTTGGTTCTATTTTTTGATTAAGGAGATCTTAATGTATGCAGACATGGGCACATAGGGAAGTACAGGTAGCTTGAAGTAATTGAAGGAGAGTCACCCCAGTCCACGATAAGTGTCATTTAGAGAGAGGGATTAGCTGGTCAATCAGAGAAGGATTTAGTTCACATATAAGGAATATATGTTTAGGTTTGGCAAGGAATAGGCAAGCCAGTTGAAGGTTGAAATAGCCATTTAAGACTGAGACTAGAGTACCCAACAGAGATCCCTCTGGTAGGTTTTCTGAAGCAAGAACAATATAATGTGTGAGAAAAGCAAGCAATTCAAAACATATGTTCAACTTAAAGTTGAGAGGTACTGTAAGGTCTTTTATTTCAACAGGGATACGTGCCACTTATTTTCTTTATTATTGTGTCCTTTTGTTTTAGTTTGTTATTTTGTCCAGACCCCTTCCCGTTGTTTCAGACAATCTACATCGTGTTTGACTAATGTGGTGGAGATGTTGTGCGCATGAGGGATTGATGGGTCCACGCTTGTTGACTCTGCATTGAAGCAGGGAGAATAATACATTACGGAACTATGTGGCTTAAAATAAGCCAAACTAATGGATGAAGTCCATTGAGCTCATTACAAGGGACAGCTCCAGTAATGCAGAGACAGCATGTGAGAAAGCATAGTACAGCACAATGAGGGACATATTTACAAACCCCTAAAGCCACAGGAGAGTCCCTTTTTCTGACACTCCAGCGGTGTAGCGCCAATCCCCATATTTACAAAGTGTCGCTAAGCCACTTAACGTGGCTTACCGTCACCTTGTGAATATGCCCCTTCCAGCAGAAGTCTGCTGCAGCAAAGGGGCAGGCAATGTGTGTTGCTGTGGGCATTCCACCACGACACCCATTGCATTTTGATGCTGCCACAGATTTACAAGGCTGGGGCAGTGTTAAAATCCAAGTCCAAATAATACCTGGTCTTAGAATGGCGATACGAGGATAAACTTTAAATTTCTCCTCACTTTTTGCTCTTTCTATGTGTGCTGCATTCTGTAGCACACATAAAAACAGTAAATCACCATTATTGCTTATCGGCGGTATGGGCGCGCTAAGGCCCACCCTAGCGAAGGGTTTAAAATTGTTAAAAATATTAGAAAACACTCAGTGTTGATTCCATCAGAGGTAGAGAGGAACCGAGTTTATTAGTAGGTACAAAGGTTTAATGCACCATGGGTCACGGGACGGGGGTGGTGGCAAAATGGCACACTGCCTACGGCGCCAGGCACCCGTTCTGAACCTGCGCAAACCCTCATAAAACCAGACCCGACGATTTTACGAGGGTTTGCGGTGGGCCTTAGCACGCCCATACCGCCGGGTTTCACTATCACATTTCTGGTCCTGATGAAAGCCTGACTAACACTCGTAAAGGCAGAAATATGTTGACAGCACCCCCAGGGATAAAACAGAACTTTTAATTTTAGTTCTTTATCCCACACTTCATTTTATACGTGTCTGATTGGCAAAATTAATAAAGGATTTTTTTGACACAATTTGGACATTTTTAATTTCACTACTCACTCTTCACCAAACACTTTTTTACCAGCTCCGCAGTAAACTGGCTTTGCAGCACACTAGGGTGGTATTCGGCCACTCCTGGTGGGGCCCAATGATGAAGCATGTCACCAACCAGGTTGGTGAGTGAGGGCTTTTTAAAAAACCTAGTGGGTTTTTTCAACAGTAGATTCTTACTGTGACTGTTTACATGCTTGCTCTTCCTTTTTTCTACAAATTTGACACACTCCTCTGTTGATTGTTTGATTTAATTTGAGGGGAGTAGGAGTGCTCCTGTTTTGTTACCTTCCTCTCCTGTTGATTTCAGCCCACTGCAACCAATGCACAAGCCCATATCTGACATAAAACGAGCCACTGCATCACGGCAATGCGGATGAGCAGTGATTTTGAATTGGATTGCCGGAAACTCAGCTAATTGGACAACAGCAGCCACAAGTATATGATCCCGAAGTAGGAGCAGAACAGGAGATTGAGCTTCCTGCTGAGCAAGTGGAAGCTCCTCTTTCAGTAGATCATTTGCATTCCAGATCTTTTCCAAGCCCCCCTTCTGATTATCTGGATGTGGATTGGAACCGACCTCAGTCTGAGACATACCAGGAGTGGCAAGGGGAAAGGAAAGTTCCTGAAAGCCTAATAGTTGTGGATGAAGAAGGTAAGGATGACGAGCCAGTCATCATCATGAATGCTTCCAAACACTGGAGGAGACCGACATTATCCCTCCTCAACCTGCTCAAAGGGATGTGGCACTGATACCACCACCACCGTCAGCTCCCATATTTGCAAGGCCCCTGCAACCTGCATCCACAACTAGCTCAGCAGAAGTACATACTGCAGAGAGGCAACCACCTACCTCCACTTCTTAGGGTATTGGCAGTGGCACCAGTGTCCCAAAGAGAAAGTTGACCTCTCCAATTTGGGATTTCTTACGGTTAGCAAGAAGGAGGATAACATTGCTATATGCTCCATTTGCCATATGGTTGTTCGATGAGTTAGGCCTGGTACACACTATGGCACTTGAGGCCAAACGACCCATATGAAAAAACAACACGCAATCTGCTGGGAGGTTCACCTTAAAAAAGTTGCTGCAGGCAGTGTTAGTGAAGGTGATGAGAGCAGGGAATCTGCTCCGATCACGGCAGAAGGTGAAGGTGTTGAGGAAGAATGGGGTGACATCTTTATGCCAAGCAGTCCTGTCCTCAGCAGCGCACTAGCATCACCCACATCAGAAACTTCGAAATGGCACTAGACTCTCAGAGTCAAATGGAGATACCACAGCAACAGCATTCAGTGACTGCACTGAGATGCACATTGAGTCTACCACCTTCTTCTCTCCAGAAGTCACCTGCGGCAGCGGCACCAGAAAAGAAAGAAATTCAGGCTACTATTGCTTCCATGTTTAGTCAGGATAGGGAATGTGAACGCAACCACCCAATGGCACGTTTGTACAACGGTAAGCTGGCTAAAATTTTAGAGTTGGATCCCCTGCCTTTTTCTTTTGTGGAAGGTGTGAGATTTCTAGAATTTGTGGCAACCATCTGTCCGAAATGGAAAGTTCCCAGCCGGACCTATTTTACCAGAGTTTCTGTTCCAGTGCTCCATCACGATGTGCTGGAATTGGTTGGACAAGCTTTGCAGCAGAATGCTGTTCACAAAATCCACCTGATGATAGACATATGGACCAGTTGCCAAGCCACTGATTACATGTGTATCACTGCACACTGGGGTTGTGGGGGTTAGAGAAATGATATCTCCAGGTGTGGATGCTGATGAAAATTTTAATGGTGCTCGGAAGCATACAACAGTAGCGGTGTTCGTCTTGTAGAAATACTATAGAGCTACAAACATCTTGGAAAACTTTAACAGCAAGGTCTTTGAATGGCTGTGACCCAGAGGGCTTAATATTGGATTTGTTGCCAAGGACAATGGCAATAATATAGTTAAGGCCATGACAGATGGTGGCTATTTCGGGGTCCTATGTGTGGCGCACAGCATCAATATCATTTTACATGACTTTCTCAAAAAAGAAGACCAAGGCAACAACTAACTGTCCACCTGCAGAAGAATATGCTCTCATTTCAGCCATTCTTTTGAAGCCCGGAAGCAGTTGAGGATTATTCAGTGTGATAATAGAGGGCCAGTTAAAGCCCTCATACAGGCAGTGCCAACCCGTTGGAACACTACCTATTACGTGTTGCAACGTCTGTTTGAGCAGTACAGACCAATCATTGATTATGCCATGCAAATAGGGGATGCAATTGAGAAACGCAGGATCATTGAGATGGACAAATGGGGCCTAGTCAAATGCCTGACTGAAATGCTCCTTCCTTTAGAGGCTTTCACACTGGAAGTCAGCAAGGAGGACAGTACGATGGGCCAAGCTCTGTCGTTGTTGCATCTGCTGCAGGACAAAATAAAGAAGGTGTCTGAAATGCATGCAGGTGTGGACAGAAAGAAAGATGCGCATGAGTTGGTGGAGAGCTTAATCCTTCGCTTGGCTGATAATACAAGGCTGCACAGAGACACTGTGTTGGCCAAATAGTACACCTGTGTCACAATTCTTGATCCACTGTACAAACAATAACTGGCCACTTTCATTCCTTTTTTAAAAGGGGATGTTCCACAATACAGGACGTGGATTGCTGAGCAAGTCAGTGACCTGGAAGAAGAACGACTGGAAAATAGAGGAGGCCCACTCCTGGGTAGAAGTTCGGGAGTGCAGCCTTCAACTTTCATCAAGGGCAATGCTGTTGGCTCACAGCAGCCAACATCAACAACAAGAACACTGGCAACAACAACAGAAGCATCAGTCCTAACCTCTGCAATGGATTGGTTTCAAATTGCAGGTCTTAAGTCCTGTGCAGATGCAAAGGTAAAAGGGGTTGAGGAAGTTGCAGTACCAATGACCAATCAGAGGATGGCCCAAGACTATCTGGATCACCCAGCAGAGGTCTATCTGGAACAAAAACCATTGGTGTATTGGTATGGGAAAAGGTTCCAATGGCCAGTGCTCAGCAGGCTGGCAATAAAGTAGCTGCCTTGTCCGGTAACCAGTGTGTCTGTTGAGCATGTGTTCAGTACAGTTGGTGCAGTGGTCATATTGAGAAGGACCAGTCTCTTGCCTCAAAACATGGCGATATTGACCATGATTAAAATTAACCAACACTTTATACCACCAAATTACACCATACCTGAAATAACACAGGAGGAGGATAAGGGTCATTGGTCAGATATAGATGTGTGTTAGTTGACCAACCTCTGGGTGAATCATTTGAGTTTGAGGGCAAACTTTTTTCCCCTGATTGAGTATGCCTGGGCCACCGTGGAACTTTCTATCGCCAAACTGATTTGTTGAGAAATAAAAAATAAAATGGATATAGCTAGGGGTGCATCATATTTTATTTTTGCTTGTCTCCAACTGACTTATGTAGCCCCACCATTTTAGGCAACTATATGGCCGGATTAGAGTTGGACCAGTGTGTAGTGAAGAAGCCTTTTCCAAATTCCCTTCAAGGACATTGGAGAGACAATACTTGTCTCTTCATCCTGTGCCTATCTTTTTTCATCCCCTAGCAGTAATGCCCCAGAACATTTGATTTACAAGACTGCCCAATGTGTGTGGTGTTCATCAAAGAGAATCAACAATTGTGTACCGTTGTGCTTGGATTGGAACAGGTAAGTATAGCACCAATGAATGATATACGAGTGATGATTTGTGTGGTGGCAGACAGTGAGGGAAGGTATTCAACTCTAACTAGTAAGCCTAATTGTGATGATTTGCAATGTCTGTAGCCTGATGGGTGATAATTGTTCATGAAGGTGACACTTTGACACTTAGCGTGATTTGCTTCCTGGGTCCACTCCTTTGTTTTCTGGCTCATACTCTTCAAAGACCAGACCAGTCAGTTTAGTTAACAAACACAAATCTACACACAAGAAAATACTCAATGTTTCTCTTCTTGTTCATCAAAAGCAGTGCACTACAGGTCAATCTCTCTCATTTGGGTCGGGATTCAGAACCAAGTTGGACAGATTTATTACTCGGAGTCAGGAGGATGATGGAAGGACTCAGGGCAGGACTACCTCAACAACAACCAGAAGAAGGAAGTTATCAACTTCAGGGAAACTAACATGATGATGACTCTAAGAGGTCTACTCAGCTCTGTGGACTGGTGAGAGGTTCTCTAATTTGGGGAATGCAATGCTGCTGAGTGTGTGTGCTGGTGCAAATTTGAAACTCCTCTATTATGTGATCAGGTGGGGGATCTGTTGTTGTACGTAACTAGAGACAGACATGTGATGTCACATCATCACATTATGCACGTGCTTAGCTAAATGCCATGATGACAGTTGTGAGATTGATCAGCCTGGTACATGCAGCCATTTGTCTGTGATTGGTTGCAATTGAATGATTGCAGCAGACTATGCTTTTGCTCTGCCTCTGAGTTTTCTTGGGACAGTCCACATGAAGCTTACCTTCTGTCCTCCTTGACTCTACAATATTGTTTCTGTTTTACAATCCGCAGGCCTTTTCTTCTTCTGCACAAAAGGCAAAAGCCTCCTGCTTACCTTACCGGAACACTTCAGCCAGGCACTAAAGATTGACGGACAATCATGTGGATCCAGCACCGAATTTGCCAATATAGTATCATTTTTCTTTTAAGAATGATTATTTAGACTGTGTGGGTTCACTTCTCCATAATTTGTATTTTTCAAACCTAGATGACAGAACATTTAGATATCTAATAATAATGTGTCTTCGGGGCTGGAAGACTGTTTGTAATGCATTTAACTGAACTGTGTCATACGCATTGCTTAATTTCCTTTCACAACAGATTGATGATCTGCTGTTCATCGCCTAGATGAATATCAATATTGATTTGTATAGTGCTTGTCTTTGTCACACCTCTCCCCAAATCCCTATCCCATCTATTCATCAAACCTCTACCACTCTTGCCCTGGGCTCTGTGATTTATTGAGGAGTGACTTCATTACACCATAAATGATAACACTCTTGGTGGAGCAGATGTGGTGAAAGAGACACCAACTCGCTGCAGGATCTTCTATTACATGAGCAATAGCCCACACTGGCCCCAATTACCCACCCATGCATAAAAGTGATCCATATTTTAGATATAGAAGAACACCATTAATCAGCATCATCATTCGGGCCTTGTGATGCGTAAATGCTTAACATTGTCCTTTCCAGACTTTCCTGACTTGAGGATTTTGTAACTTTAGTTTTAATTAACCACTGGCTCCCCATTACTCAGAAGAAGTTACTATTGCTATTTTAGTTATTGTATCAGGTATTCTTCGTTGTGTAATGGTGGTAGTAGTCTGGTCTCAATCTTTGTAAAGTTATGATATAAATAACCCACTAATTCTGTGTTTTATTTTCAATTTAGTTGCCTGTGATGAATAATCCTTTCAAATAAACCTACGATGGAGCTCACCTAGGTGGGAGTGGAACCTCGCTTGTGATGCCTTCTCTAATAGTGCATTAGCCTGCTACGACTACCACCACCATTAAGAATGTCACCTTGGGAAACTCTGCAGTAACTAAGGCTTTGGAAGGTTGAGAGGTAGCAGCCATCGCTTCATCTATTCAGGTAAGAGAACTATAGGGTGAAGTCTGTGTCTTGTGGCTCAGTGGACTAATGCGTCCCCTGCAGGGTCCTATATTCCACCTCATAGTCACATGTGCAAATCCCGGTGGGTCCACTCAGCCTATCATCCATCTGGGGTCAATAAAATGAGAACCATTGAGTTGGGTAACAATACACATATGTTACCCAGCACCAAGATGCCTATGGGTGAACATGAGCTTCACAAATGCACGTTATACTAGGTTATGAAGTGAACTAATTTAGTTAGCAAGTCACTAACTTCTACTGCAGATAAGTAATTGATTATCTAGGTTGTTGTAGGCAACATAGGTCATGGCAGCAATGGTCACATTGACCCTAATGGTAAATATAAAAGTTACAGAGGGTAGTAAGACAAGGGTTTACAACTATAACTAAACTGTATACATTTTGATAAGTGGATTAAAAAAACAGGCTGCGCAAAAAAGGAAATAGTGCAAAGTAAAAGTAATACACCAAAAACCTACTTCAGACATAAAGTATGATCAAATAATTTTGTCCTTTACTTTTTTACAACAAAAAATGCACCCTCTCCGCCCACAACAGGCCCACCCCTCTACCCAAATAAATCGTCTGATCCTCAACCAATGTCCAAAGAAAACTGTCCAACAATAGTCTAAAATCCCAGTCCCAACTCCATTCCGAACTTTTCCACCCACAACAAGAGTTCCTCCCACCAAAAGAAAAAAAGTTTAAAAAAAAAAGGATTAGAACAGCGCATCATCTATGCCAGACTGGAGGCGATCAAGGCTCTGCTCTATCTGAGCCAGCCTGTTTTCAAATCTGTCCATCCACTGCAGGAGGCGGTGCTTGAATCGCTCTAAGCAGGAGGGGGGCAGCAGTGGTGGTTAGGGCCCCTGACAGCTGGTGGACCCAGCGATGTGTTGCCTGGGAGGCTGTAGGCTGTGACAGGCTGCTGGAGGAACTTAGCAGAGGTAGATGCTTCGGCCTCCTCATCCTCTTACTATGTATATTTAAAATGTTACATGTCCTGGCAGAAAAAAAAACCTCCAGCGCTGTTTTTCAATGTAGCAAGTCTGCCTCTCCACTAGGGAAACACTGGCGTACATTATAACAACACATAATGGTTAATTTTGGTTTGGGGGAACTAGAAAAATGCTTGAATTACTTGCTTTAATAGTAATTTATAATCCAAATTATTGGTAAAGTTGGATTTTATATTAATATATTGAATATGATACCTTTAGAAAGGAGTAGTTTTCCTAAGCCAAATGTGCCTTTCAATCAGTGCCCAGTGTCACCTAACTGGTGTATGTCTCTCCTGTGGTGAGATGCTCGCAGAGAGTGGACAAAATGCTTGGGTATGGAGAGGTGTTTTTCTTCCTTGAGCAGGATAGTCTGAAGGGTGGTGCCCAGCCCCTTCCTGAGATTCAGAGGGTACATATCCTGCCACTGGCAGTTGTAGCTCATACCTACACCTGGTGTCCTAACAGTCTGAAGAAGTGTCCACCAGCTCCAGTCCACTTTAAGAGCGGAATCAACAGAAGAAGTAGGTTTTCCAATCTGAGAGTCCTGGTAGGTATGTAGTGCGACCAGTTTCATATACACCTCAGTAAATCAAGCACATGGTCTCGATTTGTATTTTTTCTCGTATAGGTAAACAGTGTAGAGGCTGTTGAGCAGTGGAAACCTGATCCCTACCTCTTGGATTTCAAACAAGGTGCCCAGCTACATTTTTACAATATGTTTATACTCTTAGATGGAAGCTCCAAACAAATTGAGTTGCAGTAGTCTATGTGAGACATCAAGCAAACCTCAAACACTCCAGCATGAATAGAGGGGGTAACACAGGAAGCCTATTGCATAGCAGTTTCTCAGTTTCTCTCATGTGCAGCTTATACTTTAATTTCTTCCATGAGAACATGGCTTACGGTGAAAAAATTGGGGAGCAACTGTAGACAATGGATCAGTGAGGTATATCCTGCAACGGATTGGCATGTTGGGGGTCAACTAGGAAACAAAATAGCCTTAACTGTTATATGGGGATATGTGGGGCACATGATGACAGTGTCTGGCATAGGGATGAAAGTTGGAACACATCATGCCACTGATTAGCATATGCTAGTGGATGACCAGGACCATCATGGTATCCTGACTAGTTTATAGAAGTTACCGTAGGTGCCCTGTACATGCCACTGGACACGTACTTGACCTCATCTTCATGTGCCTCGAGCAGCTAGTAGACAAGCCCACACCACCTGGATCAACCACACCTTCGTAAATTCAGCATACCCATTCCACTCCATTGCAGACATACCATCACCAAATGTTCAGGATGTATTAGTTGAGGGGAATGAGAATCCACATCAAATAATAATCAAAATCCTTGTCATGATGAACCAATAAAGTCACTAATTAAACCTGTGCTCATACAATTTTGTTTTCATTTAATAACTCTGCAACTACTGAACAGATTTACACTAAGTCATAAAAGGGGCTCTTTCAGGACCAAGCACTACCTCGCTGCCAAATTTGTTGCAATTCTTTTCAGTAGTTCGGGCTGTAGTCGTGTTCAAAATATCTATGGGAAATTGCATGGAAACCCCCCCCCCTTTTTCTCAGCCCCCCGTTGACAAATCACTCAGAAACTTTCCATGCAGAACTACTAGACATACTGTGCCTATTTTTTTGGAAAATGTTGTGACAATTTGTCAAACGGTGTCAAAGTTCTAAGCAAGTCAAAAAATGCTTTTCCTATGGAAACTAGGTCCTAACTATACATAATGGCGATCGCCACTGGTTATATGTATAAAAGGTAGCTGTTGGTCTTGAAAGCACTCTTTTTGTTAAATGGTGTAAATCTGTTCAGTTATAGCAGAGGTATTTAAAGGTTTTTCAGATCTACAACTGGGGATGCGAGGAGTTCGTGACCTATCCTGATCTTGTGCTGAGATCTGATTGGCTGCCAATACTTCAAACCAGGAAGTGGTGGCAGCCATCTTGTTACTTCGAGTCACAGAAAAGAATGTTAAAAAAAAGAAAAGTGGGCAGGGTAGAAAAACCGTGACCCATTAGGTCTCATTTAAAAAAAAAAAAAACTAATTCAGGCGGATCCACAGATCCAAACAAATGCTTTTTTTTTAACCGAAGCACAGGTTCCCGTGCTTTGTTTATTATCGGGCCCTGGGTGGGCCAGGTCCTGAGGGCATTATGCAAATAAATGAACGGAGGCAATGGGCCCCCGTCCTGGGGCTTATTATGCCCCAGGGACCACCACCTCCCCAGGGCTTCTTTACTAATTAATGTGGCCCCAGGGACCACCACGTCCCAGGGGTTTATTTGTTTTTATTTGGGGCGGTTCTCTTGGAGTCCCCCAGGCATGGGCATCGCCACCTTCCCGGGGCTTAATCTGTAAATATTGCAAGAGGGGCAGTGCAGAACCCCTGCAGTCCTGGAGGCCGTCCCCTCCCTGGGCCTTTAATTACACAAAATGCAGGGGGCTGCGTGGACCACTGCAGACCCGGGGACCACCACCTCTCCAGGGCAAAATCAAGAAAGGAGGGGGCCACATATCCCTCCCTTCTGGAAACAACAATGGACCTAAGGACCGGCTCCTGCTCTATCTCGAGGTGCCCACCCCCAGGACATAGCTGTTTGCTATGGCTTGGTGGGAGCTTTACCGCTCCCGCTAAGCCGTAGCAAACTGTGCTCCGCTTTGAGCAAGCAAGAGCATTTGCTCTCGCTTGCTCAAAGTGCAGCACAATTGCTTTTACAGACAGAGAGCTGCATGTTAGCAGCTCCCTATTTGTAAAAGAAATGCCCACTCCTGCAGAAGGTGGGGAGCGGGCAGGGACCATTGGTGCCTTGAGGCCCCTCCCATGGTCCCCAACATTTCGAAGTGGGTGCAATGGTTGGGACCAGAGCACCCACACTAGAGGCCGGGCCCCGGGCGATGTGTCCCCAGAGGCCGAAGTCGGCCCGGGAGGGAGGCTGCTCACCCCCCTCCTTTTACAATTTATTAAAAATTTTAAAAAATGGTCAGGCCCCAGAGGATAGGGGCCCGGGTCCGAAATTGGCCCATGGAGAAAGGCCACTCGCCCTCCTCCCTTTAAGTTAATAAAAATAGTTTTTTTTTAAAAGGCTGTGCCCGGTGGAATGAGGCCCCTGGGGCCAAGGGGGCTGCATTGCCCCCCCACCCCTATGTAAAAGAAGCCTGGCCCCAGGGGATGGGGTCCCCGGGCCCGAAAGTGGCCCAGCGATGTGGGGGCACATGGCCCCTTCCCTAAAAAAAAAACAGCTGGCAAGTCGCCGGAAGCCCTTTCCCCTTTTTCTATCACTCTACAAATGCGCCTCGTGGCACACTGCTGGTTGGGGATGAAGTCCCCTTACCTGCAGAGGGTCCTTGGGGCCAACAAGCCCTACTGCTACCTCCAGTATGTTCCACACAGCGGGATTGCTGATCTTCTTAGGCCACGCATCCTTTCCCCACCACTCTGCAAATGTGCCTACGTGTGGTTGGGAGATGATGACCCCTTGGACACTCAGGGTCCTGGGGGCCAACACACCCCCCTATTACCTCCAGTAAGTCCCACAGAGCATGATTGCTGAGAAGACTTTGGAGGGCTTGCCCCCTTTCTCCACAACTCTGCAAAAGTGCGTACTGGCACACTGATGGCTGGGGGATGAAGTCCTCTTGGATGCTGAGGGTTCTTGGGGGCCCACAAGCCCTCCTGTTACCTCCAGTAAGTCCGACCCAGCAGGATTCCTGAGAGCTGGTAGGAGGCCCGCCCCCTTTCTCCACCACTCTGCAAACCAAACCTGACTACTAGTTAAAAAAACATAGAAATTCACTTAAATAACCAAAGGTTACAGAGTTGTTAAAGTTAGGAAGTAGAATTTAAAAATACTTTAGAAATTCACTGAAAAAAATGAAAGTTTAGCAGTGAAATTCGGCATAGTTATATGCCTGAGCTAACTATAGCTCATGCCCCCGCAATGTACTGCTTATGACCTCACATATTACATCACTCATGATATGGTCAGTGACATCACTAATGACATCATTGATGACATCTCAAATATTTGTGGCAAGCATGTATCTATGTGAGAACAACCCCATCGGAAGAACTGCGAAGTTCTGGCCATCAGTGGGAAAATCACTGTGCCAGCATTTTGAGTGAAGAACATAGAGTAACAACTACTCAGAAATATAACTTATATTGATTTCTGTAATCAATACTAGCATTATGACATTGTGTATTGTTTTTGTATTTGTTTATTGAAAATTGTGCATACGCAGGACAAATTCCACATTCCATATACAAACATATCTATACACCCAGCAGGGGTGCAACATGGACTATTTGTGGAATCCTGTGAGCAGGAAAGGAGAGGAAAAAAGGAAAAGAGAAAGGAAAGGAAGGAGCAATAGAGAAGAGAGGAAGTAAGGGAAGACAAGGGGGTAGAGAGAGGGATAGGAAAGATAGGGAATGGGATAGGAAGAAGAAGAAAGGAAAACAACGGAGGGAAACTAAGCACAGAGTTGATCCACTCAATGATGCTCACACATAATCCTAACAGTTACAGCCTCTAGTTTGATAAATACTAACAATAGATGCAGGAGCCTCTACATACCACAAAGGAGCCATTGGCCCAGAGGGATTTTTGGTACAGACGGTAGGTTACAACATGTCGATGTGGTCCATATGTCAAGCAGAGTCAGTGTACTGGTGCCCGCCTAGGGTACTATTGAATGGGTAACAAATACATTTCGAGATCTGATCCAGACTTGGAAGGGCTCCCAGATATCCCGGGGTCTAGCGGCAGCTGGCATCATTTCCCAGAATATGTTTAACTGTTCCTGGCAGTAGGTCACGTCATTTACCCAAGATTTAACCATTGGAACTCCCGCTCTGCCCCATTTCATTACTACCCTCCTCTTTGCCAGCAGCAAAAGCATAGCGAGTAATTGTTTAGATTTATCAGTTGCGCCTTTCGTGTATCCCAAGACACCCAGAAGTGGTGATGGCTCCTGCCTCAATTCCAGTATATCATTTATTGAGGTAAATATTTCAACCCAGTATCGTGCTAGCTCTGGACAGCGCCAAGCCATATGCATAAAGGAGGCCTGGGGCGATCCACATCGGCAGCACTTATCTTCGCGCAACCCCATTTTGAAAAGCTCAATCGGTGTTCTGTAGTATCAATGTAGGAACTTGAAATGAATTAATCGAAGTTTGTAGTTCGGGGACAGTCTCTCTAGCTGACCACAGTAGAAACTTTCATTGTTCCTCAGTTAGTGGCATGGATAGTTCTTCATTCCAATCCTCAAGAGATTTAGGATGAGCTAACGGGTGATCCTGTTGCATGGGGTTGTAAAGTCTAGTAATTAACTTACACTGGGACGTGTTTGTGTACATTTGTTCTACGGCTGTTAAGGCGGGTGGGGGAAGGGAAGGAGCTATGTAATTGGCGACAGTTGACCCTTATTCGGTAATATAGAAAAAGGTCTGAGAAATGTGCTGCATTATCTCTGGGCGCTGACGGGGGTGAAAGAAAGGCATCATCTAGGTAGAGACCCCAAATGTCTTCCAGCCCAGGTTATTTGCTCGTACCATTTCCCCATGATTCTCCATTGCTGGTATCTGAGGGTTGCCGGCCAGAGGGGCAGATGGGGCATAAAGCAGCACATGTTTTGTTCTCGACCTCAGACCATCCCATGCCCATCTCAGTGTCTCAGTGGTGTCTATTTCATTTCTGGGTCGTTTAAATTTAGAAAAGACTGAGACTGCAAGTGGGACAGATGCCGTTCGGTCTAGTTCAATAGCTATGTGTGGTTAAAATGGGGTGGGGTAAAACCAATGATTGAGGAATTAAGCCTGTGCACAGTAGGCGTATAAAGGGATGTCTGGTGCACCCGGCCCTCCTTGTCTGAGAGGGAGTTGAGGAGTTCCCAGGAGATAAGTGCCTGTTTCCCTGCCCACACCAGCTGTAGCATCAAGTATCTCATTGTTTTGAAAAACACTGATGTGAGAGGTATAGGGAAATTGACAAAAATATATAGAAATTATGGCAGGACAATCATCTTTGCAATAGCTATTCTTCCCACTAGGGAGAATGGTAGTCTAGCCCACATTTTGACTTTCCCTTCTAGCCAACTGATTGCTCTGCCGAGATTCATTTCCCAAAGTTCCTGCACATTGCCGCTCAACCAGACTCCCAAGTATTTGACTGGGCCGTCCTCCCACTTGAGCGGGTAGTCCATGGCAAATGGGGTAGTGCATTCTGTCAAAGGAAAAATCGTGGATTTGGACCAATTAATCTGAATTTCAGACAGCCCACTAAATCTGGTTATTTCACGGAGTATGGGGGATGTGTTCACCTCCGGATTGCAGATGTAGAGCGTTATATCGTCCACATATAGAGAAATTAATAAACCTCTTGTGGTGAACCCTATCCCTCTGTTACCATGGTGTTGTCGGATCTGGGCAGCCAGAGGCTCCATTGCTGTAGCAAAAAGGAGTGCGGAAAGAGGGCACCCCTATCTCGTGCCCCTGGTTACAGGAAAACTTTCTGATAGCAGCCCGTTCACACGTAATCTGGCAGTGGGGCTAGCATGTAGGAGTTTGATCTGTGCTATAAATGCCAGACTAAGGCCTATTCTGCACAAAATAGCAAATAAATAGGGCCAATCGAGTGAATCAAAGGCTTTAGTTGCGTCTTGCAGTGCCGTAGTGGCAGGAAATTCGGGGTTTAAGTAGTGCAGTAGAGCAAAAAAAGTTTGCAGATTGTGGGCCGTTGATCTGCCTGGAATAAAGCCAGACTGATCTGGCCTCGCTATCTGGGGAAGTAGTGGCTGTAATCTCTGGGCTACTAGTTTAGCGTAGATCTTCGTGCCAACGTTAATGAGGGAGAGTGGGCGGTAGTAATCACAGCTGGTGGGGTCTTTCTCGGGCTTTAACAACGTTAGGATTACTGCCTCACGCATCGATGGTGGAAAGCAGCCCAACTCTAGCGCCTCCTGGTATACTTCCAATAATTGTGGGGCTAATAATGAACTATACGTTTTATAGAATGAGGTAGTTAAGCCATCCAAGCTTGGGGCTTTATCGTTTGGAAGGCTGTTCATGACCCGAATTATATCTTCTACAGTGTATGGCTCATCTAAATATTCTCTGTGCGCTCTACCTAACCACAAAAGTTCAATGGATTCTAGATATGTATGTAGCTCCTCCTGCATGTCTGGAATGGTTGAGGAATATAAAGCGGAATAGAAGTTTTTTAAGTGCTCGAATACGCTTTGCAGGCCTTTAATCTTGTCGCCTTGCGCATCCCATAGCTCTGTGATGATGGCAGCATTTCTTGGTGGCCTAAGCATAGCCTCCAGGATTTTCCTGGGGCAATCGCCCACCCTGTATCGTCTGGCCTTGCTATCTTTTCCTAGGAACTTTACCTTCCTATTTGCCTCCTCTGTATATTCAGTAAGGAGTGTTCTAATGGACGCTAAGTGATCACCTTCTCCAGTATTGAAGAACTTGGTCTCCCTGTCTTTAATTTGTGACTCAAGTGTCTTTAGACTCTGCCTGTTTGACTTCAGCACCCCCGCTTGTTTAGCAATGCAGCATCCCCTAATGACTAGCTTGAAGGCCTCCCATAGTGTACCCACCGACTCAACCGATCCCGTGTTGACGGCAAAGTAATCGCTAATGTCTGTCCTAATTTCTTCATGGAAGGCGGTATCAAGAAGAGCCTGGGGGGGAGCCTCCAACTGAACGGGTTCCTAGTGGGGGCTGGAATTTCTATCTGCAGCAGACAGGGGGCATGATTGGAGAGGGTGCGCGATAGGAGGGAGATCTCCATTGTCAACGCAGCAATATTACGAGAGACTACCCAATAGTCCAATCTGGACCAAGCATTGTGTTGTGTGGTGATGCATGACCCCATCGTGCTATCTAGTTTGCGACTTCTTTAAATGTCAACCAGTGCATTAGTTTGAACCAAAGAGGTTAAAGCTTCTCTTGCACGGGCATGCAGTTTCTGGGCAGCGCCTTGTCTGTCTGGGGTATCATTTAGTATGGCGTTGAAATCCCCACATATCACCGTTTCACAGACCAGACCGGCGATCTTTGCCCATATATTGTGAAAAAATGCAGGATCGCCGGAATTTGGACCATGTAGGGCCGCAAACACCACCTCCATCCCACATAGTGTACCTTTAAGAATGACATATCTCCCTTCGGCGTCCATGTGTGTGTCTAATGCTTTCCAATCTAGGCCTCTGCATATCAGTATAGCTACCTCACTAGCATAGTTTGATTATCCCGTGGTGTACTGTGTAGTGCCAGACATGTCCGCTAGGTGTGTCTCCTGCAGGAAACCACAATCTATTTTGTGTCCAATCAGATAAGCCTGGGTGAGCCGAGCCTTTCTGTGGTCATTTAGACCTCGGATGTTCCACGTCAAGAACCTCAGGGTGGGCAATTTTGTGTGTTGTTGTAAAACCCATAACCCACGTGTATTCGTCTATGTACATCTTGGCTAATTAATGTAAGAGGTGCTATTCTCAACAGAGTCTGAGTACGAAGAACGCGTCTTCTGCAGCAACCAGAATGCTGTACATCTCCGTCTAGGAACCAATTCAGACTGCGTATTACATGGAACAAAAACTTCTGTGCTGTACCCCAAACACCCACCCCCCACCCTCTCCAACCCCCTAACTAGGTTGAGCGTTATCATCCCCTCCCACCCCAATCTGCAAACAGCCTTCTAACATAGGCTAAGAACACAAATGCGGGAGAACCCCCAGGGGACGAGGTGTCTCAGACGAACTGCCTGGTCTTAAACCAGGTGGCTGAGTCGTTGATGAGAGAACCATTAATAATACCCGTTGCCCAGCTTATTCGATTTTGTGATGGTAACAGCGGAGTGAGGAAGAGAACAGAATGTCCCAGCAGTGCCCCTACCATCCCTCTCCCGCCCTTATTGAGTCAATCCGATTATATCTACTTGCAGGTCAGTCATTATCGCTCAGGTTTGCCTCCAACGTCCTGGGAGTGCCCCGAGGACGCTTGTTGCCAGGTTACGTGTTTAGCGTACTTCAGTGCTGATTTAGCATCCAAGAGTAGGTGATTACTTCCCTCGTGTGTAATTTTGAGCTTGGCAGGACATAGTAGAGCATATATGATTCCTGCATTCCTGCTTGTCGTAGAATCTTCTTGGCTGGGATAAATTCCCTTCTCGCAGATTGGACTGCCAAGATAAAATCCGGGAAAACGTATATGTTGTTGCCCTGGTGTGTTATTTGGCCCATCTCCCTGGCAGCCTGGAGAATACCATCTCTGTCCCGGTAGTTCAACAAGTAGGCTAAGATGGGTCTCGGTGTACCGCCCCCCGGGGGCCTTGAGGCTAGGGACCTATGAGCTCTTTCCACAATGAACATGGTCGACAGCGTTGACTCCAAATATGTCGCGCAGTAAATTTTTGACAAAGTCCTCCACCCTGCCCATTGCCGTGGATTCTTGTATGCCCATTATGCGAATGTTGTTCCGGCGTGACCGTGCTTCTAAATCGTCATTTTTGGCTTTAATCACTTCCAAGACCCTTTCCATATTCAACAATTGCTCTCTAGATTCAGTTTGGAAGTAATGAGCATCAGACACACGGTTTTCGAGTTGGTCAATGCGCATTTCATGTTTATCCACTTGTTTTGTAACTTGTTCTAGTCTGTCAGTTAGCTTGTCTATCTTGCTATAGATGGTTTTGAGGCTCAATTTCATTTCCAAGAGTTGAGACCTCAGGTCGTCTCCCCCCTCCGCTGCGCCATCTCTGTGTTCAGCTTCTGTGTCATGCTCAGAATCAGTTTGTCGAGTCGCATGTTTGTTTTCGAATGGCAGCTTGGTCTGCTTAGTATCTGTTTTCCCCATCTTCCGATATAGTATGTTGATTTGTGCTTCCAGACGCTAAGACGTTAGGGGATATGGATCTGCGCCTCCACACGCTATACTGCGTCTATTATGCAGCGGCAGGCTCTGGATTAAAGCAATTGATTTGTGCTAGGCCAGCAGGTTGTGAGGGGGTTTGCCAGCATCCCGTTGCTTCACCTGCCCCCGGGATTACAGGCGTTCACTGGCTCACAAACAGGCAAAAGTCCAACTGGTTACCTACACCTTCCCGCCAATAGGACAATGGTATGATTACCTTCATTCAGGCTTGTAGGAGAGCGCAGGCATCACAGCCGACCCTGCTTCAGTTGCGGCTTCGTGCAATTATTCGTGTTATAATTGTGTTGTTACTAGGGTCGTACAGTCCTCATACCCCCTCTGATCTTTCCTGAAGATCCAGATCACTTGCGTAATGGTGTACGTCAAAGCAGCACTGCTCCGATGGCAGGCCCTATCTAGACTGTCCAGCTGCCACTCCAACTTGAATCCGCCAGCGAGGAGGGTCATCGAACTCCGACAGCCAGTGCGCACGAGGGCCTTCCTGCACCACGCGCCGCAGCTACGTAGCAGTCCAACCGGCCCCCTCACACATCCACTACTCAAGGCCAGGGCCCCAGTATATTGCAGATGCAAGACATGAACTGCGCCTCTCACGTTCACTCCGGCGCATTGTGCATGACAGCGGGAATTCAGACCATTCAGCAGTGGGATTCTTCCTGTATTCTCAGCCCCCCACTCGTCAAACCACACATCTGGTGAACGCAGCAGGCGAATTGTAGATGCCTGGGTTTCTGAGTCCGGCCCGCCACCAGTGAGACGTCTGGTTCGCAGATGAGAAGTGGAGAGTCAATTGCGCTGGATATGCTGGGTAGTGCAGACCAGTCGGTAATCTACATGATTCCCTTCCCGGGCACACCGGAAGTTAACAGGCAAAGGCTGCTTGAATGAAACGTCCTGCAATTCAGAAAATTTGCACCAAAGTATACGGCGCGCACAAGCTTACAGTGTATTTCGGGGCAGTGTTTAAAGTGCCCCGGGGGAAGAAAGGTCAGCAGACTAGTCTTCCCCCGGGGATTTCGCGCAAGGGAGGGACAGGGAAGGAAGGGGAGGGATAAGGGGTGGGATCGGTAGGTGAGGATAAAGGGGGCTGGGAGAGGAAGTCCTTCATCTTCCTTCCCCCAGCGCCTCAGGGTGGGTTAGTTAGCTTTGTTTGGCCACCCGCCCACCCTACAGTCAATGGAATCGATTGGGGGAAAATAACTTTTTGCTATAAGCGTGCCAGTTTAGGACGGGTTGAGAGTGAGTGGAGCGGATTTGGGAGGGGGGAGGAGTCCATGACGGGCATACTCATCCTTCCGGGGAGGGGGATACTGGTGAAAAGTGGGGGTGCGTCATACCAGTTTACGACGGATGGAGATGATGGAGGAGGTTGGAAGAGAAGTGAGGAAGCGAATGGGATAAATGAGGAGGTTGCTGTGTGAAGTGGGATGGAGTAGTTGGAGTATGGGAGAGAATGGAAGAATGAGAAGTTATGTTGTTGGGGATTGTTGGGGGGTTTGTGTAATGTTTGGTTATGGTTGTCCAACCCTGTCCTAATAAATGGCCTTTTACGCAAAATACCTTGCGTGGAGTGATTATTGCGCGAAGAGCGCCGGCCGCAGGAGCAGCGATTATCTCTATTGCGGTAGGCCCGCTGTAGCCACACCCGGTGCCGACAGCCCGCACGCTCACCCCCTCTTACTCCTCCTCCTGTCAGACAGGTCTGAACAGGTCTCGGCAAGGAGCAGGCGCTGTACCGATGTGAGTTGCGTATTTAGGCCAGCGGCAGCTCTGGGACACTTCCATCTACAGCAGCCAGGCGCGTCAGCCAGGTTCGCCCAGCCTGCACCTCTGCCGCGCCCCGAAGGCCTCTGGCTGCCTCCGAGACCCTGTCCGGCATCGCAGGTGATTCTTGCCGCCGGCCCTTCCTCCGGTCATCAGGTATTGACGAGGATGTAACGGTCTCCTTCTCGGTAGATTGTGCCCTTGCGTGGTGATTGGCCCAGTCCACACACCCGCGCCGCAGGTCCCCGGCTCAGGCAGGCCCAGGCCACAAGTGTCGGATTATTGGCTCCACAAGTGTCGGATTATTGGCTCGGGCTGCTTGATTTCTTGCTCAGTGGTAGCGCAGAGCATAGGGCAATCTATTCTGGTATTTCCATATATTAAATGTCAGAGTGTCGAGGATTTTAGACGGATGTTCGCTCAGCTGGCAGAGCCCTATCAAGAGCGGCCATCTCGCAGCTCGGCTAGACCACGCCCCCATGACATTGTGTGTTAACATCATATCACAACTGTGACTTTATGACCGAAGGGTAGTTGCAAAGTTGTCCCTCCTTTATGTCGCATGTGCATTTAAATCTGAAAGGTAATTGACCATTTGTGGAATAATGTGACCAAGACCTGAAATTGGTCAAAACGTTTCATGAAATGAATTATGATGGATTTGCCCAATGAAATAAAATATCTTCTGCCCAAGTGGGATGGTGTGACTTCAGGGAATATATATATATTTCTAAACACTTTCTCTTTCAAGAATGATGTCGGCACTCCTGTGGATTTCACCAAATTTTATTCCGGGTATGGATATAATTATCTACACGTTTCGGCTGTACAACACAGCCTTATTCACGAACAACTAAACGTCTTTAGGAGGTTAGGCTTCCCAGTGGTTATTCTGTATCTTTATAGTATGGTGCTAAGAGTTGTGCACCTTAACTTGATTGTTATTTGTAACAAATCTTCTTAACCATAGCTACTGATTCCTGGTCCTTACTGTGTAGCCAAATGAGTTACACTATTAATTGAAATTGTTTGATGTAATGCTAACTCCCATTACCTCTCACCTCATCACCTCTCAGTCAGGGAAAAAGTTTCATTGGAGGACCAATGGTAAGAAAGTGGGCCCAGAGCACTGGATCACTACCAAGGACCTGCCTACATTAACCACTGCCTTAATTTCCACCAAACATTGAGAAAATTACTTTCTGCTTCCCTATCACTCGTCCACATGCCCCACGTCTACAGAAGCAGAAGTGGAAGATGCTCCTGCTCCTACATCGCAGCGAAGACCTGAAACAGCCTCCTCATGCAGCTCCGGGCCATCACCTCACTTCCTGAATTCCAAATGGTCCTCAAGATCTGGCTGTTCAAATGAGCTTCCCGAGACCTGCAACAGCTGGATACCCTACCAGGTGATTAGTAGCTCTATATAAATCCTGATTGATAGATATAATTTGTATGTTCACATATACAAACAATGCTTGTCTGCATTTGTTTGTAAAATTAAAATTGTTAGAAACATTCATGACTATAGCAATAAACAATAGGCTGTTGCTCTTCATAGGTCCTTGTCTCCACAAGGAAGGCTGACATCTGAAAGTTTATAAAAAAATAATTGCCTTGAGGTGTCCTGCTTCTTGCCCTCTGGTAGTAAATGTAGCTTCTCTCCGGTTTGTGCAAACTACAGGCAATCCAGGAACAATACTTAAATAAGAGCAACAGACTTACTTGAACTATGGTCGGGAAAAGTATGTAAATGCTTTTTAATACTCGTCAGGTGTTATTTTTAAATACAATAAGCATGTTTATTTTTATTGTAGCCTTTCTGTACACTGAAACGTTTAACAAAAATAATGTGTGACATTTTATATTACATCTACATACTTATTCACATCACATAAGCACTTGATTATAGTGGAGCATGTGTTACTTTTAGAGATGAAAGCCTTCTTTTAAAGACGGTTCTATGTTGTCCCTCCCACATGTTGAAAGCAGTGCACTTCATACATTGCAGTGGAAAACAGCTCAAGGTGCCAGAATAAATATCCAAGTCGTGACTGACACTCTCTCAGAGCAATGACTGAAGAGGTCTGATCCAAACAAACTAATGGCTCAATGAGTCTGACCCAAAGTACACTCGGTTTCTATTGTACTCAATAGTCTTGCTTCGACAGACCTACAAAGCACCCAGTGGATAACCTGCTGCTGGAGCCTTGCCTCTCCATAGAGTACCCATGGGCTCATTTACTTATAGAAAATTGAAAATTATAATTAGGCTACTAGTTGTGGGTACATTCAGTCTCAGCCTAATGTGTCAGTGACACTCATGGTATGTAGCTTTATATGAATGCATTTCTGATTTTCAGTGTGAAGAGACATTCCTTTCTGTTTCCATAGCTTCAAATATAAATGAGACTGCAGTTCTCTTTACCTTTGAGTAAAATCACATGGGCAGTCAAAGCAACATTTTGATTAAGATTCCAGCCCCTTGGTATAAAAATGACCAATACGGCTCACTGCAAAAGAAACCTGTCCCACATAGCAAACTACACTTGCATCATTAAAGAATCTGGTAAAATACGTTCAAGAAATACTACACAGCACTCATGCAGGGCTCTCCAGGCCAACAATTCACATCTACTTACAGCTGCCATCGACACAATGTAATACAATTACAATCTCATGCACCAAATGGACCTGCCTTTATTAATGGCACACTCTCTCTTCCCACAGTCCCTTTTATTTCTGTAGTTTTATATGTGCTTTTTTGATTGTACTTTCCCCTGGCCAGGAGCTGGTTTCTAGTCTGACAATATGCGTTCTTTCCACATTAATCCTAGCTTTCGCAGGTAACACCAGAAAATAAACTTTATATTGTTAATTATTTGCAGCTTTCTTTGCAAATAATCCCTTCTGAAATTATGTAATGATATGGGCTTCAACTCCATAAGCGACACAGTCTAACGTAGCAATTCAGACCTCTGAATAGGTGGAGTTCTTGTAAATACCACTTTTATTAGAAATAAGACGCCACAGCAGTAGTGTTTCACTGTGTAAAACAAGTGTGGGTGTGTTATGAGGCTTAAGTGTGTGTTTCCTCATGTTTGGATGCAACAGTTGTTGAAAATGCAATTTCCGAGATAACGTTAATATTTATCGGTATATTTTCACCAAAATTTGACATTTGGAAAGACTGAAAGTGTTCCAGATGCCTGCTTAAATGGATACATGGCTCTCATTGAACTTCTTAACACATCCGTGAATATCATTCCAATGAAATGACAGCTCCATCTACAAAGATCCGCCCTGTTGCACACCGTATCTAAGAATATTGACTGGAACAAGACAACGTCATCTCTGCTATACCTAATGTGCTTCGAATTATTCTTAAACGCACATAATGTAAAAGCTGTTTACTTCTTCACTCAGACCTTAGGATGTAAAATCAAAAGTGGAACGTGATGGATAGTTAAATCTCAAGGTAATTACTCTCCATTTTTCCATTGCACAATAACGTTTAGTTTAATGTTGGTCACTCTGTCTTACTACGAGTAAAAGGAGTTCCACTCTAAAAACCTAGAATCCCCCGTCTTTTCTTTGTGTAATGGCATTTCAACTATGATTCAACATAGGACAACTATCCTGATTATGTGAATACACGTAAATATAGACTTTTAATAAAGCAAATATGATACACGCATAAACAGACACTCACCGAAAAGATTGTTAAATGGAAGTCATACTAAAAATGTCAGTTGATTCGACATGATGGTATGTTCCAAAACCTAAGTCCTAGCAAATTTTGGTTGTGGTGACTCATACATCTACACAGGTGTTAGCTGCAGCCAACACCATTACCCAGCCCCCCTGCCAGCTGAGCAAATAGATCACAGCCTTCAGCTATGCCCAGAGGTCTCTGGTTGAAGAGGTTGGCATTTTACCACCCTTCTAACCACAGGGCCCTCATCGATATGGCCTTTGGACATTTGTTCACATTCAGCGTCCAGTCACTCTCTGACCATAAAGAAAAGGTCATGATCTTTAACCATGTACAGTGCTAGCCTGGTGAAAGCTCTACACATGCTCTCCGATTGTTGTGGTTATGGGCCATACCTTAAATCCCACACCTTAACCACCTTAACCTACTAGGAATTACCTCTGTCCAAGCAAAGTGGGCTTTCAGCACAGGCCTTGGCCATTGGCCACACCGTGAGCCTAACCTCCCCGCCCCGGAGTTAATGCCTGCTATGCATTGAGCGCTAATTGTGGCATTTGACAAATTATGCCCAGGACCCCCAGCTCTCAGGAACTTATTTACAAGCTTCTTGCGTCGCCGGTGCATTTCTTTTTTTAACTCACCGGCGGTGCATTTTGCTGCCCCATATATAAGGACAGGAAAAGCCACCTTGCGTGGCTTTTCCTGTCCTTGTAAATATGGCCCCTTTACACGCAGCATTTGCGTGAATGGGGTGCTCCATGAGTGTTGCTGTGGGTGTTTCCACGCAACACCCATGGCTTCTGCCACATTTCCAGATTTATGAGAAATTATAAACCTGGAAATGCGCCAGAATGCTAAGGGAGGCTCAACGAGGAGAAATGTTTGAATTTCACCTCCTTTTTTTCCTCTTTCTATGCGTGCTGCATTCTTGTGATTATTTATGTGCAGGAAGGAGTCCCTTACTGCACATAAACAATCATTCCCCTCAATGCAGGTACCCTTGTTCTACAGTGCAAAGGTGCCTGCGTCGGCGCATGGCAGCAAATTGTGTGCCAGTGAAGGGGAAAGCAAAAGGATCCTTCATATCGTTGTAGATATGACGCATCCCTGTGCTTCGGAATTAACACTGCACAGCACAGCCAAACGGCTTGCGGCACTGCGCTCCGTTGATTCCTTGTAAATGAGGCCCTCCGATTTTACTGGTCTATAGTCCTGTTCCCTTTCTTTGTGACTTGAACTGACATTGCTGACTCACAAGCTGAGGCTGGTTGTTTTTTGTTTTGTTTGTGACGACTCATTTATTCAATTTTTTTTAAATATCTTTATTGAACACTGCAAATGGTTCACAAATGTACACTGCAAGTAAAATACTTTTTGAAGATAATACAATAGCGCAATTTGGCATAAGTCTTGTTCACTCATCATTACTCTGCGTACTGAAAGCAATAGGAGCTTACAGGAAGTACAGCAGTTCTTACAGCTGAAGTGTACAAATTGCAATCCCAGGCCGCTAGTATCGATTCTATTAGATGATACCCAGTGCAGTACCCATTTCACCCCTCCCCCCCCCCTAAAACCCTCCCTAAACAACACCCCAACAGAACAAGAAACGAAAATGCCGCTTGGTAGACTAACCGCCACGCTGATGTACCTGCGTCCGGTGTGTGTCGGGCCTAAGAACCCAAATGAGGGGCTTGCCCCGAAGGGGGGGGAGGAAGAAGAGGGAGGGGACAGGGGAGCAAGGAGGGGAGCAAAGGGAAGGAGGGGAGCCAGATACACATCCGGGGGAGGGGGAGGTGAAAGTGAAAGGGCAGCACTCTTATAGAGCATGAACGGTCACAAGACCGCCTCCCACTACCCCACCGTACCGCTCCCCTGCAAGCTGTTTTGTGTTACCGCCGGGTCGGCTTCCTCCCCTGCCTTAATTTGTTCCACAAGGCATGGCCAGTCCATTGCAATCGGACGCTTCCGCTGTCCCCTATTCTCCTCCCGGTATAAAGCCTCTCTTTCAGCTACTGCCCATCTGCCCACCTCCTCACGCCAAGCACCCACCCGCGGCGCTAGGGTAGACTTCCAGCGTTTTGTTATCATACGTTTAGCCAATATTAGTGCCAACCCTACAAATCTGTGCATCAACTTTGATTTTATGGAGAGGGAATAAACCTAAGAGGCAGGCCTCAATGGTGTCCCATGGTGAGCGCTCCGTCAACACCTCCAGACCCCGAATAACCTCTGCCCAAAACCCCCGCAGCCATGGACAATACCATATCATATGTAAGAAATCAGCTTCAGGTGCCCTGCAGCGCGGACATGCCGCGGATGCCGCGGGGAACATCTTCCGAATCGTTGCTGGGGCATGGTATGCTTTATGCAGGATAAACAACTGGATCGTTTTTAAGCGGCAATTCCGAGAGACTCGCCGGGGATGCTCTAATATTTGTGCCCATTCCCTATCCTCCAAATCCCACCCCAAGATCAAGTCCCACTTCTGCCGAAGGTGTAGCAGTGGGATATGCAAATGTTCTCTCAAGCCGCGGTAAAGCCAGCGCACCAAGTATCGGCCATGTCCCATAATGTGCAATGACCTCAGCAATTGGAAAGTCAGAGGTTCTGCCTGATCTGTGTACCAATATGTTCGAATAAAACGCACTACAGCTGCATGCATGAGAAATAAAGTGTCAGGCACCGAATTGGTACGTGCAAACTCGTCATGCTGCATCAGTTGACCCTCGAAAAAGAAGTCCCCAACAGTCTCCACCCCCTCCTGAGTCCACCCTTGTATTTGGATCATCGATAGGACCCCCCGCCTAGTAGGCAGTCCACATAGAGGGATGTTCGGGGCGTACGAAGCTGGTACCCTCGCCGTCCTTTTTGCCTGTGCCCAGTAGTGCAATGCGACTTGCAACAAGTAAGGAGGGTCTCGCAATCTCTGTGCACCTGGACATAGCTGCGACTGAAGAAAAATAGATTCTTACCCACCAGCCAATATGCCAGCCACTGTAACTGTCCCGCTATACAATACGACTTAAAATCGGGTGCCCCCATACCTCCTGCAGCACTGGGCAGCTGTAGCTTTGCCAACGCCAATCGACGCCTGCCCACCCCCCACACCAAAGATATTAATAACTTATCAAGTAGTTTAAAAATCCAGGCTGGTAGGACCACGGTAAGTTCACAAAATAATAAAGGAGGCGGGGTAGCATAACCATTTTCGACACCGACACGCGGCCCGCCACCTTCAAAGGCAGCGAAGTCCAAAAGGCAATCTGGGAGCGCAGCGAGTTTATGGTGCGGACTACATTACCGTCTATGGTGTCAGCGCTTGATCTGTAAATATTAATCCCCAGGTATTTAAAAGTAATTGGCTCAACTCGGAAATGCAATTCACCAAATGGCAGTGTAGGAGGCGTAACTACATTGTAGAAGGCGAAGGCTACCGACTTAGAAGCGTTAAGATCCAAGCCCGATATAGCCCCGAATCTAGAAAAAGCCGCAGCTATTTGATGTTTATCATCCTCCAAGTTCCGAAAATATAACAGCATATCATCCGCGTACAAAGATACCGAATGTAGCTCCCCGCGCAGTGGAATGTCATATGGGTCCATTATCTGACGCAGGTACTGCACAAGAGAATCCAGGGCCAACACAAAAAGCATGGGGGATAAGGGGCAGCCCTGCCGTGTACCCCGGGATATTAAATAGGCGGAAGAGATGGTCCTACCTGTCTTAGCACGTGCCGTGGGACAAGTGTACAGCAATTTAATCCATGCACAATAGGATGGGGGCAGGCCAAATTTAGTTAACACCGCTAGCATATACGGCCAGCTCAGGGTATCAAAAGCTTGGCGCATGTTCAAGGACAAGCAACCAGCAATAGGGAAAGAATCGGATACCACATGCATCAAGGCATGAAGTCGGCGGATATTCAAAGAAGTACTGCATTGGGGCACGAATCTACATTGGTCCGTATGGATCAAGCGGGGTAGAAGCGGGAGGAGTCGCGACGCCAAGACCTTACTGAGTATCTTATATTCTGTATTTAGAATAGAGAGTGGCCTATAAGACAGAAGATCAGTCGGTGCCTTGTCCAGTTTTAATAAGGACGTGACTATCGTTTCCCTGGTAGTAGGGGGCAGAACCCCATCCTCCAAGGAAGCAGTATAGAGTTGCAACAACCTCAGGATCAATTTATCCGCAAAAGTGGAGTAAAATTCTACTGGAAGGCCGTCGGAGCCTGGCGTCTTATTGCGGGCCAGTGCCTTTATCGCCACCCGGATTTCCGCAGCAGTAATCGGAGTAGCCATCTCCTCGGCCACCGTATCAGAAACCATAGGGAGCTGAACCTCTGACAGGAAGGAAAGCGTGGGAGCCAATATATAGACACTTGGGGCGGCGTATAAACGAGCATAATAGTCCCGAAACGCTCCATTAATCTCGCCCTGAGACGAAACCAATACATTGTCCACCGTAGTTACTGCCAGGATTGGAGTAGGGCTCAACGTCGGCTGTATCAGTCGTGCCAACAGTGTGCCCGCCCTGTCTGCCTCAGAGTGTGTACGCTGTGTATAAGCATCAAAGTCTAACAGGCGTAGGCGCTCCAACAGCTCAGCATACTTAATCCTGGCCGACTGTAAAGGCTCCGTGCCTCCCGCACTCCCCTGGGCCACCACCTCCAGTGCCTTCAATTCCCCCTCCAGGTCTGTAAGTTCTCTAATCGTTTCTCTCTGTGACCCTGCCAGTGTCCCCATGGCAACCCCACGTACCGTCACTTTAAAGGCCTCCCATTCGATAGCCCTGGATGAGGCAGAGCCCTCATTCTCCACAAAAATGGTATCAATAGCTGTAGACAATGCCGCCCGATCCACCTGATCTTCTAGTTGTAGAGGTTGCATCCTCCACGTTGGAATTGGGGCCGGGGAAGGGCCCCAAGAGAAGCGCACTTCAATGGGATTATGATCAGATATTGTCTTGCCCAGAAACTCACAGTGCGTAATAGCAGAGGAGAGCCCCGGGGAGCATGAAAAATGATCCAGGCATGTGTGTAACTTATGTGGGTGAGAATAAAAGGAATATTCCCTCATGTCCGCGTGCAGAGCCCTCCAGATGTCTATTAAATCCCAGCCCTGCGCCCAGCGAGTTAATGTTAACGCCTGCGCCCTCGCTGCCGTGTTAAGCAAGGGAGGATGGGAACGGTCCAGGCCAACATCAAATACTGCGTTTAGGTCACCACCCAGTAGCCGCGGGATATGTGACCAGTCAGCCAGCGCCCGGGATACCCGCGTGTAGAATGCCTCTTGGTCCGTATTTGGCGCATTAAGGGACCCTAGCACCCCCTGTCTACCATCTAATGCTCCCAATAGAAGAACGAACCGGCCCTGATCATCTACTCTGCACTCAGTAAGGGAGAAGGGGATGCCCTCCCTAATCCAAATTGCGGCACCCCGGGAAAAGGCCGAACAGGCCGTCACAAAGAATTGCCCCCGCCATCTGCGTTGCAACTTCGCAGTTTCAGTGGGAATTAAATGTGTTTCTTGAAAACAAATTATGTGGGCTTTATAGCGATGTAATTGCGCTGCTATTCTATGACGTTTAGCTATGGAACTCATACCTCTCACATTCCACGACACCAAGGTGTAAGAATTAACTGCAGGCATCATCAGTAAGAATAACGCCCCCCCCCCTTGTTTGTGACGACTTATGAATCAGCATGTAGTTTTGTTAATCCTACTTTTTAAATTCCAGTCAAAAAGGTATATATTGATATATGAGGCAGGTTTCACAATCTGTGAGCCGTGGTCCATTTCTCACATGTTTCATCTACAGATTTAAAGGCACATTCAACCTGTGTGGTCTATCCCGGGCTTCTACAAGTGTGGTTTAAGGCCATTCTACTCCTTCATTGCCAATAATCTCTTCTGGACAACAAGGCATGTGTACAATATGCATGCTGTGTGTCCAGACATGTGAGTCAACACCCTGTATTTTTGGCCTTCTAGACCTATTGGATTATCGATTTGGGTTTGAAATTCAACATGCAATTTAAATGGTGAGAATTAATTTCCACTTTTTTTCAGGGATATTTCAAAGAGCTCACATGAAATACATGGAATTCATGCCTACATGTCAGTTTTTTAAGACAATTTGTCATCAAATCTTTACCAGGGTCATTTAGGTTGAAAACACCTGTTTATAATAGCTTGACCAACCAGCATAAACATTTATAGAATGAAACTTAGGCATCTGTAATCATTTTGGAAAGTTGTGCAGCTTTCTCAAATGGGGCAAAAATAAATGGTGTTCCTATCCCGAACTTTAGGTGTGCTATAATGTTGGAAGTTAGCAGTGCATTGATGGAGATATGGTGCATACATCACCATAACTGACAAATGTAAATGTGATTTAGGTTTTCAAGAAATATCATGATAAATGTGTGGTTTCTTAATAACCCACATTATTTTGTGATATAAATAAAGAACCAAACCTTCCCTTTACTAAGTTATTCATGGTTTTCTGGTTTCTAATACTGCCTTTGGAGAGCATAGCAGGCAGAGCAGAGGGTCATTCCTTTTTATCTAGGTACAGCCTTTATCACAACTTTGACCAAATCATGTAGATTAAAGCTAAAACAAACCAATGGCTCCAGCACAAAGAATAGAAATGCCACATCCTAATTCATAAAACATTATGAATTAGGAAAACTTTGCAAATGGATTTTCCGTTGATGTCTTGAGTGGAAACTTCCTTTACAGATTTACTTAACTTCAGATTCAGCATCAAACACTTCAAAAGCAGATTTTAGAGGGGTTGTGATAGTAAAATGTGAATCATAAATTGCAATGTAGTCTATTCTGAAGAGCCTAGAAATCAAAAAACTGCAACAATGAAAATGTGATTCATGACAGTGACAATTTGTATAACCACCTTTTCAAAGATATAATAAAATGAATTGGAAAAAAAAACATGTTTAACTGCAATTTAACAATCATTTTAAGGGCATGGGTACCTAAATCTCTATATGCAAACCTCTACATTACAAGAATGGCATTATGGATTTATCAGTCCAGCATCACACGCCGTAGTACAAAAAATACACTTTTTGCATATCCCTGCACTATGTGGCAGGCACCATGCAGCGCCTGCCACACGGTGCAGGGATATGTTGGGGGCACCATAGGTGACCCACAGGGGCCATATCGGAAGGCCAGGGGGGAAGGGGGTCCGCTACAGGCCCCCAATGCCCCTTTCCACCTGCCTTTTCATGGCGGGTAAACCGCAATGAAAATGCCGGCAGGAAAGGACATTGTAATCCCTACGGCAGTACCTAGCATGCACCGCCACTATATTAGGGAATACAAGTCCCTCCAGCGGAACCGTCGGATCCGTGGCAGTTGGTCTCTCCGACCGCCAGACATCCACCCGCCATCCTAATGTGGCGGACGGGAATCAGCATTACGATGGCGATGAGACCGCCACCGACGGGCTGTCAGTGGCGGTCCTACTGCCATCATAATCAGGCCCTTGGTATCTAAACTCTGATTTGTAGGTACTAATATAAATAAAGTATATTATTTTATGCCAGTTAACAGTTAGTGATAATATATTGTTTAACATTTTCACTCTAAACTTTCTCATTGTGCAGTCAGTTACAATGTTTGCCTTATCTTGTTTTGTGATGTTTCATTGCCATAGAGAACATTTCCTAACATCTTCATATTGCCAAGAACTAAATTCAGATTTGTTGTAGAACATGTTATGACTGGCTAATGATGTTACATGGTGCAGAATGACACCACTCGTAATGCTGATATAATAAAATGGAGCCTTGAAAATGCAAGATACTACTTTGTCAAAAATGCACAGGAGGAGCCAGAGGATTGTGAATGGCTTCTTCAATGAAATTCTATAATTGGTAACATTCACTGGTGAAGGAATCTCTCTGATCATGCTCAATTGGAATGGGCTTTCTTGAAAACAAATACAACTCTGTTGTCATTGTTTCTTTTATTTCTATGTCCAGGGTCAGTGAACACTACATTGATGTTGACGTCCTCCGTCATGTCTGTTGAGCAACAATACCTGTAATAATCACCCTCAGCTGATCAACAATGAGCACTTTTCATACTAGCCTCCTCGTTTTTGATTGTTTCTGCTATTTGGCTGTAGCTTCATATTCCTTGAAGAACCCAATAATACTTCACCCATACCATACTCTTCAATTGAATTGAAAATTCATAATCTGAATGCGCATGTTTGGTGGAGATTAAAATCTTAGAGTATGGAGGTGACTAAAGATACTATACATAAATTCCACTATTTCCATTGCATTAATACTACTATTCATTAATTATTTGCAATAGTAGTTCTTCATGGTCCTTTTTCAGTTAAGATTGTGCTTCCTTGGTTGTAATTTTGTTTCTATCTTACATATAACTATAATATGAATTGTTTAATATCTTCATCAGCGATGTCATCCAGTACCTGGAGGCCTTAAATCTGATATACTGGTTTGTAGTGGGTCAAAAAATGGCAATTTTGCTTTTTACATATGACACAGTGCTTTTGGCACAAACAGAACTAGCTATGCACAAGCTCCTGAATGCATTAACAAATGATTGCAGTACAAAGTAATTGTGGATGCATACTGCAAAAACAAAATACATGATCATAAAGGGCAGCCCCAAACTGAAGAGTTCCTTTAAAATCCATGGAACCACGCTGGATCACGTCAGCCATTACAATTACCTAGGAGTAAGGTTCGACTCCAAGTTGGCCTGCCCAACTACTTAAAGGAGAGGCGACACTGAGTCAATATGCTGGTGGGGTACTTCGCTTTGCTACAAATCAGGAGAACAGACTGATTGCCCCCCCTCCCCCTTGAAGCCTACATAGCTCAAGGCCTTGCTGCAGGACTATATGGGGGAGAGTTTTGGGGTTATTAAAAGGTAAAAGAGTTGGCTAAGGCAGAGAACCGCTTCTTACGCCGCCTACTTCTGCTTGGTCCTGGAAGCCTAATGAATACGTTTATTCATGAGCTGGGAGTTAAGACCGCTGAGCAGTATGCCGAATGCAGCACTGCATCCCATTCATTATTGGGTAAGAATTGGACACGCCAGAATTTAAACCTTACCTAGACATTATGAGAGAGGTTTGTGTGTAAGCCAAACAAGTTAAATTACCCAGGTTTAGTTATGTGACTAACACCATACAAACCATGAGACATGTTGACTGTTGGTTTGAACCTGGAAAAATGATGACGGTTACCGGGCAGGCTGTGAACGAAAGGTTTTGGCAATATATGTACATTAATCTGTCAGGCCAGAAGACAGAACTGCTATGGAAATTCAAGCCCACCCCCATTTTTAAACCATTTCTGGACTAGTTGAAACCCAACCCCGCCTCCTTTTAAAGATCACTGTATATTAATCATAGGTTGGGTACTCTGCCGGTGAAGAAGTACACTAGCTCATGGAAAAAGGGTTGGAGTAGTCCATTTAATTGTGGATGTGGATTTGGGGGAGCAGATTCTGTAATGCACTTTATGTTGTTTTGTACTTTTAGGTTGAAAGCCAGAAGGGAATACCTCTGCCTATTGTTTATTGTTTTGTTTTACAGTTTAATGCTTGCAATCCATGAATAAGAAAGCGTACTTTTTGCAGATCATATGTTGATATCGGTGTCTTCTTCCAAAATTGCAATGCTAGCGATTTTTTTTTTTTTAAATTGCAGTTTTGCCTGGATATCCGATGCACTGGGAAATAGCAGTAATAATGCCAATATATCTAGCTGATAGAAAACAAGACTACAATTCTTACTTTTAGATGGAGATGGGAGTTTACGAGAATAAAATTACAATGCTTGCCATAAGCTGAGATCATCTAATTGCCATAAATATTGAAAAAGCTAAGGCTAACATGAATTTACTGTTATGGACCAGCAATAAAAAATAAGTTTCAGTATATGGGAAAAGGGGAATGCCTTAAAATCATCATTCTTGTGTAAAATCTTTACATATTTAATAGTATAAACAGCAAATGATCTCAAAACATAAATAAAGCTCTTGGGAACCTTATAGTTTATTTTAATATAAGTATCAATATTTGGATAATATTGTTGAGACATGGTCATTTTGGGTTCCCAAATTAAAAAGAATATATTTATGTTTTGGATTATTACAGTCAATACGTTGGATCCTTTCCCCCAAATGATTAAAACTCTCACATTGGTTGTAGACTAGGGGCAGACCGTTTGCTCCTCCCCCCAAAATTATGAAAACTCTCACATTGGTTGTAGACTAGGGGCTGACCTTTAATATTTTTGATGTGTTCTACTCAGAAAAGCATTTAATTATTAGTTCTCCATTGAATACTAACACTAGACATTGCTTATAAAAGGTGATAAATTAGAATTCTATTCCACATAATGTTCTTCTTTAAGCTCCTATCTGTTACAACTCTTCGGCAAAATGTCAAGCCTACTCTTTTCCTTGTAAAAATTGGATATTTATCACATATTCGTTTAGAAGAAAATGTGGGTCTTTTACTAAATGTCATGCACATTATAGTTTGCTGAAATCAGAATTATGAAACTTTCATTATTATAAGTTGTACTTTATGAATTTTACCACTTATAAACGCTCGACAAGGGAAATGTCTGTCACTACTTACTATTAATACTGGGCTCAGAAAGCGAATTATTCACTTATTTACAACAACAAAAAATCCAGATAGTCAACAAAGGGTAAGGAAAAAGTGGAAAGGACTGTGAACTGAAGATATACTAATGTATCAATGAAATTGTAACAACATTGGTACAAATTCCCTGCAATAGTGTCTTCATTTCAGATCCTCCCTATACCTCCCCTTTGCCATCTTTTGATACACTCTTCCAATACATGAGGTCACACTATAAAGGCAAAGATGCAGACCTAAATTTGTTTTTGAGACCTTAACTTTCATGTGATAATTATTTTAAATTAAATTAGAGCGGAAATATGTGGAAATAAACAGATTAAAAAGTGAGATAATTGAATATTATGGTGTAATGCAGCAGTCCAAACTTTACAATGTGTTTGCACAACTGCAAAAGGCATTTTCTAATGTACACATGATGGACAGTGGATAATGTGCTGCAAAAGTTAACAAACTGTGTTTTGCAAAATGGAATCTCTGTAAAAATCACGGCTGTTCATAGTTAGTGGGCTTCTAAGCACATGCTCAAAAAACACACCAATATCAAAATCTAATAAAAGGGTGGGAAGGGAATAACATTTTAAACTAAAGTCACTAATGTGAAAAACCTTTTTAGGTTTACATTTTGTGCATCAGTAATGATGAGTACTATAACTTTTTATACATGATTCTACATATATAGGCTCAATTAACATAATTGCAAATTAAACACATTTCCTAAGATGTATATAAGTGCAATTGTTAATGTGTTTTAGTTAGTCTGCATTTTTGTATTAAATGCCATTTAGACAAGATGGATTCCACTTCAGTCACTCATTCCTGCTTTCCCTTGTGCAAATCCTCACCCCACAGGCTCTGCAGCACAGATTCAAACTGAGGTCATATTAGTTAGTTTCCATTGCTGTATTGTTTTGCTTGCGATCCTTCTATGATGAGAAAGTAAGACTGCACCAAGTATCTATGTATTCGTTCTTTCACTGGATCTATTTCGTTACAGAAAGTCTTATTGTTAAAAGTTTCATAGTTTGTTCAAACATCTCCAGATGACATTGGCATAGAGGGTGTTGAATAATTATTCACAGGATTGGGATGGTGCTTTTGTGTTAAGGTAATCACTTTTATTATACTTGTGATCTGATTTGCTAAAGAAATTATACTTTTGCTCACACTATGGTGGGTTTGCAGAATTGCTTATATTGTATGCAAGAATTGTGTATAAATCCCCTTGATTTGGGGTGAGCCAGAAGGCTTTACTATTCTACTCAGAATCCTGCCCAAATTCTTTAGAATCTTGATGCTCATTTGAACTTAGAATATTTTTGGAATTTACATACTCTGTATAACTTTGCATCTGAGATACTTCATGCCATTGAGCCAGTACTGCTTGTTTTGATTGGTTCTAATAAAACCCTCTAACTTTCAATTGATCTAGAACTCAGTTATTGAGTGAACCAAAATGACTTATTAAGCATTTTTACGCTGCAAATTCGATTCTTGGGGAGGTGCGTAGACACAGGGACATATTGCTTCATTAAATTGAAGTTTAACACCGTCACTGATCCGGTAAACTTTGGGAGAATAGAATGAGGTACATTTGGGGGTGTCAAAATTTCATGGTACGATTTTGCTTCCACACTAACACATGCACCTTTTTCAATTCCAGTTCATGGAGAAGAGCTCAGATATGTTGTTAAATGTTTGACATTAACATAAGCATGAGCACGTGATCTTTTTCTCCCTGGAGACTCATCAAACAATTTAGGCAGGCCCAAAGTATACATTGACATGAATAATATCTCTCTTTTTCGAGACACCAAGTACTATACACCTTCTATATAATATTTGTCAGAGAGTTGATAATATGACATCTATTCCTATTGTATTTGTCAAATAGTTCAAAATGTAAAGTCCCATACTATAGTGTTGGTCATGGAATTCACAATGTAAATCCCCTTCATGTAGTATTTGTCAGAGAGTTTTATGGCCACTGCATTCCTGCTATTGGTCGTGGTTCCTTGTGAGCAGGGCATCTTCAGTGGCTCTCAGTCTCTCAGTGGTTGAAGGGCACTCTCCTTCCCTTCTACCAGCTGTGGCTTCAGGGTCATACCCATGGCTTGATTGTATGTTACAGGAACAGAACAATCGTAGTAGGGGTTCAAAGCAGCTTCTTTATGCCATAGGTGTTACAAATGAGACCCACATACCAATTAGACCTTCATCAGACCCAGCATGTCTACAGAAATTAAAAAGACAACATTCACTCAGCCCACAATTAGTGTATGTTGCCAATTAATTATTATCTGTTACTAAACATGTAGGTCTATATTTGCCAACGCTTTATAATAGATTTGTGTCCAAAAAGAGATGCAAATTGGCATAAAGTGTTGGAGTGGTATTTACTATCTAACACAAACCAGGATTAGTGTTGGAAAGTTCACCATAATAATGCAAAGTTGCATTATGCACTACTTTGCGTTACTTTATGTCAAGAGGGCGTTCAATGGGTGGTACATGGGCTTCCCATGCCACCAACCATGGGTTTTGGGTTTTGATGCAAATCCCTATCAGATAACATTCATAGACAGGGATTTGTGCCAAACCATATACCTCCTTGTGGCAGATGTAACAAGGAAAAATGTTTTCATTTCTCCTTATTTTTCCAACTTTGCATTGCGCTGAATTGTACAGTGCACATACAAAGTGGGAGAAAGTCTCAAGGGATAGTATTTTGTATATTGGAAGGTTCCCCTTAGAGTACAAAACCTATGGTTTTGAGAATGCACACACCCTTGCACTATGGAGCAAGGGTATGAGCTTTGGCGCATGGCACCTAATAGTACACCAGCACGAGGGAGAGAAAAATGTGCCATATCTTAGTAGATAATGCAAATTTTTTCTCCTGTGCTTTAAAGCAACTTTGATTGCTGCACTGCTTTGAATCAGATATTAGCAAATCTGAGCCTCAATACTTGCTATTGTTTCCTAATACCCCAAAGTGCAGGTAACTCCAGCATCTTTAGACATCATAGTTTTATTTACATACTTCTAAATGGGAAGTTAGAGTTGAGTAACTGCCTGGACAGAGTGACCTAAATGTTTGTAATGTGCTCATGTGCACATTTTAATGACAGTAATTTCCCAAACAGGAAAGGTTGTCTATGAAATATGTCCATGGACATTGACACCTTTTCAACACCCCTAATTTGAGGGTAAAAGGTGGTGCGACAAGGCTCGCTGTGCCAGCATACATTTTGACTCGTCAAGCCTCCCTTCTGATGCCTGTACTACTCTGGAGATGGATCACTTTTATATGCAGTCTAGACATCATTGTTACGCAAAGAGGATTGCAATGAGAGCAGGAACCTGGAACCACAGCACCCTCCTACTCGTAGTAAAACTCAGGGAAGCACACACAAAAACAATGCCAGGAGGCAGAAAATTATGGCAAATATTTTTCACATATGACCTGAGGCTGGTGATCTTTATTTTGGATTGTCTCTGAAAAAAGCTATAGTCGGTATGTCCTCCTCATGAAGGTTCACCCTACATTAACTCAGTAGGGTGCTGACAGTTTCAAATTGTGCTACAGGGCACCTTAAACAGGTTTCTTTGGAATGATAACTGTGTCTATGTCATCATCACTACACTGTTGCTACTCTTATAATTGCACCAGTTGCATGTAGGGCCCCTACCACATCCTCTCCTTCATGGACTTGAATGATACCTGAAAGTTAGTGCTCACCTGCACGTTAGTGTCCATGGTTTGCACTTTGGTAGCAATTGGCTTCCGAGGTTTCCATCACAGACCAGAGTTTGATCCGGCTCATGAAGATGAACTAGCGTGAATAAGCCTATGATAGGTGAATGTGTTGACTAATGAGTTTTAGGTGAATGTTCTTGGTGTTTGATGGGTGAGACTGCATGGCTATACATTTGGGGTCAAAAGACATACCCTGAGGGTTAATCCGTGACTTTGTTTTGCCACAGAGTCTTCCTGTTTGTGAAGGCTCAATTTTGTATGGTCATTTACGATGAGTGATGGTTTTGCTCCCCTTTCGCCAGTGTGTCTGCACTTCTACTGAGGTGCCAACAACTACGAATCCCAATGCAACTTCGGGTTTGAGTTCGAGCCAAGAGGAGCTTCAAGTGAGTTGAGCAGAGTGGGTTGTTTGGAACCGTTATCGGGTCTGGCTGCTGATTTGCTGTTCTCACCAATCTTGTCGGGTAACAGGTTAGATTAGGTGGGTGGGTGGTGGAAGATGGGTTGGCATCTGGGCATCGTCAGCAACTCAGTGATTCTGATAGAGTTTGCACTATGCATAGTCACAGCCTTAGATTATTTAGACATTTTTGTAGAGGAATTATGGACTATTTTTATTTGTGAAACGTATCTATATTGCATGTGTTTTTCGTCTTTTGCACTCATAATTTTACAAGTATAATACTAGGCTGCATTTGTTATTGAATTCTGTTGTTGTCTGCGACATAAAACAACCTGCAGCTTACAAGGGGAAAGGAGATGGAAAAAGCTAACATTTCCTATGACCTTTCCTAATTTGCTTCTCCTCATGGCTCTGCCCTTTATGCGCATTTCTGGGTAATTGGAAATGGAAGTAGAGGAAATTGGCAGACGTCGCTCCGAGTGACTGGCAGCATTCCTTTTGCGCTCCCTGTTCCTTTTCTGTAGTTCACAGATGTTTCATAAGTGCAACAAAACGCTCTTCTCGGAGTTTCTAGAACTGCAGTGCATGTGGGAGAAGCACGTTCATCAGTAAGTAATGTGTTTTTTAATGAGATAATCACGGGGCCCATCCACAGATAATATAAATAGTCTAATTAAGCTTTTAGCTCCTCTACTTGTGTATTTACAAACTGCTTCTGTTGAGAGCGTTCGGAATGAAATCATCTGCGTTCAATTACTCTGTACCACGGTCAAATTGAAGAGTTACTTTTATAGAGGAAAAGGCCGGGACTAATTAACGTGACTCAGGCTGTACTCTATCAGGGCAAATTGCTTCTTGTCCCACCATGGCCTAAAGTCGGTGTATTGCAGATGTGCTTGTGTCAGTGCACAGGCTAAAAATATGTTTAGGTCCTTCATACAGCACCATAATGGGAAAATATAAAAGTCAGCGGCGGCTCCTCTGCTATGGCGGAGGAGTGTCGTCCTACCAGCCAGCAGCCAAAAAAATGAAAAATAAAATGATAATAAACCCTTGTTTATTAACGTTTTATTTTTGCTCTTTGACCCAAGGCTTGGGGTGGAGCCAGGGGATGACAAGCTGGTGGAGGAGTGGTTGCACTGCTATTCAGTGTGCATGACGGTCTGGCCGGCTGTCTCAGGGCGGCCATACTGTGATGCACACTGAGCAGACACAGGCTCCCAATCTAACTGGGAGCGCAAATCATCAGTGCTCAGGCCAATCCTGACACTGCTCTCAGCAGCATGAAAGCAGCATCAGGATTGGCTGCAGTGTACTCTGGGAGCCTGTGCCCGCAGTGGAGAGGAGCGCTATGTGGCAATGCTGAGGGTAAGTGCTTTTTTGATTTTTTTTGTCTTGTTTTCTGTCCGTCTGTCCGCCTTTCCCCCTTCATTGCCCCTGCCCAGCCCCTCTATCGACACACTGGTAGCTACTGATAAAAGTCACAAAGTAGGGAAAATCTTCATTAGCAAAGTAAGTTACAGCAGCATGGTTAGGTCTGGTTTGATGGTGTGGCTGTCTTTAGACCTTATGTGATCAACAGAAAAAAGATGTTTAAGAAGCACTACTAAAAGAGGGGCTTTGGCTCCACCCACATGCTGATCCCCCCCCATTGGATTTGATTAGGCAGAAGTGGTGTGCTTTCACTAAAAAAAGATTTGCGGACAGCTAATGCTCAACACTGTAGGCTTGGGCTTGTTATGGTGACAAATCGACAATTAAGACTGTGAGCCTGATTGGTTCATTGGGAAGAATGATGTCACATGCCATATATGTGATTTGTGTTTTATGAAAACCTATTACAAAGGCAGTACGACTGAATTATGTATTGGGAAAAGCATATGTTAGATCAACGAGGCGTTTATGGAACAGCTTGGTAAAAACAATACAGAGTAGCTTTACATTGTGAACACTCTAGGAAATACAGTAGGAAGGAGTTTTATATTCTGAAATTCTTTGTCAGACACAAAAGGCAGGGGATTTACATTGTCAACCCTTTGATAAATACAATAGGGAAGGTTTTTTTTTTATTGTGAACTCTGACAAACACAATAGGTCTTATAGGGTGGATGGCGGATCTTCTGCGAATTCCTTGTCCTGGCAATTGTCAACTAAAGGTAATACTGCCTGGTAGCCACCTTGCTACCTCATGAATCAATGTAGAACAGCCAGATAGCTCTTCTGGTATCACATGGTTGGAGGAAAAAGCTACAAGGCATACAAAATCCTGTCACAGTCTTGCTAGAAGACTGAAGAACTGCGGAAAATTGGCTCGAGGGAGATTAGTACTAATGGCAGACGAGAACAGGACTAATGTATAAGGAAATAGGGAAAAAACTGATGTGAACTGGTGAAGAAACTTTAACTGCATATTGTCCTCCACGCTTAAATATCTGAAAAAACAGGAAATGACTGTCAGGAAGTAATTAGACTCTGTGTTGTATTGAGAATGCACCATCTTGAATTTGGAACACTGGAAAATGATAACCCCAGTCTAGAAACTTGCTGGTGAAACTTGGTGAGTAATGCATGCTGACAGCCTCACCAGTCAGGATATAGAACCTTCCTGAAAGTCGGTCTACTGAGGAGACCTGACTGCCAGCCAACAGATGCGACACTGAAGCCAGAGAGAGCTGCCTTTGTGCTGCACTGCAATCCACAGCTGGCAGAGGGCAAGGAGAGTGCCCTATGATTACTGAGAGCCACTGAAGATGCCCTGCTCACAAGGAACCACCACTAATAGAAGGAATGCAGTGGCCATAATTAGAGTCCGTCAGCAGTCGCACAGTTGTTAATGTAGAAATGGGTTTTACATTGTGCACTCTCTGACAAATGCAATATTAAGGGGATTTGCATTGTGAATTCTATGACAAACACCATAGGATGGGGCTTTACATTTTGAACTATTTGACAAATATAATCGGAATAGATGTCATATTATCAACTCTGCTGGATTGCTGCTTTGCTGGACTCCTGCTTTGCTGTCCTGCTATCTTCTGTTCCCCTGCCTGAGTGAGAAGGACTGGACCTGTATCACTTGAACCCAGAGTGACTCCAAGGCTAGCTGGCTGCCTCTTGATCTGCAGTCTCAGAGACATGAAAGACTTCCAACTTACCTGATTCTGCACCTGATGCCACACCAGTCCTGGACCCTTGAAAGTGAGGCCTCAGGATCTCGCTTCAGCAAACCCACACATCCTCTGTTGAACCGACGCATCGGCACCATTGTATGGATCAGAACTGGCGCATTGCCCATGTTGCGTGGATCAGAACCGGCGCATCATTCCTGTTGCATGGATCAGAACCAGCGCATTGCTCCCGTTTCCTGACCAGAACCGACGCATCACCTATGCGGCGGTGATCGGCCCCAATACATTGTCTTTGGAACCACCACTGCACAAGGCCTCTGCATCTCCATCTACGGCATCTTCGAAGCGGACGCCAAATCTCCGCATCACTGCACTTCACTCATTGGAGCTGACACATCGTTGCTGCTGTCAATCGATGGATTGACACCGACCTATCACTTCGGCTGCTGCCCACATATAAATACATTGAACAACCTAAAGCTCATAAAATGGAAAATTCAATGCAGAAATTACGAAAACAGTGGAGGATATAACTCTTACAAATTCAGTAAAAAGAATTTAAGATACGAAGTACTGAGCAACAGTGCTAAACAGATTACCAGATTAATAAAAACCTCAAGGGGAGTCCTAAAAAAGTACCGCAAAAAGAGTCTGCTATGCTTTCTGAAAAATGCTTCTGATGGTCAGAGGAGTTAACTTGCATCTATGAGACTGTTCTGGTTCCAGAATAACTAAAGTGCAGAATACATTAAAACACACCCCAAGGGCTTTATCTAGCAGCATTCCTGGATCTAATATAACAAACTGACCGCGGATAATTTTTAACTTGAATAGATAATGCAGCTGCTATTGTTTGTCTTACATATTCTCAAAGCATTATGCCGGTCTTTGATCCCAAAAAGGCGGCAGAGGGGCAAAATCCACCAGACACGCTGCTTCTTTTAGGTGCTGCAGAAAAATAATAAATGATCTTCATTCTCTACAGCATGACACACCAGGGGCATAAATTAGTAAAATTGTCATGTCAGGATCCCTAGCCTAAATTTAATAGGCTGGCATCTTGTGTGCGGGGGATTAACATAATCCCAAAAATCTTCAAAGTGTGCAACACACTTCAACGGCAAGTAGCAATCGGAAAGGCTACCTGAAGGAACAATGGCTAATCTTGCACCTAACACAGTGTGCCAATAGTATGACTTCACAGTTTCTCGAGCACTTGTTGGTACTAAGATAGAATGCAGTCAATACTCTCTCATGCCTAACCTAAACAGCCAAGTTTTTATATGGCATAGCCAGGCAATTGTATGCAATAGATGGTTACCCAATATGTCCCTAATGCAATCGCTAAACGGTGCCAGTTCCCTTGCTGTCCATAAACTAATCCAATATAAAATTGGTCCCAATTTGGCTACATCCAAGATTGATTTTAGATTTAGTTCAAGTCTTAAAGGAGTAACGGAGCACTGGTAGGCAGTCTCAATAAAGAATTAATAAAAGAGTTCTCACTTTTCTCGAACAAGTCAAGCTTACAAAACCTCAAGAACTACAGACCCATCTTTCTCTTCTCCTTCGCAGCCAAAGTCACTGAGAAGATCATGAACAACCAGCTCACGAACTTCATAGAATCCAACTTGATCCTCTACACTTCCCAATCCGGATCCCACAGCACCAAGACCGCCCTCCTAGCCGCCATGGACGACATCCACACGCTCCTCGACCAAGGCCACGCGGCAGCCCTCATTCTACTAGACCTCTCAGCAGCCTTTGACATTGTCTGCCACCGCACACTAGCCGCCAGACTCTACGACGCCAGCATACAGGAAACTGCCCTAGACTGGATCCGCTCCTTTCTCACCGGCTGGACTCAAAGAATCAGACTCCTGCCCTTCCTCTCTGAACCCACAGAGATCAGCTACGGAGTACCCCAAGGATCCTCACTCAGCCCCATGCTCTTCAACATCTACATGGCCCCCTCACTAACATCATCAGAAAAAATGGACTCAGCATAATATCTTACGCCGACGATACCCAGCTCATCCTCTCCCTCACCAAGGAACCCGACACCACCAGACACAGCTTCCAGGAAGGAATGAAGGATGTTGCATCCTGGAGGAGCAGCATCTGCCTGAAGCTTTTCTCATAGAAAATGGAAGTCCTCTTCCTAGGAGCCACCCCCTCTGCGTGGGACAACACCTGGTGGCCCACCGCCCTCGTCAACCCTCCCACACCCACATACCATGACAGCAACCTCGGCATCATGCTCAACTCCTTCCTCACCATGAACTGACAGATCAATGCTGTATCTTCCACGTGCTTCAATACCCTCCGCATTCTCCGCAAGACCTTCAAATGGATCGCCCAGAATCCAGAAAGACCGTCACCCACACACTCATAAAGAGCAGACTGGACTACGGGAACGCCCTCTATGCTGGAATCAACAAATCTCTCCTTCTCAAACTCCAGACCATCCAGCTGGGTGATGTCTTGTCATCGGGTGCTTGGGATGAGTCGGGCTGCAGCGTTCACCTACGAGACCTCCACTGGCTCCCCATCGAAAAGGGAGTGACTTTTAAGCTGCTCACTCACACCTACAAATCCATCCACAACATCGGACCCCAATACCTCAACAAAAGAATCTCCTTCTGCGCACCCAAGAGAAACCTCCGCTCTGTCTACCTTGTCCTAGCCGAAATCCCTCACATCTGCAGAGTCAGAACGGGAGGAAGAGCCTTCTCCTACATTGTGGCCAAGACCTGGAACAAACTCCCTCTCAGCATCAGATGACCCCCCACACTACAAGCATTCGGAAAGAGCCTCAAGACCGGGCTCTCCGGATGAGATGGAGCTGCTCGAATCCCCCCCCCCCGCCCCCAGTGCCTTGAGACCCTCACGGGTGAGTAGTACGCTTCACAAATCCCTGATTGATTGATTTGGCAAATACAATAAGATCAGGTTTGCTACCTATGACCTTGTTCTTGTCTGACACCAGAAAATGCTTGACATCTGTAGAGGGAGATTTAAGGTTCATATCAATGAATACCTTGAGGCGTCCTAAAATGTTTGGTGAGTCTCTAGGGAGATACCACACACTCATATTTATTTATTTTCATGTTAAACCAACATGCTGGCTTTATTTATTATTGAATGTGGTGACAAAGGCAGTAGCCCTCTCAATTTTAATTTTTACTGATTTGATAAAGTTTTTAGGCATAACCTTTGCGATTGTGAAAAGCCTCATGTGTTCCAATAGGCTCATACAGAGGTATTGCTGGTCATTAGGATTAAATCCTGCTTGTGCACGCATGGTATTTCACAGATATCTCTTTATGGTGCATGATTTTCACCCTCTTTAGTCTTCTAGGCCCCTAAAGGACGGATTCCAGTTTAAAATTCTGCCTGCAATCATATCAATAGTTACAGTTTTAAGTATAGTATGTAGTGGTGTGTGCATTAAAGTATTCTTTCTTTTATTTTAAGCAAAAGCATTGGATAGACATTGATTTATAGTAATTTTTCTGAATTACTCAGTTTGGAGTTTCTAGTCACCAACACCTCATTAAGTCAGTCTTGAAATGCTGTGTCTCAGTACTCTAAAAATCAGTTTTAACATTGGGAACCATATTACAAATGCACTAGGAAGTTGGTTTACATAGTGAACTCTCTGACAAATGCAAGAGGAAAGGGTTTTACACTAAGAAGTTTTTGACAACTGCAAATAAAACTTCCTAATGTGAACACATTGAAGAATACCATATGGATGTGCCTTTCATTGATTAACACTAAAAGATCTTCTTAAAAAGATCTCTAGTGCAATTGGTTCTAGAGAGGTCTCGATTTCATCTTGTACATTTGTAATTTTCTGTTTAGTACTTATATGTATGTGAATTACAGTATGATTTACTGTTTTAAACGTGGAAGCACGTGACATTGCTTAATTAATAACTATTGTGTAGTTTGTGGACTTATATAACGTTTATTTAACTCCCTGATTTGTATTGATTTGTTCTTTTGGTTTTACTTTTTTAAGTGCAAAATTATTATTCAATTCCTGATACAATAAAGTGGAAGTGACAATGACTTTCCCCTTAAACTTTGGAAATGTATTGACTTAGTTGCTTGTATGATGATGAACATTTTTTGAAGTTAAATAAAGATAACATGGAGGTGTTCGTTCTAGGGAATCATACTTAAAAACAGACCTCCATTTAGTAGACAGGCTCGTGGTCTACTCCCAGGCCTTATTAGTATGACCTAAAATGTTGGTGCTGTAATCAATACTGCTTTTGCCTTATGCCTGCATGTCATGTCCACAAAATCTCTGGGACTTTAGCCTCTTTTGAGGAGGGTAAGGAAAATTCTTGCCTCTTAGTTACAGGGACAAGGTTGGTAATCCAGGTAGTTATCTCATCCAGGTTGGATTATAACTCTGCAGCCTTGCTTGGGTTACCTAAATATTCTGTCTGCCACCTTCACATTGTGCAAAATGCTGCTGCCACATCTGTGCCTTAATTCACCTCGGCACTCATCTGTTAAATCCCGGTTAAACTTCCTCCCCAGGCTGTGAGTGAATAAAGGGATGTTTTCTAAGACACTTTGGTCCTCATGTTAAAAGCAATTTTACGGTTGGTAAGGCTCTGATCGTAAAATAAGAGCCTTTCGAATGCAAAATGGTATTTTTTGATTCACGAAACCCAAATAGTGATTCTGTAACATGTTCTCGAATGGCTAGTTGGATTTCGGAACAAATACAGAGTCGGTATTTGGAAGGGGCGTGTTAAAGGCATCCTTTCCAGATAACGAAGCTTTAATCTATGTATTAATGTTTTGCAAGTGCAATCCGGTCAAAAACCATTAATATTTTGCCACCTCCTCAAAGGAGGTGGTAAGCCATTACAAATGGGAAGAGGTACCATTATGACCCCTTCTACTTTGTGAATGTTAAAAAAACATTTTATGAGCCTGCAGTGGTTCATGACAAAAAATGTTTGTGTAACTTTTCTTTCTTGCTTTTTTTTCTTTGAAAGCATCACTTTTCCTTTAAGGAAACCTTTAATGAAAACAGGCTGCATTTACAAAGAAGATTGCTTTATTTAAAGTAATCACAGACAATGATGGTATTTTGACCCCAGCAGGCCACCGTGCCTGTCTTTATAGCCAATCATAGTGGGTTGTAATTTGTGATCTACCTCATACATATTAATGAAGTGGGTTGAATTACGCACCACTACAAATCAATATTTTGAGAATCAACCTATTAATACATTGGTCTTTTCTCGAAGTACCATTGGATTCATTAGACAACAGTGAGCAAAGTGCCACCACCTGTCACGACTGCGCGGTGTTACGGGCAGAGCCGGCGTCGGCTTAAAACACGAAGTGTCTGGAGGAAAGACGCTTCGCGTTCTAGTTGTTGACTCGGTGTGGTCACTTCCGAGTGGTTGCTTCCGGGTCGAAGGAGCCTCTTCCGGGTGTCGCTCGGCGGTGAGAGCGTCGCGTCTGGAGCAGTGTGGGTTTCTTCTCTTGGAGCCTCGGCGGTCTCGCTGTGGCTCCGCATTCCGAGTGTCTTTACGGCAGCATTTGGATTCCAGCAGATTCCTCTTCAGTCTTTGGGCCTTTGAATGCAATACGGCGGTAACGCACTAGCGCTCCTGGTGCAGTCGCGCCCCTCCCTTCCCCCACCGTTACTCCTCATGCAGTCTTTGCCTATTCTAATGAGGGCTTGTTCCCTAGCAGGCCACGAGCATCTGCATTTTCCTTATATTTTCTGAGCAATTATTCAGTTTATTTTCTTGGGCAACTATTGTATCGCAACCTTGTGTGGCATAATCAGTGTTTTCTACGGCAACTTCTGTGTGGCATAACCAGTGTGCTTTATAGATGTTTTGATTTGCAATTTTCACCATAATGGCACCCTGACTCCTGAGGCAAGGAGTATATATACCTATATGTTTTTGAAGACTCGTGACAATTCAGTCAAGTAATAGGCAGTTGCCTTGTTACTCATAGGGCAGATTGTGTGATTAACAATCTAATAGCCCGTATTTTTGTTTCATTATAAAGTATAATCTGATTCTCGCCTGTTTTGGACAAAAGAGGGGGTAAGACATGGCGATGCTATTCGACCCTGGTACACTTTTAGATAACATACATAATAGTTATTAATGTTACTTTCTTTATTTAGGACTTCCCTTACATCGTACCATTACCAGTACATATACTGTGGACACAAGTGGAAGAGTGGAGAGTACTAGGTAGAATACTTTTGGCACATCAACAAATATGTATATGTTTTCTCACATATAATTGTTCAGCAGTTGATTTAGTCTTCTGTTCACAGGAATTCTTCTGGATCTCGGTGGAGCTGCTGTGGTGTTGGACGTGCGCTGGACCTGCCATGTCTCTTCTTCCACCTCCTTTGTCTCCCCTCTTCCCCTTACTCACTATTTCCACTTTGACTTTTGTTGGGTGGACAACTGGTGAGGGGAAGTTGGGAAGTTGGGCCCTGACCTCCTGCCCCCGCGGAGACCTCAGGTGAGCCTGACACCACCTCTAACAAATCAATTGTTGTACATTCCATTTAAGGAATCACAAATTACAAATTGTTATTTGCCACAGGTTACGATTCCTTAAATGGAATCTTTGAACATGAGGTTCTTTGCATGTTGCACAAGGCCCTTGCTGGCACTTTTTCTGAGTAGCTGAGCTCTTGGAGACAGCATGTGCCCTTACATGCGTTGTTCCTCTTCTCATGCACTCTTGGTTGTGCTTATGGACCATCAAAGCAGGGCAGGCAGACACTCTTTCTTTGTTCTCACTTAGATTACCAGCATATCAGAGGTAAAAGACTCTGCCTGTGTGTGTGCGCAGGGTGAGAGGTGTGCCTTTAAGGGTGCAGGGAGCAGCACAGTAAAGCTGACCTATTGTCATTGCCAATGCTTGTTTGACTTTACAGTTAATGCAGTTTGTTCCTAGATGCTCCCCTTTTATTAGGGAATGCCCTTTGTTCCTAAGCATACCGCAATGATGAAAGTATGTGCAGGGGCGAAAGTATTCCCTGGGAGATTCACTGAATGATTGACACATCTGAAGTAGTTGGGATTTGGTGATCCCTGAGGAAGAGATGTAGAAGGGGACATTGAGGGTTCTAGGACCTCTATCTGCCCTCTCACATAAGAAAAGATTCAGTCCTGGTTGGTTGTGTCCCCATCAGCACCAGGAAGACAGTGGTGCACGCCCTCATCACCAGCCGACTGGACTACAGCAATGCACTCAAGGCAGACACCACACCAAACTCATACAAAGACTCCAAACTATTCAGAACGCAGCCCCCATACTGATCCTCAACCTGCCCAAGGGAACCCACATCACCCAGCACCTGAAGAACCTCCACTGGCTCCCGGTCCAGAAGAGATGCCATTTAAAGCTCCTGGCCCATACCTACAAAGCTTTCCACAATCAAGGACCTGCCTACATTAACCACTGTCTCCCCAAGAACCTCAGTTCCACACACATCGCATTTGCACAGATCTCTTGCAAATGCCGATGCTCGCCGGAGGGCGCTTCTTCCCCCATCTCGCCGTAAACGCCTGGAACACCCTCCACTTCTGCACCGCCCCCTCACTGACCCACTTCAGGAAGGTGCTCAAGACCTGGCTCTTCGACTGAGACCTGCTGCAAATGCCTAAATACGCTCTCGGAAAACAATCTGTGCTCTACCAGTATGACCTGATTGATTGATTGATTGATTGATTGATTGTGGGATGAGAGACCTAACTGCATTCCAAAAGATAACTTGTGGGGTGCATGAGCAAATCATGTAAGCACAGCCAGGAATGCACTATCAGGGTTTGCAAAGGTACACTCTGCGTCCAACAATATTATATCATTCCTCCCCCTAATTTATTATTCAACAACCTAAAAGTGATTTATGTGGGGCAATGACTGCTATTCTCAAAAAGGCTTTTAGGCAACCATAAACTTGTGTAGGTTTTTTGAAGCCATCAATTCTGGAAAATGCATTTCATTTTTTAGTTTGTGTATCAAGGAATGATCATTCAAAAAATCTTGTTATTTACTATACCAATAGTATTTAAACAGTAAAATACATTTCATATTGGGTTCATGTGTTAAAATCACAATTTATGGTCTTCAATGATTTTGTTTTACAATTGTAACTTGGCAAAGCGGGGACCAGCACAGACCACATACACGCTGTTTTAGTGTATAAAAAAAGCTGCTTTATGGAAAACAGGTGCACATCACAAATTTCCACCCCAGTCATTAGCCTGACAAAGCAAAACCTCACTATACAACAATTTAACCCACGTCATTACCCTCCTCCCTTAATACTGCCCCCTCCCCTTACATTTCTAACTTGCACTTTGAATCGCGTATCCTGTTATTAAACAGTTGACCTTTACTCCCTTCATTTTATCTGCCTCTATTAACATCTATCTAAGTATCCTAAACCTTAACTTTTAACTTCTTTCTTCCCCAGGTGTAACTTTATTGCCACCCCCCATTGTCCTGATTCACCCATTTTCACAACCATAATCTTAATCTAGCCACATGGCAATTTAAACTGCAAATCGCCACTCAGAAAGGCCTCGACTTTCTGACCCCCAGAGGAAACCCTGTTCTCCCATTGAGTGTTTCCTCCAGCACTTTTTTGATGTGCTTCAAATATAGCTCCATCCTGTAGTTAGACAAGTGAACTTCATCTCCTCTATAAAATTCTGCAGCGTTATATTTCAATTCAATTCTGGGTGCTCCACCCTGCCGAAACCCTCTTCCTTAAAGTAAATTTGCATATCCAGAATATTTCTATGCCCCACAGCTTTTCTGAGATTGTAGGAGAAGCCCAGTTAGACACAGTCATGGGCCCAAGGACCTCAGGGACAGTAATAGGGTCAAGATTCACACTAGCAGAGTCCAGTCCAGTTGCAACGGGACACCATCGTTGTGGAAGATTGTTCTGTTTGCACTCAAACGATAGATACCATTGTTTGTCACCATCGAGGAAAAGTTCTAAACATAAAACATTCTCCAACTGTAGTACTGAAACCTCATTTACAGTATAGTGGGGCCCTTGCGAAAAACTCTACATTAGCCAAATCGGGAAGAGAATCTACCAACACAAATCACCTATCAGATGCAAAGTAATTACCGCACCATTCATCACACATTTCTGTGGAGTTGAACACATTGAGAGGGAACTAAACTGGACAGTCCTTGAAGTAATTCACCCGGAACCTCAAGGCAGCAACACTAATAAATTCACATTAGAAAAGGAGGACTTCATGCTAATGAAATTCAACCCTTTTCATTTTGGACTAAATGAAATGTCTGGAATCCAAAATATTAGAGCTGGTTGGTTTCTGGCACATGACCATTGTGACCATTTTTTTCAATTCCCCTCTCGCAATATAAAACAAATGTCTGAACCCAAATACTTGTGCTGGTCAGCCCTCTGACCTTGACCATCATGACCATTGTTTCACTCTTCCCCACAAAAAGTGCTGTCTGCTATCAAAAGGAGTACATGCCTTTGTAAAACGTCTGTTGCTGCAAACTTTCATTGTTCAGTAAGTCACCACTCTTGTTCTGCGGCATAGGTCAGCACAAATAAACCCCTTTCATGACAAACTCATGATGCGCATTGCCGTTTTTACATTGAAAGAACAGATTTTGCGGTCAACTCAGTAAGCCTCAACGAAGGTTTCTCCTTCTGAGCAGTGTTTTTCTTGATAATTCTCTTCCTTTCTGAAAAATCTCTGTCCCTACAGCATCTCAACAGCCTTCAATTTGTCCCTTAGGGGCTAGAGAAGGATAAGGTGTGGACATCAGAGAAACCATGGATGGCTTGTAGATTCCTCATTACTTTCTGTTCCTACTCCTGCCTCTTAAGACCGCTGTGACTGGGAGCAAGGGCACTGACAGGGATGCCTCAGTGTAAGACAAACATAACACCTGTTATACCCATTGCCCCAATTGATTGTATTGCTGCTTTTATTATCATGTCCTATTGTTTATCTTGTGATGTAATGAACCCTGTTTTTTATAGATTTTTTTGTCTAGTCCAATTTCTCTGATGGATTTGTGGGCCATGTTAGCATAATAGCGACAAATTAAATTGATAAATAAATGTTAATAGCAACAAATCTTAAGCATAAATGACAGGGCTTGCAGCTGCCTTGAAATCGTGCTCAGTCAAATGATATAATGTATGTGTACAGTAAATTAGAAGGATCACGCTAAAGCTACAAAGTGTTAGGCCATTTCATTTTTGAAAGGAAGGCATTCGTGAAAGAAAAATACAACAATTTGTTATGAGAAACCAAGGTTTTCCCACTTGGATGCTTCACCAGCTGTCACTGCTGAGGTAGACTTTTCTGTGCGCCCTGTCGAAACGCATCCTTTCCTGTACGCCCTGTCGAAACGCATCCTTTCCTGTACGCCGTCGTGAATATGCATGATGCCTGTGTTTGAAAAATGCTCGTGAGATTTACTCGGATGGCACACATTTCAGCAAAAGCCGGGGATCTTTCACTTTATCTCAGTCACATCTAATGTCTGTAGTTTCTTTGCAATGACCTTTGCTATTAACCTTGAAGTTTCAGTGAATGGATCTGCAATGTACATCATTTCTCGCATCATCCAGCTGAGGAAGGTCAGCTTAGCCGTGAGTGGGCGCAATCAAAACAATGTGCAGATACATTTTTGAGAGGTAACAGTAATGATCGGTCATTTGAGATGCACAACAGGGCCGCACAAAAGACCCTTGCTTTGGCTTATCTTGGATTAAGAACCTGCTAATGAAATCCACCCTCTGTTTCTCCAATAGGCCCTCACTAGACTTCACTGGGACAAAAGGGAGCCATCAAACAAAATGTGTTTACTGACAGTCCTAGCAAAACAATTCATCCATACGCGTGCCACCCAGAAAAACTACTCAGTTTGACTTTCGTTGACTTCTGGTCTGCATGCAGGCCTTGGGATCTGGATTTAGACAACAAGATTGCCAAACGGGCCTATTATTTTTAATACACTTGGAGTGGAGCTTTGGATCCACCACTATTTTCCACCACTACATTCGCTTTTTTGACTAGTGTCTTTCATCAGCGATCCTGTGCCGCATGGCTTAACTCCATTGGCAAAGCCAACAGGTCCAAAAAGCGAGACCTAATGACTTTGACAGTGATTGTTTCTAATTCTGTGACACGTGCAGCCTGTACACAGTATACATTGCCTTAGCCTAGAATGACTAGTGCAAGTGATACTCGTTAGACATTTTTTATACCTTTACAAACTGAAGAAACCAACTAGCTGTTCAGTAATGTTACAATAGAGCTCGATGGCGGTGCTTACGACAGAATTGGCAATGTTCCTGATTTGTGTAAAACACTCCTATCATCTTTTGGCCTCAAAATTCCCACCTTCCCCAATGGAAAAAAGAACCATTGTTTATTATTTTTATTTTTTTTATTTCCTGGAGTGCAGCACAGCCAAAGATGATCCAACCATACGGGAGAGTAAAATGTAAGCGAGAAGGGTAAGAGAGAAGACTGGAGGTAGGTCACGGCATGTCTTTCCTCTCCCTGCCACAGTAACCTGAAGGGCTCTCGCGATCTCCTGGAAACATGAATGGATTGGAACCAAGCCAGCTGCTCATTAATCATCTTGAAATGGTTATAATCAAATAAAAATGAAAAAAAAAATGCTCATTTGCAAAGCGTATTAACCATGTTTTCATTTGTGACGCAGACATTAATACAAATTTCAGTCAGAAAGCAGTCACCGAGTTCTCTGTCAGATACCATATAGATCCTGATGGTATTAATTCATGTGCTCCCGACTCTCAAAGTCATTCACAAATCAACCTCGACTTTCTGCCTGCCTCTTCTCTACTCATCACGACCCTCGCATGCATCTCAATTAAAGAGACTGACACCCAATCTAACCAAGCCCTTCTCGTGCGCTTTCAAACGTTCTTCAAAATAACCCATGCAAAGTACAAAGCAAGATGTTGAATCGTTCCAGTGTTTTCCAAAAATCTGCCAAGAATTGAGCAGATTTTATCTTGCTAGAGCGTGCCAAAAAGAGCTACCTGACACCTTTGCTGGAAATAGCAAGATATGTGTGAAAACAAGAAAGGATGATTATGAAATGCCACATCTCGCAGTTACAAGCTGAGATTTCGAGCATGTGCTTAGAAAAGCTGGAATGGGTTAGATGTCTGCAATTCCCTAGATGCGCTCCATTTGAATTATAACAACATTAATATCTGAACTGGTAGCAGGCCTGTGCTTTATAGTTTTAAGGACTCCTCTGAGAATTTTATAGTCTCGTTCATTCACTGCTGATGTGTCTTACTCTTTATACTGGTATTTTATGATTTTTCAGTAATTAATAACCTTTATTATGTCCCTGCTGGTGACATAAACCTCCAACAGCCCAACAGAGTAACAGCCGTGGGAGGTTCAGCCCTGTGTCCGCCCACTTGATTTAGAGCAGGCGAACACATGGCTAGTTTTTGCTGTCCGTCACTAGCACTGGCGGGCAGTGAAAATTGCAAAATGTCCCCTTCGCCATGGGATAAAACTCCCATGGTGGGGTGGGCATTGATTTTTTTATTTTTCAAAACTTAACCTCACTTTGGGTTTTTGTTTAGGAAAATGGAGAAACAAATCTTTGTAAGTTTGTTGTAAGCGACTGTCAAACTTACAAAGTATCAAACAAAAATAGGGAGTACTCCCAAACGACAGAAGACTGTCTGTAGAGTATTGGCACGTGGAGCAAATGAAGAAATAATCTTTCTTAAGAAGACCTCTCACTCACCAACCTGGTTGGTGACATGCTTCATCATCGAGGACCCACCCAGATAGCCGAGTGCCATCCGGGTGTGCTGCGACACCTGACTACAGTGGAGCTGGCCTAGATCCTTGATTGAAACCTAACCCGCTACTCACGGTTAGGAAAACCTTTCTCCAAGTCGTCGAAAGGAAAAATTTAGAGAGCGGTGTTTGCGCACCTCATGGGAGACGAGATCACACAATTTGTAATTTCCAAATTCAGAAATACAAAACTGACTTGACTGATCACAACTAGGCAGAAACGCGGGCAGTTTTGTATTTCTGAATTTGGAAATTACAAATTGTGTGATCTCGTCTCCCATGAGGTGCGCAAACACCGCTCTCTAAATTTTTCCTTTCGACGACTTGGAGAAAGGTTTTCCTAACCGTGAGTAGCGGGTTAGGTTTCAATCAAGGATCTAGGGCAGGGCACACCTTAGCGAGTGTGCACCACCCAGGTCACGTTTTATGGTCCTGACGAAAACCAAAGCAATAGCAACTGATGGTTGAAACATGTAGACCTTCAACATTTTTTTCACTTTCTTTTGTGTATTATTAGATACCATAGGTCAATTTAACCTTTTTTGGTATCTTAACTACTTTTTAACTATTGTACAAATTACCCTGGAATACAATTATTTTTAATTGGGTTAAATCTGGCCAATTTTTATCCAAATTCACTATTCACCTTCATCCCTAAAAAACCAGCTCCACTGTAGTCAGGTGTCGCAGCACATCCGGATGGCACTCGGCTATCTGGGTGGGACCTCGATGATGAAGCATGTCACCAACCAGGTTGGTGAGTGAGAGGTCTTCTTAAGAAAGATTATTTCTTCATTTGCTCCACGTGCCAATACTCTAGAGACAGTCTTCGGTCGTTTGGGAGTACTCCCTATTTTTGTTTGATACTATATTGATTAGGGGACTGGGAGTAACCCCCTCCAATGGTCACCCATTGTGAGAATCCCTTTCTCTCCATTTTGTTCTGAAAAAAATGTCAAACTTACAATGCATTGGCAGAAACCGCTGTGACTGTGGTTCCTCCCAATGCTAGAGATGTCAGTAGGGCTGGCAGACATCTGAGAATTTGCAGACAAGGAGTCTCTCAGGGTGATGGAGCACTTTACTCCGGCGCCCTGGCGGAGTACACAACTTCCGCTAAACTCTAAATTAGGCTGTTAGTAACAACAGATCCTGCAGACAGCTGCAGTGTGAAACCAGAGCTTAAAATCAGACCACAGTAGTTGCTTGCTAGTACTACTTTGCAGGCAGTCGGGACAAATAGCCTGGCTTATGCTTTCACTTTTAATGTTAGGTCTCGGGTAGACAGAGCACATACTGTCTCGAAGAGACATGTCGTTTTCAATCGATCAGCTTCAGCCCGCCCATAGGCATTCCATTTGCTCACTCCATCATCGCTCTCATATTCTTTGTCCCAGGGTGTTAGGTGGGACGGGCCCTGCCAGTGCTGGCAGTTGTTTAAAGGGGGCATCGAAAGGGATACCTATGGGGGGCTGTTTTTATGCCCGGTAATACAGACTGGTGGACAGGCCTAAAACATGCCTCATGCATCGCTACGTGGGTCACTCGTAACGCTTTTTCTGCTCAATTGATGCATCATGGCTAGAATCACTTTGGACCCTCTTCCGGCTGCCTTGTGTGATTTCGTGTGGACCTGATCTCTCCTGCTATACCGTGACCTTTGCGTTGCTGCTGGATGCGGTGTTGTTGGTAATTGGACCAGAATCATCCCAAGGATAGATACCGCATCAGAATAACATGAGTCACGGGTGGCACTTCGCTGGGATTGGCCAAGTCTATGAAATGTTTTCACAAATGCAACACTACAACACAATGGGGCACAGAAATTCGGGAGGGCGTACGTTCTGAAAGCAAAAGGGGGAACCCAACAACAACTTCAGCACACACTCCCTGAAGGACGCATACAAGCCTGTGCAGTGCCCTGTCTTGCTGCAGAATATGTGCCGCTAGGGCACTGGAGACTGTGCGCGCACTTGGCGCTTCTATCCTTTAATAGAGAAAGGATACACTACTGTCTGGAATACTGGCAGGAATATGACTGAGAGGTGCTGCTTGATAGACCGCCGCTCACCACACACCTAGGAGGCTCTACTCTCTGTTTGGAGAGCATCACTGCAGGGCATCATGAAGCACAGACAGTCTTGCCCCATACCACCATAGAGTCTTCCTACCAGTAGAGCACAACATAGCCGACTCTGTGCAACTCCAGTGGCATGACGTAAAATGATGCCCCACCCTGCACAATGTGATGAGAGGCCTGAGTTAACCATATTTAACAGATATTCACTGGCCTTGGCTAAATGGCACCACCTGAAGGTTTCCCCCACCTTGTGCCACAATGGCTTCACAGATCTGTTGTTAAGTGACAAGCACCTTGCACAAACCAATCAATACTTTCACTTTGAAAGCATTTTTTTATGATGACAAAGATTTACAAGTTTTCCTGAAACCGCACTTAACTTTGACTAAATGTGTCCTTTGTGTTCCACATATATTATTGACATGCTATATATAGTTAATGCCCTTTTTCTTGACTTTTAATAAAGTACATCACAGTTGTAATCTTGCGATCAGGAGTGGTTCCGACAGTCGCATATTTCCAGGATCTCTGTCTAACAAGACAAAATTTATAAACATTTCTTCTAAAGCCACGTACTCTGCAGAGGCCTTGAGGCCTTGAAACAGATTGAGACCCCTGAGTGGGACGTGATACTCGTTCCTCATTACCTAGTATGTCCTCAATGCCCCTCTTATTCATGTCTAAAGTTGAAACAATGAAGTAACCCTCAGACATGGGCCCTCATTCAGAGTGACTCATTATTTGGGCAGGTAATACAGCTCCTGTGAAAAACGAATACTGCAGGCTGAAGCATTTACCGGTGCAGTATCACCTCCCCAGTTCAGCACTTAGGAATGAGGGGTAATGTGGTACTCCTGCAGGCTTTATCCCATGAGTAGTTGCAAAACTTGAAATATTTGCATTTGATCATACCCAGGTTCTGTTACGGTCATGTGGACTTTCTCTGTTTACGTAGTGTGAAGCACCACAATGCCTCATCAGGGGTAGTAAGTGCTATATAATGCAATTACAATACAATAAATAACCAATACTAAAATGAATACTATGATACTCGGCAGTCACATAGTCGATTGTAGTTCATACAGGCCGCTTAATAATACCTTTTTACTGCTTGACACTCTTACACTCACATAAGACAAAACTGCAGAAATCTTATTCATCACCCAGTGCTGTACCAATGCACACCAATAAACCACCCATTACCATGTAGGCTTTTAAAACAAACACAAGGAAGACGTTTTTTTACAGAGCGCATCCTGAACTCGCTTATCTGTGATCATGTGCAAAAGGGAGGCTTAGTGAAATAGGGCATTTGCTTAGGCTCTTTTTGAGCTTAAGCCTAACATTAGCCAGCTCTGTGACTGTAATAACATCAGAGGTTAATGCTTTGTCCTTAATTCTTGGAGGATGAGATTAGAGCACGGGCAAGGTCGAACAGGGACAGAAATAGGCCTGGGTGCCAAAGCAAAAAATGGTCTCCATTCGAGAATCAGACAGCTAAAAAAAGAAGCCCACATTTACAATTTTAGCAGTTGTGAACTTGTAAAGACAAGCTGTATAAGTGCATTGCGAAGTATGGAAGGCTGCATGGATTTCAGCTAGCTGCAAGCAATGTTTGTTTTAATATCAGGGAAATCAACAGTAAAAAAATACAGCCCACCAGATGGCCAAAAAACCAGCCCATTTACTTGCCTATCAGACCAGCCCTTTGGGCCCAGGCTGCAATAGATTTCTTAGTAATGTACATAATTTGTATGTACTTTCTAAAGTGTTTGTTGTTTTTCAATGCTTATGGTAAATAAATGTATCTTTTTTACTATTTTATTATCCTTTCATGAATGCGATTTTATGAATTTCTTAAGCACATGATTCTAGTTCTCATGATTTAGGGTACATACCAATTGTGTTTCCCACGCCCCTTTAACAGGTTTTTCACACCCCTTCTAGAGACCCACAGTTTTTTCCCACTTAAAGCCCTCATTTGTCCCCTTTGTTCATTGCATGCCTGTGTCATGCCGCTTCTTGTGTTTAGCCCTCCCCCAGAGCATGGACCAAGTACTTGTGTCCATCCACTGCTCCTGATTTAAGAGCTACTTCTTTCTTTGTGCTTGAGCACTTCACACGAGTGCTCATGTTTTCACTCACTCCACCCGCCCCATCTCAACCCCAGCTCGATCACCCTCACATCCGAACACTGCTTTATCTGTGAAGGAGATACATGCAGGAAACCTTTAGAAGGCATAAGGTAAATTTTCTGCATCAGCAGGTGTTGTTATTATATAAATTCATTTACAATATAATATACCTCAGAATGAGCCAACAAAATACAAAAGTACGTGCTTCGCTGTGTTTAGCTATTTTAACAAGCTTGCTGATAAAAAAAACCTGAAATGTATAGTGCTCCTTTTTCAACAATTACATGTAAAATTCCAGTTCTACATTTAAGTTAATGGGAAGGTATATTCTTTGTTCTTATTCTGGAGGCAGTGGAGTCCATAGTGCCATCTTGCGGCCAAATATGAGAACGTGTGTTACTCCGGCCTAAAGAATATCATTGCTGCCTCATCCTCGTAGGTTTCAATTTGCATGATTAAAAAAATTACCTTATTCTTTTTACTAGGCTCAAAGTAGTGGAAAACATAGAAGTTCGAAGTTCAGCATATTCCCTAGATATCTTAAATAAATATAAGTATTTCAGCAGCACGCTTCTCCCTAGGCACAGTCTATTTTCTTTGTCATGCTTTAGGAAAAGATCCCTTTTCAAATGTTTAGTCATATTTGCCTTAGGTCATCAGTGTCTGTAGCATTTAAGATCATTGCCTTCAACAAAATGAGAGGGAAGATTTTTTCAAAGATGTTATCGAGATTTACTTCTTGGTTGACCCACACAGTTGCATCACTTTATATTTATTTTGCAGGTTTCTTAATGCTCCTAACTCAAAAAGTACTGGAAACCCCTAATATACATGGCTAAAAAGATTAACATTGACAAATGCCAATAGCTCTTGCATCGCCAAGACCCATTGGCTTTGCCAATGATGGTTACCTATGCAGTTGCTATGGCACAACACAAGACGCCACTCCCTCTGCTTCTAAAAGAGACAGTACTCTAAAGTAAAAGCTATCAAACATGTAAAATGATTTTCAATCAACACATGTATCATATATGTTGAACAGTTGATTCTTTGGTTGCTCCATTTCCTCTTAAACAATCAGCAGAATGGTGTAAAACAGGTTTGGTCTATTTTCTTTTGCACCACAGCAATATTTCTGAATTTTGACCCACATGCATATATTACTAGTGACAAAAAAAGTTTATGTGATCCTGTTGTTTTCTTTCTTGAAGTGTATCCATAACTATCTTGTGGCATTGAGAACTATTGGCCTACAAACGTCTGTGTGTTTAGTCACAAGTATCTACAGAATTGTTGTCTTACATCAGACACAAAAGGGGATATCATTCAAGATCATCATTGCATGTTTTGGGGCCATTCCCGATGACTGTCAGAGAATCCTTGCACCATAGTAGATGTCTATTTCCTTATTGCTTGTTCAGCAATTCCTTCAGAGTGAGCCTGCTGAAGGACATCACTGGCCAATTCATATTTATCCTCAACTGACACCAAAACATTAATTTACATTTTAAATGATAATGGTGTGAGATAATACCTCTGCTCAATCCTTACTTTTGTTAGAAATAGTTTCCCTTTGCCCTTTTCAGTATTTTCACAAACCACATTCATACTGGGCGCCTGATAGTGGACTTACTGCCCACCCGTTGCTTACAATTGACTGGCTTTATTGTCACTTTCATTTGCTTGATTCTTGTTCAATGGCTTGCCTTTCTTTCTTTATCCCTTCCCCGGAACCATTGTCTCTTTACAATCCTTTTGATTGGCTGATTATCCTTCTACTGCTCACATTTAGGGAACTGCATTTTTCTTTTTGATTCAGCACTCTATGCGAGGTGGCAAGTGTTTTTTAAATGTCTCTCTTGTTTGCTGCCCCCTCCCCCCTGCAGTGTTGCATTCTCCCCCTCCCCCAGCTTGCCTGTGACAGCATAGCAGCTGGGATATTTTTACTGGGGTGTGACTGAATTGCAGACTGTAAGGGCTGGTAAAGAAGCTCAAGTGGTTCAATCCTGTGGAAAGTAAAATAGGCCTTGACAAGCATTTTGATGTACATTCTGACACTTCCTTATTCTTTTCTAATTCTGTTCAGAGTTTCCAGACTGAGAATTATTTGAAAAATGAACATTTATAAAGATTGAAAACACTGAATTGAACATACAGTTTTCAGACAAATTAGGATATGTTTGCTTTTCCTCCAGCATTTTGAATCTTTTAATTTTTTAAAACAATACTTAACAGACAAACATTGACAAAGCCAACAGCGCACAACTAGCATTATAAAGGCTTTGTCAATCCTTGTTTAAAATGCCTGTGTACCTACCGAATCCTGGCTTCTCATGCTTAATATGCTGTTTAAATATAGACAGAACTCTGCGTGTTCAAGCATCTCTTAGGTTGCTCGGATCCAAGCAGATATATTGTAGATCAGTCTGACCCGGTTGTAAAAATTGATCAAATCTTTGCACCAAATTAAACAGTTTTAATATCACTGATTGGAGTTTAAAAGTGAGGCATTTTATCGTGTCAGTAATTGCTGTATCTATTGCTGGCACTTTGCCAGGTTCTGGAACATTCAATTTCTCATTGCCCTCTTATTTTCACTGGTATGTCAAGGAGGTTTTGTGGTGTTTAATTACATTTTAAAATTCAGCATCCTACTGACAGAAATTAATTTTGTGCGTTTGGCTTTACTTCCCTTTCTTTCCAGAAGTGCGAGGGATGTTTAAATACAATAGATGCCTCTTTTCCTAAACTTTTTGTATATATAAAGTCCATATTACTTAAAGGACATCAGGCACGGCTTTGCACTAAACACAGTTCAAGTGAAACTTAGCCAGGTTCCATACCCCCATAGGACTTCACTATGATATGCCTTATAATTAGGTAGAGGTAGGTGCGCAGGCAGAGTTAAGGATTCCAGCTGGGTACCCTGTATCACAAGTTTCAGGGCATCACATGTTTTCAGTCCCTGAATGGGGAATCACAAGGAGACCTGAATTTACTGGATCCAATAGAACATGTGGTTCCCAATTTGGGGGAACTTATGAGAACATTGTTCATCTCTTTTAGCAAGTGGAAATATCCGTAGCAACACATTTGGTTTTACTGGCAGCATTCCAGCACCTGGCAAAAGTTGGAATCTGGCAGAGCAGTGTCCCCCTGGGGATAACACCCTACCAAACTCATAATGGGTCTTATTAGAGTATATTGAAATATGAACCCTGAAAAGGAGCATCCACCCACATGGGCAGTCCGTGCACAACCCTACGCTTTAGACAGTTTGACAAGTCAGAGCAGCAGTCTTAGCTCCTATTCTGAGACACAAGATGCCCAAAGACTGTCCCTCCCAAAGGGCTAGATGACCCGACCAGAGACTGCAGGTCAGGGGTCAGTGTGCCAGTGATCACATATGGAACATCAATCAAGACCTCTGAAGTAGGAAATCTTACTTGCTTTTAGCTGAAAGGCCAGAGGCCCACCTTGAGAGATACATTTATTCACTGCACCCCGTCTCTCTAAGGCACCTGTAAACCCGGCCGGATTGGTAACCCAAAGTATTCCAGCAATGTTGACAGACCAGCCCCCCTGCTAATTTTGCTACTGGGTGCCGGTAGAGCAGCACCGCTGCAAATACCGTCCCCCAGTATCAAAAACGCCCCCCACAACTGCAAAATCGGCCCCCACCCTTCCAGCCTCCCGGGGAAATGCCCAATGCCCGCTACGGCCAGTTCGGTCCTGCAGGTAAGCTCCATGAGACCCCTGTCTGTGCCTGTATTTTGTGATCACTGGAGGACGTGCAGATCCACTGAACGTGTGTTAATGGAAACTGTGCAGGCAAGAGTGCCATGGTGCCCCCTGGCAAGGTGCTCGGGTATATGCAAGTGGTACTGGTACGTTTGGCATGAGAAACTTTGAAGCCCCTTCAATAAAACAATGTGTGCTCATCCAAAATAGGGCTCAAATTGGGGTTTTGTGCCTGTTTTGGTTTAATTCGGAAATGAAGTCACAATAAGAGTTTCACCTTCTTTGTAAAGGGTGTTAACCGATAGACTTTTAGGGTTTACGTGTCAGAGAAGTTGCGTTTTTGGCAGAAGTTTGAATCTTTTTAACAAAGCATTGGTTTTCAGCTTGTTACACCTTGCCATCAAGGTCTCTGGATTTTGGAGTTGACATTTTTTCTGTTCAGCAAGTATAGCTGTGTACTCTGAGTGTTTCTTGTGTGTAAAGTTTTCATTGTAGATGGAGTAGTATTTGAGGAAGGATTAACATGCTTGTTCACAGAATGGTACCCTTTCTTAAGTCTCTGGGTAGTGCTTTCAGCGATGCCAGGCTGTGTTAACACTAACTGAAGGCACGGTCGCCTGCATGTTTTTCTGGCAGTGCGAGAAACGCATGTCCCTGAGGCATCATTAACCACAAAGCACCTTTTTTTTTCCCATGATGCATCAGGAGTGGTCTTTACTGAAAACCATGAAAGGTCTAATCCGAAGCCTCCCTGTTGATAACATCAATCAAATGTATGAATCACAGTCAGATGGGAGAAGCTCTAAACAGCAGCGATGCCCCTATTCTTAGAATTTTTAGTGGGTGGGAGTAACATTAATGCTGTTTCCAATGTTCTTTCGCTAGTGGATTTGCAAAGAATACTGGAAACATACAGACATGCTCTTTCTAGAATTGCAGTGTTTTGAAATTGTTTAGAATTGAGAGGTTGGAAGCTTAAAGAAAACAAATATCCATAAAGAGTGATCAACAGCTGGTCATTATTTGTGGACCGAAATCTAGTACTTAAGCCTCAGGTTTAAAAAAAATAAAACTGGTGCACTTATCCCTCAAAGTGAAACACCACCAACATTAACAGGATCCCTGATGTCAGCCGCATTTGACGAATCGGGCGCACCATGCTGATACTGTGGCTCAGCACAGCCAGGAATATTGACTTTATTTATTTTTTCTTTGCTGTATGGTGCCAGCATGTTGCTTTGCAAAAAATGTCTGAATACTTTCCTATAAATAGGAATTGCCAGATTCTTTGAGTTGGGTGGTAATGTGTGACAACAAATATATACATAAGGGAAAGAGACAGTCTGAATCTAACTTTGTGGTTGATGGTTAAGGTCTTGACATTTTATTGCTACTTCCCCTCTTTACCCATCTTTGTTCCCACAACCTGACAACAATCAGTTGTGGCTGTCGAACACTTGTCAGCTGTGGCTGTCGAACACTTGTTCGTAAGCAATAGGTGTTCCCTAAACAATAGGTGTGGTGCAGCTGAAGCTCTTTTTGGTTTTCATTTACTGGGCCCATAAGTTATTATACCAACTAGGTCGCTTCACTCAGGTTCGATACTTCATCCACAGTGGCATTGGTCCTCAGAGGGACCTTTCTTCATCATAGTGATGGGGGAAGAAACCAGGGTGTCAAACTTTTGGCCACCCAATGAGAACCAATAAATTGGTAGCCAACTCACAAATTAGAGATCAGGTTTAAGTACACTACTCTCAAAACCATGCTACAGAAATAAAGTATTTCAATTGGAAGACCCAACCATCTAAAGAAGTTCAATCTAACAAGAATTATACAAACCAGAAGCTCTGCTGCGGCTACACAGAATAAGATCAAAATAGCCTGACGTTTTAAAACTAGTCTAGGACTCTCTCTATCAAGCTTTAGAATTCAGATAGTTGTAAGCACAGTTCTAGAGAAATAACATTAAGACACAATAAAGGACTCAGACAAATGTTAGATAATTTGGTTATTGTATTAAAGAGCCAACATCAATGCATATAAGTAACATTTTAGGTAGCTACTCATAAGTCTTACAGCTAGTATAAAACGACATTTAGTCAAAGTAAATCTATTGCTAAATAAAGAATTCATAAGAGGATGGTTAAGGTTAGAGATTCCTCCCACCAACAAAGGTCGGAGGATGGTTCAAGAGTTCTCTTAGCATGGGTAAAGGGATCAAGGTAGAGTCCACTAAGGTAAAGTTGCTGGGCATGGACAAGAAGAATCGAGCAATAATCAGGAATTTTCAGGTCTTGTCTCTCACCAGACAGCTCCATATCATCCAGCAGGTAAGCTCATCAGCAAACGGAAAAAGGCAAGGGGCATGTAAAGATGGGATGGCAGGCAGTCAAGAAGGATTCCAATCAATCTGCTAAAAAACCAGACCTCTCCTTTGAACTCCCTTTTTAAGACTCCAAATCGTCCATTTGTGACATCAGTTGTCACCATACAATGGTCTGACCGTCATGCGACCATCCTTCCATTTACCAGGTACAACATTGATACTCTAACATATTTTGCCATGTTGCTCATGAGAAACGACTGTCGATTCACAGGTTAGTTGACAAAGTGTTTATTTACTTTGTTTCTCTTCATAGATTAAGTTGAGAGGTCAAGTTCCCATCAATTCACACACAATGTACTACCAGAAAAGTGTCTATTGATTAAAGAAGTTTGCATAAACAGCACAGATAAAGAAACATTTGAGAAAATGTAACAAAAGTCCATTACACCATGCTATGAATTAATGTAACCTAAGGGAAATGTCAATTTGATGCATTTTAAAGTTAGCCTTTCTTATTTTAGTAAAATAACTCATAATTAAGCTTAAGCATGCCAAAATAAATCAAACGTATCACATATGGAAATATTTGTGACATTGTCAGTGATTATTACTCAAAATTGTTCAACTCTAATAAAGGCCTACAACCAAAATTTTAAAAGTACCTACGTGCAAACTATTCCTAAAAATCATTTAAAAATTGTTTAAAAAAAATGTAAGATCCTAATAACATCAAGTTCTTATACTGAAAATTTCAGTCATATAGCACATTAAATGAATCTTTTGCACCGCTTTTCATTTTGTTGTGGTGCATTACAATGAAGCAATAATGATGCTTAGTTTCATCATTGAATTTTCATAACAACTTTGTTAAAATAGAAGGTCATCAGTTAATAAACATGTTAAATTCATTACTTTATTAATCCTGCTATTTCTACATATCCAAGTACACTTCTACAGAGCTGGTACTTAAAAATGTTTCAGTTTCAGCATTGTTTTTTCAGACGTGTGCAAAGTGCACATTAGAGTTTCGTTGTCATAATCAGTTTTTGTGTCGTCTGAAGACTATTCAGCTTTCACGTTGTAACAAGTGTTTGGTTGTTCTCTCAATGATTGGTCAGTTACATTCCAGAATGGAGAACCCTTCTGGTGAGAAGCTGGTGTTTGCATGTGAACCATTTGAATGGTGACAGGTATATTGTCAGGGAGTACCCGTCCTGCAGATTGTGACACGTATGTAGGGTGGGTCTAATTTCTTGAGGTATCTGGAGGCTCTCTGGATCCTCTGCTCTGACGTGCTTATGTCAGAAAAATGTTTATGCTTGGTGCACAATATTTTGGCTTTCAGCCTGCTTTTAACTGTGAGCTACAGGGATTCTTTTAGGGTGGGATTTATGAGTTCTTGTTTCTTCGTGTTATGGAACAGTCTAACTCTAATGTTTTGTACTCTTTGTATCCTGCTGATGAGTAGATTGTCTTGCAGACATATAAGCGAGGCATTGCTTGTTATTTAGTCAGGTTCAAGTGATCAATGGGTAATAAAATGTTGAGAATCTTTAGGAAACAGTTAGAGAGGGTTTCCCTTTACTATTGTGCCATTCTTGAGGGTGAAAGATCGTTCTTTATTGAATAATGCACCCAGAGTTTTGCTTTAAAAATCAAGGTTGTATTGTAAAGGCTCCCAGGAATATGGGCCAGATAATTGGGATCAAGGTTTATACTGTGCCATGTCTTGCTGGTATTTCAAGAGTGTGGACTTAGGCAGTTAGGGTGCTGCAATTCAGTGCAATTTCCATGCATGTAACAACAATAATTGGCTAACCATGATTAGGGATGAAAAGCAAACCCAAGGTATATTTTGCTCAGTATAGGTACCTAAAACATGCAAAACTAAATAAAGAGAAGAACAATAATATCTCAGAGCCATTAAGGCAGAGAAAGTGTTCTATCATTCAGTAACAAATATAGCCTAGACTTCTTTGATGCCCAATCTCTACTCTAACGTGCTTATATGCATCATGAGTTAGACACCAGAAATTGAAACTAAAGTTATCTTATAACCTTCTCTAGGCTAGACACATATATGTTAAGCAGTATGGATGAGGTAAAGGACTACATGGATACACCCTGTGCCCGTTTCAAGCAGGATTCAGGCACAAATTCTTATTCTTGACCGCAGAGCAAGAACTGGATGTACTTCAGCGTGGTGTCTGAAGTTCCCATCCATTCCTTCAACGATAAAGCAAATTGCTGCATCTCCTGTGCCATAGGCTGCGGCGAACTAGACGAAGATTATTTCTCCCAAAAACACATGAATTGCATGTGTGCTACAATTCACAGCACACATTCAATGCGTGGGATTCTCCTCAGTTTGTCTAAGCATAGGACTCGGCACTAGGAGTGTATGTTTGTGGTACAAATCCTACGCTAGACAGCACGCACTTATCTCTGCACCATGATGCAAGGCTGTGCTTTATGCATTGCAGCCCGTGTGTGTGGCAGTGGAAGCGATGACACCAGCAGCAGGACCACCTTGGTAGTTGTGGCTCGGCGCTGTGGTTTCTCGCTTGTTCAACAGTATATGCTGTTGCTGCGCTGCTCTTCATGAAAAATGAAGAAATCTGTCCCAACACTTTTTTCAGATAATACTTGGACCACAATATTCTGCTACAGCTTCCCTAACAGCCGTCACAATAACATGCCCCCATTATTTTTAATGAAAGGTGGAGCAATGAACTAGTTATCTAGATTGCCCTTTACTCCATAGGTTGTTGCAGTTAAATGTTCAGAAAATAACATCACTCAACAGCTCAACAAGCATACACGAGAGGTTGTGCAGTATCAGCTTTAAACATTGTGACATGTACATCTGCCATCCTATGGAACCACCAATTCCACTCGTTCCACTCAATCTGCCGGAGTAACTGCATGTTGTTCTTTTCCAAAATCTGCCTTCAAAAACAAGTTGTTACTCTCTGGACCTGACATTTCCTTCCACCTTTCTAAGACAATCTGGTTGTAAAGGCCATCTTTCGCTGTATCTTTGTATTGAGCCAATTCTGACATGCATTATTCGTTGATTTTTTTGTATTTTATGTTCATGCTTTTATTCTGGATTCTGTTCTAAAAGATTTATAAATACTGTGTGTAAGTAATACTGTTTTGCGGGTTAAGATACGTTTTTAAAGGTTTTGCTTTAAAAAAAGACAGGCGTGCAGAAATTAAATACCACTTGCATACAGAGAAACACAGCCTTTCAGCTGTATTTGGAAGTTGTGATTTAGCAGGTCACTAAAAAGCCCTTCTTTAATGTATTTATCAGGAAGCAGAATACATGATACCAACCAAATGGGCAATGTCAAGTAGAAGATTATTAATAATTCATGGAGCTCTCTCAGGCCATACTGTCGAAAGCAGCATCTGCAAATAACAAGCTCATTACAGTACAGCGGCTTGAAATACAAGCGCCCCATGGACAGAAAAACAGACATCAAGAGGTGAAGTTTTATGTGATAAAATAGCACTGCGCAAAAGAAAAATGTCAATAATTAAATTCCTTTCTGCTAGATGGCACGGAAGATTCTGTAGAAATCAATGCATTCACCGCTAAGCGCATTTTCCAGGTATCTGGATTTGGGGTGACTGCAATATTTGACTAAGCATAGCCATCTAATAACCAATTAACCCCTTATTGCTGAGCCTTCACCGCCCCTCCACTCAGTGCGGAGCACATTTTCTTTTTTTGAAAATGTTTTTAATTGAGTTTTGTTTTTGTTGAAATACATAACGAGAACATTGAGCTCAGCATATTATTCATATAACGCACCATCACAAAGCATCAGGCGAAGAATATATTATGTACAAAAACAATCCCACACAAAGGTAATCGAAGTCAAGAATCTCAAGAGTGCAGTGCTCCAGCCCGTCCGTCATGAGTATAGACTGGAAACACTGTAGCCCGTGCATCTCACCCCCCCCTCGATCCCACGGACCATATTTACCCAGTCCCAAATGGATCCCCATGCTCTTCGCCCATGGTCCCCACATCTTGCAGTGTTTCTGGAGAAATCCCGGCGACAGATAGATCATGCGTTCCTATCCCATGCAATGATCCAAGCCTTTTGCCCACGTCTCAAGCACAGGTGCCTCTGCAGCCTTCCAAGCCCTGGCGATGTCCCTCTTGGCCACCATCAATCGTAGCCATAGAATTGATTTTTGGTAACGTGTGCCCCCCAGGTAATCAGTTATTTATAGAAGTATGAGTTTGGGATAGCGGGGGATCTCCCAGCTCAGCACCCCCTCAAGGTTTTGCAAAACCTTTCCCCAGTAATGGGCCAGAATTGGACAATGCCAAAACGTATGCAACAAATCACCCATTGGATCACAGCACCTTAGGCATGCCCGAGTAAATAAGTCCCCTTCGATGAAGTTGGGCAGTGGTATAATACACCCTATGAAGTAGCCTCACTTGAATGAGCCAAGACTGGGAGGCCATCACTGCCTCTCTGGGTGCCTCAATTGCCTCCTGCCATTTACCATCCTCCAGCCGGCCCAGGTCACCTTCCCAATGTGCCCAAACCCCTAACATAGAATCAGGCACATTGCGTAATAACATTTTATTGAGCTCCGACAGGCTTGTGCTCCTGGAGGTGTGTAAGCAGGATCTTGGCCTCCAGGCTGAGCCCTTGTTTGGCTATTTGCAGTAGTTTGCACTTAGGGCTCCATTACTTTTTTTCCAACATAAGTAATTCACGCCACATTTGTGTCCTTTTTTTCAACATCCTGGGAAGTCTCAAGGTACCCAGAGTCAACAACTGAGCTGCACGCACAATGGTTTTTCATTTTGTCCCGATTCATATGGTAAAATATGTAGAGTGAAAAATGGGTATGAAGTAAACCTGTATATCTGAAATTCGCACAGGATGGGGAGTTAAAGAGCACTGCATATTTGTACATCTCTGAATTTGTGGTTACCCGTACTAGCATACGATTTAGAGGATATTTTCAAAATGTCTTCTTTCATGAACACTGGCTTACATTTGGAAGAAATCCAATTGGTAATAACAAATGTTCTACTATGCTTCCACATCTTCCGACAAAAGTGGTACCTCACTTGTGTGGGTAGGCCTAGTGTCCGTGACAGGAAACGGCCCAAAATGCAGCATGGATACATCACATATTTCCATTCAAAACATCCCCAGAGTTATCTTGCCATGTTCATTGATGCTTTAAAATTGCTGGGTCAAGGAACGTGGCATCAGGTGCTTTCAAAACAATAAACAAGGTGCCCCACCCCAAGTCAGCACCCAGTGCAGTGGCACCGATCGCACTGCCCTAGAGCCGGCCCTGGGGGTGACATGCATGGCTCTCACCAAGTATTTTTCAGTCGAGAATCCCCTGCAAACCTCAAACTTTGATTAAAAAAGGTCATTTTCCTCACATTCCTTTGATGGAAAGTTTTGAATCTGCAGAAAGCCACAAACTTCCTTCCACCCAGCATTCCCCTACGCCTCGCGATACAAATGGTGCCTCACTTGCGTGGGTAGGCATAGTGCCCGCAACAGGAAACGGCCCAAAAGCGAACATGGTGTATTACATTTTTCCACTAAAAACTGACCCTTTTTTGCAATTTGGGTAGCCGTGAATGTTGGGTCCTAGCTCCTCCGGCACCTATGGAAACCTGGCAAACTTGCAAGTTTTTGAAAACTAGACAGGTGGGTCAATTCATGGTGGGGTGACTTGCATGTCTCTCACAGTTTTATTTGTACCTAGAATCATTTTCTAAACAAAGTTTGACTATACAACACACATTGTCCTCACCTTTCTGTGATGGAAAGATCTGGAATCTGCAGGGAGCCACATGTTTTCTACCATCCTGAGTTTCCACTTGTCGCCCGATAAGAATGGTACCCCATTTTTGTGGGTGGATCACAAGATCACAACACAAAAATGTCCAAAAGCACTACAGTGAGAGATGAGCAATCAGGGTAGCTGCAGTATTTGCAGCCATGTTGTAGTGCCCCCCATGCAAACCCACGAACCAGAGACATTTTTGAAGATTAGACAACTAACGACTTCCAGGGCAAGAAAACATTGTGGGATTTACCCAATGCACACTATCTTTGATTCCTCTGGGTATTTAGTTTTCAAAATGTCTACTGTTGGTAGGTCTCAATGAATATTTGGGGGAAATTGGGGTAATTACCCCAATCTGCCCCTGAGGGGGACAAAAAGACTGTCTGGGCCCTTTTGTGATGGGGGCATGGCCATGTCCACATTGGGCAACCCCCACCCCTATGTTGTTTTACCCTGGTGTCTAGCAGGCTTTCTGACACCCGGGGGAGCAGATTGAAGGCCATCGCCTCCATCTTCCCTCTAGAGGAGCAGAAAGACTGCCAACATATTTGTTTTGGGTTAGGGGAATAATGTATTTCAGCCCCAGGGAAGTGGCTGTCAGTGGGGCTGCAGGTGGGATGTGTGGCTCCCCTCTATTTTTGATAAATTGCCCAGGGAAGGTGGTGGTTCCCTGGGCTGTGGGGGGCCCGCAGGCCCCTGCATTCATTTGATGTTTAGTCCTGGGAGGTGGCGGTCCTTGGGGCTGCAGGGGAGGCTGTCTGCCCTCCCACATTAATTTTACATTTAGCCCCGGGGAGGTGGTGGTCCTCGTGGCTGTGGTGGGCCACACGGGCCCCCCACATTTATTTGACATTTGCCCTGGAGAGGTGGTCATCTGCAGGGCGTACACATTAAAACAAGAGCCCTGGGGAGGTGACGGCCCTGTGCACGCTCTCCGAATATATTTGTGCATGCCCCTGGGACCTGGTTCATGGTCCACCCAAGGGCTAAACATTGCGAGAGCCTGTGCTTTTTTTACATTTGTAGTGGGAGCTGTGGATTTAGAGAGGCCCTCACCAAAAATTAAGCAAAATACTGCTTTTTTCCCCTGCAGGGTCCCTGTGGGTTCCCTCAAGACGCCTATGGGTCAGGGTATTCCTACCCTGCCCCCTTTTCTTTTTTTAGTTTTTTTCTGGGACTTGGCTTAAGCTGAGTCACAAAATGGCTGCCAACACTTCCTGGTTAGAAGTGTTGGCAGCCAATCAGATTTGAGCATGGGTACTGTTGGATCCTCAGAGGATACGCATGCCTTTAAATACAAATATGGATTTTCCTTAATATTTTCAAAACTACGTAAGAGATTTATGCCAATTTACATAAAAAGGTCGCTGTCTGGACCAACAGCTACCTTTCTGCCAAATTTGTTGTAATTCCGTTCAGCAGTTTGGGCTGTAGTGGTGTCTAAACTCTCTAAGTGAATTGACATTGGAAGAACGTGTTTTGCAACCCCTACTTTTTCTCGGCCCCCGCTTGACTACGAAACTTTCAAGACAGCAGCCAAAGTGAGCGTATTAGTTTTGTAAATTTTGCGAGGATTCGTCAAACGACGCCAAAGTTATTGACAAATTAAAAAACGATCTTCTAATGGAAAAGTGATGTCACTGACCACGTCATGAGTGATGTAATATATGAGGACGTAAGCTGTACATTGCGGAGGTGTAAGCTATAGTTAACTCAGGTAACTATAACTGCTGAATTTAACTGGTTTTGTATGAGTAAAATCTGAGCCTAACTATAATGTCCCTGTAACCTTTGTTTTTTCAGTGAATATCTAAGGTTTTTTAATTCTATTTCCTAACTATAACCCTATTTCATTGAAGCAAAACATCAAATAAACACGCAGGATAGAGCCCTACTCTCTAGACTGCCACTTCTAGGTCACCTTGCCCTTCAGAAAGTCATGCCTCTGCCTACGCTCAAGCAGCAAGACTCTGGAATAAACTCTAGGTAAAGACTAGACACATTCAAGACCATCAGGAATTGAGAAAAGCAGTAAACAGGCTTTTCCCAAGAGATGACTGTATTCTGTATCCAGCCAGGAAGAGGAACTAGCCTATCACAAGTATGAAATGCACGAGGTAAGAAATGTTATCGCTTACTTTTCTTCACCCAATTCAACACCCAAGTGCAACTACATGCACAACACCAAATACTTTACACATAGTTCACACTTGTGCCCCATATTTTACCAAACATACATAATGATCCTTTGTAAGCTCAAGCAACTGTGACTCTCAATCATCGCTCCCATCCATACTCAACCACAGCCACCTATGACATGATTAGAGCTCCTCTCAGTCATCGCTTACAATGTAATGTAAAGTTTATTTGTAGACACAACTAATGGTCAGAAAAGAGCTTCTCGGTGCTAAAGGACATTATTGAAACCGCAATGGAATCAAATACTGTCCAATCTGTGGGATCTTTCTGAAATCTAGAATGATTTGACATAGTTCTCAAACATGCAGAGAGATGATTCCGCAGCTCCTAACACAGTAAACAACTGACCCCTCTTCAACCACACATAGCCTAGGTGGAAGAAAATGATAGCCTTTGGAGGATCTCAGTGACCTGGGTGGAGAATAGATCTTAAAAAGCTTTTGCAAGCCAGCAGGTCCAGAATTCTGTATTGCTGTACGTATATGAGGAGGAGCTTTGAATTGAATTCAGTTTTCAGTCAGCAGCCAGTGAAGTTCTCTAAGATTCAAAGAGACTAACTCAAGCTTAAGAAGATTAAGAAGGAGTCTAGCTGTGGCCTTCTAAACAATCTGCAATTTGTATATCAAATAAGCTGGAAGACCTAGGCAGAGAGATTTACACTTATCCAAATTTGAAGTTAGCAGGACACGTAAAACGTTTTTTTTAAATCTAAGGGCAAATACCATATAACCGCTTCCAATATGAACTGACCTTCTTAATCTGCAACCTAAGAGATAGTTGGCTGTGGAGTTTCACCACAAGATGTCTGACCACTTCAGCTCACGAGCCCCTAGTTTGTTGGGCCACCAATGACAGTCCAAGATTGCTGATCTTTCCCAAAAATCTGTATTTCTATCTTTTCAGCATTGAGTTTCAGATAGTTTTTGTTCATCAATGCCCAAACTTTCCTCAGATAGTTCTTAAACCTTTCCTGGCAGGGGCCTTTTTGATTGATGAAAGATACAATGATCTGCGTATCATCTGCATAGGAAAGGATTTCAAATCCAAATTGGTGGATTATGGCAAACAGAGAGATCATATATATATTAAAAAGAGTGAGACTCTGCGTCACCCACCAGTTTAGTTAGGTAAGACTTGAGGTATAATCACTTCACCCCAATTTCTTCCAAGCTGTGAAGCAACGTAGGGTGAGATTGGGATACATGCACTGTGTTATTGGATTCAAGGTAACTTCACAGCTGTTATTTGCTATGTGTTTCCAGCACTTTTGCTGGGCCAGGGGATCGGTCGTAATTAGGTGGTAGATTAGGATCAGCATTGCTTTTTTCAGGATCGGAGTAACCTCAGCCTTCTTCCATGAGGTCGGAATGATAGCTTACTCGATTGAGGTGTTCTACAATTCGCAGAGTGATGGAGCAATCATTGATTTACATAGCTAAATTAGAGAGAGAAGGCAAGGTGACCTTGATTTGCCACTGGAAATTAATGTACCCATTTCTTGCAATGTGGTGATGGGATCAAATTCAGAGAGACGATAGGCCACCACTGGTGATGTGTTTACTGTATTTTTGTCTTTGAAAATGACCTCACCTATATAGGGAAAATAATCTTCTATTCAAATGATTTTTCAAAGAAAAGGATATATGGCTTAGGAATGAGAAATTCCCTGCTTTAGGACTTTAGGGTGAGTCATAGATTTGACTATTGAGATGACCTCTCTCTGTTAGCAGACTCTATCTTCGTACTATAAAAGGTTGCTTTAGACTTTTTGTTTATTTTTTTGTGGTATTGTTTGATTTTCATGTGATAAACATTTTTTCTCATGGTCACCCCATGCTCTCCTCCATTTCCTTTCATGCTGGTGACATTGTATTTTCAAAGTTCCAAGCTCCTTGTTAAACCAAAGGGTCATAAAGCTGACCAATCAATCAATCAATCAATCAAGGCATTTGTAAAGCGCGCTACTCACCCGGGAGGGTCTCAAGGCGCTGGGGGAGGGGGGTAAGTTACTGCTCAAACAGTCAGGTCTTGAGCTGCTTCCTGAAGGAGAGATGGTCTTGGGTTCATCGAAGGTGGGTGGGGAGGGAGTTCCAAGTCTTGGCTGCCAGGTAGGAGAAGGATCTTCCTTCGGCGGTGGCTCTGCGGATGCGTGGTATGGTGGCGAGGGCGTGGCTGGTCGATCATAGCTGGCGGGTGGGCGTGTAGAAGGTCATGCGGTCGTTGAGGTACTTGGGGCCCAGGTCGTGGAGAGCCTTGTGTGCGTGGGTGAGGAGTCTGAACGTGATTCTCTTGCTGACGGGGAGCCAGTGCAGGTCTCTCAGGTGTCCGGTGAAGTGGCTGTGTCGGGGGATGTCCAGGATGAGTCGTGCGGAGGCGTTCTGGATGCGTTGGAGTCTTTTTTGAAGTTTGGTTGTGGTTCCGGCGTAGAGGGTGTTCCCGTAGTCCAGTCGGCTGGTGACGAGTGCCTGGGTAACGGTCTTCCTGGTTTCGGTGGGGATCCATCTGAAGATCTTGCGGAGCATACGCCGGGTGTTGAAGCATGAAGATGAGACGGCGTTGACTTGTCTGGTCATCGACAGGGAGGAGTCCAGGATGAAGCCCAGGTTGCGTGCGTGGTCCGTTGGCTTGGGAGCGGTGCCCAGGGCCGGGGGCCACCAGGAGTCGTCCCAGTCGGAGGGTGATGATCCCAGGATGAGGACTTCCATCTTGTCTGAGTTCAGTTTAAGGCGGCTGTTTTTCATCCAGTCGGCGACGTCTTTCATCCCTTCGTGTAGGCTGGTTCTGGCGGTGGTGGGGTTGTTGGTGAGGGAGAGGATCAGCTGGGTGTCGTCGGCGTAGGAGATGATGTTGAGGTTGTGTTGGCGTGCGATGGCTGCGAGGGGGCTCATGTAGACGTTGAAGAGGGTTGGGCTGAGTGAAGATCCTTGTGGTACGCCGCAGATGACTTCGGTGGCCTCGGATCTGAACGGGGGGAGGCGGACTCTCTGGGTTCTTCCGGCGAGGAACGAGATGATCCACTCCAGTGCTTTCTCTCGGATTCCGATGTTGCTGAGGCGTTTCACTAGGGTGAGGTGGCAGACAGTGTCGAACGCCGCAAAGAGGTCCAGGAGGATGAGGGCCGCTGTTTCCCCATTGTCGATCAGGGTTCTGATGTCGTCGGTGGCTGCGATTAGGGCAGTCTCGGTGCTGTGGTTGGCCCGAAATCCGGACTGCGAGGGGTCGAGGGATCCGTTCGTCTCGAGGAAGGCGGCGAGCTGTCTGTTGACGGTCTTCTCGATGACTTTGGCCGGAAAAGGAAGGAGCGAGATGGGACAGTAGTTCTTGAGGTCGGTGGGGTCCGCCGTTGGTTTCTTCAGGAGGGCGGTAAGCTCGGCGTGCTTCCAGCTATCCGGGAAGGTGGCGGTGTGGAAGGAGGAGTTGATGTCCCGGAGATGGGGTGCGATGACGGAGTCGGCCTTGTTGAAGACGTGGTGGGGGCAGAGGTCGGTTGGTGATCCGGAGTGGATGGAGTTCATCGTGCGGGTGGTGTCTTCGGTGCTGATCGGGGTCCAGTTGCAGAGGGTGGTGGTGGTGGCGGGCGTTGGTTCTGTGCGTCGAAGCTGTTGTGTATGTCGGCGATCTTGCGGTGGAAGAACGAGGCGAGTGAGTCGCAGAGGTCTTGCGAGGGAGTGATGTTGTTGTTTCCGGCGCTGGGGTTGGAGAACTCTTTGACGATGCTGAAGAGTTCCTTGCTGACGTGGGCGTTGTTGTCCAGTCTTTCTTTGAGTGCCGACTTCTTGGTGGCGCGGATCAGCTGATGGTGTTTGCGGGTGGCGTGCTTGAGGGCGGTCCTGTTGTGTGTGGTCTGGTCGAGCCGCCAGGCTTTCTCGAGGGTGCGGCAGTTCTTCTTGGATTCCTTGAGTTCTTCGGTGAACCAGGGGGTTTTCTTGCTGCCAACGTCCGGTGCTGTCGCGTCGAGCAGGTCCCAGAGTTCCACGGCGTGCCTGTGGACGGAGCGGGTGTTGAGCAGGATGCACTTCAGGTGGTTGCTGCTGGTGCTCGACTTGGCGGGGGTGGTGCAGGTCCGGAGGCAGGTGAATCGGCAGGCTTGGCAGGTGAAGGGTCCGTGGGTGCGTCTCGGGGTGGCTCGGTAGCAGGCAGGGTTCCGGCCGGCATTGAGTGCGTTGAGGGTGGTGGCGTCGTAGGTCTGTCGGGTAGTCTTGCGTCGGCGGGGGCCAGGGGTCCTGGCGCTGGGCAAGGTCCAGATGCGGACGGGCGCAGACGGGCTTGCCTTTGGCGCGCCTTCTGCGCACAATCGGCGCGCCCGCTGCAGGTGACCGCTGCGCGTCCGTGCGGTCGCCATTTATGGCTAAGTGGGAGGGAGGAGCAGCTGGGAGGCGGGAGCGGGGATGACACGGGAAAAGGGGGTGTGGCCGCGAGAACGGCGGCGGCGGGAAGCGGAGAGCGGGGCAGGCGGCAGACCGGGAACAAGTACAGAATAAACAATATTATACACAATGAAGCACAAAGTACAACAGTTGAACGCAGAAACAGTCGAAATAGCTGGGGGACAGAACGGCAGGCAGACGGCAGAACCAGGCTGCGAGCAGCAGCTACGGCACACGATGGGAAACACACACAGCTGGGGGCCGTGCGGCGTGGGGGTGTGCTGAGAACAGGTCACACTCACCTGCACCGCGCGGTCGCCATTTATGGACAAGTGGGAGGGAGGAGCAGCTGGGAGGCGGGATCGGGGATGACGCGGGAAAAGGGGGCGTGGCCGTGAGAACGGCGGCGCTGGGAAGCGGAGAGCGGGGCAGGCGGCAGAGCGGGAACAGGTGCAGAATAAACAATATTATACACAATGAAGCACAAAGTACAACAGTTGAACGCAGAAACAGTCGAAATAGCTGGGGGACAGAACGGCAGGCACACGGCAGAACCAGGCTGCGAGCAGCAGCTACGGCACACGAGGGGAAACACACACAGCTGGGGGGCGTGGGGGTGTCCTGAGAACAGGTCACCCTCACCTGCGCCGCGCGGTCGCCATTTATGGACAAGTGGGAGGGAGGAGCAGCTGGGAGGAGGGAGCGGGGATGACGCGGGAAAAGGGGGCATGGCCGCGAGAACGGCGGCGGCGGGAAGTGGAGAGCGGGGCAGGCGGCAGAGCGGGAACAAGTACAGAATAAACAATATTATACACAATTAAGCACAAAGTTCAACAGTTGAACGCAGAAACAGTCGAAATAGCTGGGGGACAGAACGGCAGGCAGACGGCAGAACCAGGCTGCGGGCAGCAGCTACGGCACACGAGTGGAAACACACACAGCTGGGGGCCGTGCGGCGCGGGGGTGTCCTGAGAACAAGACGTGGGATTAGTTCTTACTGGGGCTAAAGTGTTAAGAATGGAACTAAACCATTGATGGAATGAGGTAGCATCTGACTCTACATAGCCCGATAGCTGAGGTTTGTTCGCATTAAAGGATGAAATAAAGGCTGGTGCTACAATCAGATGCCATGGTCTATGGGGCAATAATGTTTCAATGAGGCAATAATGCTTTTGTCTCTGAGGTGGAAATAGTGAATGACACTGCAAAGTAACCTGTCCAAATTAAAGGAAACGGAGTTCCAAAATCTAAATATTCTAAATTCGAAAATGGAAGATCTAATATGTGTCCTGCCGAATGAGTGGCTTGAGAAAGCCTAACGGAAGACGAATCCTGAAAAAGTTGCCTTGTCATCTTATCAGAAGGATCATCCACATAATAATTAAAGTTCCCCAAAATCATAAAGTAGGCAGCTCTAACAATATGTGGAGACAGTATCTCAATTACTTCCATCAAGCAGGTGGTGGAATAACCCCGTGCTCTATAGATTAAAGTGCCTGAATTAGCATACTTAGGACTAAGTTTCAATGTAAAAATAAAAGCCTCTGCTTTAGTGATGTTTATGATAATAATGTCACAAGTAGATTTTTTTTTTAAATGATAGCAAGGTCACCACCAGTTTTATCTGTGCGATCAAAAAGGCAGATTATATATCCGTCTGGGTTGACCTCAGCGATATCACTGGCTGAGCTGTGTTTTAGCCATGCTTCGTTCGGGAAAATAGCGTCCAGTTGAAGATCAAGAATAAAATTATTTCTCTCATATTTGTGTTTTGAAAGTGATCTCCTGTAAATTAAAATAATTAATTTAAAGATAGTAGTAGTGCTGCTAGTAGAACAGATACCACCAACTGGTGTGTGATTGCAAATCACAGAGCCATTTATGGACAATGGGAGGGAGGAGCAGCTGGGAGGCGGGAGTGGGGATGACGCGGGAAAAGGGGGCGTGGCCGCGAGAACGGCGGCGGCGGGAAGCGGAGAGCGGGGCAGGCGGCAGAGCGGGAACAAGTACAGAATAAAAAATATTATACACAATGAAGCACAAAGTACAACAGTTGAACGCAGAAACAGTCAAAATAGCTGGGGGACAGAACGGCAGGCAGACGGCAGAACCAGGCTGCGAGCAGCAGCTACGGCACACGAGGGGAAACACACACAGCTGGGGGCCGTGCGGCGCGGGGGTGTCCTGAGAACAGGTCACACTCACCTGTGCCGCGCGGTCGCCATTTATGGACAAGTGGGAGGGAGGAGCAGCTGGGAGGCGGGAGCTGGGATGACGCAGGAAAAGGGGGCATGGCCGCGAGAACGGCGGCGGCGGGAAGTGGAGAGCGGGGCAGGCGGCAGAGCGGGAACAAGTACAGAATAAACAATATTATACACAATGAAGCACAAAGTACAACAGTTGAACGCAGAAACAGTCGAAATAGCTGGGGGACAGAACGGCAGGCAGACGGCAGAACCAGGCTGCGGGCAGCAGCTACGGCACACGAGTGGAAACACACACAGCTGGGGGCCGTGCGGCGCGGGGGTGTCCTGAGAACAAGACGTGGGATTAGTTCTTACTGGGGCTAAAGTGTTAAGAATGGAACTAAACCATTGATGGAATGAGGTAGCATCTGACTCTACATAGCCCGATAGCTGAGGTTTGTTCGCATTAAAGGATGAAATAAAGGCTGGTGCTACAATCAGATGCCATGGTCTATGGGGCAATAATGTTTCAATGAGGCAATAATGCTTTTGTCTCTGAGGTGGAAATAGTGAATGACACTGCAAAGTAACCTGTCCAAATTAAAGGAAACGGATTTCCAAAATCTGAATATTCTAAATTCGAAAATGGAAGATCTAATATGTGTCCTGCCGAATGAGTGGCTTGAAAAAGCCTAACGGAAGACGAATCCTGAAAAAGTTGCCTTGTCATCTTATCAGAAGGATCATCCACATAATAATTAAAGTTCCCCAAAATCATAAAGTAGGCAGCTCTAACAATATGTGGAGACAGTATCTCAATTACTTCCATCAAGCATGTGGTGGAATAACCCCGTGCTCTATAGATTAAAGTGCCTGAATTAGCATACTTAGGACTAAGTTTCAATGTAAAAATAAAAGCCTCTGCTTTAGTGATGTTTATGATAATAATGTCACAAGTAGATTTTTTTTTAAATGATAGCAAGGTCACCACCAGTTTTATCTGTGCGATCAAAAAGGCAGATTATATATCCGTCTGGGTTGACCTCAGCGATATCACTGGCTGAGCTGTGTTTTAGCCATGCTTCGTTCGGGAAAATAGCGTCCAGTTGAAGATCAAGAATAAAATTATTTCTCTCATATTTGTGTTTTGAAAGTGATCTCCTGTAAATTAAAATAATTTATTTAAAGAAAGTAGTAGTGCTGCTAGTAGGACAGATACCACCAACTGGTGTGTGATTGCAAATCACAGAGCATATCGGACAAATAACTTGCTGGTGATTCAATATATGTTTGCCCAAAGAACAGCACTTAATAGTGGGTGAAGGAAGAGAAGCTTCTCTTGCGAATAATGGATAATTTCGCTTGAGCTTCAGCCACGGGATTGAGGTTCGGCAGGGTCCAGGCACAGGCGAGTGCCAACAGGTTTGCCTTTGGCGCATCCGTTGCATGTGTGCGCTGCTTGGACGTGCTGTGGCTGTGCTTAAATTGTCAGGCTTGGTCATGCATTAGACTGCAGGCCACGAAACTGCTAGTAACCTACCCAAGTAAGCGTGGGACGATATTGCGAAGTAACCACCGGCAAAGACTCAGGAACCAAAAACCTTGACCAGTGTTGAGGGTAAAAAGTGCCCAAGGCTTGTACTAAACTACAAAGGCAAAAAGATACACAACTCAAAACCTAATGGTCACCCAATCCACAGTATATTCGAAATGTATAAAAGGAAAAGACTCTGGGCCTCATTTATTAGGTCCCTTGCGACACCGGAACGTCACTTTTTTGACCCCCCCCCCACTCGCTGGTGGGGAGTCACGCTGGGGTTCGCGCGGGGTGAATAAAAAAAAACTTACCTTACTGGGTCCCGCGGTGCCTCAACTCCTGGCCGGGTACCGTTTCCTGGAACAGGAAACATGCATCCTCCCTCCCCTCTCCTAAGCCAATCACAATGCTGCAATGGCAGCGTTGTGATTGGGGCGGACAGCGCCCAGCTGGGCGCATGTAGGGAGGCCATTTTCTCTATGTAGGCTGAATGCAGCCTACATAGAGAAAATGTAGAGTGTGTATGACTGGTTTGGCTGGCCCCAGTTGGCAGACCAAACAGTCAGGGCCCACAACAGTGGGCAAGCCACTCCTACCCACCCCGCCCTCCCACCCGCCCCAACCAGGCATACATTCCCACCCACCCCCAACCAGGCATACCCTTGAGGAGAGTTGAGTGAAGACATGAAGCAATGATTTCTGTGTACTTGAGATATTAAAAGATTTTCCACAAATACTTGAGCTGCTCAGCTTTAAAATCTTGATGAACTTTATTGTTTTTCTATGTGTTATTGTCCATGGTTGATTGGTTTTGATAAACCAAATAAAGAAAACAAAACCTTATATTTAAACTAAAAACTAAAACACTTAAAGGGGCGCATTGGAGCTGTCCTCAGAAAACCTGGAGTGAGATTTAAGCATTGGAGACCTGTCTATGCTACCATCAGCTCTGCAAGTGCAAGGAATCGTGCACTGCTCACTGTAGATGGCTCCGCTTCAAGCCATTCTATCTCTGCCCTCACTAAATACTCAGCACCTATTCAGATACGGGTAGGGTGCCTAGTCAGCTTTACCAGCTCGCTCCAAGACCTCCATCCTCATCTTGGGCCTCGGGGCAATGTACTGATTGAAAGGTCTGATTCCAGAGTGTACTGGGGTGGTGGGAGCAGCCACCTGCCTCAAGGGCCTTTCTCTTGAACTGACACACTACCTTTCTAATAGTCATATAATTTATAACTCTCTGGCTTCTACTACCCTTCTGCTCTACTTCTGCTGATCATTACCAGCTAGAGATATAGGGCCATATGTAGGTAGCATCACATTTACCGATTCATAAATACCGAATTTTACCGATTCGGTATTTATGAATCGGTAAATGTAATGTAGGTAACCAATCGGTAATTATTACCGATTCGGTAAATATCGGTATTTAAGAATCGGTATTTACCGAATCGGTAATAATTCATCCCTTCCCATTCATTCCTATGGGCCTGGAGGCCCATAGGAAAGAATGGGAAGCCAGTTACCATTACCGATTCGGTAAATACCGAATCGGTAATAGGGGAGGCATTATCATGGGTGGCAGGGTGTCACATTGACACCCTGTTGCACCCCTGATTCATGCATGTGTGCACATGTGGCGCACATACATGCCCTAAGGGCATGTATGTCTGCCACATTGCACTTTTCAAATAGCACAAAAATACTTTTTGAAAGGTATTCGTCATTTACCATCAACTAGTAGTTGGTGGTAAATAACGAATCCAGACACCAATGATGCACTCACTTGAGTGCCCCCTACATAGCATTTCTGGATTCGGTATTTACCGAATCTGTATTTTACCGATTTCATAATTTCCGAATCGGTAAATACCGAATCCAGAAAATCTGCCACCTACATCGCAAATGCCGAAATACCGGTCGGTAACGGGATATTTACCGAATTTCGGCCGTTACCGACCGGTATTTGGCTTCCTACATGAGGCCCCTAGAGAGGTTTGTTGCCATCAATACACCATTGCTCTTTTCTGGGGAGATTCATGAATTTTAGAGAAAAGACATTCCATTCACAAGACACTGCTGCATTCCCTCTCAGTTGTTCCCTCCTTTAGTCTCTCATTTTATTTCTTGGTTTTGACAGTACAGCTGCCAAGCAGACCAATTGCCCGCAGAAAATTGGCCCACATAGAGTGAGCTGTCAGTTCACCAATTTCGACCATTAGCTTTCTTTTAAGAGCCTTTTTCAGCCACTGGCTTGAGACTTTGTCAACCATGCTTTGGCTCAACCCAGCAGAGAATTCATCTTCCACCTAATGGTATTGGCTGTTAGCGCAGATCCTTCGGCCTCCAATCAGGTGCTTGCATTGAACCACACGATGACTACTTAATCCCTCTCTATCTCCTCCTGCTGGCTGCCTCCCATGTATCGTGTTCTAATGTGCTAATGCTGCGTGTGTTAGCACAACAAATCGGGATCTATTGGCTTTGTCAATGCCTATTGGGATTAGAAATGTAGGCAGCATGCACCTCAGACATTCCTGCACACTGAAAACAAAAGCTGTATGGACCTTCCTGAGAGTTGGCAGCATGTGTTTGCAGGAACATTGAGAGGGAAGTGCTACATCAAAGAAGGTGTAATGTACAATGCTGACTTAGAAACACGTTTCTCTTTAGTCTGACTAATATTCAGGCATGTGGTCCCATGAAGTGTGGGGGCTCTAAAGCCGAAGGGGATACCCCATAAATCTATTTATGCAACCAATTTACTAGCCATTACACCTATAAAGCCAGTCTTCCCCGGTCCTTGACATCTTTTCAAATTCCCCTGTACCGTCTAAAAATTATTTTTTAAAACGTTGATTGACTAAAAGTCCTAACATATAATAGTTCTTAAAAATAAAGTACCAATAGGTTACTGTCTACCATACATAAACAAGTCTGTGATGGAGGCCTAACATATTTTAGAGAAAAATATAATTACATCCAAAATAGAGGGAAATGTAATCGCTCTTGGGCTAGCCAAAAGATGTTATTTTTTGTGGTTGCAGCGTTACCCAGCCCCTCCAGCAACAAGGCCTTTTTTAGGCCATTTTTGGGATTCTGGCATCCATTTGAGGTAACAAAGTCATCAAAAGCTGACCATTCCTCATGCAACAACAGGCGTCCATTATACCCCAAACATTGACTCTTTCCACCCCAATGGATTTTTAATGCAAGGCTACAGACCAAACCACTATACATTTGTATTTGTAGAGCGCAACATTCATCCCGAAGGACAACACGGCGCTAGGATACATACTATGCCGTGTAGGAAAAGAGGGTATTTGAATGCGGCACAGGTTATTCTGATTAGCCAGTAATTAACTTAGTATATGGGGAACAGGAAGGTTTTTAGCTTCTTTCTAAAAAGCAGAGAGTCATCCGTCAGGCGTAAGTCAAGAGTGAGGTCATTCCACAGAACCGCAGCTGACTTAGAAAAGGAGCGATCTCCCTTCCTGACTCTGGTAGTACGTTTGACCTTTGCAAGGGCCTGAAGGCGCGATCTCAGGTTACGAGACGGGACGTGGAATGCCATTTTGTCTCACAGAATATGTGGGCCTTTCTTATGTAAGGTTCTATGAGCATAGCAGAGGAGCTTGAATTTGGCTCTTTGGCGCACCGGCAACCAGTGTAGCTCCTTCATGCTGTCGGATGCTGAACTGTATCTATTTGTATAGCAGATCAGTCTAGCAGCGGCGTTCTGGACCACCTGAAGACGACAAAAAAGGTATTCGGACGTGCCCACATAAAGTGGATTTCCGTAGTCCAGTCTGCTCAGAAAAAGGGCCTGAGTAACCAGTTTTTCTGCAGTTATGAGGAATCCAAGGAAAAAGTCTGCGGAAAAGTTTCAGTATGGGAAACGTTTTCCACATAATGTACGTACTTGGTCCTGTATGGACAGAGCATTATCGAATAGGATGCCCAGATTTTTGGCAGCATGTTTGGGTTCAGGGGCAGTTCCCAGCACTTGGGGCCACCAGCTGCTGTCCCAAATTGAATGTGCACCCCCAAAGAGCAAAATTTCGGATTTTCCAGCAATAGGCTTTAGGCAGTGATCATCCAAGTTGAGACTTCGGTGAGGCAGTTAATTAGGATGCCCTTAATGTCAGTGTTAGCAAGTCTATCATCCAGGGGGATCAGTAATTGTGTATTGTCGGCATACGAGCAGATATCAAAGCCCCAAATCCTGCTGATGACTGCTAGGGAAGAGACATACGTATTAAAGAGGGTCGGGCTTAGAGAGGCTCCCTGTGGAACTCCATGTTTGATGCTTTTTGGGGTTGAGGAGCAGGAGTCGATTTGAATTTTTTAAACCAGAGGAAGATCATGTCCTGCTGTTAAGATCTTGGTGATGCGCATGCATGGTATGCAATGAAACCTGATGAGCAAATTAATTTGTCACGACGCCTCCCTAGATGTGCATGTGGCCTCACAAAGGAAAGATTGGCACAAAGAGAAGGATAAAGATTGGAAAGGAGAGAAAAGATAGAAATGTGGACAGAGCAAGAAAAGGGGGAGTTAAAGTGTGACAAGAGAAAACTAATCTTAGAAAAGCTAAAATAGAAAAAGTATGAATGAATTTGCAAGAAACAAACCAAGTCAGGAAAGGGAGTACGGGAGAGAGACTAATAATAGAACATGGCCAGTGCTTTAAATGGGCCGGTACTCACCAGTACTGAGTACCGAAACTGATCAATTTTCTTCCCTTGAGTAGCAGAGCTTTACTCTAGATAAGGAGAGTACCGGCCCAGCAGCAGGGTTCTTCCCGGGGTCTGAGCAGTGGCGGCTGGTGACATTTGAAAATGGTGAGGCGTAAAACAATAATTGTACTGCACTGTGGTGAGCGAACGTAGCGAGCAAGTCCGAACTACCTACAGGGGGTCCCGGGGGCAAATGGTGCATTTTTAAACAAATTTGAGAAACCAGGAAGGTTAATAAAGCAATTGTGAATCTGTTCTAACAAAGACAATGACTGGCAAAACTATCAGTCCGATCTGATGCATATCAGACTCCGGCCTACCATGAGCTCTGTCCATCTGTGCCACTGTGTGCTATTCTTTCACAAGTCTAATGTGCCCCCGTTACTAATTGACAGGCCTTAAATCCACCCACTGAAAACCTCCTCAGTTGGCATAGACGGAATACTGAATTATAATACCGTACTGCCTGGGATCATTTATTTAAAGTGGCAAACTGAAACAGTGCAAAGGCAGCAGTGCACTGAAACCTAATCGCGCCAGGATTGTCTTTTAAATGTTTCATTCATATCGCTTTTCTTTCCTAAGTCAAACTCTCCGTGCTTCAGAAATAGATCAGCCCTATAAAAATGACACCTTGTGATTGTTACTATGGCTCCCTTGACAGTTATCTTTCGGTTCTGTTTGCCAGCGTTCTGATTAGAAAGCTTCTCCTCTCCGGTGGGTCAGTAGTCTTCATACTTCTCACGTTGTCAGTAGGATAGACCTTAAAGGGAACAAATTAAATTTTACAACCAAGTTCAACCAGATGGAGGCGCCACGTTGGAAATTCTGGAAACTCGCGCCCCTATCTTTTCTCTGCCTAGATAGATGACTAGAGAGTAGAAGCATTGAGTCACACCTCGCCTAGATCATGAGCCCGAATCACACTTTACCACGCAAAGACCGAGTACAACGTGACACTGATTGGCACGAGGACAGATTTGCTTGCAAGACACTACCCCATTCCCACTACGTAGTACAGGACAGACACAAGACTACAACACCTCCCCTATGTTGCAGCCTAAAGGCACGGCTTGCCTCTGCTCTATTACAGCACAGAGAGGAGAGTCCATCACCCCTGCTGTGTTGCAACTCAGTGAGACAACGCCATCACCTATCGCATAACAGCTCAGACGCGACTGCAACACATCTGTTAAATTACGCGGCAGACAGGAACACATCACCTTTGCTACATTACAGCGCAAACTAGGACTGGACTGCTGTATTACAACGCCGAGGCAACAGTGCAGCGCTATTTCTGTATTCAGAACTGTCGTGGCTGCATCACCCCTGCTATCACAGCACAGGCATGCCTGCATCACCTCAGCACAGGCATGTCTGCATCACCTCAATCACAGCACAACGTGACTGCATTACCTCGGCACAGGCATGACTGCATCATCTCAATTACAGCACACGCATGCCTGCATCTCCTCTGCTATACTACACCAGAGACACAGCTCCATCACTCTGCTATATAACAGCACAGACATCACTACATATCTCAACCCCGAATCCTCGAGAGCCTGACTCAGCCTATCATCTTTCTAAGGATGATAAGACAAGTATTCGTGAGCTGAGTAATGCTATTTCCCGTTACTTACAGCCACAAAGCTAGTCAGTATTATTACTTCTCACCCTCCTGCTGGTGCTTGCGGGACAGTGGCGAAGGGCGTGCGTTGAGGCTCAGCATGCAAGCGATACCAGGACACATAGGACGAAGAGGGTTTCATAGCTGCCAGAGATTCTCCTAATGCTGCATCCGAAATGGAAGACTCCCCTCTGGTCAGCCTAGCCTAGTCTGTGTCTTTTGGTCGTCGCAGTAGAGATGAGCCCTATTCATGTTGTGGCATGGCCTGCAGCGGCCTTCGCATATCGGAGCAAACACGCACTTCCTGTTTGCGCTCCTCAAGCGGCCAAATTGCAATTTGTTTACTGTGGGAATGGGGTAGTGTCTCTCTTGGGGGTCTATTGTCTAGTGTCAGGACCTTAGGTGTTTGAGATCAATACCCCTAAAACCTCAAGAAAGCATAACAGTGACTTACTGGTTGCCGGCCCTCTCTGTAAACTACAGGGCAATGCTGCGGGCGTGGCTGACCATCCTCCGCATGACCCCAAATACAACAGCAAGCAAGGGGCTCACCGGCGCTGGCGAAGGAACGCTGTGTGTGCCAAAAAGTCACCGGGATCGCACAGAGGGAGAAGGGGCCAGGCTGAAAACTAACTTCACCCCGTTCTTTCGCGCTCTTGGTCGAACTGCTGCTCAACAGCCTCCAGAAAATGCCAAATCAGAAGACTGGACGCGACTGGGGGCGGCAACTTGGCTGTATCCTGGCATTTGATAGGGCATGGGGCGACTGTGTGAAAAACACGTCACCGCTCGAGCAGGATCCTATCTTCAGACGCCTGCATTACACTAGGCATGCGCAGCATAACTAATGGATTGTGAATGGAGTGGGGAGCTGAAATAAAAAGCGCTCCTCGCGTACATGCGCAGTCCATCTTCTGGACTCCTGCTCTCGCCTGCCTGCGTTGCCCCGTGCGTTGACATGCGCACTTCACCTGAGTGAAGCACAGGCTGGAAATGTAAACAGATGAATTGTCAAAGCTGTCAATTTGTCTGCTTACATTCTTGCTGCCCGAACTGCAGTGAGCAGTTTCTTTTGGTGTTGTCGAATGTATAGAGGCGCGCTGCCCCGGCGCCCCTATGGACCAGTCGCCACTGGGTCTGAGCAAACCATAGGTCACCTGATTGGCTGGCTGCAGTGTGTGATCGGGCAGCAGAGCTCGTTCTGCAATCAGCACACAGAGAGCAGTGTCTTCACTTGCTTGAAAGATTGAACAGTGTGTGCACATTAATCATGTCTTGCTTTGCCATCCTGCCCACAAACACCACTGCCCATTTTCTGATTCTGTTAGAATGCTACAGAATGTGCAGGCTGCTGCATGCACAATTTGCCTACCTGTCCTGGTCTGTTCCGGTATACCGCTTGTGCTTTGGAGTAGGCCGCTTGTATGCAGTAGGCATTGTATTGGAGTGGGCGCACTTTAGCAGCCACAGGTCTTGTACGACTGCAAGGCCCTTCTAGAGATACATATCTGAGGAAGCAGGGCGTTACGTGGGCGCATCCTTTCATAGACTCCACGTCGCAGACTCAGCATTTCCAGAGATCAGCCCAGCGCAAGGTAAGGAGACCTTTGGAGTACATTTATTGAGAAACCAGTAACTTCCAATCGAGCTCTAAGCTTCTGACACTGCTAGGAGGCATTATGGTAGACCTATGGACTGCCCGACTATTCTGCATAGGTTATCTACTACTGATTGGTCTCTCGAGTAAGAGTCCTTCACAGCTGTGGAACAAAAGTGGCCACATGAAGGAAGCCTTCAAGTAAGCAAGCTTAGAAATGCGTGTAACCATCATTGGTACAGCTGGTGTTACTGCACTTGCTGCACCATTGATAGCTATGCCTATGCCAGAGACTCAGCAAACAAAATTATGATATATTTTTATGTGTTGATTTGTGTGGAAGCATTGTGAATATTTGGGTGTATCAGTATCATTGTGTGTGATTATCTGTGTGTGTCTCTTTTTCGTGCATACCACTTTGGGAATATCTGGGAGTGTGGGTTTATGTGTCTTTTTGAGCTAATCAGGGACACTTTCAACCTAGATATTAGGAGAAATATTTTGATAAAGAAATATGTCCATTGTTTTTCAACTGCCCTGGGCATACGCTGGTCTTCAGTGGACCAAGAAACGTGTGCATAGCAACTTCTACGCAATTCTACGCACTTAACAAGCACTGCAAATGTTGAACATTTAAGAAATTGAAAAAAAATAGGTTTGTTACGTTCAGTGGATTGGCAGAGTTTAGTATTTACAAAATATATATTCTTCACAAGCTCACTGTCTCTTTATGAAGCACCTGGAAGTTTTTGTTACATGACATAGCAATGATTCCACGGGCCTTAAGGCATGGAAAGAAAATGGACACTGCCGTCCTATGATCGGGGAATATAGCACTTTATTACGCAATTTATTACATTGCGTGCTATTACACGATGCATTTACATCGCAAGTCTTTACAACGACTTCTACTAGGGGGTGCGTTGGACTTAGGAATAGTATTATTTACTATTCCTACTCCATTTTGCGCAACAGTAGGGAAGGTGTTGGAATTCATTTCCAATACCTGAGTGTCCCCTGGTGGAATTCGTGTAAAGACTTGCGATGTAAATGCATCGCGTAGTAACAACGCGGTCGTTGTCACGACCATGTTGTAATGGTATAGCGGTGTAATGATGGCGTTGTTAAGGTTGTTCCCCATGATCGGGCAGTGAGAGACAGCCATACTAATCTGCATTGGACCCCTAGCCCTCCTAGGATCCAGTGATATTGCACCAATTTTGACTACACCTGAGTATAAAGATCAGCTTTGCACACAACCAGAGTGTTGTCTCGCCTGTTATTTTGGACAGAGGTTAAAGGGGCGGCCTGCTCTTCTCCACAAATGCTCCAATAAAAGACAGAGAAAAGGGACTAGAGGGAGGGAGACAGAGTGATGCAGAAATTGGAGGCAGTGAAAGGTAAAGACAGGGAAAAGAGACGAAAGAAACTCTAGAAAGACAGGAGGAACAGAATCAGGAAAGGCAACTGGGTGAAGGAGGAGAAACATAGGAGAGGGACAGACAGGACAGGGGAGACTAAGCTAGACAAGGCAGAGGAGAGAAAGGAGGCTGTGGTTAGAGAAATAGATGGCAGAGAAAAACACATGGAAGACGTGAGGGGTAGAATGGAGAAATTGGCTTCGGAAAATGTTTAGATATGTGAAATAGCCAAAAGGCAAGTGGTGAGATTAATGGGCATGGAAAAGAGGTGTGTCATGGGGTCTAGGGGACACAGCAGGGGAGTGGTGAACGAGCAGGGAGAAAGTGAGGGAGAATGTGTGTGGAAACCATGTATCACAAAGAGAGACTCTAGGAAAGTCTCTTTTTTTTGCTTGGTCTTCTGGCTACTCTAACTTAATATTTAAGTGGTTCAGTGTTTGAATATGAGTTCAGAGAGAATTCTGTAGGGGTGCAAGCCAGCTATTCTAATATATGCACCCCAAACACTTTGCAGCTCCTATTTAAATGCTGCTAAATAGACAAAAATAAAGGATAAGGATGCAATTCTAAAATCAGTTTAAATTGGAAAACGTACTTTTCTCAAATATTTGTATTATCATCAATAACTGTGACATATATTTAACCTTCAAAACAGCCGGTCATGTACTGTGCTCCTTTCAATGGCACATTGCCCTGCCCCCTTCAGCATACACACACCTCCCTCTGACTCCACGCTCATGACTCTGCCCATAATTGTCCCAGTGAGTAGGACTTCGTCTTGAGGCCAGAGCCAAATCAGCACTAAAGGAAAATTAACTCTATCTGACATCCTCAACCGTTCAGAACTCCCGAGTCTCACAGGGCCAGGTTTGAGTGTCCCACTTAGGTGGAATTATTTGACCTCAATCAGCATGTCTCTAAAGAGAGAACTCATCAACACGTTCTCCAGTCTACCACCCCATACCCAGCACCTCTTTTCATCTTCTGAACTATCATTCCTTATACTAACTTGCACTGAGGCAACTTGTGTGTTGCCCGCGATATCTTACCATCTCCTAACTAGAAAGAGATCATGGTTTATGATTACTCACGTTTCTTTCACAAATTGTCCACGGTATCAATAATTGTGCATAATGTGAAAATACAAATATCTTTCATGTGCCATATGTGAAGAGGCAAATTGCACACATTAAATGCGAAACTTCCTTTTAAAGGTACCATTTGTACACACATAGACAAAATGAATACTCTACAGATGGCAGAACTGTTGCAGTAATATTGTGCACAGTTGCACACCAAGAAAATCTTACGGTGAATGTTTGTCTCCTAACCAGTGCCTTATTGTTTTCCATTCAAAACACTGAACGTGGCAGTAAATAAAAATGTTGAGAGAAGGGAGATGGAAAAAAGAAGTCAAATGGAACATATGTAGAGGTAAGGAACACAAAATAAGAGAGAGAAAATGGAGAAAAAAAAGATAAGAAAAAAGGGTTAGCATTCGAGTAAAAATAAAATAAACGAGAAACTCCAGACAAAATAGTGTAAATGAGCTGGCCGAGGAGAGAAAATGAAAAATAATTGAAAGAGGAAGAAACCAGCAGGAAAGTTAACATACTCTACATGTTACATACTAAGGTGTGGGTAAAAGGCACCAATGGATTTACAAATTTACATTGGAGATCCATGTATAATCTGCAGGTGACCAGTTCTAATCCCAAGGATCTCTGTGTAAACTTAAAGTGGCTGGTTCTAATACCAGTGAGATCGACAGTGGCCTGATATATCGTGCATCTTTCTGAGATTTCGCTTAAGCCTGTATGCGAGAGGTTACATCTGCTTCCCAGTATTGTACTGGTAGTGCAAGCTTTATATCACTCAATAAACAAATGTGTAAGAAGCTCACAATTTGAAACATTTACCTCTGAAATAGATCACTGCCATACATAAGATCACCCCATATCGTTTTACCTAAACCTCATCCCTACTCAACACCATATTCTACACCCAGGTGTGACTGTGGATTTTGCCTATGTAACCCCTTTCCATAAATCTGCTTATGAAACTAAAGTAAGAAACTGTACCATAATCTTACGAGTTCCTAGATGTAAATGTTGGACAAGAGCACTCCTATATGACCAACTAAATATAAGGTCTGAGGTATCACACGTTTTTTTCTTTGGCAAGCGGCAGATTTTGAAAGCAAGAATAAATAAAGCAGTCTATCAATTTGCGTTGCAAGTTGCAATTTCAGTGACTTACAATGCACACATTGAAAATCCTTGTGAATCGCAACAAAACGTGGACTGCGAAGAGGTCTTCCCCGTTCCTTCAATTTTGCTAGTAAAGAAAAAGTTTAGGACTGCTCTGGTGCTGCAAACCATTGCAAGGGTACCAACTGCGCCTGTCAGGTGGTAACCATTCAGAACATGAACAATGGCCATGAGCAGTAGCCACCACTGTAAGAATAACTGCTGTGTGTGTAGGGGGAGCAGAGAGTGGCCTGTGGACTGCTGCATGCTCCCCATGATGTATTTTCCCAATGTGTCACGTTTTTAATAGCAGCACCAGTCCCTTCGAGGGATACATCTTTTTACTGACACTTTGCGAAAATGAGAATAGACAACTTGGTGTATTGCCTTTGCAGTCATTCATCTCTGCACTCATAGCAATTTGAAAATATTTGAAGAATGAATACTACCTGGAGAAGATTCACGAAGCAGGATTTTACCAGTGCTTGTCTGTTATGCATCAGGCACAGATCGAAGACTTGGCTAGGTCATGTTACAGAGGTTGGCCAAACACAGCCCTGCATTGATTAGTGGCCAATGATACCTTTGGTCCACAAAGCCTTATATAAGACACTGAGAAACGAATCACATCATTAATTTGGTCAGAAAAAAAAAACTTTTGAATAAAGCCAAAAAGTGCCCTGGACATAGCAAAACACTGGCGTGTTGATCAGACCCTCCAGGATCTCGCAATTTGCAAAAGAAATATCTAAATTGGCACAAAAGTGCCAGTGAAATTGGAGGAATGCGACCTCCTCCTTGTTTTGGTTCAGTGCTCACCGCTGGGCCAATTAAAAAAGGGTCAGCAGGCGGGGGGGGGTGGGGGGGTGGGGGGGGTCGATGTTGATTTACTCCTCACCTGCCTGTTTGCTGTTTCACTTTCTCTGCAGTACTCCTGGAGGGCCGGCTAGTTATCAGAAAAGTTTTATATAGCACTGGCTAGACCTGGAGGTATCAGAGCGCTTTACATGAGAAAGGACGCCAAGCTGCTGTTTTCCTTTGGAGGGCCTTCCTAAAACTGCAGCCCCGACCGGGCAGAGAGGGGAGACTGCTTGGAGGCTCGGACCCCAAACAGAAGATCAGGTAAATTATTACCCCAGTCTCCTGCAGTATAAATCTGTCTCCTCCAGCCTCCCCGTGCCCCCTTCAATTTCCTCACGGGCTAGGAAATGGAAGAGGGAACAAACCTAAACAAAGCGCCCACTACCCATGCGACATGTAGAGGCACAAAACAAATTCAAATCAGTTGGTCCGATGTCCATGAGTGCCCTTATGGGCAAAATAATAGTGCAGATTGGGCCTGCTGTCCAAGGGGTGCATCATAAGGGGTTGGACGGGCGTGTAGATAGGTCCCCAAGGTGCACCGGGCTGCGGGTAAAAAATTGTCCAGATCGGGCTGGGTGCTCACTGGGCACTGAACGGGTTACGGGAGTGTCAGAAAAATAGTGCAGATTGATATGAAATCTTTAATTTTTTTTATATGTTTTGAATAAAATATGTCTGGGGTTTTATGACCCCCTTACCCAAGCCATTGTGTTGATGTACATATACATGCCTCGGGGGAGAGCAGAAGGGGGTGGGATACCCATGGGGTCATGTTTGGGAAAAGACGTCAGTACTGGGAAGGGGATTCGGCAATACCTGGCCATCTAAAATCGGAACTGCTGCGGCGGGCCAGAAGGCGCAAACATGTTATGCAGATTGGCCCTGCGCACTGCTGACCGTGGGTCTATTTTGAGGCAGCCAAATTGAAATCGAAATCAGGCTCTCCACTCCAAAAAATGCAGCAAAATGGAAATTAAAATCGGGCCCTCTACTGCAAAAGTGTCACAAACTGTCCATATTTTTGCTGTAAATTTTATATTTTAGTGCCACTAAATCTGTTAATCTGTGCCACAATATCTTGGGTGGGGGGGTGGGGGGGGGGTCTGTTGAAGTGATAAGCAGTGAACTCAAAGTATCACTGTGCAGCACAGAGAATAATTAAAGAGTGAGGGAGGGGCACGTTTTTTTCTTCAGAGCTATTTGCATTTATGTATCTGATAATTCCTCTGTTCATCCGCCCTCCAAACCTGCCCTTTTTCCTCATCCTACTGGGGATTTTCCCTGTGCCTCCACACTTTGCTGGTGCTACACAACCTCTCATCCCTTAGAGCACCTTTTTCTCTCCTGGTCAACATTTCGCGAGTCATACAAACATTTACAGTAGTCTGCTGGAGAGAACTCTGAATAGATCTAGAAATTTCAACGTTTGAAAGTTGCAGCGCGTGCCACCCACTGGCTTCCACTTTTCACAAAAATAGATGTTAATGGTGGTCTAAAGTCACTTCCGCAGCTAATGGCTGCCTATTGTTCCCAGCGGCCGCTCAAATGCTGGAAAATAGCCTGCCCAGTGGCCAGGGCAATAAATGTCACAACATTTATCGGTAACTATGAGAACAGCTGCGCATGAATACCAGGCTGTTAGCAGAAGCAGGTTTGGCTGCGAGCCAGACGATAAGCCCTGGTTCCAGTTTAAAATAAGGATCCGCTTTGCTTTTATTTTCTGCTGGTGGGGGGCTGTCTGCCCATCCCGAGTCCGGCCCATGCCGCCTGGGCACCTTTATTATGGTCTGTGCGGCCCAGACTGTCATAAAGCTTTGCAGCATAATCCCGCTCTTGTGTCTCAATGCACGGATCCTATCGATTACTGAGACAGGCTGTATATATTCAGCACGTTTCGAATGTCAACCAATGAACACAAACCATGGTCCATGCACTGTTAAAGACAGAGCTGCCGGCTTAGTAGATTTATGCAAATTTTATATTAAATACAGACACATAAATTCAGTGTGCGTCCTTGCAGTTCAGATCTTTGTAAAGATTATTGTTCTGCGCGTGTTCGCGTGCGCGTCATATTATTTTCCTCCTCTAATTGATTCTAGGACACTGACATGGCGCTCCACTTCCATCACACTGTGAAAACAAAGCGACTACACCGAAAAATTGAGGCATAGGGTTGATTGGCATGTCCTCTAATGCATTGCCGAGAAGCGGCCTTTTGTTTGTAAAAGCCTCTCCGCGTTTATCTGCTCCTTCTATTTCACTCGATACAACACTTTCACAGAGCTCTGAAGACATTTCTGTCAGCGCTGCACTTGCAGCCACCAGCAACTCAGCACAACAGAAACAAGAATGTATGATACAACAAAGGAATTTCCACAGAAATAGACAATTTTAGGATTGTGGATGTGGGTAAAGCACGCATACATTCACCTCAGAGGGATTAGTGGCAGAAAAGACTGCGCACTTGATGAACGGACAATAGTTTTCATAACACGGTCATACCTGATGAAAATCTAGGCCATAAAATGGCACGCTGGGTGAACCCCAAAGCATGGCACATTATCTGTGAAATGAGAATTGGAAAGAAGGTACCCTATTTGTTTTAGGGTATGTCTCACTACGAAGTCCTACATGTACACACATAGGGCACAAGTCCTAAAAAAAGAAGTGGGGGGACTAACCTAGTTAGGCAGTATGCAAGTGACATCACAGCGTGTGACATCACGACGCTTGACATACATGTGGCAACACAGGAATTGACATCATAGGAAGTGGCATCACAAGCCACGACTTTAATATGTACATGTGATATAAAGAGGTCTGACACTCAGCTTTGGGATGAGTAGCACTATACATGAAATATTAGTGGTACTTAAAGTATTTAAATGCCTCCTCAGGGGTAGGACGCGCTATATAAATTACATTTATTTTGTGTAAATACTGAGAGAGACCAACACATCTCACATTCTTACAGTGCATGCATATCTAGTAAACAGAGCCTGAACAAAGTGAAAAGGTGCCTTCTTAAGTTGTGTGAAGCTAACCTTTGTTTCCCCTCTGCTGCATTTGCTTCTAGTTGTGAGGCTCCTGACTGCTCCCAGCCAGGAGACTCCAAGGAAAGGAGGCCTGATGACCCCTCAGATTAGGCCTTTGTTATGGTCCCAGCAGGAGTTTAAAATAAGAAAGGCCCGGCCCCGCCTGCACGTTGTTGCTTGTTGCAGAAGGAAAGCAGACAACGTGCAAGATCTGCTGAAAGTGTCCCAGTGTTTGGAAATGACACCCGGACGAGTTCAGCACATTATTTAGTGGTGCCCAACTTCTTGGGAGGGTGGACGGCGTTCACCCTATGAAAATTGTGAAAGGACGCTGTCCACCCGCGTGTACCCACGACTCGTGCCCTGTCTACACATAAGAATGATATATTTTGGCATTAAACATGTCAGGATCATACACATTTTTGGGCAGGACTTCCAGTTTAGCGAGGTCACATGAGGTAACCGGAGCAGAGTGCCCAACAGCTTGAAATTAGGCGACAGACCTTCATCTGACATTCTCTGCACCAGATTGATAGTGATTCTTTTTTGGGCCTGTCGAGCAAGAAACACTCCATCCACTTATCAGGACTAACTCTATTCTTCCTGCTTGCCTGTTCATTCTGTCACTCATTTCAATATTGTTGGAAAATGGCCCTCTCTGAAGGGTCACCCCAAACTTTTTGCCTAGCTCCTCATCTTTTTCTGACCTCGTTTTTGTTAGTTTTAGGACTCTGAGCATGTTACAACAGTTAACACCTGCTAAAGTGCATGTGCTCTCTCCTCTAAACAAAGTAACATTGACTTATACCCTACTGGCATATTTAATTTATTTATAAGTCCCTAGTAAAGGGCCACTACATGTGCACAGACTCTGTAAATTAAATACTACTAGTGGGCCTGTAGCACTGATTGTGCCACCCACTTAAGTAGCCCCTTAACCATGTCTCAGGCTGGCCACTGCAGAGCCTGTGTGCACAGTTTTAAAATGTCATGTCGACCTGACAAGTTAAACCTCTTGCCAGGCCTAAACCTTCCTTTTTAATTCATATAAGTAATCACTAAGGTAGGCCCTGGACAGCCCAAGGGTAGGATGCAGAGTATTTAAAAAGTAAGACCTGTACTTTTAACTTTTACATGTCCTGGTAGTGAAAAACACTTAAAATGGTTTTTCACTACTGCAAGGCCTATCTCTCCGATAGGATAGCACAAGGTTACCTTATTACATATTTCAAGTGTAACTCCCAAATATGAAGAGATAGATTTTTCAAGTCTGGTGTCTCTGGGCTGACAATGTAAAACCAAAACTGATGGTGAAGTTGGTTTTTAAATTACAAGTCTAAAAATGGCACTTTTAGAAAGTTGGCATTTTCCTTCTTTAGCCATTCTGTGCCTGCTGCCTGTCTCTAAATACACATCTGGGGTGGGAGACAGCTGGGCTTTGTGCATTCCCTCTAGACAGCCACAGCTTAGGTGTGACTGATGGGCCATCTACATCCTGAAGAACCATCCTAGGCAGGATGGGAGGGAGGAGCTGGACACAGCTTTGCACTTACACCTAAATAGCCTGTGCCCTGTCCCCACACAGAGGGCTGCATACCCCTCTATAGTGAGTCTGGAACCAGTGCAGCAAGGAAGGATATTGATGCACTTTAAAGCCTTCTTTGAAGTCTCCTGTTTTCAAAGGCACAACTGGATGTAAGTACTAGACCTCTGACACCATGACTTCACTACACTTCTGTGATCACTCTACCAGGAAGAAAATCTGATGTGCTGGTAAAAGGACTGCCACTCTGCTGGACTGCAGTTTTGCTGGATTTCTGCCTTGCTGCGCTGCCCTGCTGTCTGCTGTGTCACCTGCCTGGGTGAGAAGGACTGGACCTGCATCATTTGAACCCAGAGTAACTCCAAGGGCTTGCAGGCTTGCCTCCTGATTTGAAGTCTCAGGGACATAAAAGACTTCCCTTTTAAATGCATCTGCACCTGGACTCTGCCATCTGTGAGTCTCCCCTGTCAAGTGGGGTCACCCCAGTCTTAGACCCTTGAAAATGAGGTCTAAGGTGCTCCTTCAAGCCAACCCACACTTCTTCATCGGAACTGGCGCATTTTCGCCGTTGTTTGGCTTGGAACCAGCACATTGCCTTCGGAACCTACGCATCCTCTGCTGCAAGAACAGTAGCAGCGCATCACATTTGGAACCAGCGCATCGCACTCAGGACCGACACATCACCGGCGTTGTGTGGAGAAAATCAATGCATCTCATCCACTGCGTGGCTCGACCCCGACGCATCGCTTTGGCTGCACCTTGCATCTTCATCGACAGTTACGCAGTCCGGATCAAGGTATTTTTGTTCAGCGGATCCAAGTGGATCCCTGTATCCAGCCCGTGCTCCATCACAGCCAACCTGAAGTTATGACTTTTCCCCGGTCAAGTGCGACCAGATATCTCAAATAGGAGCTTGCTTCTAAATGCTATTTTACAATTTATTCTTTAAAAATTCTTATCTCAACTTCTACTTATTGGATTTTTATCATCGTTTTGGTCTTGTTTTATTTATAAAATTAATCTCTATTTTCCTAACCTGGTGTCGAGTCTTTTTGTTGTGTTTTCACTGTGTTACTGTTTGAAGTGTTGCACAAATAGTTTACACATTGCCTTTTAAGTTAAGCCTGACTGCTCTGTGCCAAGTACCAGAGGGTGAGCACAAGATAATTTAGGGTGTATTGTGACTTACCCTGACTAGGATTATGGTACCTACGTGGACGGGGTGCATACCTCTGCCAACCATAAACCCAATTTCTAACAAATATCACTTGTGAAAGTTTTGGGCAGGGCATGCCAGTTTCAAGAGGTGTGAACCATTCTGTTTTAGAAAGGATGAGTATGAGGACAAGACAGGAAAGGTGTACAGTAAATGTTATATGAAACTAAAAATTGTGGAGTCTCCCACACACACACACTTTTTGTTCTCACATACTATGTGACTGTGACACATACTGTGACTTCCTTTTTGACTTAATTTGCCTCCTCCTCTAGGGCTTTCAAAAACAGTGTGAAACCTCTCCTTCTCGGAAGATATTTAATGGACTGACTGTACGTGTCAACACAAAAATAACAATATATACAACAGGAGTCACCCATAAACCCACAGAACCTGGTTAATATTTGTATCTTACAACAATGTCCCAAGGGGAATTATTAGGAAAGACCTGTATTATCATTCAAACAATAGTTGAGACCAAGGCATTGTACTCATAAATGGATTACAAAACAGGAGATATTCCCAACAATAATCCAAAAGACTTAATGTTCTAATATTCAATTAGTAGCATCATCAAATGGAATTGCCAAGGTAAAAGTGCTCAGTGTGCACAGTGAACACACAGTGCTCGTGAAGTTCATATGGACTGCATAAAGTCATACACATAAAGTAAAGAAAAGAAATTGTAATGATAATCCAATATTATGCATGAGTAAAAGTTAAGAGTTCATATATGTGTCATTGCAAAATAAGTATTGTTTTCCAGCTGGAAAACTGTTGACAGTGTTTCAACCTTCCACAGTTTTTCAGGTCATCATCAGTACAAAGAGGAGCTCAAAAGTTTTGATTGCTGCCTGTATGAGTTACAAAGGATAGGATACATCCATGGATGTCTGTGCAATTAATGAAGAATGCAGTGGAGCATCAGTAAATAGACCAATGCTGACATTCGTCACTATGAATTAAGATGTAGGAAAAAAAACTCCTCTAACAGGGAAATCTCTCAATGAATAAATACATTATTATTTGCTGTCTTTTGTGACTTATTGTTGAACATCATTTTAAAAATAAAAAATAATTTCCTTGCTTTTATAGTAATTGTCCTATTTTACTAAAACTGTGGGCCCGATGTAGAACTTTGCAGATGTGGAGCACCTGCTAAAAACTTGCAGGTGTCCTGCCCGCCTAATTTAGAGCAAAGAGACCTCTATGCACTCTAAATAGAACAGAATGGAAATCTGCTCCCTTTTGGCAGATGTTCCACATCTGCCAAACTCTAAATCAAGCCCTGTGTACTCACTTTAATTCATATATTTCAGTATGAAAGCAGAATGAAGTATCTTGTTTATATTTTAAATACATTTGAAACTTTTCAGCTTCTGAGTGCTTTCATCTCACTGAGAAAGTTACTCAGGAACAGTTAGCCTCAATCACATTGTGTGCTGGTGTTCACCTCTGGGCTATCTTACATAACTTAGCCTGTACCCTGCAGATTTCATAGGTCTCTGCAACAAAGGTTCCACTCACTGAGATGTTAGTAGTTTATCTTATGGTCTTAAATGATTGGATATCAGTGCATTATGCAGATCAATAGAAAGCAGCACCCCATGAGTCCTCTAAATGTCTCCCTACAAGAATACCATTGCAGGGTGCATGTGCACATTAAACCATGTAAATGTCATGATGCAGTTCAAAATCGAGGTACAGTGTGTGAAGTCAGTGTCTTAATAGTGGATGCAGTTTGCTAAACAAGCATTGGCAAAGCCATAAGGTCTCGCCTATCAGAGCTATTGGCTTTGGAAATGTTTTGTATCCATGCCGTACAGCAGCACAAATGCTTTCTAGTTTGACTAAAACTAATTAAAAAGTGTTATGATATAGCCAGGGCTAATGAGCTCTTATTAAAAAAGAAAAAGCACATTAGCGCTGTATGCATCATAGTCCTTTTTAGATCGATGCCTACCAGACAGCGCAGCTTTCTCGTTTGCTAACAACAGCTTGGGGACATTCCGAAAGCATCCCTCGGTATGCATTGTGCTCATTGCATACCATTGGCTTTGTGGTTTGTAACTCACATTTGCTTGCTTTCTATTTGGTGGCTCTATTTGTTTTAGGCAGTCCAACTTGAGTTTGTCTCATCCCTTGCCCAAATCCTATTTACTGTATTCTTCCACGAGTACTGGATTTCTGTTAATAGGTTTTTAAATCTTGTTTTTAGGTCTCGCCTGAGCCAGTGTGCATGTGCTGCTCTGCGAGGCATTTTGTAAGGGATTTTAAATTCCAAACACACGATTGTGCCTCTGCTTGGAATTTATCACTTGCTATTGGGCTTTGCGTGCTGTGTTTCTAAGAAAGACAGCACGCAATTGGCCCAATGGGGGTGCATGTCCCACCTTCTCTGTTCTGTGGCCTAGGGTCCGCGGGAGCGAGCATGAGCGCCATATGTTTCCAATTATCACACCACGTCTCGTGGTTGCGTTAATTGGAAACATCTGGGCAAACGTGGTGCTTTCACTGTCGCCGCGGCGGACACAAGTGCATTCGCGCGTGCACCACTTCCGGGCTTGTCTTGTTGCCCGTGTGATCTCTGGCATGCTCTTCACCAAGTTCCATCAACTATCCCCCCTGTGCCCCTCACCCTCGATCTCCCTGCCGTATTCACTCACCCGCTGCACTCTCCCACGCCCCAGTCGTCTTCATCTTATGCTCCACGGGACAACCAAGTCCATCAGTTTTGCCAAACCCAGCTCGAAAATAAGCAAACAACTACTGCCACCTGTTTGAATGTCTGAGCTTCAGCTTCCAGGATGACTTCAGTCCACTCATTAGCCACATCCCAACCATGCTGCTATTGGACAAAGGCACCGAAAGTCTGAAAGTAAATAAAGCGTCTGATTGGTCAGTGCCTCCAGCTCAACCGAACCTATGACACAACCTTTTATCCACTCTAACATTTCCATCACTACTTCGAGATACACGGAGGTAAGTGCCTGACTATTAAAAATATTGTTAACGATAGCAAACCAAGGGAGACACCTGCATTCTGCTAGTGTAGGACGTGTGCGTTCGCAGCATTTTGTGGTTTAAACAAGCATACGCATAGCCAATAGGTCTCGCCTTTGGGACCTTAAAAATATTTAGTTATGCAGCAGGTCCCAAAGGCGAGACCTATTGACTATGCCAATGCTTGTTATCTTGTTACATTTGCTGAGCATTCAAAGACAGAGGTCAAATGTCAGACTCTGTCTTGCAGGGAGCTTGGCGTTTGCTTTTCTTTCTTTGATGTGTGACAACATCATACAGCCTTCCTAAAGCACTCCCTTAGTAGCCAACATGATTTTTCTTCATTTATAGCACACAACAAAATGTAAATTTCTGTAAATTAACTGTGCAGATATTTCAGATTATATCAGAATTAGAAAGCATCAAGGAAGCCCATTTTTTAATAATTCAGAAGTATGGTGGAAACAAATATTTGAATAAGATCAAAACAAATCAATACAGTAGGTGATGACATTTCTACATATTATTGTTTATGCCCTGTATACTTTTATCAGTAAAACTATATGTCTGTGCAAATGTAAAGGTAATTTCAATTGAAGATGTGTTGTCTGTAATGGCAGTGTGCTATCTCACCATGCTTATTCTACTCCACACCACTCCGCTCCATACTGCGTCACTGTATTGTACTCTGCACCACTCCACTCTACATGCATTTACTCTATGTCTCTCTACTCTACACCACTCTACTCTATGCCAATGCACTCTACCCCCACACTACTCTAATATGCACAACTGCATTTGTCACCACTGCACTCTACACCACTTCACTCTACACCACACCACTCTGTGCCACCCCACTCTATGCCACCTCACTCTATGCCACACTACTCTGCAACACTGGCCTTTATGCCACTGCACTCTATGCCAATGCATTCTACTTTATGTACCGCTTCCCTCTACGCCAGTGCATTCTATGCCAATCCACTCTACGCCACTCTAATCTACTCTGCACTCTACTCTATGCCACTCTACTATACTGTGCACATTCCACTCTACTCTGTCACAATCTATTCTAGGTACAAAAAATAGGTATGCAGTTCCTACAAAGGGAGAGGGAGAGAGGTGTGGCGAGGTCACAAGAAGGAATCTAAAGGTATATTATGAAAGGATGTGGGGAATCCTTCCTTTCGGAATGAGGGCCCTCACACACCAAGCCCGCTGGGTGTCATGCTTCATCATCGGGCATGATCCTCATTGGGTCGGAGCTGCAATACCCGATGAGCACCCTATGCAGGGGCTCTTTCACGGAGATCTTTTATTCCTTGCCGTATGGTGCAGTGGGTGTAAGGGGCCACTAAAGTGTAGAAGTGTGTGTGTGTTGGTCAACTAGATCTAGTGAGTTAAAACAGGAAACTGCAAGAGTCAGGCCAAACAATTGTAATGACCCTGCCTTCTGCTCCTGATTAAAAAGGGAGTGGCGACCCTCTGCAATGATGCTGCAGGGTGTTGCGCTCAATCTCATGTGGTCGACATGGTTCTTGCCTAGTAGTCAGGTGGATCTAGCGGCAATTCCTCAGGCCCTCGTAAAAATGGTGAATCTACACTTCTATGTCAAAATAGGAGAGGGGGGGACCAGGAGCTAATTAAGGTCCAGTGCCTATGCTCCGAAAAATCAATGAGGTACTTACAAGGGAGGCACTGTTCCGTGGGGGAAGTGGTCAAAAAACGACCAATATCTACCCATTAGTTAGAGGGAAGAAGAGTGCGGTCTAGGAGTAGGTACTAGGGATGGGGGGAGACACAAGTTGTCTCTTGTTGCCCTCACACACCCCGAAGGATGTCATGCTTCATCATCGGGCGTCTGCTCCTCGTCGGGCCGGCGGTGCAATGCCCTACGGGTCCCCCAAAGGGTCTCTTTTGCGGAGATCTTTTAGAGAACTGCCGATGGGTGCATGCGGGTATGTGGAGGGGAAGTACCAAGGTAGGCAGTGAGGGTAGTGTGTGCAAAGTGAGTAAAAATACCTAAGGGTTACCAAAAACTGAGAGGTGATTTAATAATGAGGTACCCTTGGTACAGTAAAAAGACCCGTAGGTTAATAGTTACCTGTCGTGATGTTATGTGTCTGAGGTAGCTTACAGAGAGGTCGACATGTTTCACGCCTTAAGTGGTCTACAAGATCCTTGGCGTTTCATCAGGACCAGGGGAGGTGGTGATGTGAGGTAAGTGCACAGACTAAGTGTCGTGAGTGGGGTACTGATCGCCCTCTCACAGATCCAGTAAGGGGGTGGTGTCTCCTGCACAAGTTGTGTGTGGTTAGGAAGTAAGTTATGCCCCCTTTGATATTGACCTACGAGGGGAGTTAGAGTTACTCCCTGAGCTAAGCGGCGTAGGAGGCCCACACCATCTAGGAGGGTTACTCAGGTGACGGCACTGGAAACCTGCCCGATCCAGTCGCCAGCTCGAAGGTACACTTCACCTCCCGGATTCGGCTGTGCGGGGCAGGTCTACCGTCACCTTGGCGCAGTATCATTGACACATGTTACTTTAACGTGTCTTTCACATGCCGTGATTTGATGGCGCAATTTGCTATTAGTGTTTAGATTGGCTGCCACATCAACAGGTACTACACCTCAACAAGGTAATATTAGATTAAGACACCACATTACCTCTGCCATTAGTGTAAATTCACCATTTTAACGAGGTCCTGAGGAATTGCCGCTAGATGCACTTGGCTACTAGACAAAAAACATGTCGACCACATGAGATTGAGTGCAGCACCCTGCAGCATCATTGCAGAGGGTCGCCACTCCCTTTTTAATCAGGGCGGAAGGCAGGGTCATTAAAATTGTTTTGCCTGACTCTTCCAATTTCCTGTTTTAACTCACTAGGTCTAGTTGACCAACACACACACACTTCTACACTTTAGAGGCCCCTTTACACCCACTGCACCATACAGCAAGGAATAAAAGATCTCTGCCAAGGAGCCCCTGCATAGGGTGCCCGTTGAGTAGTGCAGCGCCGACCCGACGAGGAGCATGCCCGATGATGAAGCATGACACCCAGCGGGCTGGGTGTGTGAGGGCCCTCATTCCGAAAGGAAGGATTCCCCACCTCCTTTCGTAATATACCTTTAGATTCCTTCTTGTGATCCCACCACACCTCTCTCCCTCTCCCTTTGTAGGAACTGCATACCTACTTTTTGTACTTTGATCAGGGCATGTATGCTAGACCTCCATAAAAAGCCCTCTTGTCCCCTTCTTTGATTACAATCTATTCTATGCCACTGTCCTCAACGCCAGTGCACTCTGCATCATTGCACTCTGCTTCACTCCACTCTGTACCACTCCACTCTGCATTGCACCACTTCACTCTACTCTGCATCACTGCACTCTACGCCATTGCACTCTACATCAATTTACTTAGAACAAATGCACTCTACACCACTGCATTCTATGGTAATTTACTCTGCACCACTCTGCACTCTACACCACTATACTCTACTCTGCCACGCTTTACACTGCTGCACTCTAGGTCACTGGACTCTTAGCCACTCTATTCTACTCTGCACCTCTGTTCTCTATGCCACTGCTCTCTACGCTACTCAAGTCGGCACCACTCTACATGACTGCATTCCATGCCAATGCATTGTACACCACTCTACTAACACCACTGCACTCTACGACAGTCTACTCTGCAACACTGCACTCTCTGCCGCTGAACTCTATGTGACTGCACTCTATGCCACTGCATACCACGCCACGCAATGCCACTCTATTCTACTCTGCTCCACTGTACTCAACACCACTGCTGTCTCCACTAATCTTCTTTGCATCACTCTACTTTGCACCACTCTGTTCTACACCACTGCACTTTATGACCCTCTACTCTGCAAAACTTCAATGTCTGCCAATGAACTCAATGCAACTCTACTCTGCACCAATGCACTCTATGACACTGCACGCTATGCCAGCAAACACCATTGCACTCTATGCCACTTTACTCTACTATGCACCGCTGTACTCTATGCCACTGCTCTCTGCACCACTCTACGTGCACCACTCAACTCTGCACCACTCTTCTATGTGACACTGCACCCTATGCCACTGCACTGTGTACCACTGCACTTTAATCTGCACTGCTCAACTCTACTGCACTCTATGCCACTACACGCTGCATCACTCCTCTCTAATATAGTCTGCATCACTGCACTCTACGCGACTGCACTCTAAACCACTCTACGCCACCAGACTCTACATCTCTGCACTCTACCCTGCACCACTCCACTTTACGCCACTTCACTCTATTCTGAAACAATCTACTCAACGCCACTGCACACTATGCCACTGCACTCTACGTTACTGCTATCTACTCTGCACCCCTCTGTGTCACTGCACTCTACACCACTCTACTCTACATCACTCCTCTCTACCCAATGCACTCTACACCTCTTTACTCAAAATCAATGCACTGTACACCACTGCACCTCATGCCAATCTACTCTGCACCACTCTACTTTATGCCACTTCATTCTAAGCCACTTTCCTCCACTCAGTGACACTACACTTTACGATATTCAACTCTATCCCATTAAACTCTGCTCCACTCTGACACTCTACTCCACTCCACTCTACAACACTGGACTCCACTCTATGGCACTCTACAACACTACCCCCTACTTCTATGCAGCTCCCTCTTTGCCACTCTATACCACTTTACTTCACTCTATTCTATGACACACTACTCTACTCCATGCCACTCCACTCTGTGATACTCTATGCCACCATATGCCACTTCACTCAACTCTACGCCACTCAACTCTACAACACTCTATGCCATTCTACTCTCCTATACTACTGCACTGTTTGCCAATTCACTCTATGACAATCTACTCCACTCTATGTCACTTTACTCTATAACACTCTACTCTATGCAACACCCCTATGCCACTCCACTCTGCTCTACAGCACTCCACGCCACTCTGTGCCATTTCACTCTACAACACTCCACTCTACACCACACCCTTCCACTGTATGACAATCTACTCCTTCCACAAAACTTCATGCCACTTCATAATACTCTACCTCACTCCACTCCACGCCACTCAGGTTTACTCTGCATTTCTGTACGCCACTCCACAACACTCCACTCTACTCCACTTTATGACACTCCACTCCATGCCATTCTCCTTTACCCCACTAACTTTTAGCCATGCTGAACAGTAGCCATGCTGGTGTACAACATGGGTAAACACATTGGTAAAGCCAATAGCTCTTGTATAGGTGAGACCTATTGGCTTTGGCTTTGTCAATGCTTGTTATTATTATTATTTTTAGCCATGCTGCACAGCAGTCTAACTAGTAAACAGAATGGTTACAAATCATGGCCGAAGACATCAATGCCCATGCTGCACAGCATGAACAAAGGGCAGTGCAGAGCCAATAGTCACAAAGGCAAGACCTACTAGCTTTCCCAAATCTTGTTAGGTCTTGGCATAACACCCCTGTGATTCTGAACAAATCAGTTAATATCCCCATGCTTGAAAATGAAAGAATTTGGAAAAAATGCCTATCACCTAAAGAAAGCAATAACACTCATGCCCCAGCCTTAGTGAAAATACATTTGGAAGCAGATAACATCTGTTTCCACAATAATAGTAGATAATATCTGTTGTCACAATAAACATCCATTTCAAAGGAGAAAATAGATTCCTTAAAGTGTGCGGCATAGTAAAACATAGTTATAATTGGCAAGAGATTCAACAAGGATGACAGGTAAAAATAAAAATTAAAAGTAGTGCCACCATCACAGCGCGATTAGCGTAAGAACTTGGTCTGTGCTCCAGCCGAAAGAAGAGGAAGTGAAGCCAGCACATGCTGGCAATTAGAAGGCAGCAAATAAGAGTGACAATAAAGGCAATGAATGTTAAGCAATGGGTGTGTTGGAAACCCCTTATTTTTTCTTTTTTTCTATAAATCTCTATTGACTTTTGTGGACATTACACAGACAGAACATACCATAAGGAGTTCTTCAACATCCCATTATTTCCATCAACTCCCAAATAGACAACAAAAGTATTATCGCTCATGTGGGAATTACATATGGATCTCATAGAATTAGATGCGGGGTAACAACGCCAAGTCTAAAGCAGGCATTAACATCTTATAAAGTCACAGAACTTAACCACATCTAAGATGTATCGGTTCAATAGAGAATAAAGGAACATCATTTACAGTCTGCATATCTCCCAAGTCCATGCTGGAAGCCCCTTGTTATAAACAATAGCTCTTGCAAACTAGAGCGCATGCAGTACATGCGCTGATGTAGGCGAGACAATAATAATAATAATGATATATGTATTTTGAGAGCTCAACAGCTGGTGCAAATGAAAGATAATGTAACATTGTGATAGCTTTGTTGATGTAGTTACTGGTGCATGGTGGAGGCAAATATAGAGATGCATAGTGAGAACCATACATTTTTCTCAAGAGAAGGATAGCAGTTAACAATGCAGGTCAGTATTGTGGTGACTGCAAGGGCCCTGGGAATGTCTCAGCACTGTAATATCAGAGCATGGTCCAGGCCCATGCAACAGTGAATTGTGGGAGGTACATGAATGCATCAAGAATGGCATATAACTCTGTGGTGCAGCTGAGTATACACACTTCTGAAGTGCTATAATTATACTGGAGATATGTTTTGAAAAAAAAAAAATCCAAGACCTAATAGAACTTGAAGTTTTCATCTCCCTAAACCCATCAAGCTCAAAGCCGAATATGGTGCATCTTTGTAAAGACTGGGACAAGGAAGATGGCAGAAACTAATCAAGGCATTACACTCAATCCTAAATCTCATCCCAAGTCATACCCAAGCTAGTTAGTACGCTTCATCCAAAGATCACCACACAACAGAGCTTTCACACACATCATTTATTGAAAACGTGTGTATTTACTAACATTCTCTTCAAGTGGTCTGGGCATGAACCACCTGAACATTTTCTACTTTAAGGCAAAAATGAGAAATGAATGTGGCGGGAGAAATTAGCATAGCTGGTTTGCTATGCTCTTGCCTCATCTCATCAGCTAAATCAGGGACCATCGACTAGAAAGTTCACAGTCACCTACTCAGGGCTGAGATAGTTGGTTTCAGGCTCTGTCAGTCCCGGTAAAAATTCAGGAACAGAATATTAAACTACCAATGATGCCTTTGGTCCACATATCCTTAGATAAGGTACTGAGAAACAGGAGACAGAATGTATTGGTAGAAAAAACACTTGAAAACTGTTTCATTAGTGTGAGCCAGGTCAGTGACATCCAATGTATGAAGGGATGCTTTGTCATAGACAACACCAGCTGGGCAGCTCCTGATTACAATGAAAGAACAATACAACTAATTGGATGATTTGAATGCCATGCTGCAGTGGCAAGTGATATGGGAAAATGTGTAGGAACAGAGGCTTGGAAAACAGCAAACTAAGCTCCACCCTGGTTATGTGTCACGGTCATTGCTACCAGACACATGATTGCAAAACAACGTAGCTGCAGAGGAATTGCGTTGAGAAGCTTAAAGGGGGCCTCTGCAGAGCTGCTAGAGCGATGATAAGTTCTCAGACTTGAGAAGGAGACTGAACTCTGTAATGAGAGCATGAAAAAAAAAAGTGAAAGATTTTAGCTCCTTCAATTCGCCCCTGGTATTCCTAAAGGCCCAGATGAATGCCCACTGTAATCATATCAAAAGATGCTAGTCCTTACCCGGGGACCTCCTTGAAGCTCAAAATCCCTTGAGGGAAGACCACTGGTTTTGCAATGAGCTCTAAAGATTGCCTGGTGGCAATCATATGCCTTGAAGGCCACAGGGCATCTGAAATCTTTATCAGCTAAGAATGAACAACTGGTCAACCCTTGTCATTAAAACCCAAATGTCTCAACCTCTGTGCTGACAGCTAAAGTCTCTGTGAGGCCTCCAGAAGAAACTCTGGGAGCATGACCTGGCAAGGGTTGACCTGAACACCCATTTCGGGGCTTCTAATAGTTGCTGTGAAAGCTCACCACCCTTATATGTCTCCAGAAGATGGCTTCGGCTATCTCTCTCCTGATTCCAGAAGGAACCAAGGGGATCCGGAGACAGCTGAAAAAGTCACTCACTAAAGTTGACAGCCATGGGCACAGGAAAGTATTCACTCCTCAAGTTCCCTCATTTTGGAAGTGAGAAAGGGTAGGCACGTAGAAGTTGGCAGCAGATGAGAAATTGGCTGCTAGCCCTAGCTCAGCTCCCGTGCTTGCCTACTTTCGGCACACACCCCCTACATGGTCTCCACCTTTATCCTCAAACCATGGCAGAGTTTGTTGAACCTGTTAAACCTGCTCACCCAGAAATTGTTCGCTTTGTCCTGAACCCCTACTTAAACGCTGCCTACAATTATACTTGTAATTCTGGCTGCTTGTTTTCAGAAAAGCTACAGTGAACAGCAACTTCCTAGCACTAAATAGAGAAATTGGGATATGTGTATACTAGCACGGCGGAACAGGCCATTCGCATAGCAAATAACAACACACAGCCCTTGAAAGACCAGGCTACCTGCAGGGAAAGAAGTCTGGCCGAGATAAAGAGGCGACCGGATCTGTTACTGCGACGACGTGACCGCGGGGCATCTTCCAAGGTCACAGCCTCCTGTCAAGGACCTCTGATTGAACAGCTAAAGGCAATACCCCACTTATCAGGGATAACTAGGTGTTACCTCCTAAATCCAATTTCGCATTTCTGTCTTTCCTCATCAGCACAGGACCGCGGGTCTCTTTCCCATTAGAGATCAACCGAGTTGTGATAAACCGGCGAGCAAACGGAATTCAGAAGCGGAGCCGCTCGGGCGATGCCGAGCCGCGAGCTGCGAAAATGTGTCTTTTGCCACATTTTCCTTTTCTATGTTTCCTTAATGCAATTACAGTTTTATTGCACCTTTTGATTCCTGGGTTAATGGCTTCCGGGTCTCTGCGACACTACATCAGAGTAGGATCTCTGGAGCATGTATTTCAGTGCCTGGGGTGAAAGAAGCCTGACCCGGCAACTGATTTACACCCTTTCTACCCCCTTCCCCCCCGCCCCCTACTCCGTCAGAGTGGAAAGACTGTCGTAGGGAAAGTGAAGTCAAAAACACATGAACTAAATATAGAAAAATCCGTTTTGTGACGTGGTGGAAGAGCAAATGGAAAGAACGTGTTAGTGCGGTAGAGTTTTGGTCTAGTGTTTTAAATTCTTGACCTTGGTATGCCGAGACCGGCGCTAATCTCTGCCTCAGGGTGTGACCCACAGACATACTGTGTGATTCAAGGAAATTGACATCATCATGTCCTTTCCCGCCGTGTGACTGACATTGTAAACACGCGCAGCTCGACATACATATGTATAACTGTGCATTTGTCACGTGCAATAAAACCACGTGTACTTCAATACTGTTCCAAATGTGAGTTCAATTAAACCCAAAGGAAATACTTCTCCGGGTACTCAGGAATTTTTATTTGGGTGAGCCAAGGGTGCATTCGGGTGGGCCACTGGGGGCCCGATATGTCACTTATAGGTCTAGCCAGGCCTGCTTCTTGGCCGTCCTTTATCTCTTCTCAGTCTTACAAACACCAGTAAAATGCACTCTTTTCCAAATCTCTTTCTAAATGTTATCCCACTCAAAAAGTTTTTTTTTCCCATGTAATGTCCCTTTGATGGGAAGAGGAGGTTTCTGAGGTGGGAGTATCAGGCAAGTGACACTACTCAGGCTCCCTCTGTGCGAGCCTTCAGGGAGAATCCCTCTTCATTGCTACCTCAACCTGACCCCAGACTCTGCAGCATGCTCCCTTACAGGCTTGATCATCCACTTTTCTACCACCCCTTTCCAGTGCATCTTATCTCACAGCTGACCTTGGTCCACAGCCCCATACCAGCCACCATCCGGCTCCACTTTCATTATTCCCAGTAAAAAATATTAGTAAAATCACCTCCAGAGTTGAAACATTGAATATAGCAATAAATATATTTAGAACGCACTTTAGAACGCACTTTAAAGTATATTCCACAGTTGCCCTAATGACCCGACTGCTATTAGCATTGTAAATGAAAATGCCTTTTATTTATGTTTTAAAAACCAACACATAAAAGGCATTGTCATATACAATGCCAATAGCTCAAACTCTAGCAAATGCAAGACCTATTGCATTGCAAATGCTTGTTTTAAATCCTGTGCTTCTTCTGGCCATGACGCTCCCTCGTCCTGCGGGTCTTCAAATTCTTCACGCACAACCTTTGTTCATTAAGAGAGCACTTCTGTAATGAGGACACGCATGAATGGCAATTTATTTTTATAGCACTTACTACTTCTGATGAGGCATCGTGATTTCGTTGTTTCAGCTCTGAATGTACATAATGTACAGTGTCAAGGGTGCCTTTTATTAAAGGGCTCTGACTTCAACTCGGACTACATGCGCACCATATAAAAGAAAATAAGCATTTCTGCAGTGTGAACCCTCTGGCTGTCCTTCAGACAGACCCTGTCCGCCACCTGTTCCCAGCAAGCACTTAAAAAGACACGCCCGCTGTGTAGGCTTCCAGCACATAGGCCATGCAATGAATGAACGTGACTGCCCCTAACGTATTTCTTCCCCGCATGTCCACATCACGGTTCTGACCTGCCATTGGTTGTGAAGTGATTGTTGTGTGTAAAGTGATAGGTGCTGCATACCGAAGAAAAGCACCAAGTAGATAGACTTCTGGACTGAAAGTGGCTGTGTAAAAAACACAAATCAATGTTTTTAATATGTGTTATCAATTGCATGACTTTGTAAAAAGTCAAAAGTTAGTGGCTTTTATGTATATTTTTTTATGTTTGTTTGGACCTGTAGGGGACAGTGGTGCAGTAAATCTTGTGTTTATTTTAAATTAAAATGCCCCTTTTGAAGTATTTTGGTTTGAATGGGGAGTGCTGTCTAGAAGGATTTAGGCAAGCACCACGGTATTGTTTCACATTGTAACTCATTCTCAGGGGACGACCATACAGGAATAGGTCATCTGTGGGTACACATCACCCCGAATTTACAGTGCCCATTTCAAACTCAGAGGGATGAAAGGCACAGCTGGTCCAGTAAGAATGTCCGTCTAAGCTGAATGTTGCACACAGCAGTTGCAGGCGCATTGACACGATGGGCTATACTGCCTCGCTTTCTATCCTATCAAGTCCACTGCGTTGTATGATTTCACACAAGCCTCGACTTTCTTTTGATATGCAAATCTCCCCACTTTGAACGCCATTTACGACGTAAACGGCCTCTTCATGTTGATTGTTCAGGATTTAGGAAGAAGGGGGAACATGCACAGTCTCTGTGACAAAGGCAGTAACCCATTGAGCTATCCACATAAAATTCAGTTTATCTGGATTTGAAAACTACCAACAGACAAAATGATTGCCCTCCAGCAGGATCATAAATCACCAGAGTTATCGGTACATTTTTTATTATCGTTGTGCATCGTTGGCAGATTCACTGTGAGGGCCAAAGCTCATGTTTGGATGGGCCAGGCTCATGTTTGGGTGGGCCTGGCCCACCCTCTAGAACCGGGCCTGGGGGTACTGCACCTCACATCTGAGCTGCTGTAAAGCTACTTCTTGGAGTTAGATTAGAGCTGCATCAGATCCCTACGGAAGTGCTGGACAGGGACCCAAAATGAGACCTGCATTTGATTTCAAAGCACCCCCAAATTGCACCAGCCCACCATCTTCAGCGAGGCTTGGTGGGAAAAGGCAGGTATACTACCCCAAGCGAAATTTAAAGGAAATGGACCCAAAGAGGACAACTCAGTGCCGAAAATATATTGTCTAAAAATCCATAGGATTTACAGGCAGTTCTGCAAAGAAACATCCTAAATATTCCAATACTTCATGGTCTGGCAGAGTTCCCAGGAGCAATTTTTCTCCAAAGCAGGAAATCATGTACTTGTCTATAAAGAAATGATGTGCCAGGTACAAAAGAATAGATGCACGGCAGATAGACATTTGTGCCAAAGGAGATGCTGTGACTGTCTGATAGTGTGCCACATAATACACGATGATACAAAATCCTGTACGAGAGAAGCAACACCAGTTTTTAATTCTGTTAAAGGCTACAGACAAAGACTGGTGCCTTGCCAGTCAAGAGCACAACCAAATGAACTGAAATAATGCTGTATTGTAATTGTATTTAGATAGCGCTTACTGCCCCCGAAAAGATGTTGAAGTGCTTTACGGTGAGTAGCATGCTACTCTGCAACCCAAGATTATTGGTTAATCCAGTGATTATTTATTTTGGTTTGGTATTAGGATTAGTCCTCTGCTCTTAAGGAAATCATTTCATACATTAGCTCAGCTTTCTTTATGGCAGATGAGTTTAAGTAGGAGTTAGGTGGGATCATTAGTGAGTGCGATGAGATTTATTGCAAATGGTTGTTGGGATAAATAAATAGGCTATAGGAGATGGGGTATAGTTAGGTTGCAAGACATGGTTTCAAAGAGGGGAGGTTGTGATTGATGAAATGAGGAGTAGGCGAGTTGCAAAATTACAATAAAGGGAGACAGCATGCGACTTGCAATTAACTCTACTCAGATAGAGGAGGAATGGAGAGGATGGGATAACAAGGAGGTCTTTTGAAAGCAAGAGGAGGGAACAATTAAAATGTTTATATATAGGTCAGAATTTCATGTAAGGTATAGAATAAAGTGGGAGAATAATTTGAGGATAGTACAAAATCTGAGGATGTAAAACTGTAGATAGAAAATAAAAATGGTTTCATTTGAAACAGTATTTATGTTAGGCACTAGAATCAAGCAAACAGTCTGCTGGTAGAGTTTATTTCTGGTGCCCGGCAATGTCACGTGCCTGCTATAACGACATGTTCTTTGGCCATATGTTTATCTGATATTCTGACTTTTATTTTGTCCTTAAAATCATGCTTATCTATCGTGTGCTCAGAAGGCAAAGCCTGCCTCTGACAATGTGAGGTACAGGATCTATCCAAGCATAGCTTCAAAGTGCACAGAAGTCTAGTGAAGGAGAGAATGCTTTTTGAACCACTAAACAATAACGAAGGGCAGAATGAAGCAATGGTTCACATTATTCTATATCTTCTTGAAGAAAATGTTTAAACCATCTCAGCTGTTAATGTTTCTTATGTACTAGATGATCCTTCGTATAGCACTTCTCTTCAAAGTGGGAAAGTCTATAAACATATAAGATAAACAACTTAAGTCAGAAGAGACCTTTCTAATCCTAATGACACAATCTGAGGATTCCTAGGTGTAGACCGACAGAATGAGATGGGTGGTCTGAATACAGTGTCAACTAGAGGGTCATTCTAGTCAGAGATGGGACACATGTCAATGTATGAGGAAGTTAAGAAAAAGAAGGCAAAAGACTCTAGAGGGAACGTGGACATAAAAGGCATAGTACAAAAGAGATGTCTGATGGTACATCCCAACATTAAGAGGTGGCTAACATTCTGCAAAATCATGGCCTCTTACTATAAAAAAGGAGGGTGTAAAGCAATTAAAGGGAAAGTCATCATCAAGATGAAGTCAACAGATAAAAAGGACTTGATGCCACTGGCAAATATCCCATACAGTGAGGCAGATACTGATGATTTACAACCCTTTACCCTCTTTGTTCAACTGCCAGGATGAATGTCTTCCAGTGATGAAAACATTACAAGGCTACCAAAACACAGAATCCACGGGTCTCTTAAAAGGGTACAGACAGTACTGAGGCAAACCAACAGGGAAATGCAAGCTAAGGGAGTCCTATTCAATCAATCAATCAATCAATCAATCATGGCACTTATAAAGCGCACTACATACCTGTGAGGGTCTCAAGGTGCTGGGGGGGGGGAAGCTGCTACTGTTCAAAGAGCCAGGTCTTGAGGAGTCTCCTGAAGGTTAGAAGGTCTTTGGTCTGCCGTAGGCGGATGGGGAGGGTGTTCCATGTCTTGGCGGCGAGGTGGGAGAAGGATCTGCCACCGGTGGTTACTCATCGAAATGCGGGGACGGTGGCTAAGGCGTGGTCTGCAGAGCGGAGCTGGCGGGTGGGGGTGTAGAGGCGGAGTCGGCTGTTGAGGTACTCTGGTCCGGTGTTGTGGAGAGCCTTGTGTGCGTGGGTGAAGAGTTTGAAGCTTATCCTCTTGTTGATGTGGAGCCAGTGAAGGTCTCTCAGATGGGGAGTGATGTGGCTGCGGCAAGGGATGTCGAGGATCAGGCGTGCAGATGCGTTCTGGATGCGTTGGAGTCGTTTCAGGAGTTTGGACGGGGCTCCTGCGTAGAGTGCTTTTCCGTAGTCCAGTCTACTGCTGACGAGGGACTGGGTGACCGTCCTTCTTGTTTCGGTGGGGATCCACTTGAAGATCCTGCAGAGCATGCAGAGGGTGTTGAAGCAGGAGGAGGAGACAGCGTTGACCTGCTTCTTCATGGAGAGGGTGGAGTCAAGGATGACCCCTAGGTTGCGTGCGTGGGTGTGGAGTTGCTCCTAGTGCAGTCGGCCACCAGGAGTCGTGCCAGGCCGAGGGGGTGGATCCGAGGATGAGGACCTCCGTCTTGTCCGAGTTCAGCTTCAGTCGGCTGTTTCTCATCCAGTCGGCGACGGCCTTCATTCCTTCATGGAGATTGGTTTTGGCGGTGCGGGGGTCTTTGGTGAGGGAGAGGATCAGCTGGGTGTCGTGGGCGTAGGAGATGATGTTGAGGTCATGGTGTTGTGCGACGTGGGCGAGTGCTGCCATGTAGACGTTGAACAGCGTTGGGCTGAGGGATGAGCCCTGGGGTACGCCGCAGATTATCTCGGTGGCTTCAGAGCGGAAGGGGGGGAGGCGGATGCTCTGTGTTCTGCCGGAAGGAGGTGGTCCAGTCCAGGGCCTTCTCTTGGATTCCGGCATCGTAGAGGCGTGTTCGTAGTGTGCGGTGGCAGACCGTGTTGAAGGCGGCTGTCAGGTCCAGGAGGATGAGGGCCGCGGTTTCTCCATTGTCGAGCAGGGTCCTGATATCATCGGTGGCGGTGAGGAGGGCAGTTTCGGTGCTGTGGTTGCTGCAGAACGGGGACGGGTCCAGGATGCTGTTCTCCTCGAGGAAGCTGGTCAGTTGTTTTTTTTAATGGCTTTTTCGATGACCTTCGCCGGGAACGGGAGCAGGGAGATGGGTCGGAAGTTCTTGAGGTCCTTGGGGTCCGCCTTGGGTTTCTTGAGTAGGGCGTTGATCGCAGCATTCTTCCAGCTCTCCGGGAAGGTCGCTGTCTCGAAGGAGATGTTGATGGTTTTCCGGAGATGGGGTGCGATGGTGCTGCTTGCTTTGTTGAAGATGTGGTGTGGGCAGGGGTCTTCCGGGGATCCGGAGTGGGTGGTGTTCGTGATCTTGATGGTGTCATCATCGGTGATGACGGTCCAGACGAGCAGGCGGTAAGTGCGGGTGGTGGTCGTGGGAGCGGGGGTTCCAGCGGTTGCCGGGGTGGTGACGGCGTCGAAGCTATCGTGGATGTCTGCGATCTTGCGATGGTAGAAGGTGGCCAGCGAGTTGCACAGATCTTGCGATGGTGGGATGTCATTGGAGTTGGAGCTGGGGTTGGAGAGTTCCTTCACAACGTTGAAGAGCTCTTTGCTGTTGCGTGTGTTGTTGTCTAGGCGGTCTTTGAAGGAGGTCCTTTTGGCAGATCTGATGAGGTGGTGGTGTCTGCGGGTGGTGTTCTTGTGGACTGTGTAGCTTTCCGGTGTTCGCTCACGGATCCAGTTTTTCTTGAGTTTTCGGCAGGTTTGCTTGGAGGCCTGGAGGTCTTCGGTGAACCAGCTAGCTCTCTTGCTGGTGTAGGTGTTGGAGGGCTTCTTGAGCGGGGCAAGGGTGTTGGCGCAGTCGTTGATCCACTGTCGGAGGCTACGGGCTGCGGCGTCGGGTCGGTCGGGTCTGCGGGGGGGCTCTGGGCGAGGGTGGTGGTTAGCTGGTCCTCAGTGACTTTGCTCCAGTGGCGGCGAGGCATCTGCTGGGTGCGGTGGTGCGTGATAGGTTTCCGGAAGGTGAAGTTGATGCAGCGGTGGTCGGTCCAGTGGAGTTCGGTGGTGTGGTTGAAGAAGACGTGGGAGCTTGCTGAGAAGATGGGGTCAAGTGTGTGGCCAGCGGTGTGGGGATTTGCTCGTGACAAGCAGATGTTGGTCCGAGGTAGCAACAGACAGAGCGTTGCCTCACGCCCTGAGTTGTTATCAGGAGCGGTGAGCAGTCCTCCCAATTTATACGGGTGTTTACCAAATATTCCTGTTGTGTCTACCAAAAGTTTTACACAGGTATAAGTTGGTTGTATTGTTCCAATTATATGGGCATTTTTTTGTGACAGTTTTTTATTCACCTATATTTTGCAGTCCTGAGGAAGGCCATGATCAATTTATGATCAAGATTGGCTGAAACATGTACACCCTCTCATTGCTTTGACCAGCGTGCTTGCACATCTTATCAGACCGCGCTTACACTGCTTTTAATCCTTGACACCACGGGATACTTAATAAACTTTTTATCTCCTGGTAGTCAATTTTAAACCACTCACTACACACACTGCATTACGCACTTTCACCACACTGTTCCATGCTCCATCGATCTTAGGAGATCTAGTCACTGGATTATACTGAAAACATCCGCGAGCTCCTCCTAAACAGGTTCAAGGAGTTGTAGCTCCTTGGCTGCACTAGGTTGCACAATACAAATGAAAACTGGAAGTCTAGAAATCTATACAACCCACAACAGAGACAATGACCATTCAAAATGTATGAGAAAAATTCTTAAAGAAAAAGTCTTCAAAGAAAATAATCTTGAAGAACAATAGATGAGAACCCATCACCCACCGAAGTGCCTTGCTTCATCATCTGGGAACTCGCAGTGAACCAAGCTCTCATAGGAGAATTGAGAGCCAAGGTTCAGTGAAAAAAGCAGCAAGGCATCACTATTGTAAACAAAAGCCAATGTTTGCTGTCGAGGGGATGGTTGCAGTGCTAGTGTTTGGAAAGTGCAAAAGCGTGACTTAAAATTGACTAACCAAGACCCAAAAGAAATTTTATTAAACGCTGTCTTGGTGTCAAAAGTAAAAGCAGTGTCTATACAGTTTTAACAAATAGCTGTAGAATAAATCGGTCTACATGTTTCAGCCCCTGGACATTAGAGTCCCGGCTTTCGTCAGGACCTCAATTTAATTAGCTACTGCGAAAAAGTGCTTAAATGTGCAAAAGAAAATTGTTAAACGAAAACAGGGTTGATAAACTATACAACCTGCATATATCTGTAGATCCAATTTGGATCTACAGATTTTTTATTCACCTATATTTTTCAGTCCTGAGGAAGGCCATGATCAATTTATGATCAAGATTGGCTGAAACATGTACACCCTCTCATTGCTTTGACCAGCGTGCTTGCACATCTTATCAGACCGCGCTTACACTGCTTTTAATCCTTGCCACCACGGGATACTTAATAAACTTTTTATCTCCTGGTAGTCAATTTTAAACCACTCACTACACACACTGCATTACGCACTTTCACCACACTGTTCCATGCTCCATCGATCTTAGGAGATCTAGTCACTGGATTATACTGAAAACATCCGCGAGCTCCTCCTAAACAAGTTCAAGGAGTTGTAGCTCCTTGGCTGCACTAGGTTGCAGCCAAGAGGAGATCCCAGATGATGAAGCATGCCACCTCGGTGGGTGATGGGATTCCGTCCTCTTAAATAGGACTCCCTTAGCTTGCATTTCCCTGTTGGTTTCCCTCAGTACTGTCTGTACTCTTTCAAGAGACCCGCGGATTCTGTGTTTTGGTATTATGGAGTGGGGATTAATCCATGCAGGTCTTTAAAACTTCCCTTAGACCCCCTTTTCCTATCTGGTTTTTTTATTAACTTTACAAGGCTGTCACTTATGACATGAGACCAGATCACAATTATATATGGGGCATACAACAGATCTCTTGAGCTTATGGGCATCTGAAAAAGTAGGAAAGTGCAAAATAAGTAAAAGTACAATAGAATAATGTGGTGTGCAGTGCTTTCTATAGGTATACTGTTCCTCTTAACACCACAGTTTTCAATGGTACTACTAGTTTGCACAAGTGCCATAAGTATCTTGAGTCAATATGGCCCTGAAACATATTTTTTTGAAGCCGGTAATGCATAGAAAGCAGCCACCCCATTACTGTGTCGTAGCCTAGATACCTTTGCTATGATGAACCCGTTCTATACCCTTTTTGTTTCTAATTGAGGGAGCAGCTGTGGGAACTGACTTGACATCCTGCATCTAGCTTCCTTGACACAACTACAGCGCCATACATAAAGTGCGTAAGAAATTGGGTTACTGGTTTAGGGGGGCTTAAACCCTAATCAAGCAGCAACCACAATCCTTGTCAGGGTGAAGACACAAGCAAATCCCAAATTAACCTGTGCTCAAACCTTTGGTAGCTTGGCACATAACAGTCAGGCTTAGCATGTAAACTATTTGTGAAAAAGTAATAATGTGAAAACACAATACAATACAAGAAGAATCCCCCACCAAATTAGAATTAGAAAAATAGAGTAAATTGTAATAAATAAACCCAGTGGTGGCTGGTAAAATATGAAAGTGGTGAGGTGTAACAATTGATGAAGCAATAAGCTCACAAAATTAAATGTTATTTGTTCCTCACTTGCTTTTCCTGCAGCTTGACCACAGTAATTCAAAAGAAAGTTTGGAAACGCTGATCTACCTTTTCTCTGCATCCTCCGTCCTCGTCAGTAGCGCAGTCAGTGTCTCCAGTGTGGAGGCAGCAAAGAGCTGTTGCAGGTTAGAAACATAGCCAATCATTATACAGCTTCAAAATAAATAGATAAAGCTGCATAGTTATTGGTCATGTATTTAGTTACTCCCCCAAGCCCAAGTGTGATTAGTCAAAGACCTTAGGATCTTGATTCTGTATTAGAGTCCACCTCAGCCAATTATAACACTGCTTTCATGCTCTGTACTTTAATACCAAGCTTGAAGCAGCATCGGGATTGGCTGCGAGGGTCAACCCAGTGCTCTCTTAGAGTACGGGGAGACTGGGTCTTCGTCTCCATGGTCAACTTGCACGTTACTAGAGACTAGCCTTTGGAATCACTCTGGTGTTTCTGGGTTCAGGCTGCAGATTCAGTCCTTCTCACCCATGCAAGAGGGCAGCAGGTCAACACATCAGGCCAGCAGTTCTTCAGGTCAGCAGTCCAGCAGAGTGGCAGCCCTTTCAGCAGCACAGCAGTCCTTTCTGCCAGGGACTTCCACAGGTCCAGAAACGTACTGAAGAGTTGGGTGTAAGGGTCCAATATTTATACCAGGAGCCCACTTTGAAGTGGAAGAAGCTTCTAGAGGTTGCCACCCCCTGAGGTGTCAGGCTTCCCTTTCCTCCCTGTCCTGGCCCCAGCTTGTCTGAGGTAATAATAGACCAGTGTCAAACCCTTTCTGAGAGTGCTCAGTCAGAGGCTTTGTGATCTGCAAGTGAGGTAGGAAACAGCTCATCGCCATTGTTAACTCAAAGTGGTCCGTTCTGCCAACACCTATCTTCCCTTTGTCTCACTGTCTAGGAGCAATACACAAAGACCAACTGCCAGATACACCTAGTCACGTGACCCAGGAACAGGCTGCAGGCACCCAAGGTTTAGGACAAGAAAATGCCAACTTGTATTATGGTAATTCCAATGTTATCCTATGGGAGAGGCAGGCCTTGCAGTAGTGAAAAATGAACTTGAGTGTTTCACTACCAGGACATGTAAAAATGAAAAGTACATGTCCTACTTTTTAAATACACTTCATACTAATCTCCGGGCTGTTCATGGCCTACCCTAGGGGTTACTTATCTTTATTTAAAAGGAAGGTTTGGGCCTGGGAAATGGTTTATTATGACAGGTCGACATGACAGTTTAAAAACAGTACACACAGGCTGGAATGGCAGGCCCGAGACATGTTTAGAAGGCTACTTAATTTGGTGGCACAATCAGTGGTGCAGGCCCACTAGTATCATTTAATTTACAGGCCATGGGCACCTGTAGTACCACTTTAGTAGGACCTTACAGATAAATTAAATTGGGCAAATAGGTGCAAGCCAATTCTACCATGTTTAAAGGAGAGAGCCCAATCACTTTAGCACTGGTTAGAAGTGGTAAAGGGGGCAGAGTCCTAAGAGCCAACAAAACAGGTTCCGAAAACAAGAGGGGGAATGCCAAAAAATTAGGGATGACCTTGCAGAAAGGGCCTAGTCCAACAAATTGCTTTTGATAAGAGCTGCTAGCTAGTCCTGCACTGAAACACATTAAAACGTGCTTCCCTCTGTTTTCTGTAAACCTTCCCTGAAAACAGGGAAGTGCTAATTTTGTGCAGGATCTGCAGGCAGGAAAACTGGTTTGGGATGGCTTCTGTTTTGAATTGCTTCTGTACCCTGTTCTACAGACACAACCATTGTGTGGGTTGATGCTCCTCACAGCAGGGTAGTCTCCAGCCTGGAGCACCCACAACAGGGCACATAGATTTGTGAACAATCTGCACCTAGCTATACACATCCACAAAGGCAGTGATTAGAAAAGAGACAAAAGGGTGGCCTTACCTACAAGACCTTACTCATTCTGAACAACAGAGACTGCAGCCTCCTTCGCCCCCACCATCCAAGTGGCACTACTACAGGAAAAGGACCTGATATGATTTCTACAGGAGACTTGCCTCCCCTTTCCCCACTTTACTGTCTAGGTTTTTTTCCCTCCTGTGTCTCTTATGATACACTCCCACTGTCTGGACAAACAACATCACCCCCAGCTTGTGCACAGGAACACACCAGGGTTTTCAAAATGGAACCCACAGTCCACCATCACTCTACACATAGCTTAAACATACAATACTTATACTGCAATGGCCACATACACAAACATGCAAAACACACACTTTAATGGGATTAGGTGACAAAAGAGGGTATAAATCTGACTGCACATTGGTGATATGCTCTCAGCCAGTGCCAAATAACACATTTTTAGTGAGTGAGTGCGAAAACCTTTAATTACAGAATAGTGAATGAAAATCTTTAAATGAGACCTTTTCTTTTTTCAGCTCCAACGCCCCTTGTGCTGTGTACAGACCCTGTACCAAGGTTGCGATACTCCAAACTATGTTTTAAAGGGCTATCCTAGGCTTGGCACACAGCAGGCTACAGCTTTTAAAGTTTAAATGATGTTTGCACACGGAATTGCATGTTTATGCTGTCTGACCCAACTATGGAGCACTATGTAAAATTCTGTTTCTTTTTACAGCTTACACCCTCTTTCTACAGCTTGCATCCTCCAACTGCTTGCTATCTCCGAAAGCATTCTCCAGCTATACTCCTAAAACACTGCATGAAAAATTGACCTTGACTTCCACTAAACTCCTCTCCTTTCTTTTTTCATAGTGACCCTCTTCTTATCTTCCATCCTCTGCATAACTTTTATTTCCAAGTACAGTCTCCTCACAGTCTCATGCTTACATGCCTTAATCCTTCCTATTGTAATTCTGCAATTGGCTAATACCTCATTTCATAGATCACAATCTCGCCTCTTTAGAACCCAAACCCTGTACCTAACATTATCCTATCTCCACCAGCCTACTTATCTCACTAACCATTCACCTGAAACCACTAAGCCCCCCACTAATGATCACTTTAAGTATGCAACAAACAATTCCTAGATATGCCATTGGTTCCTCTTAAATATGCCAGAGTATTTCTCAAAATGCCAGCTGGTCAGGTTTGGTAAGCGATGATCAACAAGTTAAATGCAATACATAGAGATAGATCACTGTGCCAGAGGGATACTGGGGTTGCCAGGGCTACTGTTCAGCAGGCTCGAACTGGAACAGGGTTTTTAGTACATGCTTCAGACGTTTGAAGCAGTCATTGGGCTAAGGATACTGCTACGATTCTGCCGCAGAGACAGATGGAAATTTGCCCTTTCTCCTTTCCCTGCTATACATTCAGTTTTTTTGCCACCGTGGGGAGGTATAGTGTGCCTTCCATCCTTCCGTTCCCATAACCTGCTGTAAGGGGTGGGAGACACAAATATATGCTTGTGCTTTGGCATCACTTTACAGATTTCCTTTTTTTCCAAACCCGGAAGAACAAATTTACTGTATAAGTAAGCGGGCCATCCAAATAATGGGGCCCCCTGCAGAATGAGGTAAGGGCAGAGACTCCATTATCTCACAGAACTGGATAGACCTTAGGTGGAATGTGAGCCCCAGAAGCGATGGGCTGCCCCTGAAATGCATGGATGGTAGGTGCCTGCATAGCTACTGCCTTCCAAGGTGTAGCAAGCACCGGCAGAAGGCTGCAGTTGGAATGGACTAAAGGGTCTTTCGGGTTGGATCGTGGTAGCTCATCCTGCACTGAAAGCGGCTACCAGAGCCTAAATTGCCAACTGGGCCCTGTATGTGTGTAAAAAAAAGCACAATAACAGTGGTGTTTGTTTTCTAATAAAAACAGACAAGAAATACTGAGGAACGTTGGAGCCAGGGATGTGCCGGCAATAACAGTCTTCATGAGAGCGAGAGAGATGGGCAATGAACTGTCCCTCGAAGTGTTTGGGGGGACTGAGAACCAGAACAAACCTTTACTGAGAGAAGACTGAAAAATATAGCAGCAGCTTTGATTAGGCCCTGTCAACGGATAGCCCCAGATAACATTTACGGTTTAGACTCTTTCCCCTCGGATAAAACGGAAGCACTAGAGAGGCTAGTGTTTTCCATTTAACAACTGCGACCTCTCCGCGCTGACTAGGGTCCTTATCACCTCTGAAATCGATTACCACAAATGCCTTTTCCCAAATCTCTCTGAAAAAATGAGCAGCGTGCTCGCAGCTGGCCCCCGGCTGTCCCCTATTGTGCACGAAGAAAGACTGCAGCCGGCTGCAAATAAGAGCTCTGAGGGCGCATTCCTGGCAGGGGCGGGCGCGTGCAGCACGGCCATGCAAATGACACCTTTCTATGAAACAGGCACTTGAGATCTCGCAGCGCAATTAGGGACTGTCAACATTTAGTTTGACTATATTTAGGGAATATAACATTGCAGTGGCTGCTGTATTTAGGACATTTTAGCACATACCCTTGTCGTGGGAGACTTGGACGACATTTGAAGAAACTCCAATCCGACCGTTAGGTGAATTATCTAAATATATCTGTGATAGGTCTGCTATCCGCTGTGCCATGAATTTGTGAAAGGTTTCAATGACGATAATATAAAGATTTGGCACTGTCAGTTAAACTATACACATGCGGAGCACTGCAGCCACGCAGTCTGTCTCCCATTACTGCCCTTCCATTTATGGAGCGTGGCAGCAGTTTTAAGATATTCTTAGAGTTTTACGTTGCTCAAATGAGTGTAATTCCTGATATTTATGTTTCCCTCCTCTTCATTGCTTGAATTTGCTTGCGGGAAAGTTTCACTCATAGGCGTTGAAATTTCCCTCATAATTACACTGAAATTATGAAAATGTCACACATAGCAATCTGAAGCCTTGGCAGCTATACAACAGGGAGGCTTCAGCAGTGAGCAATTTCTGCTTGGGGATTTAGTAGTTGATTCTGGATTGAATAAAAGCTAGACCCCGATTAAGAAAGGCTCAATGCAGCTATATAAAGCCTCATAAGTCAGATCCTGGCAGCCAGTGTAAGTCCGAGAAACAAGACAAGATGGAACTATGCGAATGCACAGAAGCCTAGCAGAAAGGCTCTGAATTATTTGTATTTATTGTATTGAGCTCTTAGGCAGCCCACGATCTAAAGAGTTGCAGTGGTCTATGAGTGAAAAGATAATTACTTGGGGGGCAAAGGGAGTATGTTCCATAACATCCATAGGTAATAATATATCTCTTTGCAACTTAACAAGACCTTAGACACTTAGGGCATATTTATCATTGCTTCACCCTTGAACCACACAAGGGGGCGCAAGGGCGATGCCACACCAAAATCAGATTTATCAAGCCACGCAAGGCCACCTTGTGAGGCCTCGCATGGCTTGATCAGTCTACAGTAACGCAAGGCAGAGGAGGATGAGAGAGGAGAGCATGTGGCCTAAAGGCTAGGGCAGTCGACCTCAAAGCTGAAGAACCGGGTTTGAGTCTTGGAAGGGGCGCTCAACTCAACATCCTGTGATTCCTGGCAAATCACCTAATCTCCCTGTGCCTAGCAAAAACGAATGTGTCCATCTGTAACGCAACTGGGGCCGTATTACAGATGACTGCGCCAGTGCTAATTGTCGCTGTGCGCCAGAGTATGTTTGTGTTTATGTGTGTTTGAGTCTGCGCGCTAATACAATATGCGCACAGACGCAAACGCACATAAACACAGAGTTCAAAGTCTGCGCCAACATCACAGCGCATTACAGACCGATCCTCTGTAATGCCATCGGACGCATACTCTGGCACACAGCGACAATTAGCGCCGGTGCAGTCATCTGTAATACGGCCCTTGGTCTCATGTAAAGTGCCTGTATACCTTCTGGTCTCATTCGAGCTACATAAAAACTCCCCCCCAAAAAAGGGGCGCAAATCGCTGCCTTGCGTCATTCTGCCCCAGGGAGGCCTTGCATGGGTGGAGCACGGGTGTTCCCAGTCATCCACCCATGAATTTTGGCGCATTCCCAGATTTACCATTAACTCTGGACCTGGAAATATGTCAAAATTCTATGCCTCACCAGGTGAGGTGCAACGAGGAGAAATAACTTTATTTCTCCTTGTTACTTCCTTGTATGTGCATTCTGCAGCACACATAGAACAAGATATATGCCTCTCAGGATTGTTTTTGTACAGGAACATTTCCCTTCCTGCACAAAAACAATCCTGATTACAATGCAGGCAACCTTGTTCCATGGTGCTAGGGCATCTGCATTGGCGCTAGGCAGCCAAAACGGTGCCAGCGCAGGTGAAAAGGCAGGAATGCACCATATTGCCTTGAATACAGTGTATTCCTGCCCTTTCCCTGTCATACAGTGCAGCGTAGCAAGGGGACTTGCTGAGCTGCACTGCGTGACATTCTCATAAATATCTTTATTTCACCTAGTTTTTTTCCTATTTCTGTGTGTGCTACATTTAGAAAATGCCTCTCAGGAATTTTGCATAAAAACAATTCTGCCTACAATGCAGGCACCCATGCAACATAACGCAAGAGTGCCTGCATTGGCGCTACGCAGCCAAAAGTGTGCCAGTGCTAGGAATGGACAGGAATGCTCTGTATAATGTTAAATATGACACATTCCTGCCCTTTCCGTTTCACGCAGCGCAGCACAGCACAGCACAGCACAGCAAGGTTGCTTGCTACTCCACTCTACGTCACTCCACTCTACACAACTCTACCCTACACCATTCCATTGTACTCTACTCTTCTCCCCTGTACTCTATGCCATTCTACTCTACTACACCACTCCAAACTACACCACTTTTCCCTACTCTACACCACTCTACACAATGACACTCTATGCTAAGCCACCCTACGCCACTGTACTTCGCTTTACTCTACTCTGTGCCACTCACCTCTATGCCACTACACTCTACACCACTCTGCATCACTCTATGGCACTCCACTCCTCGCCACCCCCGGCCACTCTCCTCTACGCCACTCCATTCTACTCCATTACACTCTATACCACTACATTCTACGCCACTACACTCCACTTTACTGTACTCCACCCCGCAGCACTCAACTGCACTACACCCCACTCTATGCCACTCTATTCTGTACCACTCTACTGTACGCCACTCCATTCTACTCTGCGCAACTCCACCGTATGTATTCTACTCTACACATTCTATGCCACTCTATTCTCGGGAATCCACCCACCCCTAAGGACCACGCACGAAACCTTGGCATCATCCTCGACTCAGCCCTCTCCATGAACCGCCAGATCAACACCGTTGCCTCCACCAGTTTCAACTGCCTGGGTATCCTCCGGAAGACCTTCAAATGGATCTCCCCCGACTGCAGAAGGACCGTCACCCACGCGCTCACAACCAGCAGACTGGACTACGGCAACGACCTCTATGCCGGAATCAACAAAACTCTTCTACACAAACTCCAAACCATCCAGAACGCCGCAGCTAGACTCGTCTTCAGGACACCGTGTCACAAACACATGACCCAACACCCACGAGACCTCCACTGGCTCCCGGTCGAGAAGAGGGTCACTTTCAAACTCCTCACTCACATCTACAAATCCCTCAACAACATCGGACCCAAATACCTCAACGAGAGAGTCTCCTTCCATGTACCCAAGAGGAACCTCCGCTCCGCCGACCTCACCCTGGCAGTGGCCCCCCCGCATCCCCATAAACAGATCAGGCAGGAGAGCCTTCTCCTACATCGCAGCCAAGACCTGGAACGAGCTCCCGGTGAACATGAGACGCTCCCCGACCCTGCACACGTTCAGGAAGGACCTCAAGACCTGGCTCTTTGACTGATCCGGAGTTGCTCCCCCCCGTAGCGCCTTGAGACCCTCACGGGTGATTAGCGCGCTTTATAAACCCCTGATTGATTGATTGATTGATTGCTGCGTTGAGCTGTGTGAAAAATGTATGCATTTGCCCCTTAGCGCCATATGCACGAACACATTTTCTCAGAGACACAGAATAGGTAAAACTCTTTGATACATCTGGCCCTTAGTGCTCATAATGTAGACTTGATCTCTGATGTCATGTGTCTAGAAGAATTTATGACCAACCAAAACATAAGTATTTCTTTGTTAAGGTGTGTGGCAGCAACCATTCACTGTGATTATTTACAGGTATTTCTTACTTGAAAATGACCATGGGCTAAACCATTGACAAAATGTTCTAGAAACTTGAAAAGAATATTAGAATAGAAGCAGATGAGCAAGATACCTCACTCATTGTTATGAGTATTCATGTAAAGGTCTGCGATTAACATCACCTTTCATACTCGTGAATTTGACAGATTTGCCATTCCACATCTTTTCATCACTCGACTTTTGACACTTACACAATAAAATCAATATGAAAAAGCAAAATTAAATAAATTATCAGAAAACACACGAAATGTAACTCTTGATGCTGTAGTATGGTGGTTGAATAGTTCTGAATGATTCGTTTAAGAAACTTTTGTCTATCATCTATGTATATGCTACTGATGGTGCGTTCATTGGAAACATGCTTTTGAAGCAGACCAATACACGTATGTCTTTCTGAATACCCTGTGGTTTTGTCTATGTTTATCTCAATTCACCAGTCATTGATCGAGGGTCACCCTTTACATCAGATCTACACTGCAAATGTCTGATCTGATGAAAATAAATTGGTTTTGTGACACGTGCCATAAGGTCATGGACACAAGGGCTTTGTATGTTACAGGGTTCAAAAAAATGCATGCAATAAAACTAGATCAACATGATTTGTCACTGTGCTGAGGGAACCCTGTTTTGCCTTACACTTTTCTATACATCAGATCAGTCTGAAGTAATATGTAATATGTTACAATCATTTGAGCTGAAAAAAAACCCAGACAAATAAAAAAAGTCAATGCAATTATTTTTTTCTTTACCAAGAGAAGCACTCCCCATATCTTTGTTAGTTAATTCACACCTAGAAATGTGTAACCTGGCCTCAGAAACATAAGGGTGTCCATGGGCAGTGCAAAATCATGATTTGAACAATGTCCGCTGACTTAAATAAACTCACTAGGCATTGGTCCTTGGAATCATCACTAATCTGACTATATCCTTTGAGAAGCATGCTTTTGCACACATTTCGAAAATAGGTATTTTAGGATCAATGTTACAGAAGTTCACATTACATTCTAATGATAGCACATTTTAGATCAACGTTTAAGATGTCTTTTCGGGCAGATATCTTTAAGAGAATTTGTATTCATACCTCTTAGTAGCATATAAAGGCTAACTATCTTCTATATGAATTTGGAGCACCATCTCCGTGTCCATCAGGACTGTGCCAACCCTTCTCCAATTTAGGAAAGAGATGAAGGCACACATATTTAAAGAACACTCCATCAAAATACAATAACAATCAATTTCCACTCTCAAAACCAAGACACTCTCCAATTGCACAACGACTAAATCATTGCCTGTGACCATAGAGCATGTCACAGCCTTTTTTGTCTTTGTGTGTGCTACACATATACAACGTACCTACATACATATATATTTATCAATATCATGATGGTTTCAGGCTAGCCAGTTGTACTGAATTTGTTGTTATTGATTTAGGACAGAGGCTGCTATTTACCACATGCTGTAAAAAGACAAGGCGATGGTGAGGAAACAAGTATATTTATCACGAGTTCATACAATAACCGACAGGTTCCTGGACTCTGAGTGACTGCCAATGTAGAAAACTTTACATTAATTCTAACACCAGTTTTCTAAACATAAAACACATAGAACATTCTATGACAGCTAAGGGTAGTAAATTAATCTTATAGACCACTATATATACAACTAAATAATGTATTCTTGACACACACATAATTAACCCAGTGTAATATAAATGTATGCACAATACTCCCACAAAACGTATACTATATGTAACATGTGACCCCATTTAAAACAAGCATTGGTAAATGCATTAGGTTTCACCTATGTGATTAATGATATGCTGTTTTCTTGTTGGAAGCTGTATCATGGTGAGCAGTTGTGCAATATAAGTTACTGAAACTCTGTTAAAGTGTTATGACTCGCTTATTGAGAAAGACAATATATTGTGCTGGACACAATGTGTCTGGAATAGCCAACATTTTGGAAGGGGCAAAACATGCCCTCTTCCATGAAAATTAGGATACTACTAATTAACCCCCTTACCTTTGTAAGAAAAAAAAAATACAGACAGTAGAAAGACCACCTTCCGTGACAAAAATTTGGGTAATGAAGGTTTTCCATGAGTAATCAGACTTGCATCCTTTTTGGGAGGAAGCAGGCCTGGTTGCTTTCAATGCCTCTTGCATGAGCAATATAATTAGTTGAGCCTGCAGGTGATAAAATATCTGCTCCATATCTAGATCCAAATGGCTCCATTAGTAGCATCAGTGACCTATTGTACTTTATAATTTTTTTCCCGGCCATTAACACAGCTTTCCTGAACTGCAATTAATAATAGAAGAAATCATTTGGGAGTTTGAAACGTGGCTGATTGTCATTGAAACACTTATTGGCGCCACCATTAAATAGTTGGGCAAGATTTTTCCCACATTTGGCCCTCAAATGGGCCAAGTGAAATGGTTGTATGCTTAACAATAATTTGTGTATCTTACCTTAAAGAGAACATGCATAATTCCAATTGTTTATAAATACTTTCCCCAAGGGTTCCTTTGGTGGAATCCTGTAGTAATATTTTTCTTCCTCTAGAGGTTGGAGCACGCGTCTATTGTATACAAAACATTCAGGTCACAAGGGGAAGTTAAGAGCCTTGCCATCAAGGGTTCTTGTGTGTCCGCCTCACGTCTCGAACCAGCGTGACATGTTCTTCAAGACAAAGTAGTCTGATTCTTTAACACATCTGGCACTTCAGTGCAGTTGCCTGCTGTCCCTGTTCGTTTTTCACTGCTAACTGCATACTTTTCCCACTCCCCAGTGTAGTCATTGAGAATATGGTTTAATTAGATATCAAGACCTGCATATGTTTATCTCCACCTTTCTCACTTTCGGCAGCTTTTTAACATTGCATTTACGTCACAGGATGCACAACAGAATATTTGAAAGCATGAAAAGAAAACTGATAGGAAAATACAAGCCTGATGTTTACTAACTTGTTAATAACGGACAATGAGCGGTACAGGAGGGGAACCGCAAACAGCGTAGGTGAGGGTAAGCAACCAGGTGCGACCCGGGAAAGGCTGCACAACTATGGAGACTTGAGAGGGATGGGCTAAGTGCCCATTGAATGCATATGATCAAGCCCTAGCATCTGGCTTGCTGCTGTCCCCAACAGTAATAAACACTGTGTAGCAATCAAATTAAAGAAGTTCCACCCATCAAAGCCACAATGGGTGGATGTGAATGAGTACTTGCGCCTCGGGAGCTTGATAAGAGAAAAACACACAAGGAACACAGGAAACAAACACCTACAACCAATAGAAAGGAGAAAAAGAAAAACTGTCTAGCACATGAGCCAATAAGAAGAGAAGGTGAGATGTAAGCCGCTTTTAAGATATATTTAATACAATAGATTTTATAAGCACAGCGCTGTGCAGGCAAAACCTAAAAATATCTTGAGACTGCAAGTAAATATTCTTGTTCATGTCCAAACTCCCTTGCTTTGCTCACTCACTTTGTGCAGATCAGGGTGCCACCTCTTTCATTTTCACCATCTGTCACTGCCATTTGCAAAATGCTGAAATAAATGAATACATAAATATTTGTGTGATGGAAGGATACATCAGTTCTTTTCAGTAACCGGGGTGGTTTAGGCACTCTATCTTAAACAAAAACCCTTGAGAGATGCCAAATGGTGGAAGGCTAAAGGGGAAGTGAAGTCATGAATTCCCACAGAACACTTATTCCTTTGTTTATGTAATACTAGTAAGGTACTCATTCTGTGGAGAGGATCGTGGAACTAGAAGAACTGTACACATCTGTCATTTGTCAGAACAATAGAAGAAAGTCAAGGCCAGAGTGAAAGGTTAACCAAATAAGAAGGTTTACAAGCCCTCCTAAAGACAAGGCTATGCTGATTGCAATGATCTGAAGGGAAAAAAATCTACTAGGGCACTATGCAGCACACATCTTAGGAGATATGGTGCTTTCCTGCTCTCTCCCTCTTGCACACTGAAAGGAAGCAACTTTGGTTGCTGCTATACGTTGTGTGACATCTTCGTAAATCAGGGGCCCAGAGAGCAAATGAGGCTCGCACAATACAGAGCCACTGCAGTCACCAAACTAAAATGCTCATTACATATGAATGCTTCAGTTATGCTTCTCTACATGAAATGCATCGCCGTGCTATATACTCAATACATTCAATGCATAAAGCTCTACTCAATGGAACTTAATGGGGCACAATAATAATGGGGTGAGAGAATCTTTCCCTGATGGTTCTAAGTCAGGCGTATGCATTGAAAAGGACACCCAACTAAATTAAAACCATTGAACACCCTCAGCATTATGTGCAACACATGAATGATTATTGCAGAAATTTAGGAATTTGCTTTACACTGATGTATTTTCGTTGACACTCGATTTATATGGGGGGGCTCAAACCTTCTGCTGGCCAAATAGATTGTTTTGCTGAAGATGAAAACATTTTTATAAAATAAACTTTATAGATGGTGAACCTTATTCTATGAGTAGAATGGTACTCTGTGGAGCTACACTCAATTGCTAAGAAGCAACAAAACTGGGAATGTAAGCAAATCGAGATTTCTTTGACCAGCCACTAATGTCCTCCACCTTTAAATATGAACTATGGGTCTCCCAGACTGCAATAATGCTTGACTCCATAAAGCATTCCCAGTACCACAATCACCTTTTGAACAATGAACCATCCATAGATGCTATTATGCTAAACTCAGCAAATAAATACCCAGTAGATGCCTTCTGCCCTGACGAATGAACTGAATGTCTTTACCTAATATGAATGGAGTTTAATATGGACAGGATGAAGGGGATGCGGGAATTGAACAGGACTTTACAAGAAACTTGGGAGAGGTTTCCTGAGATGTAAAAACATTATAAACAAGAGTCCAGGTCTTAGAGATGGCATCTATGGTTTAGAAGGAAACCAGGCAGCAAAGTCAATAATTGAGATATGAAGATCTTGAGGACCAGGCCCTGAGGATATTCTGTAATGGCAGAAGAAGATGATTTTGAGAGTGTGAGAAATTGGCCTGTTGGGCAATGAGCCACAGTCCAGTCCAAAAATCTTAAAAAACATTGCTCAGTTTGGGCAGCTTTAATGACAAGGCAAATGTTAGCGCAAGTGCATATGATTAGTATGCATATCACATCCATAATTCAGCAGTACACTAAAAATAAACAATGCACAATGTCCAGGTCAAACCTGGTAACAGATAAGAATACAACAAAGAGAAATAAGACAAGAATCAAGAAAAATCCATTAAGGGTTTGAGGGTTATAGCACCAGTAAAGCTGTTGGAATAGGTAGAGACACCAGGAATGGGGAAAATGTAGCAAAAGAAAATATTTATTTTAATGGTGACAGATCCCTTTATCTCTTTGGCCTCAAATGAGTAACATAAAAATTTTCAGAAGCCATGATAAGGTCTTTTGTGATAAAAAAAATTGCCTAACACGTCTTCTAGGAGTTGAAGAGAGTGGATGTACATTTTGTACCAAACATTGAAAACATAGTCTTTAACCAAAATGGCTATCAAAAGGTAGCAGGGCACCAAGTAGTATCCATAGTACACCTGTGTCTAAGACTGCTTGGAAGCTGAAAGGGTTGGGAAAAGCCAGTTACCCTGATGCACACTTTTTCTCTGTGGAGACATCATGGGTATGTCAAGTTGTTTTATTTTAGTAGAAAGGTTGTTAGGGTGTTGCACACAGGAACCGATTCCTCATGCATTCAGTTTATTCCACACAACTAAGTATAATCTGCTTTAGAACAGCCAATTCCAGTTAACACGACACACAGCAGAGGTCAACATCTGTCTGCTGACACACCACACACATCCTAGAAGGACTCTATGTGGACCTCCGCAGCATCCAGGCCATAAAAACTACCACTACTAAAAGATTAATCACCTGAACTGGGGATAACAACACCTTGCCCTGAGCACTCACCCACTAAGCCAGTTTCCTCTCAGTCTTAAAATATTTAAAACAAATATTATTAGGGTGTGGGGGGTATTATTGTGTTATACACAACCAACCGTTTAATACAAATTGCCTGAAATTCCATTTATTCATCAATTCATAATAATAGAAGTTATTATGTTCAAAATACATTGAAACAATATACGATGAAGGTCATAATGATCAATTGACATCATAATAAAAGTAAAATATCCAACTCCATCTGAAGCTTATGACAATATTATTCAAGAAGTTCATAGGTCATAGAGAAAAAGCACATTGGACAGCCAACACGTGTTTGGCCGTAAGAACATAACTTCTTCAGGGTTGCAAAATAACAAAATTACATCTTACATTACACCACGTCTTTTCTCATGTTTTACTACAACACATTCAATAGGTAGGTGCCATTATAATCTACTTCTCAAATCTCAAATTGTAACATTGATTTGTACAGATCAATTCCATCTTTTCTCCAAATGATTTAACAAAACCACATTTTTACTGCATACAGTAAACGTAACTTGGAGAGAATTCATACTCTTCTCAAGAAAAATTGAGAAAGAGAAGAGACAGAATTCAAAGGGAGGGAAATTCAAAGGAAGGGAAATTAAGAGACTTTCAAAATATGAGATTCTTTAATGTTAATAGCTTACCTAGATGCAAATTTAGATAAAAGGATTTGATCATTTACTCTGTTGAGCAACAAGGACCAATTTTCAGTTTTTACAAAATCAGAGGTTGCCGATACACAAGACAGCAGTGTAAAATCTAAATGACCAAGCAATGAAAAAATCAATCAACAGTATCCGTATTTAAAATACATAAAAAATCGTGAGCCCCCCCGACTCCAAAATTCAAAGATTTTTATCTAGTCATTTTAACTCCTGATCTCCTAACATGTTGCTGCAAGTTTCCTCAAAGACCAGTCTAGTTCAAAAAGCTACAATCAGATCCCTTTCACATAAGGACTATTCCAAATTCACCATCAAAACCTATGAAAATCATGTAAACCTCACTTCCCTCATCAGTTAAATAAGAGACCTCTAACACCTATACATTTACCTGACATTACATGATCACACTGCAAGACAAGAGACGCAAAACCCGACTGGAAAAACCTCACCGCCTGCATAGTGTGACTTTTAAATTTGGTATCTGATGTCACTTCCTGTTGATTCTCCAAATTGTTTTTCAGAATTATCCAATGCACGCTGACTTGTCATTCAACACCTGTATTGCGAACACAGCATTGAAACATGCATTTCTGGGCCAACAGTACTAAATTAACAAATATATTTAGTAAATTCTACCCAATATCCCCATAATATCCATAATTGAAAACCATAAACATACGACTAGTGCTGAAGCGCTTTTCATTTAGAGGAGTGTAGTCCGAACTGAGGTCCTCCCACTTGTCAAATTATCCTCTTCTCAACCCACACCATAGTTATGGGTCAAATGGGAATCTATTGTGAATCTCATTTACTAAAGCATCATTCCTACGGCTGACTTGTGAATTAAATATCCATATTGTGGGCACATTCATATTATTATGAATACATGGAATTTCAGGCAATTTGTATAAAATTGTTGTTGTGTATAACACAATATTACTTCCCACACCTTAATATTAGTACTCCAAGGGGCAGATTCTCAAGGACTTATCGCCGAGTTATCGGCACTTTATTGCAGCCAAAGTCGTGATAAATGTATCGCCCCATTCACAAGCTGGTGCTAACAGCTGATACCACCAGTTTACCTGCAATAGCATCCGCAAAAAACATCGTCACAGATGACCCCGGCAACTATCGCTAAAGAGATGCAGAGTAGGCGTTCCCGAGCAAAAAGCCGCGACAACACCACACCTCAACATTCTCAACGACCAGCTAGATCGGCGATAAGACCACAAAACATGCAATAAGGCGCATTCGCAGCAGGAAATTAACACCTGCTCTGACCTGGTGCAAAGTCGGACGACAACCGGCACCAGAAAAGGGAGCCCAGCCCACAGCCACACCTGAAGACCAACAGATGCCATGGAGCCACTGATCATGCAGCTTGGAGCCTCAACAGGGACACAACACACAATGCCACCACCCCCAGGACCGCCCCCCTGTTCCCCTCCAACCTCCCCCCGACCACCACAGAGGCAGCGCGGACAAAGACAGCGGACCTTCAGGAAACGCACCAGCCTCACAGACCTAACACCAGACAATGTCATTGCCCACTACAACCATCCTACACATCCTGACCATCATTGACCACAGGCTGACGGTACCAATACAGCGAACAACCAACATCCCACCTCAGACAAAGCTGCTGGCTGTGCTGCACCTGTTGGCCTCTGGTACCTCCCAACCAACAACTGCCAGAGTCGGATGAGTCTCACAGCCAGCCCCATCCAAGTTCCTCACACCTGTCCTGGATGCCATCATCAGCTTGGTACCCTAGTACCAATACATCCCCCACAATGCGCAGGAACAACTGGAGACCAAGTAAGGACTATACACCATAGCTGGATTCCCACACGTGTTGGGGGCAATCGACAGCACACATGTCCTACTTGTGCCCCCTGCTGATACTGCACACAATCACCACAACAGAAAGCACACACATTCCATCAATGTGCAGGCAATAGTGGACCACCGGGGACTCTTCACCCATGTCGTCGCCAACTACCCAGGCAGTGTGCATGATTCCTTCATCTTCCGACAGTCCAAAATCAACCAGCGCTTCCAGCATGGCACCTATGGGAATGCACTGCTTGTTGGTAAGTACCAAATGAGCACACCACACACCTCAACTCCACAATCATGCAACTCACAACTCTGGCAATGCACATGTTACAAAATCACATACAACACGCCAAACAACATGCCCACCAACCAGACACGACAGCACAGCTTACTATGGCAACCTGGGCTGGCCATGTACATGAGCCTTCAACGGCATGGTACCTCAGCCACACAATAGCGGAATGTGGGGAGAGGTGGGAACCAGGCATGTGCGAAGGAGGCAAGTGACCGATAAATGAGAATGTACACAATGCCAAGTGTGGCGGAGATGTGCTGGAAAGACAGCAGTATGCATACCACAGACATATCCATGTCTACATGCACTGCTGGTGTTTGGAGTGTAGTGGACAGTGGACGCAACCATGTCACGCCAGCCAGTGGGGACAATCACGGAAATGTAGCTGTAGCTTGTGATGTCCCCCCTGTAAGTGTGTGCGGAGTGGGCTGGCCCGGCGTACGCCAGCCCAGCGTAGGGGTGTGAATAAAAAGCACGTAGCTCTGGGCGTGGTTCTCTTCCGGAATGCCCAACGTGTCAGTCAGGGCAGTGCCTCCCACCCCGCTATGAGGCCGACGCCGTGAGCGGTGTTGCCTGCGATCCTGTGTGCCTTCTGCACCCTGGGCCGCTGGTCCCCGAAACCTGTCTTGCCCTCCCCTGCGCAGCCAAGCCTCACTGCTCACCTGCCGACACGTGTCAAAGAGGGCCCACCACGTGCCGGCGCAAGCTCGAAGCCCGAGGCCCGCGACCTTGGCAGCCTCCTCAGACCATCACGGCCTCCACGACACAGGCCCGCTGTACTCCTTTCTCGTTGACGTACTCTACCGCTGCCTCCGGCCTACACTACGGTCAAGTAGGTCACACATTTGGAACTGGGTCTTGATTATACAATGGCCGAGTACACATATCAATGCAGAGTTTAAATCACTATACTCCTTTCGATGTGGTGACACCAAGTCTGTGCATAGCATCCCAATCACATGTGTCTGTGGGCCCCTGATAACTATGCCTTCGGCCTACACTGCGGTCCAGCAGGCCTCACACCAATCCAATCCAGTCCATACCAGGCATGACACGGCATCGTAGCTGGCTGAACACCACTCAGCTCTGGTGCTTCTACCTCTGTCAACCACAAGTCATCCCCACATGCCATTTCAACATACTGGGGTAGAGTTCCAGGAGGAGCTTGCTGAACAGCGGTTGGCCCGCGCTGACCGCTGCCTCCGGCCTTCACAGCTGTCAAGTAGGTCACACATGTGGAACTGAGCCTTGATTTGTGTATGGCAGAGTTCATATCATTGCATGCAAGGAGAGGTGAAGTGGAAGACGCGTTTGGGTGTGGAGGAGGTGATCGAACACTGCCAACAACTGCTCTGGTGTCACTAACTCTGTGCATCGTGAGACAACGACACATGGCTCTGGGCCCCTGGTGACCGCTGCCTCGGGCCTACACTGCGGTCGAGTAGGTCACACATTGGGAACTCAGTCTGGATTATTTTATGGCAGATTTTATATAATTGTACAGGCCTCATCGCAGACTGCATCCTCTTTCAGCTCCGGTACCACTTAGTCTGTTCCCCGACATCCATGGACACTTTCTGGTTGAACTTTGGTGGCGACTGAGTCTATGGACTGTGGGTTGTCATCACCATCATGTAGGTGATATTGACTTTGTGGCAAGAATGAGGCTGTAGCATTCCACTCCTCCATTTGCTGCTTCTGGCCGGCTTCTGCCCTCTGCATCATGCCCTGGAGGACACTTTCCACTGTCCCCCGCAACCCTCCGCTACATTTACCTTCGACATCGACAAGGATTCGCTCAGCTCACGTGGCCCTATCTCACTGCACCACAAGTCACCGTCCTGTGGCGGTGTACCTGTGCCGGCTGCAGTGCATCCGGGGCCACTAACTCTGTGCAGCTCAAGTCATGGACCCTGTCTGATAGAATATTGGATAGTCTCTGGCTCGATGGACTGGGGGTCATCAACGCCATGTGTCTGTGGCCCTGCGCTGTCCGCTGCCTCCGGCCTCAACTGCGGTCCACCTGGGCTCACACATCAAATCGAGTCCTGATCTGCCCGGACGTCGCATCAACGCAGAATGTACACGCCACCACTGCCAGGACCAACTCCAAACAAGAGGTGCCAGAGTCGGAGGTGTCTTACTGCCAGACTATCAGAGTTGCTCACACCTGTCGTGGGTGCCATCATCAGCTTGATACCCTGCTCAGCTCTTCAGGTGCCACTAACTCAGTGCACCACAACTCATGGACCATTCTGGTTGCATATTGGGTGAACACTGTACTTTCTCTGGCTACCACCATGATGCTTCACAGTTGTTTATGTTTTGCTGGTGTTTTCTGCTTCTGCTTTAATTGTGATCACTGTTCAAGTTGTTGCCAGCACCAACGACTCCATGAGGGCTGGCTTACACTCACCCCACACAAATCCAGCACAGGATTCACTGTACATGTGACTCTGGCAATAAAGGTGTTGAGCACACATGCTCGTAGCCAGTTCAACAAACTACCTGAGTGTGTCCGTGTGCTCATGATGTATGCATTAGGGCCCCGGGCCCTACAACATTACCTTGTGACATGTACAGCGGACGCAGCCATATCTCCGCAGGCAGCGGGTGAGACCTTGCACATGTAGCTTTGTCGTCCCCCACTCAATACATAAGAGGAGTGAACTGGGCCGGCGTACACCAGTCCAGTGTGAGGGTGTGGATGATTATCCTGTGGCTCTGGGTCTGGTTCAGTACTGGGAATGTGCAAAGGCATGTGTCTCTGTCGCAGTGTGGCCTCCATTGGGGAGTGTACGTGGTCCCTGGAAGTTCAGCTTCCATGAGGTAGAACCCCACCCGCACCTGTTTGGCCACCCCTTCTGGCAGTCTGACACCTGGCCATGGAATGCGATGTGTGCTCCGGTGGACTGTTGGGAGCCAGCTGTGGTGGTGGGCACATCCAGCTGTGTGGTCTGTGCAGGGGGTGGGGTATCCTCAATGCAGCTGGGCTGCCCTGCTCCTGGAGGTCAATTGCCTAAGATGTCCATGAACTGTTGTAGGGCGTCGGTGTTGAAAGTGTGGAGGTCCTCTTCAGCATCACTGTAGAGTTGTCTAGTCTGCTCTGCTGGAGGTGTTGTTTGTCCCTCTGCACTGTGAAGGGGAGATGCTTGTTGACATTGTGTTGGCATGTATGTTACCACATTGTTCAAATTTACATACAGACTGCATGACAATGTACATTGTGACTGTTTAGGAGGAGCAGACTATTTGATGCGAGACAGTGGACATTTGGACTACATGACGTAGGTGAGGTTGTACACGTACATTTTCATCTCACAGTTTCCTGCTATGTCAGATGTGATTGGCCATTTTCTATGCACAAACGGACCCAGTTGTGTCCTCTGTTCTGCAGTGTAAGTGTTGCACTGTGTAACACCTTGTCGTCCATGTGGGTGTGCTTTCATTGCTATGTGTGTGTGCTGCATTGTGGAAGAGTCACCCCTGCAGCTGTGATTTTGCTGCCCCTTATCCCTTGGAGGTGGTGTGCCTTTGACTTTTGTGCTTTTAAGATGCTGTGATGTTGGCGACGTGGGTCATTTGTGCTCTTGGACGGTCTTTGTACTCTTGTGCATTGTTTGTCTGCAGATGTATTGTTGACGTCAGTGGTTGTTTGTGCACGTGGATGTGTCAGAGTGTGACCTGCTCCTTTGCGGATGTGGTCCACACTCAGCCACCCCAGTGTCGTGGCGTGCACAATGTCATGGTGATTGTACTCCAGCCATGCTGCTCGTCATGTAGTGACACTTGCATTGTCAGTGTGGCTCACAAATACGCATCTTTGCTGTGTTTCGCACGGGTGCATGTGTGTGTTGTGAAATTGGTGATGTGTGGGGTGGGACCCCTTTGCGCACATGGTGGACGGGGGACTACTTGATGTTTGTATGTGTGCTGCAGTGTGCCACGGGGTTCAGGGACATGACCCAGGGTCATTGTGGGTGTGCGGTGTGCTACACGTCGTTGTGCATGTGTGCCATTGTGCCCGTCACCCCGGTCCTCCTAGTCCATGTTCGTTACTCACCCTGTTGATCTTGTGTCAGGTCATGTCGAGCAGTGTCCGGACTCCCGACTCTTTGCACCGTCTCCACACTGATGACTGTGGCCACCATTTGCTCCAGCTTCTCCTGTGGCGCAGGACTCTCACCTCCATTCGCCGTTGCTGCCTTCCTGTTGGCAGCGGGATTCTGCTTGGTTTGGCATTTCACATCATGCCAGCGCATCTTGGCCTCCTCAACACTCCGACTCGCAGCGGGTTCTGACACCGCTACAGCCACAGGCGTAGGAAGTCTTGACTCCTGCTCCCGACTATTTTAATTGTTTATGTACCATTATTTTAAATGAACTGATAGTTGGCCTCTGCCTATGGCTTAATTTTGTGTGTGTATAATTGTTGTTCTGCCACACGTTCTAAACAAATTCACAGTCAGTCTACCGAGCTGTGCTCAATGCTCGTGGGGGGATTGTGATACATAGTCAGTCCTGCTTTGGGGCCATCTTGAGTCAGCGTTCTAGTCGCTGAACCCGACCTAGGGGATTTAAGATCGATGAAATGACCGCACAGCGGGCGCGTGGCTGGCGTGCCTAAGGCAAGCCCGTCTGCACCCGTCCATGTTCGACCGGGTCCAGGGGCCACGACCCCTGGCCTTTCTCCACCTGTTAGGTATTCCTATAGCTCGGCACAGCTATTTATGTTATACTCTACCTCTGAGCTGAATTGCCGTCATTCTCTCGATTCTTATAGCGGGGCATCAACCTGTCAGCACTGCCCGTTTAGGTTACGGACATTTTTCCCTCCTTCTACCCGTGTGGATGGGCCAGTAAAAACTTTTAAGATCCTCTCACTTAACTGTAGATCTCTACCTAAGCACTCCACTGAGCTGCACATGTTGTTAACTATTGAAAATCCAGATATTTTGTTTCTTATGGAAACTTGGACTAATTCCAACTCTCATCCTGACATTCTGCAAACTCTTTCAACCGATTACCTAATACAAAGGTTGGACAGGCTGACAGGAGTAGGGGGGGAGTGGCTATTATTTACAAAACTTATTTGACTTGTCGAATCTTGGGAAGCCCTTTGACTGATTGTGAGAACCTCCACTTTTCTGTAGGTCTCACACTCCTGCTTTCCCTCTCGGGCATTCTTATATATCATCCTCCGGGACCTTCGGCCCAGTTTTTATCCTCTTTACCAGAAGCAATTACCAAATTAGCTAGTACGGTCTCTAATTTTATTGTCTTAGGGGATCTGAATATTCATTTGGCTCTCTCCAAACACCTCAAAACTGGTAAACTCTTCACCCATCACAAACGGGGTTCCGCCCCTCTCAAGGGACTAAGACAGCGTTATTGGTAGTCGTAGAAGACTCTAGAAGGATCCTGGACATAGGTGGATCTCTAGCCGTGATATTGCTGGATCTGAGCGTGGCATTTGATTCAGTGAATCACCATATCTTAATTCACTGACTTAATGAGTTGGGTGTGTCAGGAATAGCTTTGAACTGGCTGCGTTCTTTCCTGGAGGAAATTCTACCAGGTTTTTGAGAGTGAGGCCATCTAAAAATCCTAGGCCTCTTTATTGTGGGGTTCCTCGGGGGTCATCCCTGAGCCCCACTCTTTTCAATGCTTATATGTCCCCTCTTGCGGACATTGTTTTACCCTTTGGGGTTCATATAATTACGTATGCCGATGACACCCAACTAGTGGTGGCATTTAATTCCAAAAGCAGTTCCCAAACCTGTCTGGGTCCTAGTCTCGAGAAGGTGATGAGATGGATGTGCCATTCCCATCTCAAATTGAATGGTGATAAGACCGAGCTTATGTTGCTCGGTAATCCCTCCCCCTCGAGATTGCTTCCATCTGGCCAGCCTGTATGGGCCCTCCGCCTGTCCCCAAGCCTGAAATAAAGAGTTTGGGTTTTTGGTTGGACTCTGAGCTTAGCTTTAAAACTCAAGCAAGGAAAGTTGTTGCTTCCTGCTTCGGCATCTTAAAAACGTTGCGGAAAGTGTTGCCTCTGCTTCCCCCTCTAGCAAGAAAGCTCGCGGTCCAGGAACTTGTTTTATCTCACCTTGATTATGGAAACGCCCTCTATCTCGGCGCCCCTGTTGCGGTTTTTAAGAAACTTCAAATCATGCAAAATTGCGACGCACTGCTCCTTGAGGGTGTCCCTAGCCACCAGTCAGCTAAATCTGCCCTTAGGTCTTTACATTGGCTTCCTATTCAGGAAAGGGTCCATTTTAAAGCCCTCTGCACTACCCATAAGATGCTAGGAGGCAAGGTACCTGATATTATTGCTTCTTTTGTCTGGCCCTATCAAGCCAACAGACAGTTACGCTCAAACGATCTTTACTTGGCGCCTGTCCCCAGAATTAGGAGGTCCAGAAGCGGTGGCCGGCTCTTTTCTTACAATGCTGCCAAACTTTGGAATTCCTTGCCGCTGCGCAAAGAGTCAGACCACTTTGCCTTTCGTAGGAAACTGAAGACCTGGCTTTTTCCAAACTGATTGCCACAGTTAGTGCGGTTCGACCCTAGCGCTTGGATGCCTCCGGGTAAGCATGCGCTTTACAAATGTTAATTCAATTCAATTCAATTCACGATGGAATGCCATTTTTCCGTCTGTCTTGCCAATGACACGGTGGAGGTGACAGACAGTTGTTGTTGGTGTTCTGTCACCTCCGTGAAGATGATCCGGTTGTCATGTGGACTGAACCGCATCTTCCTCTTCTCCTTGGCCTTCCCCGACCCCGAGGTTCCTTGCTGGTGGTCTGTGGGTCTTGTGGGCTTCACGTTGACCTGAGAACTCAGTCCGGGTGCATCCATGTTGCTACGCAATTTATTTTGTTTTTGGTGTGTTTTTCTTGTTCTGCTTTTATGGTGCATTTTCTCACATGACGCGTGGGAAATGCAGGCCTGTCGCTGGTTATTGTGGATTTTTGTATCGCGATTGTCCTCATCGCAACTTTTTGGGTGTTCGTGTTTCCCATTTTTGCGGTGTCTCGTTGATTTTAACGCGGTCATTTGATGCGTTATCGAGGGACTATCGCATGGTGCCACCGGGTTGAGAATACTACGTTAACACAGCGTTGTTTTCCTGCGATAGACAGCGATATGCATAGTTGCGTTACGCTAATTTTGCAATGTTTATCACACGTTCTTGAGAATATCCCCCCATGGTTCTTAATTTTGGTTCCCTTCTCCAAATAATACTGTCACAATGCAAACCATTCTTTATAACACCAAATCTGCAGTGAAACATCACTAGGAAATCCCAGACTTGTGCAAAGGGAGAAACTTTGACCTCTATTGCATAACAGAAACTTGACTCAATGAGGCCACAGGCCCCATTTTAGATGAGTTAGTTCAAATCCATATGTTTCCAATGCCAGGACAGACTGGATAAAGCTTGGAGCGATAGAAGTTGCAGCATGTGATACTACACAAAAAGGATTTGAGGGTTTGGATTTTAAATTGATAGCTTATCCTTTAATTTTCAGTGAAGAAGCTCTAGCATTTCAGAGTAAGTACTGTCGCCTGACACTAAATTGCTTACTTATTTACCATCCTCCATACACTCCTGCTTCTGTGATTTCTTCCATTATTATAGATACTTTTTATTTTTAATATTAATATTAATATTAAGGCATTTTCACCAATGGGTGAAATCTCCCACAGGCACACCGTAGAACTTCTTAAATGACCTTGCGGTCTTTAATCTGCAAAATTACTTCTATCATTTATTGAATGTTTGATTAACCTGTAAAATGCTCTCGTTGAAAAGCTAGCATATGATCTCTGTGCGACCAATGCAGGCACCACCCTTGTTTTCTAAAGAAAATCCTCAAATTAGAGGTTTGCCAGATATAAAGGAAATAGAGACAGAAATATTCTACAAGTGCAAGAAACATAATAAAACTAAGCTTTGAAGTTTACAAGCGAGATATTAAAACTGCCAAAAGGTCTATTACACTACCTAGATTTCGCAGGCAACAAACCTGGTGAAAGAATGTTTTAGATCAATAGAGGGATTTACGTTATCTGTGGTAGTACATAACTTTGATTATTTCTTCAAAAGACCAATGTAATTTCTTCTTTTTTTTTTTAAATGATAAGATTAGAGCGGACATCACCCAGGAATCCATAGCGTCACCTGCAATACCACCATCTGAGAGCGCAGAACCTCACAGTCCTCACTGATTGTGTCAGTGTAAGGAAATCACTTTGGAGGACAGGTTCTCCTACTGATCTTTGCCCAAAGTACTGAAATTACTGACCCCCCGATCCTATTGTTATTTCTATTACCACTATTTAACAAGTCTTATCAACGTGGTGAAGCACCTCCAATTTGGAAAAGAACCACGATTATCCCATATTGAAAATAATTCTTCTCGATCTCCACAAGAGATCTTAAAATCCTTCACCCACTCTAGTTGCCACTGTATTTGAGCAAAGTACTTGAAAGACTAGTTTTCTTACATCTACAAACGTTTTTCCACTGCAACAATGTCTGCATCTTTTGAAGGCAATCAGGGGGGGTTGCATTACAGAACTAGTGGTGCCTGCAGTTCTGAATGATTCATGGAGAATGGCTGGTGAAGGTTGTTTTGTGTGCTAGTTCTTTTAGATCTTTGACAGCTTTGATCAATCCATTCCCATCTTCAGACTTCAAGAAGTAGCAATTTGAGTTATTCAACTTAAGTGGGTAAAGTATTTTCTGACCAAGAAGGAAACATTCTTTATCCTTCCCCTTTTAAATCTGAGTCTGAAAAGATAAGCTGTAAAGATCCCTAGTGCTCTGTTTTATCACCACTACATTTTAACCTATACTATTTGCCACTTTTTGCTTGGCCGGAGTTGAATACTACTGATGACTCTCAGATGATTTCCAGACTTACCTCCTTTAAGCCTCTTGAGGCATCAGCTCATTCATATTAGACAGATCTTACAAAAATGTCTTAGCTATCGTCTTGTGGTGGATGCTAACTGACTTCTTGAAGCTTAATCCATGAAAAACTGAACTCCTCATCACCAGCAACAACCACGATAAATGGAAACTAGCGGTCTGGTCTGAAATCATTGGCCCACCAGCCAGGCCATCAAAAGCTGTCTGCAACCTTGGCATTCTCATCGGACATAATTTATCCGTAGTCAATGCCTCCTTACAATCATATCTGCATTATGATAATGTACGCTACCTTAGCCCTGACAACCTGATAAGAAGGCTGCAGTTGGTTGAGAACGTGGCAGCGAGACACTTCACGGGTAGCAGGAAAATGATCATATCACCACCAATAATTCTTTACATTGGCTGCCTGTCAAAGAACTTGTCTCGTTTCAGCCTCTTGCAATCGTCTACCGAGCAATCATTTTGTCCCTGATTTTATGATGACTACATTTGCTTTTTATAGGGCACATCATACTTTACGATCAACCATGCAATGGTTGCTGCAAAAACCCGAGACCAAGACTCACTCACTACTTCTTAGAGATCCCACCGGGAAAAGGGTACATTCAAATAAAACAATAATTTAAATTGAAGAAGTTCGATTATACTTCAGAAAAGAACAAATGGGAACCTCAAGGGGAAGACTGCTGGCTCAATCAGCTTATCTGATACTGCTGGTACCAAATATGTTGAAAGCAGAATTAGCAGCACTGGGAAAAGAGACTAACATCAAAGTCTTGCAAAAAAGTATCTAGGAAAAGTGAGGGCTTTGGAAGCTAATTAAATACACTTACAGTACCATCAGTGAATATTTATTTCTACTGCCAAAGAACTGTTATGAGAATTGCGAGCAGGATATTGGCACACAGACAATACCTACAGAAAAATGGGCTCCATATCCCGGTGATAAAAGGGAAAGAAGAAACTAAACAATGTAAATAGTAAACCAAATTAAACTAATTTCAAGACTTTTACGAATTCCTGTCATCTAAAGAGTCCCCAAATATTTATCAGATAAAAGAACGCCCCTGAAAAGAAATCTGATGAAATGATTTGGTTTCTGCCTTTTGTGGGCAGCTCAAGTCCAATGGCACAGATTATTTTGAAGGATGTCCTTTCATCATGTTTTTAGACACACAAAAATGTTTTATAGGGCCATGTCGGCCCTTTTAACTAGCAATTTACAGACAATTGGCTTTGGTTCGGGGTAATTAAGTGGATAATCACAGCCTTTTTTCTAGAAATGGCTGCATGGCTACCTCTCTGTCTTTTCTGTTCTAGTCCAAAGCATGAAGCATGGTGTCCTACCCCACAATTAATGTTTGTCCGAGTAATAGAGCCTTTAGCACAGATCACACCAAATTCTTGTGCACAGGGTATTGTTTAGAAACTCTGGGTCCTATTTATGAGAAACTAACGCAGCGCGGTGCCGCAAGTCATTTAGCTGCGCCGCGCTGCGTTAGTTTTGAAGCCCAGGGATGCAACATATTTACAACAATATGTCGCATCCCTGTGCTTTCCCCAGTGCTGGCGCACAATCGGCTGCCATGCGCCGGCGCGGGCACCCTTGCACCATGGTGCAAGGATGCCTGCATTGTAGGGAGATTGTTTTTGTGCAGGAAGGGCCACCTTCCTGGACAAAAACAATCAATTGAGTTGATTTCCTCTTCCAATGTGTGCAGTAGAATGAAGCACGCATTGAAAGAGGAAAAAAACGAGGAGAAATTAAAACATTTCTCCTTGTTGCACCGATTGCTCGTAAATCTGGAAATGCATCAGTGGACATGGGTGTTGTGTGGGAACACCCACAGCAACACCCATGTCACGTCCATAACATGCAAAGTGTTGCATGAAAAGGGGCGATATTTACAAGCAAGGTAAAGCCACGTAAGCTGGCTTGGCAGTTCGGGCTGGACTGTTCCCATAAGGGACAGAGTCAAGACTGATTTGCATAAGGCTGGGTCTGAACTGGGGTGGTGAAGTGAGTTAAAGTGCAATGATGGATTCAACCCAGATCTGTAACTGAGGGTGAGTGTCTGAAAAGTTTCAGCGCTCCGTCCCTCATCTCCTTGTGTTTGCTTTGTCCACCCTAAGTTGGCAGGGTATGCCCAGACGTGGTCCCTTGCTCACTTTGTTACTGGATTCAAGCTAGCCTGGCTGATGAGGAGTATTACTCTGAAACTGGTCTCAGGATGCTTGATTCCAGTTCAGGGAAGGCCTGGCTTGGTAGTTCGGGCTGGACTGTTCCCATGAGGGAAAGGGTCAAAACTGATTTGCATATGGCTGAGTCTGAACTGGGGTGGCGAAGTGAGCTAAAGAACGATGATGGATTCAACCCAGATCTGTGACTGGGGTTGAGTGCCTGAAAATTTTGAGCGCTCCGTCCATCATCTCCTTGGGTTTGCTTTTTTTGCCCTAAGTTGGCAGGGTATGCCCAGTCTCTTGCTTACTTTGTCACTGGATTCAAGCTAGCCTGGCTGATGAGGGGTGTTACCCCGAAACCAGTCCCAAGATGCTTATTTCCAGTCCAGGAAGGACCTGGCTTGGCAGTTTGGGTTGAACTGTTCCCATGAGGCACAGGGTCAAGACTGATTTGCAAATGGCTGTGTCTGAATTGGGGTGGCGAAGTGAGCTAAAGAACAATGATGAATTCAACACAGATCTGTGACTGGGGGTGAGTGTCTGAAAAGTTTCAGCGCTTCGTCCATCATCATCTTGGGTTTGCTTTGTAAATGTCACGCAGCAGATTGCATCGCTGCTGCATCACGCGACATGATGCACTGGCGGCGCAAGGGGCTTGTAAAAAAAAACCTCTGATTTTAAGTTATCCGTTTTGCTAATGGTAGTTAAGCATGTATTACTCACCCACTCCAGTTGCTTCATGAACTGTTCCAGAAACTAGTACAGTTTCTAGGGTTTCTAAGTTCAAAGTTGACTCAAAAGTAGAGATTCTATTATTGGCAACCTGTGCCATCTAAAAAGACTTTTCCCTTTCACCTAGCGGAATAAATGGCTAATGTACTTTGGCATTACTATTCTTAGTAATTTATTTATAGTATGCAAAACTAATTACCCAGTACCAGTTCAAAGACAGGTTCACAAAAGATGGACAGGGCAGCCCATTTCCAGGACAGGAAGGATGAATGTCAGCAACGTAAATATTTTATTCCTACTCTTCGAGCCATTCAGGCACTCCCAGCCATGGACCACAGTTAAAAATTACCTAATGTCTACAGCAAAAACATAAGATGTATTTTGAAAAATCAGTCTCTGGGAGTCAAAAGGAAATCTATCTATTGACAATAAGAAGAATGGGCTTGCGCAGTGTGGGGTTGGCCAAAGGGTATGGTGTGAGGCCAGGTCCTATGCTCAACTCCTTGCAGCTGGCCAACCCCCTACCTTGCATGGCCTTTAGCTGTGCGCAGTGCTGGGTTGGCCACAAAGCCTGGCCTGCACCCGTCCTCCACCGGTGGCCAATCCTCCTGCGAGTTGCCATCCCCCCCCTCTGAGCATGGCATGGAGGTGGGCACTTTCCCAGCTTCAACTCTGGTCATCTGCTCTGTTGGAGTCTGAGGTTTCAGACATTTGTGTTTGAAAAGAGGGGCGGACAACTTCACTTTTAGATGAGAATATCTTCTATCACCTACAATAGTTATCATGGACCTCTTTCTCAGTATTACACATGTTATTTCAATTAAAATCTTTTTTTTCTTAGAATGTTTTGGTACTGTAGTACTCCTGCGGTACCAGGCTAATACCCATTTCACCTATTTTTCACAGGTGACTCGGCTCCCTGCTTGGAACCGCAGTACCAATCTCATATACAAAACGTTTATTACTCCCCCACACCCAAAGGAGAGGGAAGAAAGGGTCAGGGCAAGCAAGGGAGGGTAGAGGCACTACAGGGGCAATGACAGCACAATATACCAGGGAAGATAGGCAGGAACAGCATGCATATGAGCACGAGTGGAGGAAGTACTGAGTTGTGGCAACAATCAAGGGCACTAGCAGCATGGAGTTAGCCTGCAGTCATAACCTCTGCCCAACCCCCTGCGTGCAGCCAACCTGTGCCTCACATGGTCTTCAGCCATGGACAGTGGAGGGTTGGCCGCATGGCCTGGTGGCCAGGCCTTGCATCCAACCCTTGCAGGCAGCCAACCCCCTACTGGACACGGACTCCACCGTGCATGCAGGTTGTTGCCTGAATGGCCTAGCCTACAGCTAAGCCCTGTACCCACTCACCTGAAGGCTTCCAATCCCCCGTAGCACATGGCCTTACCCCATGGAAGGGTAGACCCCTCGCAGCACACAGTCTTTTGACTTGGGTAGCAGGGGGGCTGGCCACAGGAAGGACAATCCCCCACAGCACACAGTCTTGGCATGGATAGTCAACACCCCATGGACCACCTTTCCCTTTTCATTTTTTCATGGTACCATAGTACTAATGTGGTACTGCGGCCAAGCATCACATTCATGGTTCCAGGGGACTGACTTAGCTATATGGCTCCCATGGGAGTACTGTGGTACCTCACCAGGTTGCGCTGAGTTTTGCAGAGATACCACAGTACTGGCGGAACAATCAAAACACATTTGTACTCCCTGAGGGGTCCCTCTGGGTTCTCCCCTGAAGTTCCATGGAGGCAGGCTATCCCTACCTTGCCCCATATTTGTGTTTTTTTATTAACTTCAGGCCATGTTTCTGTGTCCTATAATGATGGGCGCAACATTTTTGTTGAGGTTGTGGCCAGCCAATCAGATCTCTGGGTCTTGCAGGACCAGACCGAGATGGCCAACTGGAGAAAAATCTCCCTCTGCCAAACAGATCTCTTTTTTTTAAAATGTTGATACTGCGAAAGTCCTGCAAATGGATCACCCCGAATCTCTATAGGAAGCAGCTGAGGTGGATGAACTTTGTTTTTAGAACTTTTTGAGAAGAATCATCAAACTGCCCCAAATTTATTTGCATAACAAAAAACACTCTTCCTGTGGAATCGTTGACCTACAAAAAAAACAAATATCTTTGCATATATCTCCATATATATATATATATATATATAGAAATGTAATGATAATTGTTATACTTGCTGCTCAGCCAGTGTGATTGTGGTGGGGAATGTTAGTGCTTGGTGATGATGTGGAATGTTGGATGGTTGAGAGTGTCAGTTGGTGTATGGGCTGAACAGCAGGAAGGCTGCTCCTGGCGGGGCTCTCTGTACTTCTACTCTTGATCTTACCATCCTAATAAACACTACTTAAGGTACCCTGAAAGTTGGATCATCATTCATTTACAACATTTTGACGATGATTTTTAATAGAACCTGCGTGTGAAAACTGGATGGAAACTGAGACTAAGTGAAACATAACTACTGGAATTTGAAGCCTGATGTAATTTCTTAATGAAGAACCCCCTCTTAAAACTAAGTGCAATGCGCGTAAGAGCAAGCTGGCAGCCCATAGCCCCACCAGTGACCTTCAGACCGGTCGACCCCAACCCGGGCGGTAAATTAAGCTGGTGTGGCAGTGTCCTGTCTCACCTATGACCTTTGGATTGGTCTTCTGCAACCGCGGTGTGGGAGGACTTGCCGCTACATTTCTAAGACAGCTGTGTGAGTGTGTCCCTGCGTGTTTCACCGTTACCAGTAATGCCGTGTTTTCAGCCCTGTATGTGGATTTGGGCTATTGGTTCATGACCAGTGTGCTGACTGTGTCCGCGCCACAAAAGGAATTTAACTGCATCCCTGAGGAGTTATGGGAACCTAATGCAAAGCTGTTTTATGTGACTTTCTTAGAGTTCATGTTGGGAAGAGCTAAATAGAAGGGGGCAATCAACACCCATCCATGTGTAATCTAGGACCGGCAGGGAGACGGAGAATGGTGTGGAGAGTAGGTGCTACTGAGGAAATGATCAACCGCTGCGCCTGTGTTTTAAAATAAAATGTATTACTAGTTTGAACGCTCACCCGCCTTCAACGGTTTCTGCTTGTGCGCTGTCTCTTCTCTTGGTCCAGCGTGAGCCGTGACATTGGGAGCTTGTGGAGTGGTGAGAATACCTTATGCTGTGCTGCATGTGTGTGCCTGGAGCCACCCGGGAAGCTCCTAGCATACGTGCTGCCGACATGCTGCCATTTTTACTCCTGGTGATAGTCGACGAACACGCTTTTGAGGCAAAGGCTGTTTGGTATGCGACTTTGGCCTTGCATCTGAGATCTGGTGAGGGCTGCCCTTCATTTTGGTCGTCCATGGGCTCCTGTTCCCTTGGTTTTATTTTTCATGCATTGACTTGCGATGGTGGTGTGTGGACGAAGCAACATCCTCGCTCTTGGAAACATTGCTGCTGCCTTTGTTTTTAATTCTGACCACTATACTACACGGTCAGTGTCTGAGCACACATGAGAATTCTGGCATACTATGACTCTTTTAGCCAAATTGTGGTACAATTTCCCTCTCTTTGATTTGTTTGGGGCTTTCTGTAACGGAGCAAAAGAGAAATTGTAAACTTCATGGAAGGAGTGTTTTACTTTATGCTTATGCGTCTGCGGTTTTGAATGTTGGCTTTTGGGTTCATATTGGGTTTTTCCAGTGTGTGCTGGGATTAAGTCACTTTTTGGTTTGGCCACTTTTGGGTGGTGTTAGGGAAATGTGCAGTCAGGATGTTTGTTCTTGAGAATGACTGTGTGGTTGAGTTGACTTTTAGGTGTAAAGTCAATCAGGGTTACCACTATGGTGTGGTTGTGGGTGGATATATGTAAATCCCTCAGGGTTGGTGGTGTGTGTGTGTGTGTGAGATGGCTTTTAGGTGCTAAGCCATTATGGTTTACCACTATTTTTGTGGGTTTGGGTTGATTTAGGTAAGCCACCCTGTTGGTATGGTGTTTAAGTTGACTTTTAGGTGTTAAGTCGCTCAGGGTTTCCACTATGGTGTGGTTGTGGGTGGAAATATGGGAATCCCTCACGGTTGGTGGTGTGTGTGTGTGAGATGGCTGTTAGGTGCTAAGCCACTCTGGTCTTCCACTATTTTTGTGGGTTTGGGTTGATTTAGCTAAGTCACCCTGTTGGTGTGGTGTTCGAGTAGCTCGCGTCTACCGCCTTTGTGTGGTTGGTGGTTGACCTTAGGTATCACCCACTTGTTTTGGCGTAGTAGTTGAGAGCTGTTTGCGTGCTTGTTCGTGCAGTCCTTCCTCTTTTGTGTGGTTGTGGGTTGGTCTCTCATGTTAGTGTTATTGTTGTTATTGTGGAGTGTTCTCTATTGCACCATTGGTGTTTGGTTTCCTGTGTTTTTCCTTTTATGTCAGTCTGGCTAACTGGTATGTTTGTGGCATATGGGGTTTGGTTAGTTGTGCGTGGTGTAGTAGAATGCATGTTTTGGTTTGTTCTGTTTTAAAAGGGGGAAGATGTGGGTAGATGGAGTCTTTTTTTATCTTCTTAAAGGCGGTTTTTATTTTTCCCAGTTTGTTGTTTTTATTAATGTTGAGTACATGGGTGGGCATTGTATCTTATGTTGACAGTTATTCAATTGTTATATCCTTCTGTGCTTTCTTTGCATTTTGATGTTAAATTGTATACCCATTAGACATGTGCTTTCTTTGCTTTTGTTCTTAACTTGTCTGCCCAATAGTCATCTTCAGGTCTGTGAAATTGGTCCTCATGTTATTTCTATGCATGTACCTTTTACCAATGCGTATTTTTCCTTGGACAATTGCATTGTGTTCTTGTTCACTGTAAAGAAGAAATATGTGTTATACTTGCTGCTCAACCAGTGTTAGTGTGGTGTGGAATGTTGGTGCGTGGTGATGCTGTGGAATGTAGGATGAGTGAGAGTGTCAGTTGGTGTTTGCGCTGAGTGCCAGGAAGGCTGCCCTTGCTGGGGCTCTCTGTACTTCTACTCTTGATCTTACCATCATAATAAATACCACTTAAGCTACCCTGGAAGTTGAATCATCATTTCATTACAACAATAATTTAATTTTTTTTTTTATTATTTCCTAGCATGTTAGTGTTATTGCCTGCTTCTATTGTTTTCTAAGAAAGTGTGTTGCAGTACCAATGGTTGGCCATGTGTGGTTCTTGACTTACTTAATGGCCTGTCTGGAGTACATTTAAGCCAGTTTTGTCAGCAATGGGGCTTTTTAGAATTAGAAGTGTAGTTTGTGAATAGCACTTGTCTTAATATTATGTGTGTGTGTTACGCATTATTATGTCCCTCCTTAATTTATCCTTAACCACACCCACTCTGTAGTAATTACTCCCTAGTTTCCCACCACTCTTCCATGTCCTATCCACATGCCTTACTAAATCCTGTACTTGCATGTGCGTGCGCACTAGTGACTGGGATCTCAGTACAGAAAAGATAGGAGAGGCAGATGTGAATATTTCTGGCCATAGGTTCTTGAACTGCATTTCATAATAGGTGATCTAGAACTGCTGAAATACTACTGTATTGACGTGGAGGGAGGGTTACATTTTAGGATTTTTCCACATTGTGTTTCAGCAGTGACAGTCCCAACAGGAGTTATTAAACATATGGGGGCTGATTTACAAGCCCCTTGCGACACATTTACGCCGCCGTTGCGTCACTTCTGTGATGCAGTGGCATTGTAAACAATGCGCCACGTTGCGACAAATTTACAATGTGACGCATTCAGGGAGATGCGTCACGTTGTAAAGCCCTGCATCATATTATACCTGCGTCAGGTATAATGTATGCAGGGTGGGTGTTCCCACGCAAGAAAGCCTCGTAAAAGTGATGCAGTGACATCTACAAGATTTCACTGAGTCACTTTTGCGACGCTGCTGCGTCAAAACCTTACACCTGCTTGAAGCAGGCATAAGGAGTGACACAGCACAGCAAGTATAGGCCGCCCCTGAGCAGTGCTGGAGTTGCGTCGCGCTTGCGACACGACTCCAGCACTGCGTTACCTTTACGCCGACAGATGCGTCAGCATCTGCCAATCCTTGCGCCACAGTGCACCGCATTGTAAATGCGATGCATCCATGGTGGCGCAAGGTTTTTTTTACGTGACTCAACAGACGCATCTCTGCTGATATGCAGAGATGCGTTAGTTCTTATAAATCTGCCCCATGGTACTTTATGCTGCTCCGTCTTGTCTCTATGGGTAAAGATCTATCAGATAATTGCCTAACAGATGCAGTAGGTTACAATCTTTGCTTTATATTTGATGGAAATGATCTCAATTGACACAGTTCTGAAAAGATGCTAAGGTTTGATCATGAAGATGTTTGGGTAGAGAGTTTCTAAGGGCTAAATTAATTACGCTTTAAAGCTTAATAAACTCACAGACCACCTCCAAAGCATGTGTGCTGTGAAACCACATCTTCATTAATATTAGCTAAATTGCCGTTGCAGTACACTTGGCATGGAGGGACACTGATGGCTGAGATCCGAGCTTCTTAAATGAATACAACTTAGCAATGGGACGTTGTACTGCTAATGTCAATTGCCAATCAAAGAAATTTGAGGCGACATGAGATGGTAGAGAAATAGATGGAAGCAGTTATCCTGGTATGACATTAAACATCCACACACAAGAATACCTACCCAGTCAGAAAGATGGCTGAGGCCAGACAGAGCAAGGGAGCCAAGCCAAATGTCAAACATCTTCCTCAGATGTTACTGACTCAGTCCCCATCACAGAGAAATGGAAAATCAGTGAAGGAACTATTCAGATCTCTCTACAGAGGGCTGCGCTCAAATACCAGGTGTGAAGCTCATGTTCATTTCTACCTGAAAAATGGCAAAGCTCAATTCTGTTCTCCTGCCCAAAATGTACACTATAGCAAATATTAGAAAGTGAACCCAGGATCATTATCCTATCTCGGTATACCCTAATCCAGATTACACAAAGAAGAACTTCCTAATGGGTTGCCCTCAATTTTCTTTACAATTAAAATCAAGGGACCCACAAACATTTTAGAGTCCATTGTAGATTACAAGTTGGGTGGCACGATTCAAGACAAAAGAGCTCCTAACTGAATTCTGATGACCCATTATATGAGGATTCAAGAGCCAAAGAACCGGTCTATTCCAAAGAAATGGCAAGCCTGCATCCGGAGTTAACATATCTGGACACGCTGTCAGAAAGGTCAGTGCAAACAGCACACTCTGCAGTCCTCTCCTTTTAACACTAACTAAAGGAATTGGTGGCACTTTCATGCTCATACACCCTTCCTACTAATCCTGTTATTCAACAGCTAGAGAGGGTTGAAAGAGGCACTCCATACTTTTGTTCCACTGTGAAAAACAAAGTGGGGATGCTACTAGTTTTTTAAAATTCTTTAGAAACTCCCAAGTAATTGAAATCAACTGCTCTAGAGTTCTGTCTGTCCCCGAAAGTTACTAGGGCATCAGAAACAATAGTTCTAGAGTGAGACCTGCCCAGGAGAATCAGGAAAACTCAGAAACTCTACTGCTCAAGTAGGAGACCAATGCAGAATAACTCGCATAAATGCTCACAAAGGGTCAACGACTACACTCTGGAAGAGGTTAAGGAATGTGGGCCTGGAGAGAGGAAAAATCAGCCTGGAAATTATTTAGCTACACAACCTCTGAATGCTGAGAAGGAGTTAGACGAGTGGAGCCAAATGAGAAAATTAATTATAATCTGTTGAGTGACAGGATATCAGAGTGATGCAACAGAGAAAACCTCAGCTAGCATGTATCTAAATTGTATCCAATGCTCTCTTCCCTCCTCCTGCTAAATAACATTGTTGCATTTTTCACCTTAGGCACCTTCTCAGGTCATTCTGAGTGTTGTTGGATTATAACTACTGTTACTGTTATTGTACTTCCCTATCTCAGCTGATTTCAAACTTTAATGATTGTTTTAGAAGGTGACCTCCACAGCACCATTTATAGCAATGCACTCACTCATACACCTTGCTCCAAAATATGTCAAAATACAATTTACCGCCTTTCATGAGGGTAAGGCATGATTGATTTATAGCTCTGCTCAACTTTCTATGGAAAATAGGTGCTTGATTTCCAACTAATCAGAGTGGATAATTAAGCTTCCATGCATGAGAGGTGATTAGGGATATGAAGTAGGGCATATTCTGACAACTCAAATTCTGACTGAGTGTCTGTTTTCAAGCTTTTATGATTGTAATTGTGTTTGAGGTTAGGTGTTTGAAGATAAAATGATGATAAGCATATTTTGGATGAAATGGAATTCACCAACTACATGGAACAAATACAGTGTATCTATCACCAGGGAAGGAGATCACATAATTTATTAATCTGTGCTACTCTCGCACCCTTGTTTTGAATGTTTGTAACTATTTGATACATGTTAACACAGGTCCATAATTGGCAAAAAGGAACTGTGGCAGAGTGATGCTTTCGATTACGGATATTTTACTCTAAGGGTCTCATTTATGAGGCCCCTTTCGCCACTGGAACTTCACTTTTTATGACGTTCTGTGTTGCAGGAGCCTGCTCCATATTTACGAGGCAGCACTAAGCCACTTGTTTTAGCTTAATGCTGCCTTGGAAATATTATTCCCTTTAAAGGGGCGTGCAATGGGTGTTGCTGGGGGCGTTTCCAGCAACATCCATGGCTTTTTGACACGTCCCTGAGGTTTACGAGAAATCGTAAATCTGAGGCAGTGCTAAAAACCTACGCGTAAGGCAGGTACAACGAGGAGAAATATCTCTACTTCTCATAGTTCTTTTTTCTATGTGTGTTGCATTCTGAAGGGTAGTTTTTAGGACTCGGGGGAGGGGGTCAGGTCGGTTTTAGGACTCAGGGTGTGGGCTGGTGTGTGATCTTTATCACAAATCCCTGTACCAGTCATGCTTTAACCACAAAATTGCATGGTAAAGGCATGCGTGGTAAAGGCATACGTGGTAAAGGAATGTGTTGTTCAGATGCATTCGTTGTCTGGGCAGCGTTGTAGAGGCAGGGTTTAGCCATGCATGCCTCTGTCATACAACTGTGATATGGCAGTGACCATCATGATTGTTAATCAGGAAATGTCACAGAGGCTCTCACATTTCTGTTGTTAATGATCCATTACTTTATTTTAACATCAAAAATGTAAGTTCTAACGGACCAACTTGTGTTATGTCCTGTGCGGGGCTTCTTCAAGCGAATATATTGTACGGTTTCATGACAGACTTTCTAGGAGGTACATTTTATGTTCTTGGGCTACCAATTGTTCCAACATTCATTATATTTGAAAATAATTTCAAAGAAAGGACACTGTGTGTATTCCTTCCTTGAAATTACAATGATGATATCTTGAAAAGAGTAAGGGGTCTATTAGGATGGCGGACAGATGGCCGCCGCCGGACCGGTAGAGGCAACTGCCGGACCAGCAGCAGCCATCCGCCCGCCATCGAAACTCAGAAAAATGCCGGTCCGATTAGCATCGCGGTCGTGATCGCCGCGGTGTGATTTTCCGCCCACCACTTTTCTGCCGGTTGCAGTCCGCCTGCTTGCCTGGCGGGCGGAGCTGGACCGCTACAATTGTTGTGGATCAGGGCCAAGCACCGCCGGCACGATTATGATGCCGGCGGCACCAAGCCTTTCCGCGGTGGTGGAACCGCCATGGAAAAGCATGCGGAGAATGTCTCCGGGGGCCCATTGCGGGCCCCCAATGTGTTGGGGGGTGGGTGTACTGGGGGTTACCCATGATACCCCCCTACATGTCCCTGTACCAGGTGACAGGCACTGTGCAGTGCCTGCCATGCAGTGCAGTGACATGCATGACATGCTTCTTTGCACACCGCGGCGGTGCTGCTGGCAGTAGCAACCGCCGCAATGTTAATCACCAGAATCTTACCGCCGCTGTTGGATTTTGACTGTGGAGCATCCTAATTGGACAGGCTATTATGCCGTGGTCCTTGCGGGCGGTCTTTTCCCGCTACCATGGCGGTCGGGGAGATTTTCCGACCGCCATCCTAATAGACCCCTAAGTACCTGTAACTAGGTGACCTCACTGCTTTTATTGAGGAGGGGGGTGACTTTCTATATAGTTGTCTTATGCATACTGCTCTACTATACAGTGCCTAATTTGAGCCGGTGGTTGCCGGTGTGGGACATCGCTACTCATTTTTGGGAACCACCATTTATTTTTCCTCATCAGGTGTAGAGTAAGAGCAAGAGAGATAAAAATACACAAACGGGCAAAAAGGAGGACGAGATTAGATGGGAAAACCATCACAAATCGAGAAAGCAGGAACCTGCAAGAAGTAAGAAGCAGACAATGTCTGGTAGTGGATTAAAGAGGACCGACATTTAATAGCGCCGGCCGCAGACTTCGGAGCAGAGCTTTAGGCACTCATTCTTTTACAAATCAAGTTCCTATCTAAAAGAGAAAACTGGATAAATGTAGAGCTGCATGCGTTGAAGCTGTGGTGGCAGCATAAACAGTTGGTTGGTTTTATGGCAGAAACTCAGACAATTCCCTAGATATTTCAGAAGGTAATCCTTAACACTGCACAATTATTTCTGGAGATTTTAATGTGTTGGGATATTTTTTGTGAATATGGAGGGATGTGCCAAGCGAGTGACTGGGTTTGAATGGGGACTGCAATTAGAAGGAATACGAACTGAGAGGACAAGGGATCAATGGAAATATTCATTCTGGGACCAAGGATACCTGGCATAGGAATGGAAACATGGCAGGCCTGGTCCAAGAAGAATTGAAAATACTGTATATGCAGTAAGAATAAAAACGGGATGGAGTTACTATTGCTAAATAAGTAAACATCCTTTCCCTCACTAAGACATACAAAGAATCCCTGGGAGAGTAAGCAATCAAATTATAATGGTCTAACGTAGTCTTGCACACTCCCTGGTCCTATCCACTACTCAGGTGTGAAAATCAGATCGGTCCCAAAGCCTAAGGGCCTGATTTAGACCTTGGCGGACGGGTTACTCTGTCACAATGGATATCCCGTCTGCTGAAATATAAACCCTATTACATCCTATGGGATTTATATTTTGGCAGGCGGGATGTCATCACCGTTGTGACTTAGTAACCCGTTCGCCAAGATCTAAATCAGGCCCTAAGTCTGTAGGCAAGAACAATCATGGACTTAAATGGTGTTTGTTCACTAGGCCTTTTTCCAGTGAGCAGTTACTCTGGTGTCTGGTCGTACTATCAGGGGTGAGCAGTCAAAATAGCGATTTTTAAATATTGACTTACACTAATATCGAGTGTTTAATATCGTGGGGACAGAATATGGATGTCAAGAATATTGTAGACCAGAATATCGACCTTAAGGTAAGTAATATTGGTTTTTTTTATATCGAAGTAAGTAATGTCGTAGTTAGTAATATCGAAGTAAGTAATATCGTTAGCAAAAATATCGCAGTTAATAATATCAATATTTATATTAGTGTTATGTATTTTAGTATGTATTTTATATGTATGTTTAACATTTTTTTATAATGTATTTTTATTATTTTTAAATATATGTATTAAATGTTTCGAAATTACTAATTTTTTTAAGTCAATTTTGCGTTTTAGTATCAGATCGGGTTGTGGGTTTATAGGGGAACAGGGTGGGAAGTAATTTAAATATAATTAATGAATTAATATTTTTTATTTATTGATATTGATAATTAATTTACTGTTGATTATAATTAATTTATTATTATTCATTGTTATTGTTAATTAATTGATTGTTATATTATTAATTGGTAATTATTTTTTATTAATTGATTAATTGACAATTACATTATTTGTGTGTTTTTTATGTGTAGCGGGTTAAGTGTTTACGGGGGGTTAGGGTGGGAAGTAATTTAATGTTATTTAAGTAAATATTAATTTAATTTGATTGATGTTTTTTATTATTTGTTAGATAATTAATTTATAATATTTTATTTAGTTTACAAAAATTATTTAATTAATAAGTATGTTAATTTAACCCCTACGCTATCTTATATTTTCCACACTGTTACATTCACTGGAGTTGGAATATCAATTTTAACCTCTGCGCTATCCAACACTTTCCCTACTGTTGCACTCACTGGAGTGGGAATAGTAATTTTTACCCCTACGTTATCGAACACTTTACCTACTGTTGCACTCCCTGGAGTGGGAATAGTAATTTTAACACCTACGCTATTCGACACTTTTGCTACTGTTGCACTCACTGGAGTGGGAATAGTAATTGTAACCCTTACACTATCCAACACTTTCCATACTGTTGCATTCACTGGGTGGGAATAGTAATTTTAACCCCTACGCTATCCAAAACGTTCCCTATTGTTGCACTGTTTGGAGTGGGAATGGTAATTTTAACCCCTACGCTATCCAACACTTTTCCTACTGTTGCACTCAGTGGAGTGTAAATAGTAATTTTTACCCAACACTTTCCCTACTGTTGCACTCACTAGAGTGAGAATAGTAATTTTTACCCCTACGCTATCCAACATTTTCCCTACTGTTGCACTGTTTGGAGTTGGAATAGTAATTTAATTACCTACGCTATCTAATAATTTTTGTAATATTTTAGTTAATGTAGTATATAATAAATATTTAAAAGATTAACAGTATTTTTAATTATTTTTATTTGTTATATATATTTATTTTTTATTTATATTATTGTTTTATGTGTATAGATGTATGTATAATTTATATGATAATTTTTTAAAATAAATTATTGAAATAAGTATTTAAAATTATTAGTACGTATATATATATTATATATTATATGTATATGTTTACTTAATATATGTTAATTATAATTTTTCAACATTTTAATTTTTTTAACTATGTTTATTTTAATTATATGTATTATTTACTTTATTTTACATTATTTTTTAAGTTAAATAATAAACAATATTTTTAACAACAATATTTTTGACATCGATATTTTTTTCCGATTTTTTTGTACTTACCATAATGTAGATAGGATGTCAATATTCTTGACTTCGATATTCTTGCTGTGATATTTTTGTAGGTTGATATTCTGACCTTCGATATTTGGTCAGTGATTCACTATCAGGACCTGAACATTTATAAGAGGCATGATTACCTTGAGGACCAGTATTATGACAGACAGTCCCTTCTACATGGAGACCACAAGTTTGACATGTAGAGATACCCTAAAGGTGTTTCTCAGTTCGTGGCTGCTTGTGTATCCTCTCACTTAGACAGATGTCCTCAGGAGAAGAGGAGGCAGAGGTGACTTAGTCTATCATTTTAGGCACCAGCTTTCATTTAGGCCTAGAAGTGAACTCAGATGTAATCCAGGAGTTACTTAGGGTGTAATGAGGCTTTCACAATTAAAGAAGCACCTAATATAGTGAGCTATGGGGTGTTGTGGTAGTGATTTGCATCCAAAAGACTTACTTAACTGGATCGGGATTGTGAGCTCCACTAAGCCCTCCCACGGAAATAGCTGGCCCGATCGCAAAGTAAAATGAAGTACAGATGAACTTCAAGATCCTCCTGAAACATGGGGTACAGTCAACCTGTTGGCACCTGAAAGCAGATGTATAAACATTCATTGAACCTAATAGAAAATCAAACCCTCAGAACTTCAGGGAAATAAAACAGCCAGAGCTATGTCATGAACAATCCATGCACCTGCCACGTGTGCCACCAGTAGAGGGTGTCAGATTAGTTTACGACATTCACCAAAGATAACTCCATTTGACCAAGTTGGGAAGTTAATATCCAAAACCATGACTTCCAGATATGAAGTTAATTAACTCAGCCCCTATCTTAACTAGAAGAGAAGAATGTTACATGCTTTGAGACTATTTGATGGAAAGATAGACAAGCCACAGAAAGGACCTCCAACACTCAGACCTCTGCACCATTTATATCGTGATAGCGGTGCCAAATTGAACCTCAGGTAAAAATAAAGCCAGAAACATTAACAACAGACTCAGAAACACCTGATGTTGCCTGTCATACTTGTACTAAATCATAATAGTTTTAGTAAATTAGCGAGTGTCTGAGCTAACACCCAAAGGCAGCTACCGTATTCATTGGGTCTTGCCGGGACTCCGCTGAGTACAGTGCTCAACTGAAACTCCCCAAGAGAAAATACCACCACAGGGAAACACCTACAGATCACAAAGACCCTCTAGGATTCAAGTGACTTGCAGATGATAGAAAGTCGACATCAGAAAACGGCTTTGCTTGGCAAGGGCACACTGTGGAAATGTGGATTTTCCTGGTCAGTTATGTCCCCTATCTTGGACCCCAACGGTTCTATGTGCATGTCACAAGTACATGTATGTTCCCTCCGGTTCCAGTTATGAAGACGCAAATACATGTGCGCCCACCGTCAACATGTCCTCTGTCAGATCCGCCATGAATAGGCCGGATATTCCATTCCTAAATATGAAAGGCCACCGGCTTTATATGGTTCACTTATGCCATTTTACAGTCCAGGCAAGTAGGCCCTGATTCTGTCATCAAACTCCTTTTGCCTTCTGCCTCTGAAAGCTCCAGTCTGAGCCTGCATCTGTGACCATGAACTTTGTCTCATTCTCTGCGCGGCTCACGAAGTCTGACATCAGCCTATTCTCTGCCAAGAACTGTATTTCACCTTCGAATTATCTGCTTCCCCCTCAGCCGATGCATTCCTGCCTAGTAGTTTAAGTAAACATTCTTCCAGTTACCAAGCAAAAGGCCCGGCTTCTCTGTCCTCATGCAAGTAATTCATAGCCCTGTCACCATGGAATATTCCTACCCCCTCGCATTTAGTGTAGACACTTAGACGCTTGTACACGCACGCACAGTCAGTATAGAATAGATTCTGTCCGAGAGTCCTTCTTTTGTGGATAACATAGTTCTTTAAACATAGGATGTTAGATATGATTTGGGATTAGGTTGACCTGACCCCCCAGACTTTTCGTCTCCACATGTAGAGCTAATGTCAAGTCCCCTTCACCCCCTAGTTACACGTCAATTACACGTCATACTGCTGCGCGCGCATCTATGCCAAGTATTATCTTATAGATCCACCTATGTACGACATCATAACCAATCATGTTTCCTTTTTACTCCTTATTACACCCATTTTCGGTTACGCAGGTACCACGTCAAGTTCCTTATCAATTGTTACGCCTACTGTATTTGCTTCATTATAATGTATGTACTATAAAAGTTACTTCTTGTCAATAAAGTATGTACTTCACTTCCTGAACCCCCGTGGTGATGGAACTTGGAGCATCCGATTATAATCGATTATTGGAATAAAGCCCATTCCGAAACTCTAATATCACGGATTCTGCCTCTCATTTTACTGAGCTATTTTATTATGATTCTGTATCAAATTCAGTCCCGGTAAAGGAATTTTATTTACCACATGATGGCGCCCGAATAGGGACACTTTCTCATCTCACGCGCCGGCGGTGAGTTGTAGGCCCGGTCTCCTGCCACAGCTGGACGGACAATTACGCGTACCAGCAGGATTTCCTGTATCTCCCTCCGGTCAAGCGGGGGCGACTGAGACTACGATCAACACCCAGACGAGGCGGTGAGAAGTGCGAAGTATCCCGACCAGAGCCTAGCTGAGAGAGCAAGATCCGAGGTATACCGAGACCCACCAGTTCGAAGTCAAGTCCAGTTCCCGACGAGTCGAGTCGAGTCCAGTCCGGTTCAAGTTCAAGTTACCGAGGCCTTCCGTTTCCGAAGCTACCCGGTGAGTACCATTACTGGGGAGGCATTTCTGACGTGCACATAGGTTGTGCCGGTCAAGACGGGTTTGGGTACACAAATCCGGTCTGCACTGTTTTAGCAGTGTATCTGTACTGTTTAGCAGTATATCAAGTATTCCGAAGTATCTAGTTATTGTCAAGAATTATGCTTGGTGATTAGTTATGCAGACGATCATCATTGTTGTTTACTTTAAAGGTTAAAAAAAAATGTTTAAATGTTTAATGTCTAATGTGTTAAACGTCCTGCATATTGTGGTATGAATGGTTGTTCATTAGTGTGCTTTTGTATTAAGTGTGTTCAAAATTAAATATCGGATCAGTTGTCAATATGCCGCTCTTTTCGAAATTAAGACAGATCACTACTAGGAAAGGGGTACTTGAAGAAGCCGTCCCTATTCCTCCTAGGGATACTCCAGGGCACTTCATGTATCACAAACATGGCTTAGACGCTATATTATTTCTTGATTTATGGGTAGACTACACCAAGGGATTACCAGAAAGTCAGAGGTGGCCCGCAGCGGGAACCTGGGATGCAGAATGCATCATGAAAGTCGAGGAAGAGTTATGGAAGAGGAAAGTCAGACAGTCACAGAAAGACGCTGTTGAGTTATGGCGTAAAGAATCTCATAGACGTACAGAAAAAGCACGTAGACAGGAAGAGAAGAGTAAAGAAAGTTCAAATAAAGTTCAAGAAAATCTATTAATTGAGGAAGGTATCCGAGTGAAATCAGAACAAGTAGATAGACAAAGAAATGCCCTCATGAATGGTATGTATCCCCTTCTAGCCGAAGGATTACCTAAGGCTACTCCAGAGATACCGAAAGACTTGCCACCCCCATTATTTCCAATTAAGGTACATCCTAAGGGGCATCCTAGAACCGCAGAAGATGTTTTTCTTTCCTCATATTTAGATGACGTAGCTCCCGAGTATGCTAATTCCGCCCCACATAGACCGCATACCAGGGAGGTCCAACGCCAAGATCCAGCACCCGTATCCCTACAGCGACAAATCGAGTCACAAGTTCCGGCAAGCACATCTGTTTCCGCATCTGTCCCTACAGGTACTTCCATAGCTGTGTCCACACCTATAGTTGCCGTGTCACGTTCGACGAATCCTTTCACACCCGACGCCCCAGATGGGGCCACGGGAGGTGCTACCAATACTTTTTCCACGCCACCTAGAATAAATAAACTTATTTTTCAAGAGTCAACGCATTCACGTACACCCAAATTCGTAAGTGAACGTGCACTTAAGGAACTTCTTATAGATTGTAGATATGACCCGGTGATCGGTAAAGAGGACGAAATGATCCTGGCATCATTACGTATCAGACGAGCCGCAGGGTATTTAGCGAAGTTACCAGGAATGACTGCGCATCTAGATAAAATATATCATTTTGTTCAAACAGGGCGAGATCCAGAATGTATTAACAGAGCTATGGAATACCAGAAAGTAGAGATACAAGGGGAACTGTTACGTTTCCTCATAAACTGTGTGATCAGAAATCAAGACCGACCAGGGGTAGACCCGGATGCAATGCAAATTCTTACAAGATGGAGCCAGAATATATCAGAAGGGAGACACGATAAGCAAAATTGTATAATAGCCATGTGCCGAAAGATCCGTAAAGAAATAGAACGCCTACACGAAGAGCGATTAGAGACAGACGAGTTCGAACCAAGCGAGGAAGAAGGGTCAGGACCGCCCGCGGGACAGTTGGACACCATAGCCTATGTAGGTAGAGGAAGATCTGGTAATAGGGATCAGACTAGATGTCATACTGACTCAATACGTCCGATATGTCCAGATAATAACAAGAATTTCCAAATACCTATAATTAATATAAGGTCTAACGAGCATTCGTTCCAAACTGCCGACAAACTACTCCGAGAACGAAGGGGTTATCATTTTCTCGATTCTATGGATGAACAAGATTTAGCCAGGGCAGCTGTCCACTGGGTGGACAGTCCCGGAAAATATAGTGATGCTACAGTAGTACGCACATTTTTGAATCTCACCCCAGATGAACAGAGGTTAGCTGGGATTTATATGATTCAACAACTCATTATACTATATCGGAGTCAGCATTCGGACCCTAGTCCTTTACCTGACATATTGACTGAATTACTTATGAATAAATGGAGAGGTCCAGGTACTGAATTAATTAAAGAAATTCTAATATCAAGAAAGCAGTATATTCTTTTTGTATGCTCAGAGCATGCCTCATTGCCCGACAAGGAAAGAACCACGTATCACATGGATAGACAGAATCCCTTACGAGAAGTACACCCAATAAAAGGCGAGGACGACGAGTTTAGGCGCGTATTTGTATATACGCCCATATCAAAAATAGAACTGTTACAAATGAAGAAAGTGGTACCCAGTCATGACAAAGATCCAGCGGGTTTTCACCGAGAAATTAAAGACATGTTACTCATGGGAGAGTATACCTATCCCGACATTATGACTATATTAAAGGTGTTGATGCCTGCTGGCATTTATGAGAAACTCAAGGAAAAAGAGTGGGAGGTAGGAGACCAAAAGATAGAATGGTCAGTATTAGAAGCGGAAGAAAAGGCCCGAACTGCAGGAGCAGGACTTGGGGATAAAACTAAAGCACTACCAGGTTTACTAGTACAGGTACTGCCACGTTTATTAACTACGAAAAAGGAAGATTGGGGTACAATTTCAGCCTGTAAACAGAAGCAAGACGAAGACACTAGTGATTACTATGCCCGATTCGAGAAATGTTTTGGTATAAATAGTGGCATAAAAGCAAGTAGCGAATCATACCCGCATCTGTTTGTAACAAAATTAGTAGAAAATGCTCTGCCCCCAGTAAAGAATAGAGTATTAAAATTCGAGAGTACCTGGCAAGGTAACACTCCATCACAAATGTTACAAATGTTACAGTACCATCACAATAGAATTAGAGAGGAACAAGAACATGAACACAGACGCATGAAAGACACAAAAATGAAAATGCTAGTTTCCCAGACAGTTCCAGCTGAAGGACATAAAAAGGGTATGACACATTCCGACGCAACAGGACCTGTAAAAGGGACATGCAATTATTGTAAAAAGCCAGGTCATTATGTACACGATTGTCCAGTTCTAAAACATAATATCTCTATAGGTAAAACACAAGAAAGATCACGGCCACTAAGACAAGATCAGAATGAACAAGGAGCTATGCAGCATGCCCAGGCCATGCCAGCCGCACAACAGCCAATACAGTTTGTGCCAGCTGCACCACCGTTGCCTGCTGCTGCCACACAGACCACAACACGACAAATGTATCAGACTGCACAGTATGAATATCCTGAGTATCAGCGTTACGCATGAACTAGCCTAGAGAGGGAAGTTGACTTACCCCTTATCGAGATTCCTGTAGATCAAGAAGGACCTTATGTACATAGTGAATTATTAGGTCAGGATAGAAAATTTTTACTCGATACAGGGGCAAGTCGAACAACTATAAAACGTAGTGAAGTTCCAGGGGCACCCCTCTCAGGCTCTCAGAATATTTCCCTTGGTTTTTCAGGAAAACCTATTGTTAATGAAGTATCACAGCCTCTTCCACTTACGATAGGACCTTTGACCCGAACTACAGATTTATTGCTTACTAAATCATGTCCAGAAAACTTGCTAGGAATAAAAACTCTGAAAGCCCTAGGAGCCATAATATGTTGTTCTCCGGAAGGAGTAAGGTTGTTTTTACGTGATTTTAAAGGTCACTATGTATCTAGAGACATGGATCCCCGACTACAGACTTTACCTACACATCTATGGGCACAAGGCCCTACTGATGTTGGTTGCATGAATATTACACCATATCGAGTCACACTCAAGGCAGGAGTGGTGCTACCACGAATGCGACAATACAAGTTACCACCAGATGCTGTAGTGGCTTTACTACAAATCATTGACGAGCTAATTGCCCAAGGAGTAGTTGTAGAAACAGACTCCAATGTATGTAATTCACCGATAATTCCGATTCTTAAACGAACAGATCCTACAGCCCCGCCAGTATATCGATTGGTTATTGATCTGCGCGAGTTAAACAAATGCATTGTGCCACAATTTCCTGTGGTCCCAGATATCTCATCATTACTGACAGCCATTGATTCCGAAGCAACATTCTTTACTGTAATTGACCTCAAGAATGCCTTTTTCAGCGTCCCAATAGATCCGGAAAGTCAATATTTGTTCGGATTTAGTTTAAATGGGCGCAGCTTTAAATTCTCACGCGCACCTCAAGGATTTACAGAAAGCCCCAGCATCTATAGCCAAGCACTGAAACGAGAACTTGACAGTATCCACATGCCAGTTAACACTGCCCTGCTTCAATATGTCGATGATCTGCTGATCACCGCGAGAAGCGAACCGGAATGTGAAAGAGCATCACTGACAGTGTTACAATTTCTAGCCGAAAAGGGGCACAAGGTGTCCCCTTCTAAGCTGCAATTCTGTGTCCAGCGAGTTGTTTATCTTGGACACTCGCTGTCCAAGGAGGGAAGGCAGCTTACACCCGACCGCATTCAGTTAATAGCTAACATGCCAATACCCAAGACACAAAAGGAAGTACGAGCTTTCATAGGCCTCACGTCATATTGCAGGCAGTGGATCCCTCAGTACGCATTTCTAGCAAAACCACTCATTCAGTTAACCACACAGGAGGCAGCCACACCGACTGTTCTCCCTTGGACTCAGGAACACACACAAGCTTTTGAAAGCCTAAAGAAAGCTTTATGTCAAGCACCCGTTTTAGCAACGCCATGTTACAGAAAACAGTTTACACTCTTTGTTACAGAACGCGAAGGTACTGCCTTGTCAGTACTCACACAGGAACAAGCAGGAGCACACAAACCATGTGCTTATTTTTCTAGTACATTAGATCCCGTAGCTCAGGCTTTGCCTGCATGCCTGAAATCAGTAGCAGCGACAGCTTTAGCAATCAGACAAAGCGATGCTATAGTGTTAGGACATCCATTGACAGTTCAAGTACCACACGCAGTAGAGGTTCTTGTGAACAGAACGCAAACACAACACTTGACTATAGCACGACTTACGGGGTATGAACTTACATTGTTTCAGCCACATATAGAAATCAGACGCTGTAACACATTGAATCCTGCCACACTTCTACCTGTAATCGGAACAGACCCACTAGCCCATGACTGTATTGAAGTTATTACGATAACGACGAAACCCAGACAAGACTTAACCGATGTCCCATTGTCAGATCCAGACCTGACATTGTATGTAGATGGTTCATGCATGAGAACAAGTACAGGAGAGTTAGTGGCCGCTTACGCAGTCACAACAGATACTGAAGTCATTGAAACTAATCGTATAAATACTTTGTCAGCTCAAGCCGCAGAGCTCATCGCTCTGACACAAGCCTGTATTCAAGCCACGAATAAAAAAGTCAACATATACACTGACTCACGTTATGCATTCGGAGTTGTACACGACTTCGGCGTGCTGTGGCGAGAGAGAGGTTATTTAACTTCCCACGGTGCCCACATTCAGCACGGACCCCTCATTCATGCCTTATTAGATGCAATACATCTACCCACTGCAATATCAATTATGAAATGTAAGGCTCATACGAAGGTTACTGATATCATTTCCCAAGGCAATGATCTAGCCGACAGAACAGCTAAACAGACTGCTCAAACTCAAACCCCCGACATGACAAAGACAATAGTCCCGACACCGACATATTGCATGACAATTAAAGATCCTACTCTTGACGTAATTGACATACAGACACATGCTACACCAGATGAAATAAAGAAATGGACTGAGTTAGGAGGGATCCAAACGGACCAAGGATGGATGATGAAGGAAAAGTCTGTATGGTTCCTTCCTGACTCAATGGTCCAAGTTATAATTAACACTATACATAGTCCAGCACATCTAGGAGAAAAGGCTATGCTAGACAGCATTCAACACATTTGGTTCAATAAACATTTACGAGCAGCAGCAAAACAAAAGGTCCGTACCTGTATGATCTGTTGTCAGTTTAACCCAGGAAAAAGCGTTCCCGTAGAACAGGGTGGATTTCATACTCCTAATCATCCTTTTGAAGTACTCCAGATGGATTATATCCAGATGGAACGATGTTGAGGATTCAAATATGTTCTTGTAGTTGTCTGCGCTCTGTCCCGTTGGACAGAGGCATACCCGGTTTCAGATTACACTGCCCCGACTACTGCCAAACAGTTGGTTCGAGAATTCTTCCCACGATACGGTTTACCACGTGCTGTTCACTCAGATAACGGCCAGCCGTTCTCATCCGAATTAATGAAACACGTTTCACTTCTGTTAGGATATCAGTGGAAATTCCACTGTGTCCGACACCCCGAGGCAACAGGTCTCGTAGAAAGACATAACCAGATCCTGAAAATCAGAATGTCCAAAATATGCAGAGAAAAAGGTGTCGACTGGGTAGTAGCGTTACCCGTTGCACTCTTTTACATGAGAATGGTAGCACACTCACGAACAGGGCTATCCCCGTATGAGGTGATCTTCGGCAGACCACCGAATATGTGGGGGACGCCCATACCACGCAAAATAACTGATATTGACTGTAATATGCTGACAGATTACTTGGCTTCCTTGATGTCTGCACTACAATCTTGTCGTTCACAGGTAGCTGCAGCCTTTCCCGACAACACTGAGGTGAAACCCCATGACGTTGTTCCGGGTGATCTTGTGTTTGTGAGGAATTTCGACCGAAAGACTCAGCTGGAGCCCAGGTGGAAAGCACCCAAGTTGGTCCTGTTGACCACGAGGACAGCCGTGAAGATCGAGGGCCGCAAGGGCTGGATTCATTCAAGTCATATCAAGAAATTTCATGGACTATCCTCGGATATAGACATTGTGCCCTGCACTCCCTCACAGACTGATTCAAAACTTCCTTTGGTTGAAAAAACTGAAACAGAACTTTTTAAAGAAAAATTGAGGCCTAGAACGTCAGACAATTTGATTGTTTAAGTCCTCTCCAAGGTGAAGCGGTTGAATTTGTCCCTGACATGTATCCTCTAGACCTGAATCATGAACAGTCGCGAAAAATGTTGAAACGACAGGCGTATTATAAATCACTGCGTAGCCACTGTATGGGGACATTATTAATTCTGTTTTTATTGAGTCTTTTAATAATTATTACGAGTATGTTGTTGCACATTTATTACCCTATTTCTAGACATGTTTATAATGTTACTGCTGAACATTCTTTTAGTGACTTACCTCCGCATGAATTATCTTATAGACTTGCGCTGCGCAATAGCACTTTCATTAGTATGTTACATCATTCCCATCAGACTAGTAATGCCACCAATTGTTGGGTGTGTGGCCGACTCCCTCCCTATCAGAATTATGAAGGAGTCCTGCCTTTCTTTCCACATCCATTCACACATAATGGCTCCTGTGGAGCATGGTTTAGTTTAATCAATTCTATAAACTCAGACACAGCAGTTTACCAAGATCATTGGATATGGGGAAACCTGAACCTAGTTTTACTCAAGGTCTGCTACCCTGACAAGGAGGGTCGCCCCAAAAGAACAGGAACTGATCTAGAAAATGAAGTATATGGATTAGGTAATTTTACACCTAATCTCATGATTCTAAATGTCGTATCCGAAGTTGAACTAGTCTTACCCACCATGTCAGTATTCCCAGCGAAGGGTGAATTGTGTGTAAGAAAGGTTGGTTCCATACATATGGGCCATAGTAAATGCACTACTATAGTAGAATTCAGTGATCAAGGCAAATCTTCATTTAAGGCCTCTCGCCACTCCTACTTTATATGTGGTCAGACTGCATATATGCGTCTACCTCCAGATTGGGATGGTACCTGCTACATTGCATTCCTTCTGCCACCCGTTTTTCTAGCTCCTCCTGATTATTACAGAAATATTCATTTAGTACACAACAGAAAGCGGAGAGATCTCCACATTGTCGATTACACTGAGACGGCATGGGACAAGTATGTAGATTTTAATAAAGGCATCTTTCCCTATATAGGTACTGTTACTAATAGTAAGCTGATACGTAGATTAACCAGAACCCTTGAAGCAGTAGTGAATGAGACTATTTCCGCCTTAGGCAATTTAACAGAAGAGCAGTCTGCTATGCGGATTGTTGTGCTTCAAAATCGTCTTGTCCTTGACGTCATCCTGGCTGATAGGGGCGGAGCTTGTAGGGTCATCGGATCAAGCTGCTGCGTATTCATACCAGAAAATTCGCCATCTGTATATAAAGCCATCACTCGCCTTCATAAGATTGTAAACCAGATACACCAGAACCCAGGCACTTGGACTTGGTCCAGTTGGTTTTGGAGTGTGATATCAGCCTGGGGATGGAGAATTTTATCCTTCCTAGGTATTGGCCTTCTCATACTATTCAGTTGCTGTCTATGTCTACAATGTGGACCAGCGATTTGTGGTCTGTGTGCCACATCGTGTATTCCACCACCAAGATTTCATTCGAGATCACGGAAGAAGAAAGAAGAACAAATGATGCTATATGAACAGATCAATGGATTGATGAAGATCGATATCTCTTGAAGGGCAAGTAGGGGACAAGGAGGGAATGTGGAAATGTGGATTTTCCTGGTCAGTTATGTCCCCTATCTTGGACCCCAACGGTTCTATGTGCATGTCACAAGTACATGTATGTTCCCTCCGGTTCCAGTTATGAAGACGCAAATACATGTGCGCCCACCGTCAACATGTCCTCTGTCAGATCCGCCATGAATAGGCCGGATATTCCATTCCTAAATATGAAAGGCCACCGGCTTTATATGGTTCACTTATGCCATTTTACAGTCCAGGCAAGTAGGCCCTGATTCTGTCATCAAACTCCTTTTGCCTTCTGCCTCTGAAAGCTCCAGTCTGAGCCTGCATCTGTGACCATGAACTTTGTCTCATTCTCTGCGCGTCTCACGAAGTCTGACATCAGCCTATTCTCTGCCAAGAACTGTATTTCACCTTCGAATTATCTGCTTCCCCCTCAGCCGATGCATTCCTGCCTAGTAGTTTAAGTAAACATTCTTCCAGTTACCAAGCAAAAGGCCCGGCTTCTCTGTCCTCATGCAAGTAATTCATAGCCCTGTCACCATGGAATATTCCTACCCCCTCGCATTTAGTGTAGACACTTAGACGCTTGTACACGCACGCACAGTCAGTATAGAATAGATTCTGTCCGAGAGTCCTTCTTTTGTGGATAACATAGTTCTTTAAACATAGGATGTTAGATATGATTTGGGATTAGGTTGACCTGACCCCCCAGACTTTTCGTCTCCACATGTAGAGCTAATGTCAAGTCCCCTTCACCCCCTAGTTACACGTCAATTACACGTCATACTGCTGCGCGCGCATCTATGCCAATTATTATCTTATAGATCCACCTATGTACGACATCATAACCAATCATGTTTCCTTTTTACTCCTTATTACACCCATTTTCGGTTACGCAGGTACCACGTCAAGTTCCTTATCAATTGTTACGCCTACTGTATTTGCTTCATTATAATGTATGTACTATAAAAGTTACTTCTTGTCAATAAAGTATGTACTTCACTTCCTGAACCCCCGTGGTGATGGAACTTGGAGCATCCGATTATAATCGATTATTGGAATAAAGCCCATTCCGAAACTCTAATATCACGGATTCTGCCTCTCATTTTACTGAGCTATTTTATTATGATTCTGTATCAAATTCAGTCCCGGTAAAGGAATTTTATTTACCACAACACTGAGACATGTAGCAGATATTCTATATATATATATCAGTGGCTCCTAACGTTTTGACTTCTGTGGTATTTGAAGCTGAGGATCCTTGCCTAAGCAATGTCATCTACCCGAACTTACAATAATACACACAAATACAGAAAAGATATCCCTCAAACAAATAAACACATTCTCAAACATTGTATTTCATTCAAATACAAAAAATATACAAAAGTCAAAATGTTACTTTTAATGGGAAGCTTGGAGTTTTAAAAATGTGGTTTTATTTCTAAAAGATGAAGTGATAGACTAATCTCTAGCATACCACTGTATCACTGTCTTTGTTTTCTAAGGCATGCTGTTTTTGTTGGTGCACAGTGGTTTCTCAATTGAGGCCACCGATCGTTCGCACTAGAATCTGTTTTTCTGTGATAGACCTGCTCCCATAAATCAAGCTAGGGAAAACTACTTAGATTATAGCCTCCAGTTTCGAATTCCTGCATGTTTATAGACACTTTAAAATTTTCAGTTTTATGTACTAATTTTTTAGGGATATATGTTTTATTAAGATGCTAATATTATTTAATTATCTAACCAGTTACAGACCCTCTGAGTTTGTGTTGCAGACCCCAAGGGACCACAGGTTAAGAACAATTGCCGAAGGGGATATTTCTCAAGAGGTCCTTGCCCACACTGCGTGCACTGCAATGTAGACAATAACAGCGACCACTATTACCTTGAACCTGTCCAGGTATGCTAAGATAATCCTTTAGACAGGAAGTGCACATATGCCACAATATCAGAAGAAATCCTTGCTCCAGCCATCTACTCAAGATAAGCTGAAACAGAGAGGCATTATACATAGGGAGTACCCTAAGGTGTATGGTAGAGAAGCATGAGCCACTAAAGTCCTGAGCCGGATGGCCTGCCTCTGACTCAGGTCGAAGTCGCCATGGACTCTTGAACCCAAAACCACCTGACCCTTCCATGTTTGCACTTCAGGCTCGAAGCCACTGACAGTCCCCTCTCCACCTGTGCTGCCGATGAGGTGTCAGCCAGCAGGGCAGTGCCAAAGATGTTCTGCATTTTTGTTTTTATAAAGGGGAGGTCTGATGAGCTGATTGAGAAGATGCCAAAAAGTACCATGAATAAGAGAAGATGCCAAAAAGTACCATGAATAAGAGAAGATGCCAAGGCTGCACTCAAAACATATTCATGATCAGCCCTTCACCCTCTGCCCCAGCCCCAATAGGAAGTAAAAATGTAAAAGGCCCAGTCCTCTCATCTGCACTGCCGTCTGTGTGCAGCTGAACTCTTCAGGTCACCACTGACTTTGTGAAGACCATTAATCTGCAGGGGAACCTTTTTTGCTAATAATGACAACTGCCATTGCTGAGGCCTTGAGCGAGAACGGGCTGAGTGTCTGCACACTTTCAGGTGATCTGACTAAAGGAGACATCTAAAGCAGGGAATAAATCATTCCCTTAAAACCCTTCTTTCTCCACAGCTACTGCAACTGCAACTGATGCAAGGTTTCGTTGAGTTGTGTTGGTTTTGTATTTCTTGTTTACGAGACTTTGTTACTGTGATAAACTCTTGGCTCTAATTCCAGATTTACTGAAGCACATAATCATTCCCAGCCTCTCATACTCTGCTGTCACGAAGCCGCCTTCGTCGCTCTGGCTGCCCTGCAGCCTAGGGGCTTTACTGTCATTGCTAATTGCACCCCGTGGAGACTTTTAGCCTTTCATTCTGTACTACTGTTTTCCCACTTTCCCCTCGCTGCCAAGACTTTCTGACTGAAACACAATCTTTACGATTGCTGTTAGGCATCATTTCTCTGCATAATGTCTTCAAACTGAAAGTGGAACTTTCTGCTCCATTCACTGATAAATAAAAGTAACCCAAACAATATAGGTTAGGCTTTTGCATGGTTAGGTGAATGGACGTCACTTGGGAGTAGTCAGGGGTCGCAGCTGTGACTTCTAGCTTGCTCCCTCCTACTCCTGGCACTTCCTTTGTGACCTCTGACATCAGAGGGGGCAAAACCTCTGCCTCCCCTGAGGCCAGGGGTTGCAAAGGAAGTGTCAGGAATAAAAAGGGAGCAAGCTAGAGGTCACAGCTGCGACTTCTGACTACTCCCAAATGACGTCCATGGTAGTAATAAAATAGACAGTCTGTAGTAACTAGCTCATAAAATGTATCAGTTGTTTCGAAATACCAGTATTTTCCCTAAAAAATCCCTTTTCCGATTTAGGGCCCTATTAGGATGGTGGCACCCTAGCGGTGCTGGGACCGGCCGCCAGTGGTGCAATGCAATTGAAAATGCAGGGTGCACCCCCCACACCCCCAACACCCTGGGGGCCCGCAACAGGCCCCCACAGCCATGCACCCCATGCCTTTCCATGGCGGCGAAGGCACTATTCCGCCTGTATGCTAATATGGATGGTGTGTCTTCCAGACACCGCCACCATATCCAACCCCTTTTCCGCCCGGTCGACCTGCAGAAAACCGGCGGACGGTCTTTCCGTCCACCGGGGTCCCCCCCGCCGTAGTAATATGGCCGAGGGGAAACAGGTGGCGGGCGGTTTATAATGCCATACGGGCGGTGGCGATACTGTTCCTAATGGCAAAAATGTTTCTGCATAAATATATTTAAATATATTGTAGCTTTTGATTTTGTGAAAGAATTATCTATGAATTTGTGCAGCACGGGATACTAGTCCTCTCTATTAGGCCACATAATTAATGGAGTCATAGTTATGTTTCCTGGCATGGCCCTTTTGAGATCCCCCACCTTTTCCATTCCACTTAAAGGACTGGTCCGGCCCCGTTTACTGAATCCCTGACATCACTTGGCACAAACCATTAATCACTTTAATATACAGGGGGAACAGCACAAACGATTTATTTTAGTGTCACGCATAAGCAACAGTACATAGACAACATATTCAAAATTAGGATAACAAGTGAAAATCATGCACAAGGCCACACCAGTGGTACGAACTGCTATAAAGAAAAGTTACTATAAATCCACTTTTTCAAGTCCGGATGAAAATAGGCTGGCTGTGTACATGCATTGATAGTCAAATTGAGCAAAGTGGAGTGCCTATGATGTACCTGCTGTCAATATGGTAACTGTGGAGAAAGAAGGTTTTTAAGGGAATGATTTATTCCCTGTTTTAGATGTCTCCTTTAGTCAGATCCTCTTGCTTCCTCTTGCTGGGCAGGGCTACTAACAAGTTCGAAGATGACTATACTACTCCATTGAGAACTTTACAATAAAACCCTTTGGAAAATTTACTTTTTATGTCTTGTGAGCTTGAAAATTGTCTAGAAGATGCTGAAAACTAGGCAGGAGCAGCTTTATCAGACAATCGCTACATACATGTTCTCTGCCCACCACCCCTGCAGCTTCCGCGGTGTGCGCATCCAGATCACTGTCAGGTGGTCCTAGCTCCTGATTGTGGATGCATATATAAAATGGCAGCCTCCTGGAAACTTTCATTAAAGGCCTGGGATGAGTGGTACCTCACTAATTTCTTATATTTTTCATAGTGAAGGTGAGGGCAAAAATGGAGGTCCTGATACGGACACGTCTCAGCACCTGGTTTTGCGAACTGTCGGTGCTGAGCACCAATAGGACCAGGCCCACTTAAAACCTTGAACCCAGCAGATCCCTTGTGGTTTTCGGGAGTGGCTAGTTAATGCACAAAACACACCTGTGGCATCTTTTATGCCACCAGGTCTCACAGCCCATTACAACTAATCTTCAACCTCACAATGGTGATGAGGATGCTTGACTTCCTGACAGTGCTGCTGCCTGACCACTGTGTGGTTATGCTTCCTCTTCATTCCAGCTCCCACTCTCCACAAGGGGTCTCCTGTAGCCCAAGCTCGAACAAACTGTATGTGCATCGGCTGACTGCATGCCCTGCTGTGATCAGGAGCCACCTGAAATTCTGGTGAGGAGCCTGGTTGATATGCTGTGGCTGCAGGTGGCCCACATGCAGGCGAGGAAGCCTAACTGGGACACCAGAAGTGCATATCTACAATTCACCAGTGAGTGACACAACAACATTTGGGAAAAACAGGATAACGTGACTGGATCTGGCAACAAGTGTGAGGAAGAGGCACTCTCGCACCGGAACAAACCTCACAGCGCTATTTCCCCCCAACCTCAGGAGAACAGGTAACAAACACATTGGTGTACAAATACACCACATGACAGTGAGAGGTTGGTTGCTGCTACAAGAAGTCAAGCCTTGTCCTCCATCCCAGCTTTAGCACCTTTTGAACTTTCTGGATCCTTATCATCTCAGGGATCCAGATGGAAATTGTGGGTAGACAAGATTGAAATCTATTTTTGCAGCCAAGGCTGTCCCCATGAAAAGGAAATTAGGCTTACTGCTTCATTTAGCAGGGGTTGGATTTTGTAAACTAGCTTGCATGATAGGTAAAGTGGACCACCTTTTCACCCATAACACACGACTCATGGCCCTAAACACCTACTCTGCCCTCTGGCAATCCAGACTACAAGAGATTCCTGTTGATGCAACAAAAACAGAAACCAGAAGAACTGGTAGAGCAGTTCCACACTTGCCTAAAAGAACTAGCAGTACATGAACTCTTCTTAATGAGGCAGACTAAAACAGAGGTCAATAAATACTAAGTCGCACCTCGGCAAACCTGAAGAGGCAAGTGCTGCATTAACCAGGCAAGTCCCTACAGGATATAGTAACTATGGGCAGGTACCTCAAAATGTCTGGTTCTCAAGCAACACATCTGGAGACATTGCTCTCAAAACCCATAAAAGAAGAACCGGTCAGCCTAGTAACAAAAGGGGCCATTTCAGCCAAACTGACACACAGAAACACCAAAGGGAGACCATGAGAAAAGTGTGGAGGTGTAGTTCCCCACTAGAACACTGCACGCTAAGGTAAAGAAATGTGGGGCATGCGGAAATCCAAACCACTTTGCACAGATGTGCAGATCAATGTAAGGCAGCAAAATAGTTAACACTGTATTCCCACACCATAATGTTCAACGTGATCATGACATCGGTGATGATGAAGATGCATGAAGAAGCAGCAGTGCATATTGTGTACACCATAGAGCATAAAAAAGGCTAGGGCCCACACCGCCGAAATGCCGAGTTAGAGTTGGAAAACAGGAAGTCATTTCCCTTACTGACAAAGGGGCCTCTATCAACATCATGGCTATAAACCAATTTGAACAGTTAACACCAAGATGGACAATCAGGTCAATCATAGTGAAAGCTTTTATATATGGGAACACAGCCTTGCTAGCTCTTTGTGTGGTTCTTCCACACCATGCTACATCATGGTGACTAGTCAGTGATCACAAAAATCGATGTTATACATGATTGAGAAGGGACTCTTCTAAAGTGCCAGACTGCTACAACTCGTCCAATTTGCCTACAGTATCATTACAAAGAATCTTGATTCATGGCTGTTGATGTTCAAAGCGCTATTTGAGCGGACTGCGGGCCGAAGGGACAAGGTGCTTTTGGTGCGTATTGAGAAGTAGATTCAACCTGTTGCCCTCCGCCATCATAGGAGTGGCCTTTCATCTAATACCCATAGTAGAAGAAGGGCTGGGAAAACTTGAGAAAGCGGATGTTATAGAAAGAGTAGAAGGACCCACCCACTTGGTCTGTCCCATTGTGGTAACCTGAAAACCTCATCAGCCGGGTGTGGTATGCATCTGCATCGATATGCAACTTCCCAATATTGAGATTAAGTGGACCATCTCATCCGACCATAGATGATCTGGTGGCTGAGGTCAATGGCGCCCTGTGGTTCTTGAAAGTTGATCTCAAGTTGGGATACCTTCAACTGTTCCTAGACCTTCAGTCTCTGTATAAAACCACCTTCATCACCCATCTCAGACTGCTTCAATAAAAGAAACTTAACTTTGGCATTTTGAGTGCTGCTGAATTGCTTCAAAATACCATCATAGAGATGCTAGGTGGCATGGTGAGGTGATAAATGAAAGTGATGACATCCTAGTGCATGCTGCCACCGTTGAAGACTATCACATCCACCTATGATGCCTGTTATGACTTTGCATGTGTGGCTTCACCCTAAATCTAAGACAGTTCAAGTTCCTGTGGATAGGTATTAGTTTTTCTCGGATACAGGCTCTCTACTCAAGGGGTTGCCCCGATCAAATGAAAGTTGTAGAAATTAAAACAGCCCCATCACCAACATGTGTGTCAGAAGTACTCTGTTTCCTATACATGGTGACATACTGTGGCCGATTTATTCCTCACCTTACATCCGACTGAGAGCCCTTAGGGGACACTCAAGGAGTAATCAGTAAAATGACAGTGCATTGATGTTCAAAAAGCAGCATTTGTAGTTACCATGAAAGCATTATTTAAAAAGGCGATTCTGAAATACTTTGATCCTGCTCGAGAAATTGACTGTCAGTAGAGGCCTGCCCCATGGGGCTAAGAGTAGTCTTATCCCAGAGGCAACTGAGTGGAAAGTGGGCTCCCCTCACCTTTGACAACAGAGCCTTAACTCTGACTGAGCAAAGATTCTGACACATTGAAAAAGATGCCATTGTCATCCTTTGGGGATGTCACTACTACCACCTGTATGCTTATGGCCATCCTTTTGTGGTAACAATACATCATAAACTTCTGATATTCCAAATCTCCACCTAGGATAGAGAAGTAGATCCTTCAGCTTCAAGAATTTTTGTTCTCGATGTACTGTAGACAAGGCTCTGAGAATCCGTCATATTTCTTATCACCTCTTCCCCCATTCAACTCCACAAGAAACTCAGGAAGTGGTGGAAACAGAAGAGTATGTTCAATTAATAGTAGAAAGGTCCTGATCTAAACCCACGTCCCTTGACGACGCCAAGACTGCTATCACCATAGACGAATGCCAGCAGCTAGCCATCCAAGCAATGCAGTTGAACACATAGACACTGCTAATGGACAATTTATCAACTTGCACACCTGAAACTAAGGCGAGTCTCAGGTTTTTTCTCAATATGCACCAGCAATCACCATTGAGGGGTTTTTGTTGTAGGGACCCAGACTGGTCATTCCTGCCTCTCTTGTTTAAAGAGTGGCACAACTGGCCCATCTTGGTCACCAGGGTATTGTGGCAAACTAAAAACGGACTGGGATCTAAAGTTTGGTTCTCTGGTTTGGCTCAGAAAGAAGACGTATCTGTAGGAAGTTGTCTTCAATGCCATGCTGTGGACCCACATGACAACCCACCACCCACATAACTGAAGACATTCCCTCTTGCCTATGGGTATGAGCCACCACTGAATTTGGTTCGCTGCCTGAAAGTCATCACATGGTGGTTGTAATTGATGACTACTCCAAGTATCAAGAGATGGAAATTGTGGATTCTACATGGGTGGAGGATCTCACCCCAAAGCTACAAAATATCATGGCCACTCCTGGACTCATCACTACACTGAGGACTGACAACAGGCCACTGTTTCGCACCCAGGACAATTCTTAGTACTTCTTAACAATGGGTGTAAAACATCTTCAGATAACTCCACGATAGATGCAGGCCGATGGAGAAGTGGAACGCTTTGAAAACCCTTGCAAAACCTATTTAGATTGCTTGTGTGGCAAAACTAAGTGTTAAATGGGCCGTATATTTTTTACTAAGAGCATATTTATTTTTAACCCCACATCCTACAACCCAGAGAACATCCATGCATGTCAGTCAAGGACAAATAATGAATGATGGGATATGTGATCACCCGTCATGGTAACCTAAAATCCCCAGATGAGAAAGGAACTGTAGGCAGGAGACACAAAAGAAATGAATGATGCAGCACCAAACACAGAGCTAGGACACCATGTTAGCTTCTGGAGACATGGGGCTTCAGAAAGACCGAAATTCGGGGAGCAAGTTTCAGCTTTCGTTTCAATCTGCGTTATGGACTGTGGAGACAGTAAGAGGGACTCAAGTAGCAGCAAGAAAAGGAATGGAGACTGTCAATCACAATGCGTTTTCTATGACAGATTCCACAGCAGCCCATCCTGCGTAGATGAAGCAACGTCAAGACTGAGTAATAAACACTGCTTCCATGGATGGAAGCTTGTCAAAAGATTTTGAGACCTGTGTGGAAGAAGATGCTACAACTACAGTCCCTCCTTGAGAGGGTGACTCTGTCAGAGTGGGCACTCTGATTCAAACATTCTGGTGAAGATACTCCAGCTTCAACCCAGTTGGCCTAAAGGTGGTCATCTAGATACCACCGGAGAAATAATCCTGATCCATACCAGCTGTATTGAGACTTTTTCAATTAATATTCTTGTATGAATGTGTTTGTTTTGTTTAGTTATGTGTTATTGAGAGGACTGTATGCACATGTATGACACTATGGTAAATGGTTTGTGTTGTTTGCTCTATGTGCTAAAGTGGTTTAGGGTTTATGCCAAGTGACTTCAGGGTATCAATAAAAGGAGCCCCAGCAGAAACATTGAGGTTCTCAGAGGCTAGTTAATGCGCAACACGCCTGTGGTGTCTTTTATGCCGCCTGGCATCATGGCCCATTACAACAAGTCACCAAGCTCACAGTCTAATTGTGTTAATTTTGAAGCTTGCACATCCTGGTAATTTGAAGCCTGCACGTCCCATTAATTTGAAGTTTGCACATCCTAGTAATTTGAAGCTTGTACGTCCTGTTTATTTGAAGCATGCACAGCCTGGTAATTTGACGCTTGCACGTCCTGTTTATTTGAAGCATACACAGCCTGGTAATTTGAAGCTTGCACATCCTAGTAATTTGACGCTTGCACGTCCTGTTTATTTGAAGCATACACAGCCTGGTAATTTGAAGCTTGCACATCCTAGTAATTTGAAGCTTGCACGTCCTGTTTATTTGAAGCATACACAGCCTGGTAATTTGAAGCTTGCACATCCTAGTAATTTGAAGCTTGCACGTCCTGTTTATTTGAAGCATACACAGCCTGGTAATTTGAAGCTTGCACATTCTGGTAATTACATTAAAAACCTTCATCAACTTTAATATACGCAAAGATCAATGGCATGTTCAGACATTTTGACAAGTGCTTTCACATCCTAACTACCCCGGCAAGTTTATTTTAAAGGACCCTTGATTTGGTATTTTTTTCGTGAATATTTAGAAATACGGTAGGTTGTTTTTCTCACTTGGCGGCAGAATAAGGCATTTAAATCACCTTTGGTGAAGGATGCTCAAAGTGTTTTTTAGTTATAAAAAGTCTGCTTTATTCCTGAGGCTTATGTAAACTTGGAAGAAGAAACATCCTCAAGCTAATAGTATTAGAATAAATCCCCCTTCATTACATTAATACATTTCAATTAATACTTCTCCTGTGACAAAATTGTCTCAGTACCTCGAATGCTTTGCCTGCAATTACACAATGCCTGGTGGATACTTACTAGCAGGACCGGACTGGCGTGGTGAGCAAAAAATTGTTGGATAAAACCCGAATGTATGACGTTACAACGCATACATTTACAACGCATGCCTTTACAACGCAGTTTTTACATCGCAACATCCTTTACAACGCATTCTTTTACATCGCATGCCATTACATCGCATTTTCAGAAACTACCTTTACAACGCATTCCAACATCGCATTATACCTTTACAATGCATACCATTACATCGCATTTGAGGTAAGTGTTGGATAATATATGGGTAATAATTGCTATTCTAACTCCAGTGAGTGCAACAGTAGGGTAAGTGTTGGATAGTGTATGGGTAAAAATTACTATTCTAACTCCAGTGAGTGCAACAGTAGCGTAAGTGTTGGATAGTGTAAGGGTACTATGCGTTGTAATGGTATGCATTGTAATGACTTGCGATGTAATGCCTGCGTTGTTGTGACATGCGTTGTAGTGACATGCAATTTAATGGTTGCGTTGTAATGACATGCGATGTAAAGGTTGTTGCGATGTAATGACTGCTATGTAAAGGTAGTGCGATGTAATGACTGCGTTGTAAAGGTTGTTTCCCATAAAACCCAGATCTGTGACTGGGGGTGAATGTTTGATTTGTCCAGCATTCCCTCCATCATCTGTTCTTTTAGTAAAGGGCAAACAGACAGTGCCCGGATGGCTGGTCTGACAGATTAGTGTGAGGGCCGGTTTACTGTCTGTTTGTAGGCCTGTTTAAAGGTGTGGTAGCCATTTTTGTATTACCACAAACAGTTCCCTGATATTACCACAAAAATTTCCCCTTACATTAACACAAACATTCCCCTGATATTATCACAAACATTGCTTGCAGCAAACAAATGCATGCAGTCTCCCCTACTTTGCAATACACCTTTTTTACAAGTTTAAAACTGCCCTGATTTACAAATGTGGACCACTTTTCTAGCTATCTGATTCGCTAATGGGGGCCACTTGTATTGTGATGCTGGGCCTATTATCTGTTCCAGTTCCAGACTGCTCACTTGGGCCAAGTTTAAGGGAGAAAGGCAGATGGCCTTGCTCGAATGTAGGTATGTAACTGACTGCGCTGGAAGGGAGCTCCAGCTGTATTCCCTTTTCATGGTACTTGCCAGCATCTCAATATTATTCAGGTCATTTACAATGTTCAAGATTTGAGCGCCTGCCAACCTGATTGAAATGCATCCTCGTGGACTTCCGCCTCGCTTCTATAATGTCACGAGCTGACTTGAGCTAGAGCCAAGGTGTATCGTAAACCCAAGCCAGACAGGAGTAAAATAACTGCTTGTGTGGGGTTTCCATCCTGATGATGCTGGGGAGATGGCGAAGGAACTCTCCTATTTGAGTTGTCTGAGCAACAAGCTTTTAGGGCCTTATTTATGAGGCCTTGCGTCACTTTTACACCACAGGTGCGCCACTTTTTGTGACACACCCGTGGCATAACAAATGCACCATGTTGTGCCCTATTTACAAAGTGACGCATCTAGGCAGATGAGTCACTTTGTAAACCCCTGCACCACATTATACCTGGCCAGGTAAAATGTATGCAGGGTGTGCGTTCCCCCGCAAAAGCCTCATAAAAGTGGTACATTGAAATCTATGAGATTTCGGTGCCCTACTTCTAGGATGCCATTGCTTCAATATCTTACGCCTGCCTTACAGCAGGCGTAAGACTGACGCACGCCGTGAAAGGACACACTGCTGGAGTTCTGTCTGTTTTCAGACACACCACAACAATGCGTCACTTTTGAACCTGCAGATACATCAGAAATACTGATGTATCTGTAACTCCTTGTGATATGATGCGTCATACAGTAAATATGACGCATCCATCATGTGGCAAGTAGGACACACTGAGAAGTGACGCATTGCTGTTTTCATGCAGCCATGCATCACTTCTCATAAATAAGGGCCTTAGTATTTGACCCAGAATGAGTGGGTGGTGCAGGAGACGCAGTGACATAAAGCGATCTTCCAAGCCTGGGTGTGGTTGAGCACCCTAGGTCAGAAGAGGAGCCAGAGAGGAGAGGGTAGAAATAACCTTCTCTCGTATACACATCCCCCTCTTATCTCTCGCACAGACTTGTGCACTTACCTATTCTATAGGTCACTTCAGAACCCACATTCCCATACCCTGGATTTAGTGAGAAAGGATCCCTGTTAATGGGGGTCAGTAGTTCTTGCCACAGGGGAGCAGACACACTTTACTCATAATGATTCAATCGCTGCCACATGCCACTGTCTTCACGATAATGAGCTGGGGCAGGATGTCCCACAGAGGATTATAAGAAGGCAACTCTTTGGAGGGTCTCCCTTTGCCATCAGTGGACTGTCTTTAGGGGACAGCTGGAGTTGGTGTACTGACAGCCCCTTGGATTAGGTGCCACTCAGATGCACCATAAAGATATACATTGTGTCATTGTAAAGAGTTTCATCGTGTAGCGAAGGTGAAGATTTCAAGACACCAAACAGAATAACTTTATAAATAGATATATTCCCTTCTGCCTTTTAAATGGACTTCTTCAGATTTGCGTATGTTTTTCATCTCTTCTCCCTTCAATCATGCGGCATTTCTCATTCCTAATCCGTACACTCTGAAGGGACAGAGCCACAGTAAGAGCACATCCATATTGTTTTACATTGCATGCTCTCCCAGGGCACAGGAAGTGCTGCTCATATTTGCAGTGATTTATAATTATTTTATATAGCGCCGCATACCCCTGAAAAGGCACCAAGGTGCTTTCAGGGGATGGGTAGCATGCTATGCCTTCCATTTTGGACCATAACTGAGAGCTCTGTGGGTCTGACTTTCAGCTTTGATTCTGTGCCCCCGATGGGATATAAAATGGCACGGGTGGCACACGGACACTGAGCTTCACCTTGTGCCTGGTCAGCTGTGCACTGTGACAATTGCAGCCTCACATGTGGTCACTGTGCGCTTTGCAAACGTCAAGTAGCAATACCAATGCAAGCGCCAGAGAGAGCCCAGGAGGTCTGCAGGCACGCTAGGTCTGCTCATTGAGATGCATTGGCAAACAGCGGGGCGTGCTCCGGCCCCCAGATGATGTATGGTGGAACTAAATGAAGTCATGCTCCACATCTCCAGTAAAGTGGCTGGTACACAGTGGCAGGAGTGCCCCTGATCTCCTAGCCACACGCTGGGCACAGCTGGAGCCCCCCTTCCATCTCCCCATTGGCATGCCCTGGATTGTAATGGGATTTTCGGCCCGATTTGACACAGCTCGAGAGCAGCAGCAGACTGCATAATGACAAAATAGCAGAGACGTCAGTCCTTTATTGAAGCTTCCTGCTTGATGTGCAGCACTGTAGAGAATATACATGCATTCGTGCTTACTGATAGCCAGAAACCGGTCCTAGGATGCTTGATTCCGGTCCAGGGAAGACATGGCTTGGCAGTTCGGGCTGGACTGTTCCCATGAGGCACAGGGTCAAGACTGATTTGCATATGGCCATGTCTGAACTGGGGTGGTGTAGTGGGCAAAAGAACGATGGATTTAACCCAGATCTCATGACTGGGGGAGAATGTATGCATTGCCAGCATTCCGTCCATCATTTGTTTGTTGTAACGCGTTTCGCCCTAAGTGGGATGGGTATTCCCAGACGTGGGACCCGTGCTCACTACGCCACTGGAGTCAAGCTATCCTGGCTGATGACGGCTGATAGCCAGAAACCGGTCCTAGGATGCTTGATTCCGGTCCAGGGAAGACATGGCTTGGCAGTTCGGGCTGGACTGTTCCCATGAGGCACAGGGTCAAGAGTGATTTGCATATGGCCATGTCTGAACTGGGGTGGTGTAGTGGGCAAAAGAACGATGGATTTAACCCAGATCTCTTGACTGGGGAGAATGTATGCATTGTCAGCATTCCGTCCATCATTTGTTTGTTGTAACGCTTTTCGCCCTAAGTGGGATGGGTATTCCCAGACGTGGGACCCGTGCTCACTACGCCACTGGAGTCAAGCTATCCTGGCTGATGACGGCTGATAGCCAGAAACCGGTCCTAGGATGCTTGATTCCGGTCCAGGGAAGACATGGCTTGGCAGTTCGGGCTGGACTGTTCCCATGAGGCACAGGGTCAAGACTGATTTGCATATGGCCATGTCTGAACTGGGGTGGTGTAGTGGGCAAAAGAACGATGGATTTAAGCCAGATCTCTTGACTGGGGGAGAATGTATGCATTGTCAGCATTCCGTCCATCATTTGTTTGTTGTAACGCTTTTCGCCCTAAGTGGGATGGGTATTCCCAGACGTGGGACCCGTGCTCACTACGCCACTGGAGTCAAGCTATCCTGGCTGATGACGGCTGATAGCCAGAAACCAGTCCTAGGATGCTTGATTCCGGTCCAGGGAAGACATGGCTTGGCAGTTCGGGCTGGACTGTTCCCATGAGGCACAGGGTCAAGACTGATTTGCATATGGCCATGTCTGAACTGGGGTGGTGTAGTGGGCAAAAGAACGCTGGATTTAACCCATATCTCTTGACTGGGGGAGAATGTATGCATTGTCAGCATTCCGTCCATCATTTGTTTGTTATAACGCTTTTCACCCTAAGTGGGATGGGTATTCCCAGACGTGGGACCCGTGCTCACTACGCCACTGGAGTCAAGCTATCCTGGCTGATGACAGCTGATAGCCAGAAACCGGTCCTATTATGCTTGATTCCGGTCCAGGGAAGACATGGCTTGGCAGTTCGGGCTGGACTGTTCCCATGAGGCACAGGGTCATGACTGATTTGCATATGGCCATGTCTGAACTGGGGTGGTGTAGTGGGCAAAAGAACGATGGATTTAACCCAGATCTCTTGACTGGGGCAGAATGTATGCATTGTCAGCATTCTGTCCATCATTTGTTTGTTGTAATACTGGTTCATTGTGGCATGATTTGAAAGACACAACACAATGTACACATTGTGGCATAAACGGAATAGAAAAATAAGGCCTTGGAAATAAATTAACTTGTATATGGTTGTTGATGAAACATAGATGGCTGCTTCCTCTGCATGGCAGCATAAGACTTTGCATTGCAATAGAAAGCCCACCCCTGCCCCTTGTGCCGAACGTGTGTATTTTATGTATCCGTGTAATGTTAAACTGTACTTACATTCCCCACAGCTCCATGTGTACATTACTCAGTCCAAAGTCTGCATGTGCATCCCCATGGCATTCACAAAGGCGGGTGATAGAAACCTGTTTCCCGAGCCATAGATGTATATATTTTACGTGTAAATGTGCCCCTTTATAAGGGGACCTCAGAGGCACAAAATGGGCACCTTGTTCTATGGCATCTATGAACAGCATCTCTCGTCTTGGTCAGGTTGTCATCATAGCTATGGCCTCGGACAGGCGGATGTGGCTGGGGCTTCAGCTCCCACCATGGATTCCTCCCTCCACCGGCCAAGGTTTGGGGGAGTACAGCTGAGTCTCTCAATTGTACCAGAGAAGGGTCTATGCACTCCACTACCGATCTGCACCTGGCCCATAGAGACCACTGCGCACACATCGAAGGCGAGCTCACTGAAGGGATTTTGGAAAGAATTTGGCTTCATGAGGGTCCAGGAAATGGTGGAGCTCTGAATGGTCAGAGAGGAAGGACTGGCTGCTTACTCTAAATTAGATCTTGGATTCGGTGGCCTAGCGACCTCACAGAATTCTTCCAGAATGAATAAGGATGACTCCACCTTTGAGTTAGGTGGTTTGCTGTCCCTTCTGTACTCTGCGGATAGCTCCATCAGGTAGGAAAGCCTTACTTTCCCTGGGATTGGCTGTTCCTATTGACTGTCTGACTGTAAGGGGATGGGTTATGGAGGTATATGAGGACCTTGTGTCTTCTCTTCTTATGTTACTGAACCCGGACTGAGGACCCAAAAGACCGGTTCCCGCTGATGTCTTCAAAGCCTAAAAAGGCCCATGTCAATGTAGCAGCCAAGATCACAGAAGAGCCCAAGGAAGACAGATTTTTCTGATCCATGGATTTCTTTCAGTGCCAGAAGCTGGAGACCACTGATTCCCCTCTGCATCATGTGCCATCTGCATCTGCTGACCATACACGAACTCAGCAGAGACCTGCAGATGCCATCTAGAAGACAAATTAGATTTTTCGGTATGTCCATGATGACAAGCAAGCCCAAGAGGCATTGAGCAAGGGTATACCTCAGCCTAGATGCACTAGCCATCCACTTAGGTGAGTTTCCCCGGAGACAATCAAACTCTCAGTTACAGACTTCACAAAGTTGTTCACCATTTATTAAAGCTCTGACTCTGTGGTGCAGGGTCATCTTTCCTGGAGGGTCATGACTCTCGCACACTTCTTTGGCACATATTTACTAATCTTCATACAGTGATGCATGATAATCTGCTTCACTACATTACATAAACCAGATAAACATGTGCAACACCATATTTTCCAAGAGCCATGTGCTGATGCCGTCAGTGCTTACCTATAACACATGTAGCACTTAGCAGGATTTGCCCTTAAGAACTGTTGTGGATAGGGCTTCAATAGAAACAATATATAATATTGGAGGATGAGTTAATAGACACCAACAAGGCGAAAACACCATTCGGGATATTGGAAACAATCAAGGACGTAAGCAGTCCTGAGGAAGATATCAAGCAATGACAGTTTACTCCAAACATGAGCAGTAGAAGCATGTAGACTGAAGTAACTACAGAGTGAGATTGGATTCTGAAGAAGGAAAGCTGAAGGCTTTTAAATGGACATTGTTAGGGCCTTCGTCGCCTTTTAGAGCAGTAAATAGACTATTTGAAGTGGTGGTATTAAAGGTAAATGACCAATTGGTAAGATCCTCAGGGAAACCAGAGCTATTATACAGATGAATAAAATCTGCGTGCTAAATATTAGATCTGTATTAAAATGATAAGACACACACACTGTAAGAGTCTAGTTATAGCGTTATCATTAGTCCGCTGCGGGGAGCTAAGTACCAAACCAGACCTGATCCATTTACAAACGTTAACACAAGATTTTTTATTGATTATAATACATATTGCACACATGATGCCCAGCTAATGATAGCCAGCTGCTTAGCGAGACAATGTGAGTTTTCCACTCATTTACCCAAATATTCATTAGAATAAGATCTTTGATTATATATGGGCATTGATCTATGAACACAACAAGTGAAGCATAGCAACAGCTTGCCATGAATACTCATGACATTATTATTTCTGAAGGACCTGTGGTCACAACAAAAGTACAGACAGTTCAAGTTCACTTAGAGACCAAGAGGCCTGTGCACCTTCTGCAGGCTTTCTCCTATTGAGTGTCACAAAATGAGCCTGAATAAAAATGGATTTCACAATTAAACTTGCACACCTCAACACCACACTTCAAAATCAGACTTCAAATCAATCTCAAAACATTAATCACTTTTCATATTGTGCTAAGACTAACTATGTCTGTGATTGTAGTAGAGCCAAAGTGGATATCTTAAAAAGGTTAATCTTTGCTGAATTAAAGCTGAAATCAAACAATAATTTTGATCTACATGTAGCTAGCATTGAAAAGGCCATACAGGAATACAATTTTCTGCAGCTGGAATTGCTTATCAGTATGAGCAGACTCAAGCAACAATAAATGATATGAAATATTCTGAGGGATAATAACAGAGAAAATGATCAATTAATGTTGTTGAAGTACAAATTCTCTGAATTAGTAAAATGAAAATGTTAGCCTTTCGTGCAACAGGACACTGTGTTGGCAGCAACTGACACAAATGTAGGTTTCAATGTTGGGGTAGGGGTAACCTCCCCCCATGGGATTGTGACAAATGTCCCATTTGATTACGATTTATGTGGCAACTGGATCCTTGGATTCGATTATTGTGTGACAAAACTCAGATTGCATTAATCAGAGCCTTCAGGAAGTTCAAACCTTTTGAACGAAACACGTTGGCTGTTCTTATGAAACAAAATAAAATAATTTAATAAAGGAAATTTTAAAACACAAAAGATTACGGATTCTTTAATGACTGGGCGCACCATTACGTATTGTTATTCTCTACATGCAAAGCAGCAGTACGGATCAACTGGTACTGAGGAAGGAGTGCACCGAACTCTGACTTATGGAACTGTGTGGGAGGTGCAGTTTTGAGTGTCTGTTGTTGTTCTGGTTTTTCATTATACAATTCTCTGAATTAGCACTGGATTCTTATTCATTGGTAAGGCAAACATGTATTGATCCTGTTTGAGATCCAAACAGGAGGAAATAACTAAGATTTCAACATATATATATATATACATTCTACAACTCGACACCCCATCAGGTCTCAACATTACAAAAGACCTACACATGTGTTTAGGTTAATTATTTATTTTACATACTGTGACAGTTATCCTTGTGAAGATTAGTTATAGGAGGCCCACGATAAGAATCCACATATGAGTCAATCTTAACCTACAATGAAGACTATGGATCAGATGTATATATAGCAATTTATAGTTTTATAGGCATTGGTCTTAATCTATTTATTCTTATCTTTTATGGTTAGTTTTATGGTTAGGTGAAGAAAAAAAGAAAGATACAAACTACAAGTTCCACAGTGCCTAGTGGGAGGAGTTACATCGAAGGCTGAGGCACACCAGAAGCCCATCAAACAATCAGAGTAGGAGGCAATAACTGTGGACATTAAAGGCAGTCTTTCATGCGCCTTTGAAAAAGGAGGAAGGATTCTCGGAAACGCGTCGGCAAAGCATGGGGAAATTCGCGAACTGAAATGCTTGCTTGCCTTGGAAATAAATGTTGTTGTTCAACTTACCTACATGGAGTGCGAGCTCATCTGCAGGGAAAACTTTGAGTGATATTTACACGGCGGGTCCGGCCGTGGAGCTTACGCACCGCCCTAGAAATGGAAAGGGATCGTGACTGGAATCATGCCAGTTAAAGAAACGACATTGCAGGTATCCTAAATGAAGGAAAAGCAAGACTTTCACTTTGTGTGTCCCGTTTTAAAAAAACTGCCAACACAAATCCACTCGTGAAGAAAAAAAGAAAGATACAAACTACAAGTTCCACAGTGCCTAGTGGGAGGAGTTACATCGAAGGCTGAGGCACACCAGAAGCCCATCAAACAATCAGAGTAGGAGGCAATAACTGTGGACATTAAAGGCAGTCTTTCATGCGCCTTTGAAAAAGGAGGAAGGATTCTCGGAAACGCGTCGGCAAAGCATGGGGAAATTCGCGAACTGAAATGCTTGCTTGCCTTGGAAATAAATGTTGTTGTTCAACTTACCTACATGGAGTGCGAGCTCATCTGCAGGACAAACTTTGACTGATATTTACACGGCGGGTCCGGCCGTGGAGCTTACGCACCGCCCTAGAAATGGAAAGGGATCGTGACTGGAATCATGCCAGTTAAAGAAACGACATTGCAGGTATCCTAAATGAAGGAAAAGCAAGACTTTCACTTTGTGTGTCCCGTTTTAAAAAAACTGCCAACACAAATCCACTCGTGAAGAAAAAAAGAAAGATACAAACTACAAGTTCCACAGTGCCTAGTTGGAGGAGTTACATCGAAGGCTGAGGCACACCAGAAGCCCATCAAACAATCAGAGTAGGAGGCAATAACTGTGGACATTAAAGGCAGTCTTTCATGCGCCTTTGAAAAAGGAGGAAGGATTCTCGGAAACGCGTCGGCAAAGCATGGGGAAATTCGCGAACTGAAATGCTTGCTTGCCTTGGAAATAAATGTTGTTGTTCAACTTACCTACATGGAGTGCGATCTCATCTGCAGGGCAAACTTTGAGTGATATTTACACGGCGGGTCCGGCCGTGGAGCTTACGCACCGCCCTAGAAATGGAAAGGGATCGTGACTGGAATCATGCCAGTTAAAGAAACGACATTGCAGGTATCCTAAATGAAGGAAAAGCAAGACTTTCACTTTGTGTGTCCCGTTTTAAAAAAACTGCCAACACAAATCCACTCGTGAAGAAAAAAAGAAAGATACAAACTACAAGTTCCACAGTGCCTAGTGGGAGGAGTTACATCGAAGGCTGAGGCACACCAGAAGCCCATCAAACAATCAGAGTAGGAGGCAATAACTGTGGACATTAAAGGCAGTCTTTCATGCGCCTTTGAAAAAGGAGGAAGGATTCTCGGAAACGCGTCGGCAAAGCATGGGGAAATTCGCGAACTGAAATACTTGCTTGCCTTGGAAATAAATGTTGTTGTTCAACTTACCTACATGGAGTGAGAGCTCATCTGCAGGGCAAACTTTGAGTGATATTTACACGGCGGGTCCGGCCGTGGAGCTTACGCACCGCCCTAGAAATGGAAAGGGATCGTGACTGGAATCATGCCAGTTAAAGAAACGACATTGCAGGTATCCTAAATGAAGGAAAAGCAAGACTTTCACTTTGTGTGTCCCGTTTAAAAAAAACTGCCAACACAAATCCACTCGTGAAGAAAAAAAGACAGATACAAACTACAAGTTCCACAGTGCCTAGTGGGAGGAGTTACATCGAAGGCTGAGGCACACCAGAAGCCCATCAAACAATCAGAGTAGGAGGCAATAACTGTGGACATTAAAGGCAGTCTTTCATGCGCCTTTGAAAAAGGAGGAAGGATTCTCGGAAACGCGTCGGCAAAGCATGGGGAAATTCGCGAACTGAAATGCTTGCTTGCCTTGGAAATAAATGTTGTTGTTCAACTTACCTACATGGAGTGCGAGCTCATCTGTAGGGCAAACTTTGAGTGATATTTACACGGCGGGTCCGGCCGTGGAGCTTACGCACCAAAGGGATCGTGACTGGAATCATGCCAGTTAAAGAAACGACATTGCAGGTATCCTAAATGAAGGAAAAGCAAGACTTTCACTTTGTGTGTCCCGTTTAAAAAAAACTGCCAACACAAATCCACTCGTGAAGAAAAAAAGAAAGATACAAACTACAAGTTCCACAGTGCCTAGTGGGAGGAGTTACATCGAAGGCTGAGGCACACCAGAAGCCCATCAAACAATCAGAGTAGGAGGCAATAACTGTGGACATTAAAGGCAGTCTTTCATGCGCCTTTGAAAAAGGAGGAAGGATTCTCGGAAACGCGTCGGCAAAGCATGGGGAAATTCGCGAACTGAAATGCTTGCTTGCCTGGAAATAAATGTTGTTGTTCAACTTACCTACATGGAGTGCGAGCTCATCTGCAGGGCAAACTTTGAGTGATATTTACACGGCGGGTCCGGCCGTGGAGCTTACGCACCGCCCTAGAAATGGAAAGGGATCGTGACTGGAATCATGCCAGTTAAAGAAACGACATTGCAGGTATCCTAAATGAAGGAAAAGCAAGACTTTCACTTTGTGTGTCCCGTTTAAAAAAAACTGCCAACACAAATCCACTCGTGAAGAAAAAAAGAAAGATACAAACTACAAGTTCCACAGTGCCTAGTGGGAGGAGTTACATCGAAGGCTGAGGCACACCAGAAGCCCATCAAACAATCAGAGTAGGAGGCAATAACTGTGGACATTAAAGGCAGTCTTTCATGCGCCTTTGAAAAAGGAGGAAGGATTCTCGGAAACGCGTCGGCAAAGCATGGGGAAATTCGCGAACTGAAATGCTTGCTTGCCTTGGAAATAAATGTTGTTGTTCAACTTACCTACATGGAGTGCGAGCTCATCTGCAGGGCAAACTTTGAGTGATATTTACACGGCGGGTCCGGCCGTGGAGCTTACGCACCGCCCTAGAAATGGAAATGGATCGTGACTGGAATCATGCCAGTTAAAGAAACGACATTGCAGGTATCCTAAATGAAGGAAAAGCAAGACTTTCACTTTGTGTGTCCCGTCTTAAAAAAACTGCCAACACAAATCCACTCGTGAAGAAAAAAAGAAAGATACAAACTACAAGTTCCACAGTGCCTAGTGGGAGGAGTTACATCGAAGGCTGAGGCACACCAGAAGCCCATCAAACAATCAGAGTAGGAGGCAATAACTGTGGACATTAAAGGCAGTCTTTCATGCGCCTTTGAAAAAGGAGGAAGGATTCTCGGAAACGCGTCGGCAAAGCATGGGGAAATTCGCGAACTGAAATGCTTGCTTGCCTTGGAAATAAATGTTGTTGTTCAACTTACCTACATGGAGTGCGAGCTCATCTGCAGGGCAAACTTTGAGTGATATTTACACGGCGGGTCCGGCCGTGGAGCTTACGCACCGCCCTAGAAATGGAAAGGGATCGTGACTGGAATCACGCCAGTTAAAGAAACGACATTGCAGGTATCCTAAATGAAGGAAAAGCAAGACTTTCACTTTGTGTGTCCCGTTTTAAAAAAACTGCCAACACAAATCCACTCGTGAAGAAAAAAAGAAAGATACAAACTACAAGTTCCACAGTGCCTAGTGGGAGGAGTTACATCGAAGGCTGAGGCACACCAGAAGCCCATCAAACAATCAGAGTAGGAGGCAATAACTGTGGACATTAAAGGCAGTCTTTCATGCGCCTTTGAAAAAGGAGGAAGGATTCTCGGAAACGCGTCGGCAAAGCATGGGGAAATTCGCGAACTGAAATGCTTGCTTGCCTTGGAAATAAATGTTGTTGTTCAACTTACCTACATGGAGTGCGAGCTCATCTGCAGGGCAAACTTTGAGTGATATTTACACGGCGGGTCCGGCCGTGGAGCTTACGCACCGCCCTAGAAATGGAAAGGGATCGTGACTGGAATCATGCCAGTTAAAGAAACGACATTGCAGGTATCCTAAATGAAGGAAAAGCAAGACTTTCACTTTGTGTGTCCCGTTTTAAAAAAACTGCCAACACAAATCCACTCGTGAAGAAAAAAAGAAAGATACAAACTACAAGTTCCACAGTGCCTAGTGGGAGGAGTTACATCGAAGGCTGAGGCACACCAGAAGCCCATCAAACAATCAGAGTAGGAGGCAATAACTGTGGACATTAAAGGCAGTCTTTCATGCGCCTTTGAAAAAGGAGGAAGGATTCTCGGAAACGCGTCGGCAAAGCATGGGGAAATTCGCGAACTGAAATGCTTGCTTGCCTTGGAAATAAATGTTGTTGTTCAACTTACCTACATGGAGTGCGAGCTCATCTGCAGGGCAAACTTTGAGTGATATATATATATATATATACATAGTTACAGTTGAAGGTTCATGGAAATCATGACACACTTTCCCAAGGGGATGTAGGATTTGTGGCTACGTTAGAGTGCAAAGTTTGATCTTTCATTTATAGGTGTGCATTATAATCATGGGTAGTTGGCACCTACATATATTCATTTATTGTAGTAACTTAGAACTTTAGAATGTGAACTGTAATGACATGAAAGGTTACGTGTTAGGGATATTTTCTGTGTGAACGTGAAGCAATTAAAAACGCGACTACGTGATTTTAGCTGAAAACATTAACGTGTAGAATTTGTGCATGTTGCTGACAAGCTTTCACGTATTTGATTATGTAATGTGGTGATTTAGAGATGCTTAGTGAATAACGTTTATTTTATGTGCAACTTTATGACGCCTTTATGCCAGTTCTTGTGTTGGCTGATTTCTATAGGCCTGAATTGTATTTTTCCCCTGGAAGCTCTCGCATTAGGTTTAATAAGTGAATTTCATGTGAATGTTGGATTTGTTCTTTCTCATGTTTCTGTTGCAGGGGGAGAATTCATCCTTGTTAGCTAGAATAATGTCTTTGTTTTAGGAGTTAGACTTAGGGAGGAGAGGATACATTGAAGATTGATACTGATAATAAAGAACGGTTGTACTTTCTCATCGGAGTACGCCTGGGAATCAAGGTCATCTCGCCAAGGCATCGCTGCTGTGTGGAAAATCATCTAGGAAGAGGTGGCTTGACTGCATGGTGTGATGCTACAATGCATCTTGGGATACTACCTGAAAGTGTGATGTATCGAAGTTAGGGACAGTGTCTGGGGACTTCTGCCTTTCCTTGAGAGATAGAGCATCTTAGAATGAGCTCCGTAGCTTTATGCTACTTGACCCATCTAAATGTGAAGAGACTTCTTAGGAAGACTTCACTTGCTAACACCTTTATGGACCTTGCCTTGGCATATGCTAAGTAGGGGTGTCATGCTAATTGTAGTGTAGGGACAGACTAATGCTTTAAACCCACAAACCTCCAATGAAGGGGAATCTTGACATCTGTGCAGTTATATTCTGTGTTTTGGTCCTTGAACTGATTATTCTTCGTATACTGCATCGGCTGAACTTCACCCTTAGGTTTGGCATTGTATTAGTTCCAATGTATTTTTTATACCCTCATCTTGAGGCGCCTCTACGTCCAACTGTTTTTCGCTTTGTAATAATCAAACTAAACCTCATTGGGAGTCTTTAATTCTTCGGAGTCATAGTTCATTAAAATGTAATAATTGATTGGCTAAATATTTCTCCCTCCCCCACGCTTTCATGCTGAGAAAAAGAGTAATAGATGGGGGGTAAAGAGCAAACCTAGAACGTGGAAGTTATAAGGACGAGTCTCAGGACCACATAATTTGCTTATGTCCAAAATTATTACATTTACAGAAAAAATACCTGCATGTCCAATTTAAAGAAGCAAATACAAGGTCAATCAAAGGGTCAACCAGGTGTTGTTTTACATTAAAAACCAATTCTTTTATTGTCAAATTTATGAAATTGTTGGACCTAGCTTATTATTTTTTGAAACAATCTTGTAATATGAATTAAAACCTGTATGATTTTATGAGACTATATATTGTTGAAGTGTAGGCTCAAATGGCTATTATTTCGTACATAAATACCTTCACCTGTTCTGTTTTAGTCAATCATTTTACTCTTTTTAACTGTACTAGTTATTATAATTGATTTTTTAAATACAATAAAAACATTTCAGAAAAATGAGTGGGATTAATTACTTTTTTGTCATATTTTTTCTGTGTTTTTAAAGATACAAAAAAAACTTATTGGTTCAAAATGCCACTTTAACAATTGAGTGTAAATACGTTTTTACAGTGCAATTAACTTCGAAGGCCTATTTTAACAGATGTGCTTACTGTATCATAATCTGGTTACATAACATAAGATGAAATGCTGGAAATGTGTGATAAAAATGTATACTGGCATTAGAAAGTGATGAGTACAGAAGTTATTTGGTGAGGATTAATGTTGATTTATGGTTGATCAGTAGCGGCTCGCATAGGGCGTGCTGCAGGATGGTGAGGCGGGGGAGGGGCAGGGTGGGGGACATAACAAACACGGACATAGGACGGAACGGAGGAAAGTAATTATTGCGTTCCTCTGTTCCGTCGTATGTCCGTGTTTGCTACCCCCACCCTACCCCCGTCTCACCGCCCTGCAGCACGCCCTATGCGAGACGCTACTGTGGTTGTTTGGAAAACCTTAGTATGTTGATGATGTCAGCGGCTGCACACCTTAAAAAACACAGCCTGAGTGAGCAGCGTAAAATATGTGATTTCACAGAGAGTGGTGTTTGCACTGATTCCTCCCTGGGATACCCTCTTTGCAAAGATTATCGAGGATTGGCTGACTGTGAAATAAAGCATAAAGACTTTGAACTTAGCACTGGAGCACACCACCTCTTCTGCACTGAGGTATGGAACATCCTTAGGCTATTCATGGCATTATTGCATTTCTCTGCGAGACACCCAGCCAGAAGGGATCCAACCAAAAACGTGACTGACAGGATTCTAGAAAGATCTACCTGTAACCTATGTTAGGGTGACCAGCCAGCCCAAATCTCACAGGCCAGTCCCGGTGCCCCGGCGCTTTCCTTCATTTTAAATACATGTCCTGGTTTTTGGACAAAGGTCAAGTCATCCAGAAAGACATACTCTCCTTAAGAAATGTGCTTGTTTCTTTTAGGCAGCAGAGGAGGAGGTCGGCTGCATGCATACAGCAGCAAATGGGGAAACAGAGTGGGGTGGAGGGCGGGGGCTCAGGGTAGAGGACATGGCATAGCTAATGTTCTGTACGCGCAGCTTGTAAATGTGTGGCATATATTTATACACAAACATATGTGTGTGCATGTGTGTGTGTGTGCACATGCGCACGTGTGTGTACAAGGCTACGCAAAATCAGGCCAGGCCAGATATAAAAGTAAAGCTTTAGTCCTACTTTTTTGTCTGGCCTGTCCCAGTTTTTCCTTCTCAAAATCTGGTCACACTAACCTATGTGTGTCACTCCAACACAGTCATACACACAGGCCCCACCAGCACCCATGCTGGTTACCTTTGCCTTTAGAGAAGAATTGCTGTAACAGGTTAGTACCAGTCTAGTGTGAACTGTCCAATAATTTCACAGACGGTCTGTTATTTTGGTATCACATCCGTTGTCTGTCATCATTCCTGTTACGGTCGCCTTGTGTCCATAGCTTTGGAGACTGCAGCAAGCTCTGCTATTCCCCTGCCACAATATGAGCTAGCTCGCACTTCCCTTTTAAACTCTAGAGGCTGCAGAATCCCCTCCACTGACTTCACACAGACTGTGGACAGGCCCATTGTTGTTGTGGCTCATTATCACATAAAGAATGACAATGGGCCAAGGGTGTAGTGAAGCACCAGCTATATCAGCTTAAGTGGGGGTGTCACAGGGTCAGATAAAAGTGTTTCATGGACCTTCCTAACTTTAATCTGTGGCTCGCTGGTAAGCACAAGACAGAAAAAGAAACTAAAAAACAAAGCAAGAATAATCACCATCATGCAGATGTGAGGAGGGGGACAAAGGGTGCCAAAGTAGCCAAAAGCGGCGACAGAAAGAGAAATTATTAAAATGGTAAATCAAAAAGAAGTACGAGACAAATGGAGGGAGAAAGCAAAGGAAGAATAGAAGGCAAATAATGAAAGAAAGCTAGAAAGATATTAGAGAAAGATTTAGCAATGGTAGGAAGGACAAGAGGATGATCAAATGAAAGAAGGAACAAAAACATTTATGGAATCTGGAATATGGAAATATGAAAGGAACATGAAATATGAATTTAAAGAATAGAGAGTAAGAATGAGAGATGAAATGATGCACAGACATAAAGATGGAAAGAGGAATACATGGAGGATGGAAAGAAGAAAGTAGAGAACAAAGGAGGATAGAAAGATGGACGGGATGAAAGATGAACATAAAGAAAGATAGAAGATTAAAAGACGGAAAGAATAATGTAAGATGTCAATATAGGTAAATGTAGTTTTTGACCAAGTTTCTTTCATGCTGTGAAAAGCATAATTTTGCATTATTTTATGTAAATTTTCATCAGGGGAACAATTCTCACCGGCTTCAAAGGAAAGGCCAGGATAGCTCACTTTGCTCCTTTATTTAGTGCCATAAAGCAGGGGTATTTCATTTACCTGGCTACTCCCTTGCAATGGGCCCTTGTGTAGTAACAGCATGTGGTGTGCCTTCCCCTGCATAGACCTAGGGAATGGCATTCTGCTTTTGTGGAGGAGCCATGCTGGAGAACTCTGCTGCATTTTGAAATATCCAACTGGATTAAAGACAAAGACTTCTGAGTGCTTTGCACACCTGCAATTTTCAGGCCATAACACAAATGTCTATTTAACTCCGGAGATTAATGTATCTCTGGGAGGGATCCGAGTTTTCACTAATTCCAGTTTTGACTCATCATAAAGAAGCACAGAGGATAAGGTGTCTTTTGCAAAGCGCAAAGTTTAACATGCAGATCAAATAATTAATTTGGATAACGATAAATATTTTTTAGTAGGGGCAACCACAACGACAATGGTATGTTTTAAATCCTGAGTTTGTATTTATCCAGGGCAAGCACTCTTAACATGTAGTTGGGCCACTGGAATTGTGCGATTGTGCGGCTGCAACGTTTTTCACATGATTTTGGATAAGCCGCTTTCACCACATAATTCATCATCAGCTACCTATTCTGAAAATTCTAATTTAAAAATAGTTTCTTGCTCAAATGGTTAAACAAATAACTGAAAACACAGTGATATGTGTTGCAAAGGCCCTTTGCAAAGCCTGACTGGTCACCTTTCTTTTGCATATTACTATATTTGGGTGTTAAACTGGTACTAATGAGATACAACCTATGCCCAGAGAGTGTTAAAAAGTGTAAAGATGAGAAAATAATGTAGTAATACGATCACAACATTTGCAGCATTACACTGCATACATTCCCTTTTCTTGCCAAATAATTTAGTCAATCCTGCAGCATAATGTGGCCCTCTCCTGCTGCATAATTCCAGTGGCCCTGCATATAGTACTTATTAGTATGGATGATGTGGCTACTAAACCTTGCAGCCCTCATTGTCTTAAGTAACATTTACTTTTCATTGATTTAAACACGTATACTGTTCAGAGACAATGACTCATATGTGTTTGACAGTTAAAGTGCTCAGCACCCTACATTTGGCTGAGTAGCACTATAAACTAAATGAAATACACATGAACGAGGGTCTATATAGAGATGATGGGCACCATTGGAGGTTGATAGTGAGGGAATCTGTACAGAGGGAGGTCTTTGATGAAGGTTTGTAATGAAGGCCTCTGCATCCCCTGCAGTGCAGGGGGAGCAATCCTTTAAGGGAACCCCAAATCTTCAGGAGACCTCATACAGCCTAAAGGCTTGCATAGGTCCCCATAGTTTTGTGTTATGCCACGAAGAGCACAATTAGAAATGTCGAACATAACAACACTGGTGGGCGCTAATCCCAAAACCTTGTAGTGCCCCACTGTAACCTGCCAGACAAATGATCCGAACTGGAGCCTTGGATACATTTCACCCTCATTCTTTGAAAAATAGCCTTTTTCCTGACAAACTGTGATTTTCTAAATGTATGTATGTATATGTTATTTCTGTAGTGTGACCCTAGCTAAAAAGCCAGTGGAGTGCTGTACAATGACCAAGACAAAATTTACGTCTGACAACCTGTGCCAAATTTATGATGGGTATATTTACTAACATTTCATGCAACACTGCACAAAGTGAAGTTCAGCACTGTGTTGACTGAAACGGAAAGAGCACAACAGCGCCTTATTTTCTAATATATGGTGCTGTTCTTCTCTCTCCTAGTACTGGGGCACTTGTGGCTGCCTAGTGCCAAAACATTGTGGTCAAGGAAGCTTTTTGAGCTAGATGGGAAACCTATCCTTTGCAGCTATTTACTCTTTGCATGTGTGCTGCAGAAAGCAGCACACATGCAAAGAGGAATTATTGAGGAGTAGTAAAGATATTTCTTCTCTTTACACCTACCTCAGATAGGCACACCAATTTTGCACAAACCCATGTTTACTAGTCTTTGTAGATATAGATTTATATCGAGATGCAATGGAATGAACTGCGCAAATATTTCAAAACAAATTCGCAGTTAGGAAACTACAAATGGACCACTTGTTTGTAATGCCGAAGTGTGCTGGAAACAGAGTTTTAATAGGATCAAAACAATCAAGACACTTTACTTGGGGATATTCAAATGATATATATTTGCTGAAACCACATTTCCACACATTATTATTTGTCCGCTATATAGTTTAATCAATAAACTGCATGTTGGTATTTTGCTGCCATTTCAATGGAAAATGTTCTGTATGTAAAAGACAATACCACCTTCTGATCTAACAACGTATACAGTTTCTAGTCTGCAGCACACTCCTATGCATCAATGAGAAGCTGCAGTTTACAGGTCACAGAAATGAAACAGCCCAATCAGTACACTATTTACCATATACATGTAAAATATAGAGGGCTGATATATGGCTAGGCAGAGCATTATAGAAATGTCAACTCCTATCTAACCGTTCTGATCCACAATACTATAACACTCAGCAATCTGCAGCCAGTTATAGCTAATGCAGGCTGGTATTAACTCCGTTGTCTTGCTTCATGCTCTTACCCTCACATAAGACCCGTTTTCTGTGGGTCATATTCATCGCTCACTACTGTACCAGCCCCTAAGCCAGCCATCACCAGTTGAGCAGACATGAAATGCCTGAAGCAATCTGACACATAAAGCCGGCCACTCGGAGGACTGCGCTCTAGTCCGGCAGTGCAGGTCCCAATTCGCTACATTCTATGCCTGCTGCTTTACAACTCACGATGGCGCTCAGATATGAGATGCTAGTAACAAAGTCTATCCGACCACTTCTCTCACCAGGCATGCCTGCTCAGGACCATAAACTGTAAACAACATACCAGGCTGGAAAACCCAGTGCAGTAACCATATAAATAGATTATGATCATATGAAATTCCACAGAAAGACCTGCACAGTTGCTCAAAGCTGCTTCGCACACGGAAAAACTGTGAAGTGCGCAATTGTCGCAACCTAATATAATTTATTTTGACTTGTACTTATGTTGGTTGTCTATTTACTCACTTATATACTATTGCGCGACATACCCTGATGTGTCTGTAAAACGTAGCTTTTGTCCCAAATTGTTGTCCTGAATTTTGACCTTCTCTCCTGAATTTTTGTCCCGAATTTTGACCATTTGCCCTGAATTTTTACAATTATTGTTCTGAATTTGCACCTATACCAGTCCCTAACACGAAGTGGTCTGTTAGACCTGCGGTTATCTCCTCAGGTAGGCAGGCCTTGTGCTGTGTTGGCATTCTTTGCCCAGCAGCTCTCGCTTCACAAGAAGCTTGTTCTCTGTTCATTAGGTGCTAGTTGCCGAAAATAGCATAAGGCCCAAATCTGCATGTGATCTCTGTCTGAAGCGGAAGTCAGACATATCTCCCTCCCCACCTAACGAGATGCTGACTCTCCTGTTAGAGGATATACATAATTGAACACCTTCCGCCCACTGCACCTCTGATCTGCAGGTTACCCTCTGGCCACAGAGCACCGCTCTCCCTGGCTTCCTCATTAGGCGCCATCACCCCCAGGACCTCATTTTCACCTGCTACGGAACCTTCCACGTGCCTCGGGACGACTTTACTGACTTCTTTTGCAGACACCAGACTATAAAGAGCAATGCAAGAATATTGTTGTAATAACTTTATTTCGGTCAAACGACCATTAAAAGTACAGATAAATAAAATGAGAATGAAAAAACATTTAAAACCATTAAGTTAAAAAAAAGTTCTGCCTAATGCGCCACATGTACAACAAATAACGGGAAACAGCAAACACAATGGGAGGATGGGTATCGTAAGTCAATATCCTACAAGCATATGTGTAATGCAAAAAACCGAGAATCCTACAAATAGGAATCAACCAGCGTTTTCTGGGTACAGAGTAGGCGGGACAAAAAAATAAAACGTGGGAAATATTCTCAGTATGGTAAGAACATGCAGGACAGGCTAAAATATTTGACTTAGTCCACTTAGAGGTAAAAGATCTAATAGGAAGGGTGCCATAGCGTAATTGGACATACAGCTTGCGGGCCACTGGGGGTTCAATTAGGTCCATAAAGGCCTCAGCCCTGGGCTCTGTCTTTATTAAAAGGAACTCAGATGATAACCTACCCACAGAAGATGAATTCATTAACGTCTGGAGATTTGACGCATAAATGTAGGAGAGGATTGTTTTCTTGGGTAAACCAGTACAGTTAATCTCCGGTGTATCCCATAGTCCAAGAAAATTAAGCCGGATACAAGTTGCTTTAATATGTCTGAGCCAGGGAATCATTTTGGATCTAAGAGCAGGCCAAATCTCGATAAATTCAGCTCTATAATCAGCCAATTCGGGGACAGACCATAGCCTCTTCCAGTACATGATTGGCCTTGCGCCTATCAACTCCTCTATTGGAATAAATTCAAGATCAAATCTCAAAGGGATCAGTGGAGTACTAGACGGAAGACCAATCAAGTTTCTAACAAAAGACTGCTCCACCCTCTTGAGATCAGCAGACTGGGACTGCATATGCCCCCAGAGTTCGGCCCCATATACTGCTGACATCCTTGCTTGACGACTATATATAGTAAGGGCAGGAGAGACCGGCCTATATGTGGATTCCTTAAAAACTTTGGTTAGTCCACCTGCTAGCTGGGTGAGCCTAAGTGTTGATCTAGCAATATGTTTGTGCCATTCAAATTTCTCTGTAAGGGTAACGCCCAAATAAATGAACGTTTTAACCCTTTCCAAAGGACTACCAAAGAGCACAGGATTAGGACGGGTACGTTTTGGTGGGTTGAAAATCATAAATTTTGTTTTTCCTATGTTGATTTCCAGCCCCCGAAGGTGACAAAACTCTACAAATGCGTCAAGGATGTTTTGAATGCCTGATGATGTTTTGGACAACAAAAGAGTGTCGTCCGCAAACATCAGAGCAGGCACTCTACCTGTAACCAGTCTAGGGGCATCGATGTTAGGTGCACCCTTCAGATGTTCAATAAGGCCATTAATGTAAAGGCTGAAAAGAGTAGGAGCCAAGACGCACCCTTATGAATATTGTGCGCCACCGTACCTCCCCACGGATACTGAAAAGAAAAAGAACTCACGAATAACAGTCCCCAGGTGGGTAAGTAAAGGCCTAAATAGACTGGAATGGGCCCCACAGCCCAGGGCTCGTGACACCGCACATGCTACAGCTACTCTCTCTCTCTCTCTCTCTCTCTCTCCATGATTATCATTTTCTCTCGTGCTCTCCCTCTCTCTTTGTTTCACACTCTCGTTAACCCTTTCGTGTGCACCCTCTCTCAAACTTTGCTCAGTCTCTCTCTCTTTTGTTTCCCCCCATTGGTCTTGTTCGCTCTTTTTCCTGTTCTCACTCTTCTCGCTTCTGTCACCCTCTCTCTTTGCTTCCCCCCTGCTTTCTTATGCGTTCTCTCTCTATATATCCCTTTGCAGTCCCATTCTAAATTGATTTCTTCTTCTCCATGGCTTATCTCTCAATCTCTTTTTGTATTCATCCTTCCCCCTGTTTCTCTTCTACATGTTTCGTGCTCTGCTTGCTCTCCTCCATCTTTCTCAGGCTTTCTTTCTCTCAGTCTCTGCTCTCTCGTTTCCTTTCTCCCTCTCACTTTGTATCCAGCTCCTATCCTCTAATCAGTGGCGTAGCAAGCACTTTGGCTGCCCGTGGCGGTCCTCGTGTTTGCTGCCTCGCTGTGCCAGGGTCCGGTCCCTCAGGTATAGGCTGGTCCTTTTTTTTTTAACATACTTTATTGATTTTCTCAATGCGTAGCGCCTCATACAATTCTTGATACAAAAGGTACACAATTAACCAGTAGGGTGCAGAGTAACATAGGCATCTCCATTCATACAGGTTACAAACTGCATAGGAGCTGCAAGCCAACATGAGATCTTGATATTCTAGTACAAACTCAGCACCATGTATCTATTGCACGCAAGTAGCCAACAAACTCAGTGAAAACATTAAACAACCCCAATCCACTCTCCTGCCTCCCCCATCTGTCGCACCCTAAGATAGGCCCATACGAGTCAAGAACGCCGCTCTATCTGCTTCGTATCTTTCCTGTTAAGTCACTTGGGAGGCGTGCGTTTCCCCGCGAGCCCTGCGCAGTGTGGGCGCCATGGCGCCATCCACAGCTGCACGCTGAGAGGGAGCTTGCGCCCTAGTGTGTGTTATAGTGTTGAGGGTTCGGTGGTTTTAAGAGTTTCCAGCATCAGATCCCATTCCATGGAGATCAGCGTTTTCCGCAGCCCCCTGTGTTCCTCCCTACGGATAACTGCACTTCCCCACCTAATCACCTCTTCATGCCAGTTATGTACTGTTGGGGGAAAGGCCGATTTCTACCTCATAGTTATGGAATGCTTCGCAAAAATTAAGGCTAGGTCTGTGAACCTAAGCTGTACTTTCTGTGTCTTAGAGCAATGACACAGCCCCAGTATGCAACGTTCTGCTGTGTCCCAGTTAGGGATCCCTGTCACGTTTCCTAATATATGTGTGAGCTTGGCCCAAAAGACAACCAGGCGCGGGCACGTCCACGTCATGTGTAGTAGGTCAGAATCGTCTGCATGGCATCTTGGGCAGTGTTCTTGTGTCGTTAGATACATGCTGTTTAAGTGAAGCGGAGTAAGGTAGGCTCAGTGAAGGATCATGTATTGTATAAACTTAAATAAGGCAATACCGGACACCCTCTTTTGGTATTCACAATCCTTGTCTGGTAGGTCCTTGCCCAGGTCTCTAGCCCACTTTTCTCTGAGTGTTGTGAGGAGGATCTCTGCATGCATGCAGATGCCTCTGTATAGCCACCTTATCAGATGGCGACCGTAACCGACCAGGTATACAGAATGGACCGGCTCATGAGTCGAAGGCTCCACTCCTTCCGACACCCAGTGATTCTTCACATATTTGACGATAGCTGAATGTAGGATAAAAAGGGAGTGCGGGACTCCCTGCTCCCGGGCAAAGTTTTTGTGGTCCATCAACACACCGTCCGAAAATAGCGCCCCCACTGTGGAGACACCCTCCCTTGTCCAGTTACATATACACAGCCTAATGGCCAACCCAGTGGGTGTGGGGTTCCCAAGCAGCAGGGTGTTAGGGGCATATGGGAGCTGCTGGTTTGTGTATTGTAGTGCTCTTCTCCAGTAGGCGAGAGCTATTCAGAGCAGTGGGGGGAGGGGTCACAGGCAGAATCCTACTCTAAGGTAGCAATAAGGCATGGAGAGCGCTTCGGGCCAGGGATTGTGCTGTATAGCCCAATTCATGCAGGTTACGCTCCACCAACCAGTACGAAAGCTATTGCAGTTGGCTTGCAAAGCAGTACGCCCGGATGTCCGGTGCCCTCATGCCCCTCTGTCCGTCCCTTGCTGCAGCTTGGCCAGACCCCCCCCTTCTACGGCTCTTCCGCCAGATCAGGTCTGACAAGAGTGTGTCTAGAGTCTTGAAAAACGAGGCAGGGATCAGTACTGAAAGATTTGTACAAAAAATACAGCAGGCGCGGGAGCATGACCGTCTTGGAGATAGCTATTCTTCCCACCACAGAGAGGGGCAATGATACCCAAAAAGAAATTTGGTTGCGGAGTGCCTTGATTGCCCTCATCAGGTTGCCATCCAGTAAATCTTGTGGGGTTCTATATATTTGGATGCCCAAGTTTTTGTAGGTAGTTAGTGCTACCGGAAGAGAAAGCAACCCAAATCTAATGCCTCCGGGTGCTATCCGGGGCGGAAAAAGGAATGCGCAGGACTTATTCTCGGTTATTGTAAGGCTCGAAATGTGTTCAAACTGATTTAAAATGTGTGGTAGAGGCTTCAGGTTACCCTCTAGGTCATGGACATATAGGATGAGATCGTCAGCATATGCTAATAATACATGTGCAGTGTTACCAACCCGAATACCTTTCATCGCTGCCTCCTTCCGAAGCCTGATAGCGAGGGGTTCAAATGCCAGCACAAATAGCAATGGCGACAGAGGGCAGCCCTGATGAGTGCCTCTGCACACTGGGTAAGGCTGCGAGACATACACTCCTGTACGGGCTCGTGGCGTGGGTGCTGTGTAAAGTAACTTGACCCAACGCACAAACGCGGGTTGGAGGCCAAATTTACTGTGGACGAGTAACATGTATTACCAGCTAAGGGTGTTGAAGGCCTGACGCAAATTGAGGGAGAAGCACCCGGCACCTAAGCGGTCCTTAGTGGTGGCCTCCAGGACGTGGTAGAAATGCCTGATGTTCATGGAGGTGCTAAGAGCTGGGACGAAGCCACTTTGATCTGTGTGGATGAGTTGTGGCAGAAAAGGGAGCAGCCGGTAATATATGATATATATGATATAGGTGCTCTAAGTGAGGGACTAATTTGTCCGAGAAAGTCTCATAAAATTCTGCCGGTACGCCATCTCACCCTGGTGCTTTGTTGTGTGGGAGTTCCCGGATGACCTCCTTAATTTCATGGATAGGTTGGTCATTATGGGGTTTTGTCCCTAAAGAAGACACACTAGGTTCACCACTTTGGCAGAAGTTTGGGGACAGCTGCCAATGTTTCCAGCGCAGATTAACAGAGTCAAAGAGTTTTTCCCCGTTCCATACATAGGTGCTTCGTCCAGTACATGGCTTTTCTTTGCATTCTTGGACTTGTAGTCATAAACTGAGAATAGAATAAATAGATCTACAAATCTCAGAGTGTAAGGGAAAAATACGGACTAGATGAGCTACTTACGCTTGGAACTGGGAAATTTGAGATCTGGTGACCACCTCACTTCATGACTTCACTGACACTGTTTTCAGTTCTGGGCTTTTCACATGCAAATATTTGTTTTCAGATCTATTAATCCAAATAGGCCAATGGACAAAAACTAAGACTACAGTTACTAGAACGCATTAGGTTGTCACACTAAAGCGCAGGGCTAGAAACCGTGTCCTTCATGACATAGAATAAAGTAGTTCCCTCACCTATGAGCTTTGCAGCCTCAAACTGCAGCAGAGCCACCGACTGGAAATCCAATTTCAAATGAAAGTACATTGAAACATTTCTCCATCACTCGGGCTGGGGTGTAGTGATCCAGAATTAGCCACGTTCTAAAAGAAATTGGTAGCTTCCAAAAAGGTTAGTTATGTTATTAGAAGATGTGTGGCGCAGCGGCAAGAGCGACTGCCTCCGGATCCTTGGGCTCACAGTTCGATACCCCCCACACACCTCCTTTGGAAGAGTAAACATTAAGCAAGGCACCGGACTCATGAATAACTACAGCTTTGTGAGCAGGCATGGCCCCCAGGCCTTCAGAGCGACGTATACTGAGAAGTCAGAATTTAGCCCAAAATATCGTATGATCCTTTTGTGTCCTCTTCAATGAAAAAGACGCAGGAGCAGGAATACGTGTCCGTAATGTAATTCTTGTAAGTGGATCACAAAGGTCCACAAGGAAAAGTAGCAAGTGTGCCCTGGATAATTCGACACAAATGCAAAACTCGGATGATGCACGCAGAATGATCGTCATTCCAGTCATGGTAACCAAGCAACAACAAGCCGTGGCAAATACAAATAGTATTACAATGAGATAGTATGCAAACAACATTTTAATAAGACATCTCCTTTTCATAGCAAAAGAAAGATAAATAAGATGAATGTTACCTACAAGCGAAACTAAAAATAGAAACTATAAAAAACTTAAAGAAAATAAATAAATAATTAAGAAGTGTCCAGCTAAGTGGTAACACAGCTTACTACAAAATGTAATCACTTATTAAGAGAGGTTAATACAGAATGTAATTACTTAACTTCTGAAATAACTTAATACTACTTTCCCACATTGTCGTTTAACACTGACTGCTTCTTTCCTAGCGGCCGGCCGGAAGGTTGTAGGCCCATCTTTGTATATTTTTTGAGTTTTGTAATAAACGGTTTAAAAAAATAAAAAAAAAACACTGACTGCTTCATTTTCCCTGGATGAACAAGCAGCGCTAGTATTAACATATTCACCATGAGTATTGATCAAATCGCGACAATGGACATCATCCTAATTAGAAATCATCTGTAGTACGAAGTTAATTTCTGTTGGTACTTCCCAGTATTTCCATGTGTTCCATCAACGACTACAACATCAGAACCAACCTTGTGTTTGATAGAGTCAGAAGGTAACTTATACCATGACCCATGCTTCACACTTTCACTTTTTGCCAAAATGAGTGTGCCCACATTGGGAATAACAGCCAGGAGGAGTTGGGGTGAGTGGGTGGGGGTCCACACAAAGCACTAGAAACTGTGTTTGCTATGAGCCGCTCACTGATCTACCGATAATTTACTCACTTATTGACATTAATTCGCAATGTGTATGTTAGGGACATGCCTCATGTGTAATGATTGGCCCAGCCACACAAGTAATCATAGCTGCCCTTAATGACTCACTTAGTCACTCTCTTTTTTTAGGTCGAGCATGGGCAGTGCATGTGCTGCTCTGCTGGGCATGCTGTATTGAGGTGGGCAAGTGAAGCTGTAAACTGTGGCTGTTCATTGGTCAAAAGCTAAGTAGTCCCTCCTTAGTACCGCCTTGTCTCATTTTGCAACCTCCCATGGCAACACCCCCTGTTACGTGTGTTGTTGTTCGGTAGGCTTTAACTACAGCCTCCAAGCACTATTTTCTCAAATAGCCTTGTCCTGCCTGCTGTTGCAGGGAGGACACACTCTTTCCTAACGCTTTATTTTTATTTTTAGCAAGCATTTGCAATGCAATAGGTCTCGCATTTGCGAGAGTTTAGGCTATTGGCAATGTAAATGACAATTCCTTTTATTGATCTGTTTAAAAAACAATACATATATAAAAGGCGTTCTCATTTACAATGCCAATAACTTAAACTCTCATAAATGCGAAACCTATTGCATTGCAAATGCTTGTTTCACTAGCTCTCACAGTCATACACCCGCAGATGTGTGCACAGACTCGCTCGCTGATGGTACTCACAAATGCTTTAATACTCATACATACATATACACTCAGTGATGCGTACCTCTCTTTTTAATCAGAAACAACTGTGAACAGGCATGGATAGGCATATATTTAAATATTACTCTTTCCTCTCCCCGTACACACTCATGCATACACCATGGACACATATAACACACCACTGACACACATATAAATCTCTCCAAAGACAACTTCTGCCTACACACAAACAGCACCAACACACACACATACAAACCAACTGCACTATCTGCACATAGCCTTCAAAGTGCAAATATCTTAGAGAGGAGTAGAGTGGAGTATCGTAGAGTGGGGTGTTGTGAGGTGGAGTGACATAGAGTTGAGTAGAGTAGAGTAGAGTGGTGTAGAGTAGAATGACATAGGGTGGAGTAAGTATAGTGGCGTAGAGTGACCTACAGTGCAGTAGAGTGGTGTAGAGTGGCATGGAGTGGCATGAAATGGCGTAGATTAGAGTGGGGGTAAAGTGTAGTAGAGTGGCATAGAATGGAGAGGCATAGAGTGCTGTGGAGTGTTGAAGAGTGATATGGAGAGTGGTAGTTTGGCATAGAGTGGATTATGATAGAATTGAGGGTCATAGAGCGGAGGGGCGTAGAGTGGAGGGGCATAGAGTGCAGTAAAGTGTCATAGAGTGGAGCAGAGTGGAGTAGCATGGAGTAGCATAGATTGGCATGGAGTGGTTTAGAGTATCCTAGAGGGGAGTGTTATAGAGTGGAGTGTCGTACAGTGAAGTGTCATAGAGTGGAGAGTCATAGAGTGGAACATTATAAAGTGGAGTAAAGTCATAAAGTAGAGTGGCACAGAGTGGATTAGAGTGGCCTAGTGTTGAGTGGCATAGAGTGGCCTAGATTCATGTAGAGTGTCATAAGAGTGGCATAGAGTAGAGTAGAGCATTGCAGAATGAAGTGACAAGGAGTGGAGTAGAGTAGAGTGACGTAGAGTGGAGGGGCGTAGAGGGGCATAGTGTAGAGTAGCAATGCGTAGAGTGCAGTTAACTGTCTTAGAGTTAGAGCAAAGTGTTGTAGAGTGGATTGGAGTGCTGTGCTGTAGAGTGGAGAGAAGTGTCAGAGTAGAGTGGCTTAGCGTGGAGTGTTGAAGAGTGAAGTAAAGTGGCATGGAATGTAGTAGAGTGTTGTAAAGTGGCATAGAGTTTTGTAGAGTGAAGTGGCATAGAGTGGTGTAAAGTGGAGTGTCGTAGCATGGAGTGTAATAGAGAGGAGTAGAGTGGCCTAAAGTGAAATGGTGTAGAGTGTCATAAAGTGGAGTGGCGTAGAATGGTGTGGAGTAGAGTGTTGTAGAGCGGTGTGGTATAGAGTGGAGTAGAGTGTTGCAGAGTGGCGTGGAGTAAAGTGGTGTGGGATAGAGTGAAGTCTTTTAGAGTGAAGTGGCATTGACTGATGTAGGGTGGAGTAGAGTGTTGTGAAGTGAAGTGTTGTACAGCGTTGTACAGTGTCATGGAGTGGGGTGGAGTAGAGTAGTGTGGCGTCCATTAGAGTGGAGTGGCATAGAATGAAATGGACTGGAGTAGAGTGGTGTAGAGTGCCGGGCATACAGTGAAGTAGATTGTTGTAGAGCGACTTGAGTGGAGTATGCATGGTGTGGTAGTGGTCTGCCATTACAGACAGCACATTTTCAATTGAAATGACCGTTACATCTACATAGACATACAGTTTTTCTGCTAAAACTATACGGTGCACAAATATTAATGAGTAGAAATGGCATCACCTAGTGTATTGATTTGTTTGGATTGTATTCAAATATTTATTTCCAGCACACTTCATGATTACAAAAAATGTGCTTTATATGTGCTTTCCTAATTCTGATATATTCTGAAATATGTGCACAGTTCATTTACAGACATTTACATTTTGTTGTGTGCTAGAAAACAGCCTTTAGTAAGTAAGCAAAATAAATTTGTTGAGCACACAGTAACCAAATGTCTCACAGCAAAACACAAAAGCTGCGACAGAGGTAGGGACAGCAAATGAAAAAGATGAGAAAATCCTACATAGAATAAAGGGAAAAAATGACCCTCTTTCACACCACCACATTGTCAGATAAAGCTTCTCACTTTGAAGTCAGAGAAGGAAAAAAGTAAAAACCAAGCTCCCTTGGAAGACAGTGCCTGACATGTGACCTCTGTCTTGGAATGCACAACAAATGTGCTAAGATAAGTACAAAAATTAAAGGCCTGTTTACAGAAAGTGAGCACTCATGAAAGAATAAATTAAAGAGGATGAGCTTCATGGGAGGAAAACAGACATGGCGGATAGCCTAAAACAAATACAGCCAGCAAATAGAAAGCAAGCAAATGTGAGATACAAGCCACAAAGTCAATGGTAAGTGATGGGTGGAATGCATTCCTAGGTCAGCTTTACGAATGTACCCAAGATGTGTTTAGCAAACCAGACAGCTGCGCTGTCTGGTAGACTTTGACCTAAAAATGTCACATCTGGTGTTTTTCATTTATAAAGGACAAGATTAATAGAAAGGTATGTGGTTTAAAAATTAGTCTTTAAAACTAGAAATGCTGTTTCTATGCTTTCCACGCTAGGCAAAATACATTCTGCTTTTAAAAAACACAATTGGCTTAGTTTCTGCCATGTTCAAAGTCTGTTAGGGAAATCAGTTTTTGGTTCTTATTGTCAATTCCTATTTTTGGATCAAGCAACATACTTTTCATTTAGAATAGAGCTATACTTGAAACGCATAGTTCCATTACTGCTTTCCAACACAGACGAAACACTCCAGGAGAAGCAACTCATTAAACGAGAGCATGGAGTGAAATCCAGTTGCACACTCACCTTGCAGTTACACAAAACTTCTTTCCGAAGAGGATAGGGGCTGGGAATGGGTGTGACTGATGTAAAACCCCTAAGGTCCAACTCCATTTCTGTGTAGGCCCGACTCCATCTTTGCTAATGGAGGTTGCCATCTTCTCCATGTTAAACAATGAAAGTTGCCATCTTTCTTGACTTATGCAGAATCCTTTTCAAGTCTGCCATTTGACACGTATGTCGTCTGAGCTTATCTTTCTAAGAACTGTAAAAGCATCAAGCCATCTGGTTGATGACATGGATACAACACTAGATGTGACATTCATCTATATGTCTACTTTCCATCTTGTCAAGATTAAATACGAACACATACAGACATACAATCAAAAATGTGTTGTCTGAATTCATGCTTTGTCAGATATTCATAAATTTACGTCAGAAATCCAAATTTCTAATAAGATTTAGTATATAAGGACTACACTAGACCACTTGTCAGGAGAGGTCCTTCGCCCAGATTATCGTCCCAGATTCTGCCAGAGATGGTCTCACCTACTGCCAGCACACTTCGCACTTTGCAGATGCTACATCTCACATGAAACCTGAAGTTGATTAAGTCAAGTCCCAGAGGAAGATCGACTGACTGCTATTGCAGTGTGTGTTTTCCCTTCATGGCGAATACTGTCTTTGCGCCTTCGCTGATAAAGACATCCTTCGCTGCCATCAAGATATGCAGTGCATCTTTTCTTCCTAAAAAACTCTAGACTGCAAGTTGCTCTACCTTCCATGCTCTCTTAGTGTAGTGCAAAGAAACTGGCATTAGGGTGTTAGGTTTCATTTTATATGACATTTTAAAACATGCTAGAAATATTCATTTTATTCTCGTTATTTTTAATGTGCCTTTTTTCTGTTTTTATAATATTCTGTGTGGTTGTTTTAGATGTACTGAAAAACAGATTGTTCCTGTGGTAATAAATACTTTTAACTTAAAAGTGTTTATTATTCTTAGTACAGTGTGTGTGGTACTGTGAATAATGAAATAAGGTTTGTTGCAGGTTCCACAGTGCCCCGGATCCCTTCATGGGATTGTTAGTAACCACAAAAGCCATGTTTCTATCACACTTACACATTGAAGAGTGTTTTGCAGGGCTACAATATCCTGTCTTTCACATTCATCGCTGGTGCATTAAACACAGTTCTCCCGTGTCACCAGTGGGTGAGAAAACACACCTTGTAGAGTTATGCCAACGTCATAACTTATACAACATGCCTGGGAGGAATTCCATGTTACTGTCTCTCCCAGTAGATGAAGCAGCCCGCAGGGGTCAGCTGGGGGCTGCGGTTTTAATCAGGCACCAGTAACAGGAACTGACTGTGGACTACACCCCCAGTTAGTGCAACGAGTGTATCGAGCTGGTGCACAACATTACTGCCACCAACTAACTCTGCATCACACACAACCACCTCATTTAGCCCACCTCACTTACTTTCAAAAGCACACACACCCCTACCCATCCCACCCCGCACAGTGATGCTCAGTGGTATCAGAAATTCAAACCCGCATCAGTGTGAAGGGATTATCTCAAAGGGCACCAGACATGATCGGAGAATCGCGTTTGCCTTACTTTTATACGACAGGTGGTCAAACTGACAGGAAGAATATTAGAGACCGAAAATGACAAAATAATGAGCAATTATTAGCACTCACAAATCAACCTGCCTGCTATAAAGAGGCACATATCTTAATTTGTGAAGTTGGTTGCTGGAGCCACTGGCACTCATGCTTGGGGACAGGTACTGATTTTCCCTCATCAGACGTTCAACCAGACCAAGATAGGAAGAGAAAGATGGGAAACAATGACAAAGGATGAAAGCAGGGGTAAAAAAGAACCTGCGCATGTGAGATAAAGTGGCATGGAGTATCTGGTGGTGGATGAAAGAGGTATGAGATGGAATCAAGACTACGCATCGTTGATATTCAGCACCCTGACTCTTCAATAACGGCAACCACAAGGTTCTGAGCAAAACTTTGGAACTCGGCACTCATACTTTTACAAATTCAGCATTGGGGGGGCAGCAGCACAGATTCATATAAATGATCCCACCCCCAGAGCCCAGACTCCGAGCCAGTGTACTCTCCCCACCCACAGCAGAAATCAGCCATGTTCTCACTCACATCCTGCTACAAGGATGTTTAAACTCATGGGCCACACTGGATGTTGAACAGCATGGCCAACACTTAATCAAAAGGGGGCCCCATGGAACAGAAGAAAGGCAGGGGCCACCATCTTAATTATTTTGAGGATCAGCAGAACGGTCACCCTGACTGTTGGGAGGAGGGTCGTGGCTCAAATTAGAACTAAAGTGCCAAGGTTTATGGATAGCTGTAGTCGACCACTCCATCACTGGAGACAAATAAATACAACAATCGCTGTAAGAAAGACAAATGGCATAATGGGGCACCTGGAGGAGGGGATTTGAGATGGCATCTCTCTGTGATTTTTGAGCGAGTGGCGTGGCCAACAGGGGAGAGAAGGGGATAGACTTATGACAGCAGGGAGAATGGGTGGGGTTGCAAGAATAGGGTTGCCCACTCTTTCTGGTTGGCTTGATCCTGTGAGAGTTGACACAAAATGTTGAGCCTGCAAAGAGGTCCTTGCCTATGCTGGAGGTGAGGTAAAGGGGTAGAGTGGTAGGCAGGAAGGTATGGGGATTTACCCGATAAAACCTGGGGACAAATAGGTAGTGAGCTGTGATTTCAGTAGATGGCCGTAACTAGGCCAGCGTCAGCACTACATAAGGCAAGAGGGTTACTGGTGCCTTATAAGCCCTTTTTTGGGGGGCCCCATCAAAGGAGGAGTAGCTGGAATAGAGGACAGGGAGCTAGGGATTGGACTGGTGGACATTTTTATAGGGTTTCTGTATATAAACAATATACATACTTAACACAAGGATACTAAATGTGGAGGGACACACTAACACAATTGGGATAAGTGACAGAAGGAGGTCCGTGGTTACTGGGGAAGGACAGAAGGCAACAGCAAAACATAGAAACAAGCACATCCTGCAGTCAACGAGCAGAAGCTTTGCACCTGGCTACAGTTTTATCCATCTAATCACAAGGGAGGAGAGTAGAGGTAGAAGAGGTAGGGACTCGTCCTCCACGAAACTACATAAATAACCAAAAAGGAGTCCCTTCTATATTAAAAGGAAAAGGCACCTCTTACTGGGATTGTTCAGAAAGAAAAACTTTTTCTTTCCGATCACCCTCACCCACCCGGGTTTCCCCTTGGTGGCATGCTTCATCATAGGGTCCATCCCTGCCCTCTACGGACAGGGACGTGCTTCTATCTATGGATATGTGGGAACACCTATTAGACAAATAAGGGTGTCCCTGTATACCTATACACCTATGTAGTCTTATTATGAAGATGGAGTGGGTTTTTAGAAGTGAAAAAAAGTGAAAAATATCAAAGTAGTGGGACAAAAACAACTTTATTTTCTACCCCTAAAATGATATGCTAGAATCTGGGGATATGCAGGAAAAAGCTCGAGGCGTGATTACCTACTGTTTCCCTGGTAGGTCAACTAGTTTCAAGCCCAACCCCAAGGCTTTTCGTCAGGACCTCAAGGAGAAATGATGCTCCCACACCTGATGTTGCTGTAAATGCAATTATAGTGATAAACAAAATTACAAATATACAGCACCTAATTCATCAAACCTGCATCGAAGTTACTCCCTCTCGGCAAACCTGACTGTACTCACTCGAGTGAGTACAGTCAGGTTTGCCTAGAGGGAGTAGCCTTGAAGAAGTTTGACTACAGGTGTCCCTTCAAACTCCTCGAAGGACTCATGGGGCCCAATGATGGTCTCAAATCATGATTTTTGATGTTTACAACAGACCAAGAGGTGCCTTTTACGGTTTTATCCAGACGGAAGTTGCTAGATTGATGGACTGGAAGTTTTTATGAAGAGATTTATGTGAGGGCATTAAGGTTTACGAAATTAAATGCTGTAGACAACTTCAAATGGGGGAAAAGGAACATCTGAGGTTGATATTGTGAATTTAGGAAAAGAGGTGGGAGAAGGAATGTTGTGGGACCTTTTGGTTGTTGTCCACTGCAATATTTGAAATTGTTACCCCTAGGGGAGTTCCTAAGAACGCTGCAGGGAATGCAATTAAGGGATTACCTTGCATGACCTGAGGATTCATCAGTGAACAATGTTATAGTAATAGAGTATGTGGCAGAGCAGCATGCAAAATGGGAAGGGAAGATGTCATTAGACTGGTTCACCATTGGGGTACATGAGCAGGGTTGGGTAAGTGTGGCATAAAATAGCAATGTTTCTGGTGGTTTTTCGTTGGTGGAGGGCAGTTTGAAAGGCATATCTTGGTTTATGAGATATTACCATGAGCTGTGTAATATTTTGTGATTTGCGTGACACATTTAGTTATTTTCTTGAGTGGTGTTTTACGATGTTCTCTGGTTTTGCAATTGAGATTGACTACAGAAATGAGTTCCTGTTTATTAGTAAGAGTGGAGCTGTGATGTGTAAGATGACACTGGTACAATTACAGTTCATTGTTCAGATGCTGCTAGCTCTGTTGCCGCCAGCGAAAGAAGGACCAGGTTGTGTCATATATAGCTACAGGACTGGACACAGTGGTTATGCAGCAGAAGGTGCCGCAGGCTAAAGTGGTGGTAATAATATTGTGGATGTTTGAAGAGGTAGAGGAGTGTACAACAGAATTGAGAAAGGAACAGGTTTATTTATGTCACTTGAACTGTGCATGTGAGGTGTTTGAAGTGTTGAACTGACAATGGGATGAGAGAAGGCTGCAGCATTTCCTTTCTAGAGTTTTCCCCTTTTGGTCGCATTGGTGACGTAGGATTCAAACTTGGCAGACAGGAAGGTGACCGTCAACTCTGACAATTAAACATGGTACAATTGGTGTATGGGCACAAAGTGAGGGACACGAGGTTGTGGAAGCTGTGGAGGAGCTTTGTGCTAGGCGTGAACTACAGTATTGTTTTGGGGCGTGTTCACTGGGCAAGTAAGGGTGCTGGGACTGGATAAAAAGACTTTGGTGTAGTAGAAAATGAGAAGTTCTCAGTATTCCTGGACAGAACTTCTGGAGTGTGGAGGGCCGTTGAGGAGGAGTGAGTTGGAGGAATAGCAGACAGAGGGAGGGTGTGGTTAGTTTTGTCATGTGATTGATTGACAGGGATGTGTCAGAGGATTGGATTTAGAGCAAATTAGTAGATGTAACCGTCAAGGGGAAATGCTTCTTGGGGTTATGAATAGTCAGCTGGAGAACTGGGTAGGATAATTGTGGTGGGTTGCGAGCTAGAACTAAGAATTTGAAGAGCTTACCTAGGCGTCCTCTGTTGGCGAAGACATTTGTGAAAATATTGGGCCAAGTACAGGAAGTAGTGCGCTAGACACTGAAGTTATTTTGTTCAAGATGAGTATGGTTTGGTGATTTTTAGAACATTTAGATGTTCAGAGTTGATGAGTATCTGAAAGAGGGTAGGCATGCAGTTAAAGGATTTTTTTGATGAGGAATACCAAACTGGGGTTGTAGATGAGGCTGTCAAAAGCAAACCAGTAGGGTATAGGGGATGGATCATGTTGAAAGAGGTGGCGGGTAGCCGTTTATGTTTATAGCTGCCTGGCATTCATGTAGTTCTTTCCAGGACTCTCATGAAGGAGGGGTATTTTGTCTGGACGATGGGTTTAAATTGTCAGCTTTTCAACTATGGAGACAGAGAACATTTGCTTGGGGGCAGAGCAGTTTGACATTCATGTGTTTCAGATTGGGGCAGTCACTGAAGCAGAATTTGTTTTTTTTAATAGGGCAGCTATTCAGAGGATGGGTGATTGGAGTCTGAATTGCGGTGAGAGCTGTATTAGACATAATGGTATTGTTTAGGTATTGTTTATGTATTTCTATGTTGGTTTTGTATTACATTAAGTTCTGGGCCTGTTATACGGCAGTGTAACTATTTGGATTATTAATGACGAACTTGTGGCACATGATTAGGCCTAAGATAAGATGCACTTGTTATTGTGGATGGCCAAGTTGTCCAGAGTGGCTGATGATACATCTGGGGTGAGAATGGTTTAGTGCAGCATTAGGTTTGGCTTGGCTACAGGGAAGGCACATTTGCTGTGGGGCAGCAAATGATGAGCAGCGATACCTTTAGGGTTGTTTATACAGTATGGAGCTAGGATATGGACTTGCAGAAGCAATGCTATGAGCACACACAAGAAGGTAATGAGGGAAATTAGGCTGTTTAGTAAGTAACAAGGTTTGGGCATGATTTGTCTTGTGAATATTGTACAGGATGACTTTAATTTGTATCGGCTGACTAGAGTTCACTTGTCCCTAATGATTGTCAAAATGGTGGTTTGCCTGGGACTGACTGCATCAGGACCATATACTTGCACACGAGGAGTTTGTTGCAAATACTTTGAGGTCATCTTTGGTGGTGCAAATGGCACAATAGGCAGACGGTAAGAGTGGCAGTTTTCCTGGCACTCAATGCTGTATAACCCATTTGGAGGTGGAGCAGTAAAACCTATGAAAGGGTTTTCCTGGTTGGTAAACTGAAGAGGGTTTGGGCATTGGTGGGGTGGGCATGGGCAGCATGGGGGAATTAGTAGGTTGGCTTTCACGACAGTGACTGGGAGTTGGAGAGCAAGTCTAAGAAAGGTGCAGAATGATGAGGGTTCAGAGGAGTTTGGGTGGTTGAGTGTGGATGGTTGGTTGTGGTTAGGTGGGGTAACCGAGTGGATTTAGGGTGGCGGTGTTAGAACATGGCATGTGCTTGAGTGAGGAGGGGTAGACGTTGATGTACAGTGTTGTTTTGGCTTGCAAACCTATCCTAAGGAAGCCGCCTTTTACGTTTTAACTGAGGTTTTTTTGTTTTTGTGTCTACTGCTCTGTCTCGCCTGAAGCAAGATATGCACACCGATTAAAAAGAGGAAAGACTAGAGGGCGGGCACAGGGAAGGGCTGGACAGACAGTGAAGGGGAACAGACTGGACGCAGTGGTACACGCAGGGGTTACGGCTATACACAAGACGCATGGGGTATATAAAAAGAGCAGGGTACACATGAGAAAAGCTGGTATGGGGAAATGGCCCCATAAATGAACTCACGGAGGAGGGATGAGCGGGTGAGGTAGACAGAAGAAAGAAGCGGGCAGGAGAGTGGGAGAAAGAAGGGGGGAGAGTGGGACACCAAGATTAAATGGATAGAGCTGAGAAGGAGGAACAGGGAAGAACAGAACACTCAATGAAAGTGACTTAGGGAGTGGGAAGGCAAGCAAGGGAGAGCGAAGAAGCAAAAAGGGGCCAAACTGTGGAATGTGCAGGAAAGGTTGGGCCAGGCAGATTAAAGGAACACAAGGAATAACAGGCAGAACATCGTTTATCCGGTGGGAGTGAAAGGGGTTATAAGTGGGCACAGAGGCTGGCGAAGCAGAACGTCATACAATGTACATCTGTGTAAGTTAAAATGGGCAAGTATAGACCAGTGGAAGATTAGATCAGGGTCGCCACCCTGCCCCATGTCGTCAGGGCATCACCCTTTCAGCCCTGGCCCTTGGTATTTCCATCATTGCCAGGTCGAGTAGCCCCGTTGGTTGGATGTAAGTAGCTCATTGCTATAAAACACACAGCTCAATGGGCTGTCAAATGAAAGCCCAGTACTGGAAAGAGATGTTCTGATGACATAGAGCGAGGAAACAACTCTTTGCGAGAGGCGGCCGGTTCAGGAAGGAGGGGCACTCTGAAAGCAGACAGAGAGAGGGCGGACTGGAGGGAGCTGTCCGCTCTCAGTGGTGCTGATCGCACAGTTTATAGGACAGCAGGCAGTGCTGAGCAAATGGTCGATGGAGGGTGGCAGGAGCTAAGGCCCGTCGGTGCGCGCCTCTCCCGGGCTGGAGGCTAGGAGTGCTGATGTAACAAACCGTGAAGCATTGCGCACCGTTACATGTACAGCGCGTAGAAGCAGACGTGAAGTATGACGCGTTATTTATTTTAAAAATCTAGAAATTATTATTGTTGTTACTATTTAAGCTCAATTTATAAAACAGCGAAGTGCAATGGCGTAAAACTTTTACTTCGGAGCCTGCTATTGAACTGAACGCCAGGGATGCTGAATATCTGTGGTTATTGATATTTATTCCACATCAGGCCTCTTTCTTTCGCCATCCTTATTTTCCTATTTCTTTTTCTTGCTCTCTTGGGTTCTTTTGTATCATTGCTTTCGCCCCGTGTCACTGTTTTCCCATTGTATTTCTCTCCTTTTCTGTCGTTCTCTCTCTTACTCTCTGAATAAGTCTGATGGTGAAAAATAAATTGTAGTTCCCATGCCGACCAAGAGCTGAAAAATGTAAGGACTGATTATTATCCAAATCTAGGTGGGAGGCTCGCGATTTCGCAGACCTCTCCTAAAAAAATCACATTCCTACGGAAATCAGCAAGCAAATAAAATACTCAATGTTTATGACTCAAAACCTTTCTCCTTCGTGCTCCAAAGGTTGAGAGTGTGAGGTAAATCTGCCTCCGGGGCGGGCACGTGCTTCTGACGTCAGCATGCGCTCCAAGACAGAGGCTCTAAAGTAAACCTGGATGGACCCCATGGCACCCGTGCTTGGGTTAACCTGGACCCTAGATCAAGGATGCTGAGATTCACCTGAACCCCAGGCTAGGGGAACACGGGTTAGCTTAGAACTGAGATCTGGAGTCTTGATGTAGGATTGATCACCAGGAAAGGCCTACTCCGGTTAATGTGGCCATTAAATCAGGAGTTCCACGTAAGAGTTTTATATCCATCTGACACATAGGGTCTGGCACCAATAACTTGGAAATGTCGAGAAGAAAAGCCCCGCTCGGGCCTCGCAACCAAGAGCAGAGCCCCCTCTCTCCTGTGTAAAGTTGCTTCCTCCATTTTCACAGAAGAGTAAGCAGCGAAATAAAAAAATAGTCTGACCCCTGAACTTTCTGTGACTGGTGAAATTGATGGGAATGAGTAAGGTCGTTTCCGACTTGCATTTTGAGTAGGCCTGAGTCTAGGAAAGGAGTGTGTGTGAGAGATCAGAGGTTGTACAGCTTGATGGTGTCATTTCCCCTGTATCCTAACGGATACACTCACTCTCCATTCACTATCAGACTAAGAGATGGACAGAAAAATGAAAATGACATTTTTCCACAAGCGCTCTGGAAAGCCAAACAATTTTCCAAGTAAAAGGAACATGATCTGCATATATAAAAGTGAAGGACAGTAAAAACTGTTGAAAGATAGTCTACACGTTGGACGAGCTAAAATTGGGGCCATAATATTATGGGACTAGGTGAAGAAGTAAAATTGTAGTAATAATTATTATGAAACAAAGGTAATTGCTTGTTGGCACTTCATAAAAGGTATTCAACTAAATGGAACTCATGCTATTACCCTTGGGTGAATGGAAGCTCGAGATAGTGGTGCAGGGTTTCAAAGGTATGCGCTCTACACTGCATGCAGGCTTTTGCAATGCAGAGACAGCTGACCATTATTTAAACCTGTGATCTACACGTTACACCTGGGACTGTGCAATCAATCCGTGTATCAGCTGACCTTTCGTATTAGGATCGAAACCTGTGACCTGCAAATCCCACAGGCCGTGCTCAAGAACCACCGGAGCTGATTTATTAATATTGGAAGTTGAGACCTGCTGTATGCTCCCAGTTCTCTGCAGCTAGCACTTTGACTTACTGAGGTATCTTATCTGGTGACCCACTTGGATAGCAGATACTGCCAGTACGATAGTTTGACGATTCATGCACCCAGTGTAACTTGGAGTTCAGTGGCTCAAATATTTTTGTGCTGTCTTTACATAAAGAGAAGTAGGTGGCCTGACAGCTGAACTTCTCACGGGTCAACCATTCTTAATTTGTATCAGGTGCATGGTTTTGGCTGGATCTAACCCTCTTAACTAGACTTTATATCAACTGGGTAAGGATTGGACAACAGGGCCGCTGTGCGTTTGCACAGAAAAAAGTTCAGTCTTGGCTTGCATTTGAACAATATTGAATTCTGCACCTTATTGCATGAATTCATTTCCACCAGGTCCCGCTGGCTCGTGTTTCCTCAGGGTACCTGTGCCCTGCAGCTATCTCAAGGCACTAGCTTCAAAGATTGTTGCGTTCAAATGGGTCGTTGCGAGTTCTATTGAGCTGGATAATACCTACACCTATTCATCACAGTACTACACCTCTGTTAGCCACAGTAGTACAAAACAGCAACAGTGTGGTACAGTGTGACATGCAAAAAACAAGCACAAATGTATGTGTGCGTACAGCTATGTCTTTATCTAGTGTGTGTTGTGAAAGATGGATGGAAAGGGGTGTGCCACTTTTTCACAGGGATGGGGCTCAAAATTGTGATTTTTTTTTTAAACAAATATGGTAAGCCTACCAAGTTCCAAGCCACCAGACCGACCCTTGAAAAATCTTAACCTTAGCCTAGCCCTGGAAAGGAAAACGTCGAGGTAGAATAGAATGCGAATTTGGGGGACAGGCTAGTGGAGGGATCTCACCCTACCAAGTGACTGAGTCACCCGTCCGACTATAATTCAAACAATAGTCTGCCCAGTATATCACCCTGGAGGGCCCTCTTTTGGAAGGTACCCCCAGCAGCTGACAGACACTGAAATTCTTAGGCCAACTGATTAGTTGCAGGATCACAGCTGAAAAGCAGACAACTGTTGAAGAAACTGGATACAAAAAGGTGGGTTTCACCAGAGATTTGACTCTAATTTCCGTATTGTCTTGCTTAAACCCATGTTTGTAAAATATGGTACACGTACGGTTGAGCACACAATGAAATTGATTTTTAACTTACAATCTGCGGACATCTGTTTTTATACTGCTACTTTTTTAAACAAATGCATCAATTTGAGGAAAAGTATGTGTTTTTAGATGTAGTTATGTAATTTTAAAGGTGTAAATTATTGTTTTAACTAATCATAGTGTTTAGTGATGTGTGATTAAGTCTGCTAAAAGTCGTTCATATTTTGTATTTGTGATTGTGATTGTGTATGCTTTTATGGACATTAATTTGTACCGAATAAAGCTGAATTGAATTGAATTGAATTGAATTGACTCATTTTAATAAAAAGTGACTATTTTGTTTCTGTTACTTGCCAAACATTTTTTTTATAGTTTATTATATTTTATTGGAATGTTTAAGTAGTACGAGTCCTTTGGTGCCAGGTGGGAGGCACTTCTTTACAATTGTGTATGGTCGAGACACATCTAGCAAATGCTGGTTGTGATTTGATGACCTAATGTGATGTTGGTAGAGTGAGTGACCCAGAAGTATGGAGCGGTGGTTGTCTTGTTAGCTGCCATGGGTTTCTTTATATCAATCAAGGCATTCTCCATATATTTTGCCAAATGGCTTATAGAGGTTTTGGTTTACTTCCATCATTGAGGTATAACGTGTACAATAAAGTTGTATTTAATTAGGACATTTCAAGTAAAACAATGTGACTGCGGTGGTACATAGGCTACACATGTAAAGGACCCTTAGTTACATACGTTTCGTAAGCAGTGCCATACACACTTCGGGTTCGCGCTTGCAAGTAAATATTGTGTGTTGACACGGTAAGGCCCCTTTGGTATTCACCCCCCTAAAGCACCATGCTTGGGCAAGCCTCAACCTCAAGGAACAAAAGAGTGATGGGCGGATTGCTTTAGTTAACCTCAGCCACTGGTAATTACTTATGGTCACGTTCCGATCCACCGCTTTTTTTTGCCCAAGGCGCCACCTCACACAGGAACCAGCCGTATGCAAATTTGCAAGTTCTTGCTCCAAAATGAATTGTTCAGCCAGAACTGTCAGACAAGGTCCCTCTGAACGTGGACAAAATCAAGCCCAGATTTTCGGGACGGGGTGCTTTGTTAGTTTGGCCACCATGGCAGGGGCCTGAGGTAAGGCTGCCCACCATTGCACGAGTTATGAGGTAAACTCGGTCTTGTGGCAGAGGGATTGAGATAAACGTGGTAACCAAGCCACGGGTGAAGCTGGGTACCAAGGCAGGAGTTGTATGCCGAGGTCAGAAGGGACCCGGTGAAAGGGTGTTAAGAAACCTGTAACCCACGGGAGTGATGCTGCGTCGAGGTCAGCCTGAAACCCTGGGTTACAGGGGTATGTCTTTCCTCAGGGATTGAGGTACTGAGGTAACACATACCCCCAGTGGCTGTGGCGCGGAGTTCAGTACAGAACAGGCGCGGGCGGCAGGTGCCTACCTCTTGGAAGAGCTCCACGCTGTAAGTGTTGTCATCGTCAGCGAAGTAGACGACCCCAGCCACAGGTTGCTCTGGGGGCGGTAGGCGGGACACGCCAGCTGACGCCCAGCGCGGCTGCCGGTGGGGCTGGTGCTGCTGGCGGACCCAGGCCAGGCCGGCGTTCCTCTGCTCGGTGGCGCGGGCTAGGCCAGCTCGCTTGTAGCGCCGCAAGGTGTGCACGTGCAGGTGGGTGCAGGGCAAGCCGACTCTGGCCAAGAAGCGGGACACCAGTTCGGTGCGTCGAGGCGCGTCCTCCACCAGTACCCAGTGCAGGGAGGGTACCAGGCGCAGCGTGTTCCCCAGCCGGGTGAGTTCAGCCAGCTGTACCGGCCTCGCATAGGTGGGGGTAATGACATAGATGGTGGGCAGCGGCCGGCTGTGGTTTCCAGGGACCCGGGGGGCTCCGACCAGTGACTGGTGGGCGACAGAGCCAAGCGCCCGCCGGCTCCGGGGGCCAGGCCAGCGCCGGGTGTCCATGTCTATCATGATGATGACAATAAGGGCCCAGGGCAGCAGGATGAAGAAGCGGCTGAAGAAGGAAGACATCATCCCATCAAGCGGGTGCAGCTGAAGGAAGGAAGGTAGGGAGGGATACGGGGGGCAAGGGGGTGGGACTCCCCAAGTTCTGAAGGCACCCTCCGGCCCCAAGAATAGTACACCGATACAGAAGTGTCTTGCAACGGCCACGAGCCCGGTGTTTCTTCCAAATGTGAGATGTCAGACAGCTGTCCACGCGGCAGGTGTAACGTGCATCATCTCCTCAAGGGATATTGACTGGTGCCAACGCCGCCCGCACGGCCAAATGACGCTCCAGAGTGATGCGAAGCGCAGCTGCAGTTCTCCAAATCAAGAAGTAAGTTTTAAACAGCCACCGAAAGAAACATATCTGCCAATTGTACCCAAAGTCACAGATGATCTAACGGTCCTGTGGCCCTTCAAACAAGAGTAAACTACCTGGTATCCTGCAAGCAAAACTTGACACTTTCATCCGAAGCACGAATCAAGCCAGTCCCAAAAAATGTAGTTGTCCACCAAACTCAGGAGCATCATTAACCAGAGGCGCATTCCAAGCCCACCACACTCACGTGAGGTTCACAAGTGTCCCCCGAACTCAGTAAACGGACCAGTTTCTTTCGCTTCCCCGGTGAAGTTGGGTGGATTGCGAGGGCGCCCGGCGCCTGCCACCCTCATGCGCCGGCGAGGAGGCTCTGGATCCAGGGTGGACGGGAGGAGGCTACGGGCGAGCTCCGCGGTTCTCCAAACACGCGTTAGCCGACCCCCTACATGCTGCAGGTCCGCGCCTGGAGCGAGGGCTCTTCGTGCAGTTTGAAGGACTAAGAACAAGAGTCGGCCACAGTGTGCTGTCACATCCAGGGGAGTCCAGCCACTCACGGTGCTGATGGCCAGAGCCAGGGGCGGGAAAGGGCGGGCGGCATCACATCAGCTCCGGGGCTCCTTCGGAGGCAGGCTGGCTGCCCTGCGGTCGTCAAATGGCTGCCTGATGCTAGGATGCTCTAGTGGTTGTCACCCCCCTCCTCCCCTAGCCCCCAAGCAGCAGGCCACTGGGGCTGCCCCCTCCGAGCGATGCCAGGGGCTGGGAGAGGGTCTTGTGCGCCTGCTGCCCCCTCCTTTCCTCCTGCCGCCGGGGCTGTGCTGAGACTGGCAGGGCAGCGCGGGGCTAGCAGCTCACAGCACAGCAGCTCAGCTCCACAAAGGCAGACCCCAGAGCCTGGTGCTGGTGTCTGCTGCTGAGTGTGAGAGACGGAAGTCCGCGGATAGCTAGAGATGCACTGTGGAATCTGCGCGTCTTTAATGATGTCTCTCCAGCCTCCCTCCCACCCTTCCCTCTGTAGCGTGTCTCACTATCTTTCCCTCTCTTTGTTCGCCCCGCTTCTGCATCACCCCTCTCATCCTTCTTGTTGTACCGTTCACATCTCTTGTTCTCTCTTACGCAGCTCCAGTCCGTCTAAGTGTACTTTTACTCTCCCTCGCGCCTCTCTCCTTCACTCCTCCCACACTCCAGCGTGCACTCCACCACCCCTCGCCCGTCCCTCCCCTCCATCTCAGGCGGGGGTTCCCTGCCCCCCTCTTAGCATTACCTCCCGCGCTCCTACTTCCCGACCTGTCCCACAACCCCCTTCCGCAGGCATTGTTACTATACAGACTCGAAAAAACCGCCGAATTCATATTGTGTGGACTTCTCAAATTAGATTCCACTAAATTATTATTATGGATGTATTTTCATACATATTACAGTCACGGTATTTTACTTCCTTTTCCTCCGCGTCTTTTTTTCTGGTGTATCATTTTGGATCATTGTTGCCCCCTCACACTACTCCTATGTCGCTCTCACCCACTTGCCCTCTCACTCGCCTGAGCATTCTCTGGTCTACCCAGCTCACTCAGTGCCTATCACCTCTCCCTTGTTAGACTCTTCCCGCCCTTTCTTCTACCCATTTCTTTCTACCGCCCCCCCCCCTCCCCTTCCACGACCTTCTCAATCCATGCCTCGCCCCCCCCACTCCTTCATACACTTTCCCTTTCTCCCCCCCCCCCCCCCTCCTTGATACCCCAGCCTCCAGGGACTCTAGAGAGATTATACGTGTCCTTCCAACTTCAGAGGAGAGAGCAGTAGTCCGTTGGAGATACCCGGGAGCGCACACCAGCACACCCACCTCCACAGCGCACTCGCAGGCCCACTGTTGATCACAGCACATCCCTGTACTGCCTTGTGCAACGCCTTCACAGACGCCACCTCCACAGCGCTCTCGCAGGCCCCCTGTTGATCACAGCACATCACTGCACTGCCTTGTGCAACGCCTTCACAGACGCCACCTCCACAGCGCACTCGCAGGCCCCCTGTTGATCACAGCACATCACTGCACTGCCTTGTGCAATGCCTTCACAGATGCCACCTCCACAGCGCTCTCGCAGGCCCCCTGTTGATCACAGCACATCACTGCACTGCCTTGTGCAATGCCTTCACAGACGCCACCTCCACAGCGCTCTTGCAGGCCCACTGTTGATCACAGCACATCACTGCCTTGTGCAATGCCTTCACAGATGCCACCTCCACAGCGCTCTCGCAGGCCCACTGTTGATCACAGCACATCACTGCACTGCCTTGTGCAATGCCTTCACAGATGCCACCTCCACAGCGCTCTCGCAGGCCCACTGTTGATCACAGCACATCACTGCACTGCCTTGTGCAATGCCTTCACAGATGCCACCTCCACAGCGCTCTCGCAGGCCCCCTGTTGATCACAGCACATCACTGCACTGCCTTGTGCAATGCCTTCACAGACGCCACCTCCACAGATGCCACCTCCACAGCGCTCTCGCAGGCCCACTGTTGATCACAGCACATCACTGCACTGCCTTGTGCAATGCCTTCACAGATGCCACCTCCACAGATGCCACCTCCACGGCGCTCTCGCAGGCCCCCTGTTATTCACAGCACATCCCTGCACTGCCTTGTGCAATGCCTTCACAGACGCCACCTCCACAGCGCTCTCGCAGGCCCACTGTTGATCACAGCACATCACTGCCTTGTGCAATGCCTTCACAGATGCCACCTCCACAGCGCTCTCGCAGGCCCACTGTTGATCACAGCACATCACTGCACTGCCTTGTGCAATGCCTTCACAGATGCCACCTCCACAGCGCTCTCGCAGGCCCCCTGTTGATCACAGCACATCCCTGCACTGCCTTGTGCAATGCCTTCACAGATGCCACCTCCACAGCGCTCTCGCAGGCCCCCTGTTGATCACAGCACATCACTGCACTGCCTTGTGCAATGCCTTCACAGATGCCACCTCCACAGCGCTCTTGCAGGCCCACTGTTGATCACAGCACATCACTGCACTGCCTTGTGCAATGCCTTCACAGACGCCACCTCCACAGCGCTCTTGCAGGCCCACTGTTGATCACAGCACATCACTGCACTGCCTTGTGCAATGCCTTCACAGATGCCACCTCCACAGCGCTCTCGCAGGCCCCCTGTTGATCACAGCACATCACTGCACTGCCTTGTGCAATGCCTTCACAGATGCCACCTCCACAGATGCCACCTCCACAGCGCTCTCGCAGGCCCACTGTTGATCACAGCACATCCCTGCACTGCCTTGTGCAATGCCTTCACAGATGCCACCTCCACAGCGCTCTTGCAGGCCCACTGTTGATCACAGCACATCACTGCACTGCCTTGTGCAATGCCTTCACAGATGCCACCTCCACAGCGCTCTCGCAGGCCCCCTGTTGATCACAGCACATCACTGCACTGCCTTGTGCAATGCCTTCACAGATGCCACCTCCACAGATGCCACCTCCACAGCGCTCTCGCAGGCCCACTGTTGATCACAGCACATCACTGCACTGCCTTGTGCAATGCCTTCACAGATGCCATCTCCACAGCGCTCTCGCAGACCCCCTGTTGATCAAAGCACATCACTGCACTGCCTTGTGCAATGCCTTCACAGATGCCACCTCCACAGCGCTCTCGCAGGCCCCCTGTTGATCACAGCAAATCACTGCACTGCCTTGTGCAATGCCTTCACAGATGCCATCTCCACAGCGCTCTCGCAGACCCCCTGTTGATCACAGCACATCACTGCACTGCCTTGTGCAATGCCTTCACAGATGCCATCTCCACAGCGCTCTCGCAGACCCCCTGTTGATCACAGCACATCACTGCACTGCCTTGTGCAATGCCTTCACAGATGCCACCTCCACAGGGCACTCGCAGGCCCACTGTTGATCACAGCACATCCCTGCACTGTCTTGTGCAACGCCTTCACAGACGCCACCTCCACAGATGCCACCTCCACAGCGCTCTTGCAGGCCCACTGTTGATCACAGCACATCACTGCACTGCCTTGTGCAATGCCTTCACAGATGCCACCTCCACAGCGCTCTCGCAGGCCCCCTGTTGATCACAGCACATCCCTGCACTGCCTTGTGCAATGCCTTCACAGATGCCACCTCCACAGTGCTCTCGCAGGCCCCCTGTTGATCACAGCACATCCCTGCACTGCCTTGTGCCAGCCCTTCACAGACGCCACCTCCACAGATGCCACCTCCACAGCGCTCTTGCAGGCCCACTGTTGATCACAGCACATCACTGCACTGCCTTGTGCAATGCCTTCACAGATGCCACCTCCACAGCGCTCTCGCAGGCCCACTGTTGATCACAGCACATCACTGCCTTGTGCAATGCCTTCACAGATGCCACCTCCACAGCGCTCTCGCAGGCCCACTGTTGATCACAGCACATCACTGCACTGCCTTGTGCAATGCCTTCACAGATGCCACCTCCACAGCGCTCTCGCAGGCCCCCTGTTGATCACAGCACATCCCTGCACTGCCTTGTGCAATGCCTTCACAGATGCCACCTCCACAGCGCTCTCGCAGGCCCCCTGTTGATCACAGCACATCCCTGCACTGCCTTGTGCAATGCCTTCACAGATGCCACCTCCACAGCGCTCTCGCAGGCCCCCTGTTGATCACAGCACATCACTGCACTGCCTTGTGCAATGCCTTCACAGATGCCACCTCCACAGCGCTCTCGCAGGCCCCCTGTTGATCACAGCACATCACTGCACTGCCTTGTGCAATGCCTTCACAGATGCCACCTCCACAGCGCTCTCGCAGGCCCCCTGTTGATCACAGCACATCACTGCACTGCCTTGTGCAATGCCTTCACAGATGCCACCTCCACAGATGCCACCTCCACAGCGCTCTCGCAGGCCCACTGTTGATCACAGCACATCACTGCACTGCCTTGTGCAATGCCTTCACAGATGCCATCTCCACAGCGCTCTCGCAGGCCCCCTGTTGATCACAGCACATCACTGCACTGCCTTGTGCAATGCCTTCACAGATGCCACCTCCACAGCGCTCTCGCAGGCCCCCTGTTGATCACAGCACATCACTGCACTGCCTTGTGCAATGCCTTCACAGATGCCACCTCCACAGATGCCACCTCCACAGCGCTCTCGCAGGCCCACTGTTGATCACAGCACATCACTGCACTGCCTTGTGCAATGCCTTCACAGATGCCATCTCCACAGCGCTCTCGCAGGCCCCCTGTTGATCACAGCACATCACTGCACTGCCTTGTGCAATGCCTTCACAGATGCCATCTCCACAGCGCTCTCGCAGGCCCCCTGTTGATCACAGCACATCACTGCACTGCCTTGTGCAATGCCTTCACAGATGCCACCTCCACAGCGCTCTCGCAGGCCCCCTGTTGATCACAGCACATCACTGCACTGCCTTGTGCAATGCCTTCACAGATGCCACCTCCACAGCGCTCTCGCAGGCCCCCTGTTGATCACAGCACATCACTGCACTGCCTTGTGCAATGCCTTCACAGATGCCACCTCCACAGCGCTCTCGCAGGCCCCCTGTTGCTCACAGCACATCACTGCACTGCCTTGTGCAATACCTTCACAGATGCCACCTCCACAGCGCTCTCGCAGGCCCCCTGTTGCTCACAGCACATCACTGCACTGCCTTGTGCAATGCCTTCACAGATGCCAGCCTCTCACGCGGCGCATACGGGTGCAGCAGGCAAACCTCGGTGCATGCTCCTGGGTGGATCCTCCTGATAGACAACCCAGGATTGCGACGGGCCATCCGGCCCAGCTCCTGTGGTAGTCCCCCAATGCTTTAAAGACGAGTGTTCGTTCCATCCCCTCGGATGGTGGCTGTTGGGATGGAAAATGATCCCTGAATTGATTGGTAGAGCATGGACCCTGACGTCACCCATCTCATGACTGGCAATGTTTTGATGTGTGGACGCAGGACTATCATGTGTTTGCCCACTGAAAACTGAATTGTGACCCAGAACGTGTCTCTTTTTTATGGAGGTACACATCATGTGCACCCCTCCTTAATGAGTGTGTCATGTCACCGGCCTGTGGAGGGCTGCAGAAGACCGCAGCAGAACCATCTATATGGCAGAACAGGCTCCTTAACCTGTGTCTGCAGTGGGAAAGTCGTCTACAGGCCTCTCTTGTCTAAAGGAGTCTGCCTGGTTCCTGCAAACGAGCACTTTGTTTCATCCATGGGTGGCATAGACTTTGCACGTGTGCACTTTTAGTGCACAATAGGAGAATGGCAGCGAAGGGTGTGGGTGGTGTTTTACTGTTGGCATACTGGAATTCATGTTGGCTTTCCAGTGCACAAGAGGTCTGTAAGAGGAAGGATTGGAGGGAGCCCCCCAGACAGCAGATGTAGATTGCAGGATTCCCCAAATGTGTTTCTAAGGGCTTGTCCATGCAACAGACCCTAGTCCCTGTAGGGTTGAGGAAGGTCTGTCCTTTCCTGGCCCACTGAGCACTGAACCAATACCCTCCACAGTCTAACAGTTAGATTTGCAGATGGAATGGTCCCAGAATATTGTGGCCTAAATATAATTTGCAAAAATGTTACCAGATTGGAATCGATAAAAGAAAATCTACACTCAGTGACAAGATAGTTTTGTAAACAATATTTAGAAGCCAATGAATGTCTGGCAATATTTTGTTGACAATATTCTAGCACACAACCAGCGAGACAGTGCCTTCCCACATTGTGCCCTTCTTCTGAGTTTCCCCTGACAAGAGTCTTCTAGCCCCACCTCACTTTGCTGCTGACAACTGAAGACAAAATATGGCTGGACCAGTTTGGAAGAAATAAAAAAAGGCAAGAAATGACCAAAGCTAGTCAAACAGTTAGCATTTTAAAATACACACACTCTGTCTGCCAACTTGGTATACAAATGAGGCAGGAACTTCCAGCCTTCGTGCCAGAACTTCTCTACACCAGAATCTTGGGTCCCACACCAGCAGAAACAAAGAACCTCTTCTGTGCTCCTGGGTTATGGTTGCTGGGTGTCTACACCCATTTGGCAGGATTGAGAACATAAACCTGGAAATTCTACGTCCTGGTGGGGAAATAGCTGCCTTCAGCCTGCCTTGACAAAAGGAACAGACTCACTGCTGAGGGGGGGATACTGGAAGTGCCCTTGCATGAGGAAGATGCTACCTAGAAAAGAGCAGGCCTCAGGAGAAGTGGCAGGAAGACATGAAGGGAAAGATCTTTACCACTAGGCAGTCTGATGGGTAACTGAAACCATGGTGCCATTCTGTGTGTTCAAGCATGTGAGAAGGCTGAGCACTCAGGAGGACCACAGATGGACCCTGTGGCCTTACTACAAGAGAGGCATGATGTCTGTCTTGGCTTGGTGCTGGGGACATCATGACACAAAGGGTTACCACATAGACAACCAAAGCTTCTCAAGAGGTTTGTGCTCAACCCAGATTCATCGCCTTGCCTGGTATTGACTTCTGCCATTAGTGGATCACCTTCGATGATCCAGGGCTTCTTCCTCTCTTTGAGTGGTGGGTCTTTGCCTGAGCCCAAGGAAGATTTTCCTAATGGAGATTCACCAGGCCACACTCGGGTCCAGAGGAGCGTGGCCTCCTGCTGATGCAGTGGATATGTTCTTCCTTCATTTTTGTTGGGGACGCACATGTATGTGTGCACTGGAGGTTGCAGTAGTGTTGGCCGAGTAGGGGCAGAGTTGGTGTGCTCCTGCTTGGTGCACCGTAAAGAGGGCACACTATTAGGAGTGGGCAGAACCCTTGTCATTAATGGCAACAGCAGGCTTGGCTTGTAGAGATAGCGAGACATCAATAAGATGCACTGCAGGGAGAACTGCTTTAGGGACTCATCACACACCGACCTGTGGACAGGGTGTTGCAAGTGGAATCCATTATCTTTTCCCCTGTGAGGGCATGTGCTGGGGCTTGCAGTATAGGTAGTAAAGCGTGTCTCGCAGGAGCAGCTGAAGCCAGCATCAGCTCCCCCTGCTCAGCATAAAAGGTTACCCTACTCATTGTACAGTACTATGCGGCCCTATGACTTTTTATATACAGCATTGAGCTGTGTGCTTGAAGTTAAGTATGTAAAAGCACTGTCTGGACAATGATTTGTTCTCTATTATTCAATGTTGCATTGAGTTCTGAATCTCTAATCCCACACAACCTCGACCCCAGGGTCAAGTGTCAAGTGTCAAAGGTGTGTTCTTGGTGCTCAGTTTTGAGTCGTACAGTTGGGTAAAGCCCCGAGACACTCGTTGCAAGAGGTTCTGATTGATTCAGTGTGGGCCCAGTACCCTCTGATTGTCCCTGGATTCCTGAAAAGGTTCTTGTAGTGCGCATGCGCATCAAAGCCGAGTGTCAGCCCAGGCCCAATGCAGCGCCCCAGTATATTACCGCTGAGTGTCATGCACATAGTGCTAGTAACTACCTGTGACCCAGCCAGCCTGTATGACAAATACGTGAGTACTGCATGACAGACAGGCGTGCAGCATTCAACTCTCCGTGTTCCCTATCGGTACAATGCCTCGAAGTTTGACACCTTGGCACCGGGAAGCTTGTCGACTGAGATTTCCATCCAGGATCCTGCAGGCCCCTGTAAGGCGTACATCACCTAGGCAGGTGCTGTCTATTGCATGCAGGCCATTTAATGCAGTAAGGCCTGGTGCAGGCAGGGCACACCTCAGGAATTCCCTGATGCCCCAAAAGCTTTGGAAGCTGTTACCCTTGTACATTGCCCTTAATAACACTCGTGTTTTGATATGTGAGCAAGTCTGCTCGATAAGGGGGCTCTTTGGTGTGGTTGAAATGTGATACTATTGAGTAAATCCTGGCTAGATAGTGAATATTTGAAACATGGTAGTGTTCGCATGCTCATGCTTTGTTGTTATACTATAATCTCACCCCAAATTAAGAGAGCTGTGTGGGCATTGATAACCTCGCCAACTGCTGTGAACTTAGTTCAGAATTGATTCTGAGATGAGGATCAGCTCTTACCCAGGGGGTGACAGTCCAGCATCAGGACCAAGGAGGTCTTTAATTCAGGAAACTAGTCCAACTAGTCCCCTTCTGTTGACTCTTGCATGGCTGATGGGGGCCACTTGTGGCCCTTTTCAGTTACCCACCCTCCTAATTTATTAGTACACAACCCACCCAAACTCAAGAAAGATGTGCACTCTGAGGATAACGAAACGTGAGTTAGGAGCTTCTGGAAAACTATCAAAACTAGCTTTGTTCGAAGCCAAACGTGAATGCACATTCGCCTGGATAAACAGTAATACCCTGTCACACCATGGAATACTGTCCTTTTACCAAAAATATACTTCAATAGCCATTTAAAAATCATACACATGTCCTTGCCTGCCAATGTCTATAAAGATGACACAGGAAATGATGGGTGGCAACTGTTTAATAGAAATGGCAAATGTATATGTGCTAACGCATTTAATGCAGCTGTGTCTACCATGGCTCTGTCACTATTGGCACAAAACACGTTTTGGTGTAGGCTATGTCTAAAAAAATAATTTTTCTAAGGAGGGAATTCAGCAAGGTGATTAGTCAGCCTAAAATTAATTAAAGTCTACTTTCGTATTTATGAGAAGGTCAACCTCACAATACAACGGGTTGCAGCTATGTACTCGTGCCGTGCTCGTTGTTTGGACAGCGAAAGAAAATTAACAGGGCCCACAGTGTCCTGGGCTGAGGCTACAGTACACAGGCTGTTAACCCTTCAGGGCAAGGCCACTTACACTGTGTCTGTAGCCACGTTGGTAAGCGAGCTGGGCCACAGAGTGGTGGTCTCCATCATAGCCCTTTGATGTGACCTGCATGAGCCAATAACTAGGTAGATAGGTAGAGAGAACTGACCATTTTTGGAACTCTCTCGTGTGCTAGATGCTTTTTCACATGACATGAAATAGACGTGGGTCTGCCAGAGCTCCTGCTCTCCGCCAACAGAAAAAGGGAGCGATACAGGCAGTATTTCCAGAGTTCAGCAGTGCAGGTGAGCTTCTCACAGGCAGTGGCAGGGCAGTTCTAAGTGGGACAGACGTTCCGCCAGGCTTAGTCCGTGGAACATTAGCCAGATAACACTGCCTAGGTATGTCCTACTAATCCCCGTTCCGAAAACTACGTCACTACTTTGAGCACGAGGATACTGCATGCACAAATAGTTTAGGTCTTAGAGCAGGGAACCCACACATCAGGTATCAAGAACCATATTGTTACACGATGCACATTGAAGGACAGGGCCTCCAGAGACTTGCAAAATAAACAGTGGCTGTGAAGGGGGAGTTCTTCGGGTAAAGAGTTCTGCAGTAGTGGGCGTGGCCGGAGAATGCAACAATGACTGTTTCAGGCCCGCAATGCCCATTGGGCTAAAAGGTCTTCAGCCCGCCCCCACCCCCTGTCATGTGTCTCGGCCTAGGCTGCTGCTGGGGGCTCGGCTTGGCAGTGTCTGGAGTCTTTTCTCCAGCACGCCTGAGTTTTTCTCTGGTCTTTAAAGACCATTTGCATATTTACATACCTTTGTAAACTGGTTACAGAGGCTTAGTTTTTTTCCCTGGTTCCAGTACCCCTTGGGCCCCCACACTGCCTATTCTTTACATTTGGATTTTACTTTTACTGCCTTAGTGTGAGAATGCATTTCATGAAAAGAAATATAAAGTAGGGTTGCCAAAAGAAAAATACCAGACATTTGTTGTTTGAAGAGCCTGCAAAGGAAGACCTCGCCTTGACACTAGGATGATAAATAAAATCGTATGTATTCATTTGTAATATGACTTTTCTGTCTATGTTCCCTTTAATTATCATTCATGGATCATTCAGGCTGCCCTAGAATACAATTAAAAATACTTTCTATGTATATTTGCTGTTCCAAGTATGCACAGATAAGTGCTGAACATAGGCTTTAGGCGACTGCCTATTTTTGTAATGTCTGCGACATCAATATGATGAGCTGGAAACCCTAATCACAAGACTGGAAGTTTGTTGCAGGACGAGCACAATATTTATTTCCTCCACCCTCGAGCCCGGAACAGGGCTGGACTGAGAACGCAAACCGGCCATGGCAATTGAATAGGACCGGCCAAGCAGGAGGAGGGTGGGAAAAACTGCAGCTGCTTTTGGCACAAGTGGCCGCTATTGCAGCACTCCTGCAAAACCGGCCCCCTGTCACAAAATCAGCCCCCACCCTTCCGGCCCGCTGAGAAAACGCCCAGTGCCCGCTACGGCCAGTTCAGCGTGTCCCTGTATAATGCCATAATAAGCAATAGTTTAACTGATATCTGAAATCCTACACCAGCCATCAGTAACATGCTGAGTTTTCAAGTGTCTGGGAATGAACCTGCGTTCACACAACTCACTCCTCATTCTCGCCCTACACTTTCAAACTCACCCTGCACTCACAACAATCACAATGCACTCACACTGATCCCCATGCACTCACGTCATTCACCCTGCACTCACAATGACCACACGGCACTTACGCCACTCACCATGAACTCACACCGTTTTCCCTCCACTTACCCAGAGGTGACATGAGCACAGCGCTCACTCTGCACTCACAATGCACTTGCGCTGTTCACCCTGTACCTCACCCTGCAGTCACATGAGCACACTACTCACCCTGCACTCATGGGAACCTTCACTCACCTGTCCCCCTCACTGATCACTCTGCACTCAAACAAGCCCATCACTAACCATACATTCATTCATCCCACTCTGCACTTACATCCGTACCCAAATTCATATGTTCACCTCACTCACTCTGCAGTCACTCCTTTCACCCTACTCTCACACTTGTATCGCTCACCGTGCACTCACATGGGCACTCCTGTCACCGACAGCGCAGAGGGGTAATGTGCCTGCTACAAAGAACGTGTACCATGTCGATCACACAACTGTGTGAAAGTACTACAAGTAGCCCTATTAAAAAAAAATGTTTGTCAGAAAGGGGCTATTTTTTAATTTTTTTTAATTTTTGGTTTGCAGTGAATATATACAAATGTCATCTCTTAACGCAAAGTATCAGTGCAAAGAATATACTTTCCAGTTTATCAAATACATACAAAACACAAATTCTTTATCTACTCAAAAAGGTTATATCTAGAGAAAGAGCAGAGGAGGGGAAAAGGGAAAAACAACAAAAAAAAAAAGGGGGATACCTCTGCTTTCTCTACATCTCTGCAGGCCTGGCCTCTCTCCAATTTGTTATAGGAGCCCAAATGCTTTGACCAAAATCCCCTACTTTTTTCCCTTTCTGTGTATACAGAGAGGTTTCTATATTATGCATGCCTAATAGTCTAGAAAGCCACATTTGAAAAGAGGGGGGTACTGTATCTTTCCAGCCTGCAGAAATTAGTAGCCGAAATACTGCCACAGAAATAAACACAAGGGCCTCTTCTGTTTTCTCTCATTTTAATCTATTGTCCATACCTAGGACCATCAAGGTAGATGACAAAAGTATTTTTTTCCCTAGGAGTGTCTCCCAAAATTTTTCTATCTCTCTCCGTATTCCCAGAAGAGACCCACATTCAAAAAACATATGAAGCTGGTCTGCCTCACCGACCTTACATCTGGGGCACGTATCGTCCTCCCTTAAACACCAAGCATATAACTTTGCGGGCGTGTGATATAAGTTGAACAGCGTTTTGTAATGCTGTGCCCTGAGATTTGTAGAACGGAATATTTTCCTATTTAGTAAGAGGGCGAGGTCTAAATCAATATCGGGATTTCCCAGTTTACTCTCCAGTGCTTCTTCTGTTCTACCTAGATCGTCTTGTATTTCCCGACATAATAGGTTATAAAAAACCCTGATCTTCTCACTCCCTTTAACCAACTGGTCAATAATGGGAAATTCAGCTATGAATACTATCCTTGGTATTACGGCCTTCATCCAGCTTATCACTTTATTATAAAGTAGCCAATGTTTTAAAGGAATACAGAATCTGGATTGTAAAGCCTCAAATCCCAAAATCTGACCTCCCTGCGTTATATCACCGAATGTCTTAACTCCTAACTCTTCCCAGGCATGTAGATTCCTATCTACTACCATCTGGGGGAATAGCCTAGAATTATGTAAATGTAAATATCTATTTATCTTTGGGATTCGACAAAACTTTGAGATGGCTCTCCAGACCCCCCATGCACCTCCCAGTACCTTAAAGCGAGCCTTCCTATAATATCTACGATCGATTTCCCGCATTAAAAGACCAAATGCTTTTCTACCGACCAGTAGCTCATATATTGAGGGAGGAGTCTGACTGCCATAAACTCCCAGATTTACTTGTTGATCTATCCGAAAAAGGATAGACATATGTATCAATAGACATGACCAATGATACAGCCTCAAATTCGGTAATCCCAAGCCACCCCTTTCCCTAGGGAGAGAGAGGAGATTAGTAGAACGCCTGACTCTCCCATACTGCCATACAAATTTTATAAAAATAGATTCCAAACTTTTGATTATTTTTTCATCTATCAGGAGAGGTATAGCTCGAAATAGGTAAAGAACTTTGGGGAACATTGTCATTTTTAGCACATTGACCCTTCCGATCAATGAAAGGTGTAAGACATCGATTCTTTTTAAATCTTTTTCTATAGATTTGCTCAATGGACCAAAGTTCTCTTCTATCGTTTTGTCCATTGAGGCATTGATTCTTACTCCTAGATATATGGCCGAGTCTACAAATCTTTCATCTGTTTTAATAATATTTTTGGTACATATAATTTGTGTTTTAGTTTCATTTAATAGATAACCTGAGTGTTCCCCAAAATCCTCTGCTATTCGTATCAACTCAGGGATTGCTTGGTGCGGATCGCTCGTGATCACAGCCAGGTCATCCGCATATGCCAAAATCTTAGTTTCGTGCCCCTGACATATCACTGGTCTAATTCTTGGACTACCTAATATCTTTTGGATAAACGGATCAATATATAGGGCGAAGAGAATTGGGGAACAAGGACATCCTTGGCGCGTACCATGGTTTATTGTTATAGTATCCGAACTCTGACCCATAACCACAACCCGGGCAACTGGATTAACGTACATTGCTTTAAGTGCTCTTATTGATTTTTCTCCAAAGCCTCTTCCTGCCAGAATCCCCCAAAGGAAATTCCAAACCACTCGATCGAACCCTTTTTCTGCGTCGAGCAAGATCATGGCCATCTCGTCTCCCACAGCATACTGAGCATCAAACAATGTTATTGCCCTCCTAGTATGGTCCGTAGTACCACACCCTGGTACAAACCCGTGTTGCCACGGGGAAACCAAGCAGCCTATGACCCTGCCCAACCTTTTTGCCAACATTTTTGAATATAGTTTAGTATCTGCATTAATTAGTGAAATAGGGCGATAAGAGCCCGGTTTCTCCCTCGGTTTGCCCTTTTTATGAAAGACCACTATGTTCGTTTCCCTCCATGAATCTGGAGCAACCCCTGAAGATGCCACACCATTGAATAGGTCAGTTAAAAGCGGGATAATCTCCGGTGTGATACATTTATAAATCTCAGAAGGGATCCCATCAGGACCCGAAGCCTTGCCTGTAGGTAGTTCCTGCAGAGCTATTACTATCTCATTCTCGCTAATGTCCTGTTCTAACTCTTCCTTAGCAGCATTATCAAGCCGAGGACCATTATCAATGAACGCGGCTCGGGGACCTCCTAGATTTTCTTCAGTGTACAGATCTTGGTAAAATTTCTTAAAGACCTGAAGGATATCCTTAGCTTACGTATACTCTATCCCATTATCTTCCATTTTGGTAATGTTATTTCGAACTCTTTCTTGTTTAATTTGTAATGCTAGAATTCTACCAGCTTGCTCGCCAGTTTCATAGCGTTGAAGCCTAAAGGTTTGATACTCACGTACTGCCCTACATGTTATCAACTTCTGTAGATCAGCTTTAGCTACTAACAGTTTCTTTTGGCTTTCAGTGCTCACTCTGCCTTGTGTTATATCTAAGATGTGTTGTTCCTCAGCTCCTGATAATTCTCTCATTAGCCTCTCGACCTCGCACCTGTCTTCTCTTCTCAATCTTGTAGCACAGCTTATTAACTCTCCTCTTAGGGCAGCCTTGAACGTCTCCCACACAGTATTTCGTGAGGCACTATATCTATTGGCAGAAAAGAATTCCCCAACCCATTTCCTTATATGATCTACGAATCTTTTATCTTGTAATAGTTTCCTTTCAAAAGTCCACCGAGTGGGAGCCCTTTCTAATCTCTCCAATTCGTAATTTAATACCAGAGGGTTATGATCCGATAATAACTTTGGGAGTTTGAATATTGCTACTCTATTTCTTTCTGAATCTGAGACAAAGAAATAATCCAATTTGGTATATCTCTGATGTGGAATTGAAAAGTATGTATATCCTGGATCTTTAGGCTACTTCATCCGCCATACGTCTACTAGCCCGTGTGATCCTATAAGAGATGAGAGAGCCCTAAATGTTCTGGGCTTTCGTCCAGAATAAGCTTTATTCGGATCCCATTCTGCTGAAATATTAAACTCACCACAAAAGATTATAGGGGTTACCCAAGTAGCTAATTCTACTTCCAGAAAATCGAAAATCTCGGGGTCGTCATTATTAGATCCATACACTACACATAATGTGAAGCCCTTTTCTAACTCAAGTAAGGCCCATCTCCCATTACTGTCTGCTTTAGTCCGTCTCACTCCTCCCAAAAGTGATCTGACCAAAACTGCTACTCCCCTATTTGTCGAGGATTGTGTTGAGCAAACCCCTAATTCATAACCACTCATATACATGAGATTCCTTTTAGCCCATGGGAGGTGTGTTTCTTGAAGGCATAACACATCCAATCTATTATACCTCACAAAATGGGCTAATTTTTGACGCTTCCTATAGTCATTCAACCCTCCAATATTAATCGAGCATATCCTAATATTCATCATCACGTGAAACTATTCGAAAAACAAGGAAGACAGGCATTACCAGAAGCCTAAACTGATAACAGTTTACAAGATCTTTCCACTGATAATTACACCCATAATATTCAAAACTGCAACTTTTTCTTACTTTTCCTGATTTTGAACCCCCCCAACCCTTCCCAACCCCCTCCCACCCACGTCTATCCTGCACCCCCACCACCCAAACCCAACCTACCCCTGACTGTGAAGCGCTCAGACCTAGTCTGTGCACGTGATGGACAGCGGTGCTGCGGTGAAGAGCAGAGAAAATTAAATCTCTATCTAGATAACCCCCTTAGATCGAGAACCTATAACAATACATAGACCAAATATGCAAAAACAATGAAAGTCACTATAAGAGCATATAGACATAATTATGTGAGATTCAGCCCCTTTTTTTTTTTTTTTAAACACTCCGTATCCCAAAAAGATATTTAAAGTCTATTTGCCAGTAGAGTCAATGGAGTCCAAGTACTCTTTAGCTTTGATTTCAGAGCTAAAGAATAGGGTTTTGCCATCAGATATCACTTTTAACTGTGCCGGATTAATCAAAAAAGCTTGTATTTTTTTTTCCTGAAAAGGCTTAATCATCTCCCTTAGTCTCCATCTTTGCTCGACTGTCGAATGGCAATAATCAGGACGCACAAAAAACTAAATTCCTTCACCAGCTCTTCTCGCTTCCGGTCTCGCTTATTCAGCGATAGACTGTCTCAAGATATAATTTCCGAAAAAACCCAATATTGCTCTGGGTTTATCACCTTCTCTCGCATTTTTACGAATTTTGAAGGGTGTACGATTGACTCGCTGAATCTCGGTAGCCCAGTTCCAGCTGGAAAGTTCCGGAAAAGCCTGCTCGAAGAGCTTAATAATATAAGCCTTTATATCAGGGCCTTCCGCCCCCTCCGGGACCCCCAAAACCCTCAGGTTGTTTTGGCGAAGCCTATTTTCCAATTGTTCCGTCTTCCACTGTAGATCAATCACCTGTGCACATTGAGCATCAACCTTAGAAGTAGACTCAACAGCTTCTGCTTCTATTGTTACTATTCTCTCTTCCAGGTTTGACACTCTATCCCCGGTGTTGGCACAGGCCTTAGAAAGTTTTCTCACTATGCCCTGCATCTTCCTCATCGCTACCTGGGCTTTACGAATATCCTGGCGTGTCTCCTCTCTATGTGCCATGATTTCTTGGTGAATCGTCTCCAATAATGAGAGATTAGTATTGTTAGCACCAGGATCTTCCTGAAGGGGAAGAGCAGGGGGTTGATTAATTCTGGTATCACTACAGCTCTGGGTCTTATGCCTTATCGCCGTTGGGGGTCTGGTAGTTATTACTGGGGCATCCACTTCAGAATTACTGTCTGAACCCCCATCAAACTCTGGATCAGAGCTATCTTCACCATCTTCCAACCAGCCGGCCCCCTCAGAAGTAGAAAAGAAGCACTCGCTTGGGACTTTCTCCTTTTCACTGAAGGGATCACCCAATTCGGAGTCCGACTCAATTCTTGAAATTCCCATATTGATGGTATCTTCTGCTCGCGTTACTGATATTTGGCCCTTGCCTAGCAAGATACCTTCTGACCCCTGCTTACTTACATCTTGCCGCAAGGAGTTCTGAGGTGACTGGTCAGCTTCTACATACAGAGCATTTTTTACGCCCACTTTTACCGCTGCCTTAGTCTGAGATTGCGTTTTGGTAGACATTACACTGTCATCCTCATGATTTGTAACAGTAGTTAATGACTCAATCTTACTAACTATTTTTGAGCCCCCCATAGGCCCTCTGTCCGTCGGTGTATTAGTGTTGCCTTCGATCACCACGACCGTATCAGCCAATGCCACCATCATCCCCTCCTTCTCCTTACCGGCTTTTGGAAAAATATCTGCAATTGAAGTGGGGGCCTGACGTGATTTCGTAGTGCTTTGCTGGTGTTTTCTTCCTCTTTCGAGAGGAAGCTCATTTCCCTCAGCCTCGAGGCCACCATCCTCCCGAAGCGTTTTTTTCCTTTGGGACGCCGTTTTAAGTCCCGCCGCGGTTTTTGGGGCCATCCTGCTTCCTCGTGTCCTCGCCCTTCTTCGTATTTCAGTAATCTTATGTGAAGTAGCAAGTAGCAAGACCGTTATTGTGGCTCTGCTCAACTCCGGTCCTGGTAAGGATCAGCTCAGAATACTCCAAACTCTCCTCCGGTCTGTTCCGCGTAACTCCGCTCTGACTGCACCAGCTCCGTGCTGTTCTGGCTAGGCTCCACCTCCCCGGACTTCCGCGGGGCTTGCACCGGACCAAAGACGCTGTGGACTTCACGTCACCCTTGGTCTGCCAACAAACAGTGTTTCGTATAGTCGAAACTATCAGTATCACCATCATCCTTAGTTCTGGATTGACGGTGGAGATTCGCTCCAATTTCGTTTCCACAAACGTTCAGACTTCCATCGATCTCTTGCCTCTGCTCACTGCCTTCACCGCCTCACTGCACCGGCCGTTAGACAGCCGCCATCTTGCTTCCCTCACTATAGAGAGATGAGGTGCATAGTTGGCGAGTGGTAGTGAGGGAATTCATGTACAAGGAAGAAATGGGGGATGAGCGCCAAAAAGGACTGTTGCACCGTGCGCGACCAATGCTAGGGACAGTCTAGGCTGGGAGTCTTACCCCCCTCGCCCCCTCCCCCCCCCCGCCCGAAGTTCGGGTCTAGTTGCACCCCTGACTGTTTCTGCTATGTGATGCCTGAGTGTGTAGGGATTAGGGGACCCGACGCCCCACAAGTATACTGAAGATGATGAGCTTTTCGTGTAGGCATGCAGCAGGATCTAGAGGAACTGTGAACTTTCTCAAGCGCAGCCACTACTACTACTGTGGCAAGTACCAGCACTTCCGATACAGCGGCCGGACATGCTCTACCAGTTACAGGACAATGTGCGGCCGCTATGAACTGCATGGGGCCTCCTAGGGGCATTTACCAGGCCCATGGAAGAGTGGCCATGTTCGAACACAAGGACACTACACGCATTGTTAGCCACAGCACCTCTGCAACCGCGGTTCTACTTTAAGCGTGCGGTGCCACTCGTAAGTTTTGTTCCAGGGTCGGGAAACAGAGTGCAGCATGAAACTGGGGGTTCTCCCCTCAGAAGGTCTCTCTCGTGTAAGATGGAGGCAATGCGCTCCGAGAGGAGTCAGTACCTGGGACAGCACCTATTTCTCCTCAAACTGCACAGTCCTCGTTGCAGCACCTTGGACAGCAGCCTGCACTCTGTGGGTCTCTCGAGCTATCCTGCGAACGGATCCAGGCTGAGGAAGGCTGCTGATGGCGAGCCCCATCCCAGCTCCTGTTCTCCGGCTTCCCGCGCACCCCGCCCTCTGCAGGTCGGCTCCGCCAGTGAACACAGCTGCAGAGAGCGTCCATGATAATAAAGTTGTCGGCTCACGACTCCCCTGGAAGCGCTCCGAGTTTCCGATGCCATGAAAAGATAACGGAGCTCTTGGCAGCCGCAGCCCTGCAGCCCCGTGGGAACGTGTAATATCACCAGATGCTAATGAGAGCAACCTGCCGGGGAGGCCAGCCGACAGCAGCGGCAAGGGAGTGTAAATGGGTGTAATAATCCAAATTACAAGACCCGCGTCTGTGTGCCAGGGCGGAATGCGCATCCAAGGACTGCTCAGGCCTGGACACCTCACATGTGTCTGCGATCCCACTTACGAGGCCCAGGGCCGCAGCTGGGGTGTTACATGGTTTGGGGTGTTACACCTCCCAATACAATTATTTTCTGGTAAATTGTTGTGTACAGGTGATTTCTGTCGGGTATGGTGCGGTGTCTGATTTCAGCAGCAATTTTTTTCCCACACAGACAAAAACGAACACACATTTTTCTCTTTCTGTTTTGAAAGTCTTCAACAATTTTGGTTATTTTACAAAATAATGTTTTTTTTCTCTAACTTAGTACCCCTACCAATCCACATTCGTCTCCCTTTCCATTGCCCCTTTAGCCCCTCTCACGCGCCCTGCTTGTGGTATAAGGTATTTTAAAATTATATGCCGGCACCATTGTTGGAGAATCTGACGCTTATCCCCACACCAGTCTTTCTCTACGAGCCTAGATGTGAACTTGGGGTACATGCCAATGGAAATAACCCCGCCTCTGTACCTCTATGAAATGGGTCCCCGGGATTATCCACCCCTAGCGCCTCCCTTTCCAGAAGGAGGTGTGAACGAGGTCGCAGTGATCCCAAATACGCACCCCACGTCGTCTGTGTGCCAGGGCTGAATGTGCCCCCCGGCAGACTCACCGTGACCCCCCACACCTCCAGGCATGGCAGCAGCCCACACGGGGCCGACAGTGAGCTCCTCCGTGCATGTTTTAAATATTTAATTGGTCAGGACGACTCTCCTCGTCCCTTGAGGCCGGAGCGAGGAGTATCGATCGCGGGCCTGTGGTATAGGGGTGTGTCGTGCTGATAACACACACTTCGCCCAGATTATCAGACGTTTTCGATGAATTATAACCTTGTCATCAATTATCCCTAACACAAAGAGGGTAATTGGGGAGGGGGAGGGAGGGTCACAATCTCTTCCCGGGGAAGGGGTGGGGAGCTGGCTGAAATCCATGAAACCACGACCAGTCGATGACAAATGACCAATGAACACAGAAAACGGAAAAACATCTGTGCGGTGGAAAGATAATTAGCGTTAGCATGCTCTCTGGTGATACAGCCACCTTGACGTGTGATTAATGAAATTACATCGGGGCCCGCGCCAGTATGAATAGTTCTGGAACGCACACTGCCCATGCCGGGCAGTGTAGCTTCCCAGTGGCTGCCGACACAGCTTTGGCTGAAAGAAAGGTCAGGAAGCTAAATAAATACTCCATGTCACGATGGTCTTTGCGTCTTTTTTTCTACAATACTCGCAGCCTCTTCTCTGCTGAACAGTCGGCGGCTACCTGTGAAAACGCATCCCAAGATAACACTGTGTGGCAGCCCCTGGGAAGCGCTGTCTGTGGTAGATGCGAGGTGTCTGCGCACTGGGCCAGCGGCCACGCACTGCACTCCGGGGCTGCGGAGCTTCGCAGCAGCCGGCTGTGTTTGTTGTAAGTGGAGCATGATGAACACGGGCAGGGGGAGGGGAGCTCGACGCCTCTGGGTAAGTTCAATATCGAGCACTCCGGAAGCGCAAACGCCCTTGCAGGGACAGACACTGCTAAACGCCGCGCGACCTGCCCTCTGCCAATAACTGGACCAGAAATCCACTAGCGTGCCACTCGCTTCCGCCTCACAGAGTGCCACGCATCACGCTTTTTTCACCCCAAAGTTTTAACGATACAGCCCCTGATCAGCAGTTGGGCGGTTTTATATGCTTAAAGTCCCAGTGACCAGAGTTACAGTTGCACGCAGGTAACTCCGCACGGAATTTCATCTGTTATGATTTAAACCCTTCAGAATAGGTAATGCCCGTGGGCCATTCCGCTGTGCGAGTGCAGGCCGTGATATCTTCACTGCACAATTCTTATTACATCTGGCACAGCACAATTATTTTAACATTCACGCGATTCGGCACTGAGCATTTTTCCGCGGCCCTGCTTCGCTTGAATGTCAGCAAATCTAAGGCCAATGTTAGTCGCTCTGGTAGATTAGAATGGGACTGACTACCTTGTGTTCAGTGGTCTTCATCAAGTTCTTAGCCATGACGCGTTTCCAAACATTTGCGTTGTTAAGCGGCACAAGGATGATCAGCTTGGCTTCAGCCTGTGTCTGTTTCAGTAACTGCAATGGTTATAAAATGCTACTTCCCTTTGTGAATATGAATAAAGAGAAGATTGGGCATAGGTGATGTACAGGTTTCAGAGAGTGTTTCGAACTAGGAAGTGCTGATGACTGAGGTCAAGGCATCCCTTATATGAAGTTACAAAAGTGATGTAATATTGTAGATGCGTTTCGGTGTTTAATATGCTAACTCTTGTGCACTAGTTCTTCTGAAATTAAATCATTATAGTGAATCTAAGCTGTCACTCAGGCCTTTATTTTAGTTAAGCAGGCAACAGGCAAAGAGCCTACAAAGACACACATACTCAGCGGCAGCTCATCTAGTGTGGGTGGCAGGGAAGCACCCCTCCATCATGGCACCATCAGTTGTGCTAGTGGTATCACCTGCACAGGAGTAGTTTTTAATGTACAGTGTGCTGTCTGTAGATGGGAAAGTGCTCCCTAAGACTTGGGGGACTACATCGTATTGCACATGTGTAATCAATATTAACGGGACACCCCTCACGCAGGCACCATACATAGAATCACCGTACAAAAAGGGGATCTAGGAGCGCATCAGGGTCCAGCATACGGGCTCCCCTCCAAGCTAAATGAGTACAAGGAGTATGCAGTTCCTACAGGAAATAAAGTAGTGGGAAGGTGGTCGGTTCTCGATTGAGAAGTCAGATCAAGAATCTGATTGCTCAGGAGCAATGCCCCTCACACATCCACATGGGTGTCATGCTTCATGTAAGGGCAGCTCCTCGTTGGGCTTACGCTGCAATGCCCAACAGGCCCCTCGAGGGAGCTGTTTACTGGAAGTCTTTTGATTTTGTAATTTGTGAAGTAGGAGTGACTGTACTCTGTGTGCGATAACTAAGGGGTTCCCTGACGTATTTACTATGTGAGTCCCCCTGCCATAATAAAAAACAGATGGTGGCTGCTGGTGGATATAATGGTCCAATCCAGCTCAAAGAGTTGTGTGAAAGTGGGTCGACATGTTTCTCGCTAAATTATAGTTGCTATCGATCTCAGCAATTCATGAGGACCGAGGACATAATCCAATGAGGATTGGGTTAATGAGGTTATATATGTAAAGAGATACCCAATCATACTCACAAGTGTATATAGGATACCTTTGGTTATACCAAACGGACCCAATTGTGGTAAGGTTTAGGACCCCATTGGGTAATGGCAAATGCCGTGCTCATACGCCAGCTGAAATGGATTCTGGTGCGCGATTTGCACCAACTGACCGCAGTCTCTGCCATCTCAGAGGTAGGCCTCCAAGGTGGCAGAGACTAGGGTAGGTCGTAGGACCATCCCCCTCCAGTACTATACTAATCTCTGACTGGGCAGATTGACAGCAAGGATGAACTGCAGGTGTGTGGACTTTGGTAGGACTGATAGAACCTGCCGCTCATGAGAGCTTCTGCCTCTCCATCTAACTAGATTATTCCCTGCCACGTCCTAAGACTTTGAGAGTGCTGAGCTGACATGCAAAAGCACTGGACCTAGGTAAGTTGGGCTAAAGATGAAGAACCTGCTTGTGTGTGTATGAGTGCATATGTACATATGTACAAGCCTACAAAATAAAGTACAGACTAAGACATCATCAAAGTATATAGGCAACATTTAATATACGTAGGCAAAGCCACCTAGGGTTCAATTTGCAGAAGTCCAGTGTGGTCTTTTATAATATAAACCACAAAGGGCGTGCTACATACATGTCCAATGAACATACAGTTACAAGGAAATTATAAGGATATTTCCTCATAATTATGAACAACTACGTTGTGTGTTGCTGGCCAGACAGGACACTATAACAGAAACATTAGGCATATAACCAATCAGAGAAGGAAGGTGATATGTGCCAGTGACATGATAAAATATGGACATTGTGTGATTGCCACAGGCCAGCTGTCTGTGAATCAGTAGACAGTATTTTCACAATACCTGACTAAATGCTGTGTCCCAAGTGTTGTTTTCTGAGCAAGCATTGCGTAAAAGCTATTTAGGAACATAAGGGTACAAGAGCCTATACTGGATCATTGTGCCAAGGTCCTTGAGAGTTCAACGTCCCAAATGAAGATATCCTAACCTTCCTTGGGCATGATATTTCTTTTAATATGTTGTGTCGGGGAGGAGTATAGTCCTGAACATAGCGAAAGCCACATATAAGGACACTGGTATTATATTATCACTCAATTTTTCCTTGGTGCCTATGCCATGCAGGTGTTTTGAGTTCAAAATTGTATGTCTGAGATATTGACTGTTCTAATTTAGGTAACAATTACTATCACTGTATTACACTGTCTGTGGTATCTCTGGGCCTATTCTTGTCTTTTATCAAATTGTGCCACCTATTGGTCGTTGTTCATGGGATATGTCTTCATGACAAAACCTAAATATTGGGGCTATCCGTGTGTGTGTATACGTGGAAAGGAAATGTTCTCCCTATGCACCAGTAATCTAGGATGCATAGGTTGGCCAACATCTGCTGGTCTAACGTTAAATTTAAGGCAATGGAAACCTGTTCATAGCTCTTAAGCTAGGAATTCAGCACTATTCTCTTATTTGTAGCAGTGCATGTTAGACATGTAATGGGCTGTCATGTATAGGTCCTTTCTTCACAGCAGTAGTTGTGTTTTGTGCAGTTTTAGTTTCCGTATATAGGTTTCCCGATTTATGCCCTTATATAGGTACATTTCACATTGCCCTTATTTGGACATAGAAATCTGGCCCTTATTTAGACATTGTCCGTTCAAACCAAATACAGGCATGGCCACCTACATCCGCCCATCCACGTCACCACAAATTCTTGGAAAACCAGACCCTTAAGCCTTTAGGAATTTACCCCAGCTTGAATATTGATTTCTCCAAGAACTCATTAAGTATGCATGAACATCTGTTCCTTAGGGGTTCATTCATGACGTTCCTCTGCCCGACTTTTACGTCAATACTGGCATTCCTAGACACCTTAAAGGTATAAATATACCAGCACTTGCCCTGGCAAATTGCGGTTCCTGGAGGATTCGATCCAACCCAGACTACGCAGTTCGCCACGGCAAGTTCGGAAGGAGATCGAGTTCCAGCCTGATGCACTGACCTGACGCTGCCATCCTTCTTGCAGAGAATCCAGCTCCAGTGCTCTCTGACTTCCCTTGCCATTCGGTCCAGAAAAGAGAATCCAACCTCTCTCATTCTAAGGTATGGAGCTGACTAGAACTTAGAGAAACATTTGGCAACTCTTGGCTAAACTAAAATATAGCTAGCTATACTTTAGAAATGGCACCTACTTCAAACCTCGTACTGCACTTAGGTTAGGTACACTGGGATAGAACAATTTAGAAGCATCAGATGAGAATCACATTTTAGCTTATGTTATTTATGTGTGTATTTTGATTAATACATGTCATAGCTACAAACCATCCTATTGCAGTATTATTTTATCTTACTGCTAACCTCATACATATTGTACTTTGCAGTCTGTCTTACAATTGTAGCAATTCATACCTCTTGCATGAGAAATAAGACTGTTCAATAAACCCTTTTATTGAAACGCCCCCTCTCTATTTCTGTTCAACTCTGTAGAAACGAAGCATGCACGATTGACTGAGTGAAACTGTTATCTATTGTTTCCACGATTCTGAGACTGTTCCGATTCTGAAAGGAAACAAAGTTGTCATGTTTATGCGGTCAGAGACTAATCCCTTCTTGTATATTCGAGAAGTTTCTAGTGATCTCTGAGTTAGCTGGCACACACAAGTAATTAAGTTTAATATACTCGATAGAGACATACTGACCTTAGTCCTATGTCAAATCTATAGTGTATGTTATTCCAATGCGCAGAGACTATCAGGGATATAGGAACTACACTACAGTTGGTTGAGGTGATGTCCCTTATTACCCTGCAAGTTACTATCTACTAGGTACTGTTGGAGCAGGTGTGCACAGATCCCATATTATACAGTACATGGAACTGTGCATCACTTTTTGCTTCTCATTCAATATAGTACTTTTCCCTCAAAGCATGTTGTACATTTTTATTCTTCATTGTGTTCCCAAATCAGCGCTTAATGTCATTCAGTGATCCTAGTAGAAGGTCTGTAGATGAAATCTGCAGGCACCATGAGCAGTACAGTAGCACAGATATTTCTTTTGTACCCATAGCTATTCATTGTCAGGACTTGCAGAGGTCTCAGTCACTGGTGTCTCGAAGAATTGTAAAAGAAACCTTTAAAATTATTAATCTCCTGTACCCTATTTATTGCGTCGGAGGTCACCAGTACTTGAGCAATGGGTATTCTAAAAAGAAGGCAAGGCGCTTTAGAAAGGACGCTTCAGCAGACTCAGCCAGAACCACAGACGATGAAGGGTGATGAATACTTGTAACTAGCTAGCAGGTCCCACGCTCCTATTGAGGCAGGCACTACAACTTTGGATGATATGGAAATCAATTCTCTGTGTCGGTAGTACCCCCTTTGTGCAGCATCAGAGGTTTACCAGCACTTAATGCCTACCGGATACTTTTGAGGCACTGGGCCCGCTTGCACGCCTGGGCCCCCGCGGTGTACAGCATGAGCAGCCCTCTTAGCTCTTCTTGGTGCTTGGGTGGAGTGAAGGTTGTACCGGCATGGTGTTAGAGGACCTGCAGGTGATGCCGTTGGTGCCTGGTATTCTCGCTTTTGTTCCGATGCTTTCTTGGTGTGAGTGCCATGGGTCTAGGAGATTAGCCCCTCACACTAGACAGCTCTGGCAGTTGCCAAGAAAAACAGCTAGACAGGCAATGATGTCTGACGCAAGTGTTGGCAGGGGTCCAGTCTCCTTGTTGGAGATCATATTCAGTTGGTGTCGTTCAGTCAGGAAGGGCCTGCAGTGCCTGATGATGACGTATCAGCCTCTGAAAGGAGGGCAAAGGACATGTGGTCTGGGATGTGCACAGGGCAGCCAGGACAGCACTCTGTGTGGACTCAGATTGGTCACTCTTTACACTCTGTCAAACAAATGGTAGTGCGTCAATCCAGAACAGCTCAGTGGATGCTCAAATCGTTTTAGGTTTTGTCTTTTCTCTGTGCACAGGCACAGTGCAGCTTTGCCTATTATCACTTAAGTGTAAGAAGGTGGAAACAAATACTTGTAAAAATAGAAAATACAGAGCCCGCGGTCTTAATATGTATCTTAGTCTCTTAGTTCATGATGGTAAATGTCATAAGTGGATTTAAACAACTCATTAGCATATGCAAGAAATTAGTCATTTAACGCCTCCCCTTTGTGCACACCTGATCCCACAGTCCATTGTACTACATGTGCGGAATGAATAAATATAAATGCATTCAACATGGAGAATCACTCTTCATTGAACATTTTCTTTCTATTATTTGTGGGCATGACGAGACTAATAGTTGTCCAGCAATGTATCATACATTAATGGCACAAATGTGAGCAGTGTACATCATATCTGTATGGTATCAGGAATTTCCAACCAAGGGCACAGACATTTAAATTGCTTCTAAATTAACAGAGGTTCCCTCTTCTTGTCATGACTGCATCCTTTTTTTTTTAGAGTTTGATATAGCGCAAACTAGACCCGAGACATCGGGTATCAGAGCACTTTACATGAGCACCAGTTTAGTTACATGAGGTCACATTTATTTTTTGTTTGGCACGGGGAGATTAAGTGATTTGCCCAGAATCACAAGATGTTGATTGTCATTGCCTAGACTTGAACCCGTTACCCCAGCTTCGAGTTCGACAGTTCTAGCCGTGAGGATACTGAAAGGACATATTATATCTAAACATAACATTCACTCATACAAGGAAATAAACCTTTCCTATGGATTCTTGACACAACAAGTGTAACATAAACTTTTCTACTTATTCTGGATAAGGAGATGAAGAAACATATTCAAAAACAAACTTTTCCATCAATGCGCAAAACCCAAAGCATGAACAAATATTTTCAGTCACAGCAACACATAATTTAAGGAAAATAACTTGATGACTGAATGAATAGTTTCTATCCCTCTTCTTGGGTATGAGAAATGTTCACATCCCCTACCAAACTCGACAATGCACCAAGAAAATGGAAAACCCTAATACATCAGGGACATGGTGACAGCATCATGTCAAAAGCAACTGTCACGTTCAATGTTAAATGTCTCGACTGTAAGCTTATGGGCCCCCAGCCGCTCTTATTACATTAAAAGCATTTTCAATCTGTAACACACATTTAATCCTGTGAATATATCAATATGAAGCATAGTTATTCAATGCATACTGTGCCTTTTGCATCTGAATACACTTCATCTAACTAAACATCAACTAAACACATACATAAACATAACATTACCACACATTGTCCATTCTCTTTAGCACCTAGCGAATGCACTGCATCAAAGTGCATTTTAGTGCAGCCCGCTTACAATCTAAGACTATAGAAGAATATTGTCTGCAAGCCGTTGTCCCTAAAAAGGAAAATATTAATATGCACACACACGTATATACATGTATAAAGTTTGTCCTTTATCGTATTGACACTAATTTGTGAAAGGCTTTAATAAGTCAATATCTCTAGTTCTACTAGTGGTATTTCTGTAGTTCTGGTATACCTTTATTCATTTAAAGAGTACTTGTTATGTATGTAAATTATTTAGTATTTCCCTTGTGTTGCGTTTCCATTATAGTACTGGTTGTGTGCTGCATAAATACATTACAAGATACCAAGGGTGAACCCCAAGTTAGTTTTAGAGGTATTTTTGTTGTTCAACCTGACAAGTATTGCTGCTATTGCCTTAGTGGGGCTTCCACCCCTAATCCTATAAAGCCCACATTCATAAAATGAGCAGAGGGCAGTCCAACGATACTTCTTGCACCTTGGAAGGTACTGCATGGAGAAAACTGTGCCTGCAATGAAGGTAATGTAGAGAAATCCTATTTTCAGTATATATTCTTATTCACAGTCTCTCATACACATGTAGGGCTATACACAAAGTTAATTGAGTACTGCCTTAAAGGCAGTCAAGGCAAAGCTTATTGACAAATCTTGAATAAAATACACAAACCCAAATGAGAGCGAATTTGGTCCTTCTTTGAGAGAGCTTTCATTCTTTCAGTGTACTGCAATATTTAGATATGGAAGGTATGCTCTCCTGTGAAATATAATAAGCCAAACATTTAACTCCTTTAGCTAAAAACGTTCATTTTTCCATTTGGATAGTAATTCTTCTATCATAAAAAAAATAATTGGGTATTCGTTTACTATTTCTCACTCATTATCCTACACTATTTCTTGAAAGAAATTTCCATGGTCAATGGGGGCGTGCGGGGGAAGTCGGTATGGTGGTGGTCTGTGGTAAGCTAGTCCTCCGGACCTCCAGTAGCTCCTGTATCATTGTGCCCTGTGCTGTTGTATCATGTACTGTATGCTTCACAGATGTGCAAATATCCCACATCAGTCCATGTCACCCCCACATGCCTGTACTCATTTTGCACTTTATTCAACATGTCGTCAAATATTTAATGAAGATCCAGATTAAAAAAAGCCAATCTGTGACAGCAAAAGTGGCATATTCACTAAAACAGTGCACCATAGCTGTACTATTCTTTCATAGAACAAACTATAAGGCGGGGCATTGTTCATATGCATACCATCAAAATGTGCCGTGTAAGGGTTGGATCTTTAGTGACTTTTCTATGGGTTCTGACCTTCTAAACTGCAATACACACAATCTCTAAAAATAAAGAGATTTTTTTTAATAACACATTTTATGTGAAATACATTGTCACAGAGATAGTCGGAATGTACAGAGTTGGTATACATTATTAACCGCAATTGACATATAAAACAACAAGAACTTTGTGCAGACAGTACCAAAGCCCACACATTTAAGGAGGTGAGTACTCGAACATGCAGTAATGGAGCATAGTGTGTGGCCTGGAATGGTCAGGGAAGTGCAGGTAACTTCACCCATCAGGGGGTCTGAGAAGGGAGGAGGGGGAGGTCTATACCCATGTATGTAGCCCATCTGGATCATATTTTCCTATGTTTCCGGGGGCAGCCTCGCGCCTGGAATACTGCCAGTTTAGTGCCCATACATCTGTCCAGTTCCTTTCTCCATTTCCCCACCATTGGGGGGAGATCTCCTTCCATAATTGGGCAATGTCCTGTTTAGCGATAATTAGGGCCAGGAAGAGCAGGTGCTGTTTGTACCAATTCCCCCTATCCCGTTAGTGCTGTTTAGTAGGAACAATTTAGGGTCCTGTGGGAGACTCCAGGCTAACACCCTACCCAAACATGTAGAGACTTTACGCCAGAAGGGTTGTAAAGCTATGCAGCTCCACACTGTGTGTATGAAGGTTCCCTCAGCACCTTCGCAGCATAGACATTGGGGAGATTGGATGACTCCCATCCTCCATAGACGGAGTCTTGTATAGTATACTCGGTATACACATTTGAAGTGGATAAGGTGATATCGGGAGGACACCGCTACATCCCGGGGGCTACCTATGGCCTCGGCCCAGTCATCGTTCGTTAAGGCAGGTATGTCATCCTGCCACGCCCTTCTAGTCTTGTGTAGTGTAGTTTTGGAATGCGTCGTTTGCGTCTGATAGACCTGCCTAATTTTATGGGCACCCAGGTCCCCCATGAGGAGACGGCCTTCAAGGGGATGGAACTCTGTCAAGCTATCTAGGGTAAGGATCGTGGGGGTCAGAGCATGGCGCAGTTAAAGATATTTATAAAACTGTGACTTGTGCAGCTGGAATTCTGTCTGTAACTGCTGGAAAGATTTTAAAGTCGTCCCCTTCATAATATCTCTCAGAGTGGATATGCCCACCAGGTCTCATTTGTGGAATCCGGTCAGGGCTGCATCTTGGCGCAATTAGGTTCCGTGCCTAAGGGGGGTTGCTTTGGTCGATCGCCCCCACCACCCCATTTGCCCAGCAACATACCGCCAGTCCCAAATCAACGTCTTACAATCATGGGGCAGGAAGTCTAGATTCTGCGCACTATAAAGTAACTGAAGGAGAGGGACCCCCTCCATTGCTTTGTGTTCCAGTGCAAATGGCGGGTCCAATGGTGAACAGTACCACCAGTCATTTATAATCAGTAAGTGAGAGGCGGCATAGTAGGAAAATACATCAGCCGCTGTGATACCTCTACAATAAGTCAATTGCGCACAGGTTAGTAGCACGACCCGGACTGCCCCACCATTCCATAAGAATTTGTTGTGGATGGCATTAAAATTCGCGAACCAAGATCGGGGTATGTGGAATGGAAAGTTTTGTAACCGATACAGCAATCTATGTAGGCAGACCATCTTAAAAATCGCTGAGTGTCCATAAAGTGTAAGCGGGAGGGAGGACCATATTGTCGTCCCATCTCGGAGACTGGTGAGAAGGGGATTAATGTTATGTGCCCATGAGGTCTTTGGGCAGGGTGACATAAAAATACCTAAGTACTTAAAGCCCCCTGTCGCGTGGGTCATTTGGGCCGCCCTCTGCCCTGATTGCCGCAAACTGGGAATAGAACGGATTTGGAAGGATTGGTATGGAGTCCGGTGGTCTGCCCAAAAACCCGGAGGATCTGCAGGATACGTGGTCCTGAGATCCATGGGTCCGTCATGAATAAGAGGACATCGTCTGCATATAGCGCGATGCATTCGGGGCGCGACTGCGGCCACTCAAACCCTGAAGCACTGGATCACCATGAACCCAAGCCCCCAATGGTTCTACCTCTAAGGCAAATAAAAGTGGGGATAGGGGGTAGCCCTGCCCCGTACCATGACCGATAGGGAATGGGGCCGATATATGACCCGCAATGCGCACAGAGGCAGTGGGGTTCATATCTAACAGTCAGACATACGCCAGGAAACGCGGGCAGAAATTGATGGCTTCAAGGAGCTGGAAAAGGTACTCCCAGCTAAGGGAGTCAAAGGCCTTGTCAATATCGGCAAGTAGTATAGCCGCGGGGCGCCTTAACTCTTGGGCCAACACGATGGCGTTGTGAATACGACGGATGTTGTGTCTAGTGGCCCGATGCGGCATAAAGTCAAATTGATCTGGGTGAATTAGGTCCAGTACACAGGTGCGCAGGCGATCAGCTAGGAACTTGCCCAATAGTTTGGGCTCAAAGTTAATAAGAGAGATGGGCCTGTATGAGGACGGTTCTTCCGGAGGATGTCCTGGTTTCAGGAAAAGAACGATCTCGGCTTGCCGCCAATCCTGGGGCAACTGACGTTGTTCGAGTGCTCTGCGTATTGTCTTTAACAGCTGGGGGCTTAAAATGGACATGTGGGACCGGAGGAATGCCACAGGAAATTCGTTGGGGCGGGGGGCCTGTCCCGGGCGCAGCACCACCAGCGCCGTACTGAGTTCATCGGCCGTAATCGGGGCATCTAGCTGGTCTCTCATCTGGTCACTAGGCTTCTGAAGGGGCATGTCCCTAAGGAACTCTGCTATAAGGGCTGGTGAAAGTTGGTCCTGTCACGCATACAGCATGGAAAAATAACACACAAATTCCGTGGCGACCGCCCTAGGGGACGAATGCAGCGTACCATCTGCACCTCGGATGATGGGAACAGCAGCCAGGGACCTCCCCACCTGACACAACCTATGCAGCATCTTGCCTGACTTGTCCCCCCATTGATAGATCCGGTGTTGTGACAACAGACGGATTTCTTTAGCCTCATCCATGAGGTGGTGCTGTAGCTGTTGTTGTGTTTGCAATAAATTACGGTGGAGGGAGGGGTCAGGATTCGAATTGTATTGTTTCTCTAGGGATGTCTGATGGGTCTCTAGCTCGGACCGTTGGGCGGAGTATTTGTGCTTCTCTTTCGCACGGTAACTAATATCTGCCCCATAGATTGTGGGCTTTAGTGCTTCCCAAAGGATTACCTTGGATGGGGCGGGAGCGGCATTAATGTCGATGTATTCCTGGATTGCCCCAGTAGGTGTCTCTTGATAATCAAGATCCCAAAGGTGCCATGAGGACATTCGCCACCTAAAGGGAGATTTTTGGGATAAGGTATGCAGTTTGACGGTGACCGGAGAGTGGTCCGACAGCCCCCTAGGGAGGTGAGAGGCTTGGGAGAACCTGTGAATGTAGCTGCGTGGCGTGAATAGGTAGTCTAGCCGGGAGAGGGAACCGCGAACCGTAGACATGTATGTATAGGCCGCTTCAGTGGGGTGGTATTCTCGCCATATGTCTGCCCATCCCAGTTTGGAAGCGAGCGTGCGTAATTTTGATATGTCTGTTATGGGGCCTGTGTCGGACCCACGTCTTCTATCTAGTGGTGACATTATGTCATTCCAGTCTCCTCCCAAGAGCGGTTTGACGTCCGGGAGGTCGGCCCAGAGACGCAAGATCTCAATTAATGTAGTCCCTAAAGGAGGGGGCGCATAGATGCTCCCGATGTTAATGTGTTCGCCATATATCGTTCCTGATATCAGGATGTATCGCCTCCCTGGGTCCTCCCAGTGTTTCGTGTGGATAAAAGGAACCCAGCGATGAATAAGGATAGCCATCCTCCAGGTTCCCCTGGTACACCCAGCATGATATATCTGGTGATATCCAAACCGGGCCAAGCATGGAGCCTTGTTACCCAGTAGGTGAGTTTCCTGCAAAAGCAGGATATCTGCCCCATATTGCTTGGCCTGGGGGAGAACAGCACCCCGCTTGACTTTGTCGAGTAACCCCCTGATGTTCCATGATACCACCGTTAGGTCCCCGAGTGGGGGATTGCTAGCCTGTGCTGCCATCAGGTAGAATGTACGCCTGCGCGGTGCCTAGTGACACAGGATTTGGTTGACATGTCTGCGCTTGTGTGAGAACTAAGACAAATTTACCGAAGAACCCCATAGACCCCCCTCCCTCCTACTCCCGATACTGCCATGAACAAGGAGCATCTGTCGCGGTGAAGGGCACCCAAGGTCCTCAACGGGAGAACCGGGGCCCCTCCCCCAATGGATCCCAACTTTCCCAAAGAACTTCAACATGGGGATGGAATGTCTGGACTGGACAGCTACAGTGTGTTTTGCCCACACCAATTCAGTGCATGATGTGGATGAAGTATTCCAAATGTCGGACTACCATTGGAAACATGATTCATTGAACCATTGCCGTCTGTTGCGATCAGGATGATCGCTCCGGGCTGGAGGAGCGGCGTTCAGAACCAGATCTGTGGCACCATTTTGACTTTGTTCTTCTGAAACGGTTTTGCTGCGAGCCGGGTGCGGAGGCCGACTCCAGCAGCGTTGGTGTATGAGGCTTCGGGTGGATCAGGTAAAAACTGCCTTTGACGTGTCGAAGAAGAGTGAGACTTAGAATTATAAATAACACATAGCCTAGCAGGCTAGTGGAGCATATACTTGATATTGAGGTCTCGCAGCCGCAGTTTTGCCGCCGTGAAGGTGTGGTGTTGTTGTTGCCCCAGGCGAGTATAATCCGGGAGTATCATTATCAGCCGTGAGTCGAAGATGAGTTTATCCTTGTGTGTCCTGGCGAATTGCAAGATCGCATCCCTGTCGGCATAATTGAGTAGTTTTGCAATCACAGGCTGTGGGCTTTCCTCAGGAGGTGGTTATTTCATCAGAGTCCGATGGGCCCTCTCTTTCAAGAAACAGGTGGACAACATCGTCTCCGGCCAAAGACCTCGGAGCCAATGAGTGAGGAAGTTGTTCACTGAGGTGCCTTCACAGCCCCCCGGGCAACCCACGAAACAGAGGTTGTTGCATCTGGTGTGGCCTTCCGTGTCCTCCACATGAGACACCAGCTCCTGCGATACCATCGCCAGCTTGTTAACTTTCTTTTGCAGGGTGGTAATAGTGCCCTCAATGGAGGAGGCCCATGCATCCGCCTCCGTAATGCGATCCACCGCTCTAAGAAGATCCTGGCGTAGGAAGGAGACCTCAGACCCTACTGTACTGATTTTGGCGTCAAGTGTGTCCTGGCCTCTATAATAGCTGCCAGGAGCACCGCGTTATCAGGCACCTCTCTGTTTGAGGTCCTCCCACCTGTGGTCGTAGTGTATTGGTCAAGGGTTCCTTGTTTAGCTCCTGCCCCGCCTTACTTGCCCTTCTCCATAATGACACTCTGCAGGGTGGCTGGCCCGGGGAGGTCCTCCGGCGGGGAGCCGCACTAACATTGAGGAGAGGATCACAATAGGCCACGAGGCGTCACTGGTCCACCGCTTCAGGAGGGACCCCCAGGATGGGGGCGCCGCGGGCCATTCCTCATGGAATCAAGCTCGTCCCCAGCTGCAAGCCGCACCGAGCCTAGCCCGGCCACTTCTGCAGCATGCGACGGCCAGCAAAGTAGGCCCCTCTACCAAGACCAAACTCACCAGACCACTGACCCGCCGTTGCCCCACCCTGCTCCCCTGCGTCCAGGCCGGTCCTCAGCTTCAATTCACTGTGTACAGTTTCCCCACCACCAAGCCGCAGCACTCCGGTCTAATGGCGGCCAAGGAGGCAGAGACCAGGATACAGTAAGCCTTATAGGAGGGGTGGTCACTGCCACTCCCAGCGCATCCGCGCAGCTACCACACGGGTGTCCCCAATTCTCGATAGCTCGGATTAGGGGACTGGAGGAGGCAAGAGAATTCAGGGTCCATGGCGGGGGGGCCATACCGCGCCACGCCAGGCAGGAATCCAGACACGGCTCCTTCCTGAGTGCTGGTTCAGGTTGTCCGTCTGGTCCAATCCGGGCCCCGCAAGGTCAGTATACGGCGCCCCCAGGAGAACCAGTGGGGGAAGCACAACCCCTTGGGCCAGGATGGGCGCTGTCACCATGAGGGGAAAGCGAGTGCAATCCGGGAGGCCCTTGCGCCTTGGGAGACAATCACAGCCACCTCCGGCTGCCAACGAAATCCTGGGTCTGAGCACCGCAAATTGCCCCAAACTGCCCCAACCACGTACACTCCTCCTCACTTCAGGGCCCGATCTGGCCCCCGGACTCACAAAGGCGTTCCGTGTCCCAGGCCAGGGAGCAGGCAGGCCGCGCTGAGCCCGGCCCGCGTCATGCCTCCGGGGAGCTCCGGCGTATGGTATCGGGTCTCAGTGGCTTAGGCCACAAATGTCAAGCAAAGCATTGCAGCGGTTTCCCCAGCGTCCGATAGGCTGCACTGGGTAAAAAAAACCGGCAGATTTTAGAGGATTTTAGGCATGGGCGCGCAGAGCTTGATTAAGCCGCGTCTGCCATGTTGGCTGTCCAAGCCACGCCCCCTCGAAATAAAGAGATTTAACTTAAAAACAACGCACCATCAATGTGACTAACCAACACCTTTTTGCATAATCAGTGCATAGTCAATATCAATAATATTGGTGCACCATGCTGCATCTTCATTCATTTGTCAGTTACAAAGCCTTTTCCTACTTTTCATCCCTTGCCCAACCCACGCACCAACATCACTTACTTCACATCCTACTAAATCCTGGTGTTCCCTTCCCAAAAGTCCCTATTGCACAAGGCTGTCTCCTACTTGAACAAATAATCTCATACTCCACCCACGTTATCCTGTCTCAATTACACATGCAAGTGTTTTTCGTTCTCATTAGCACATTTAAGGCATTTTATATTCTAAGAAACAAAGACAAGGAAATAAGCAATAAGACCATTATGGACAACATGCCGTTGCGACCTGCTGAGAAATGGAGGCAAATTTATGTTACTGTTTCTAATACATTAACATGTACCCCAGGCAAAAATACCCACAAACGATAGGAATAACATAAAGCAGAACATGGACAGACACATAGGAAAAACACATCTTTTATTCCATGTCCTGAAACCTAGGAAAAACATAGGAGGAAACTCCGGTAACAGCTGCCAGCAAAATGCACTGAGGGCGGGGTAGAAAAATCAATTAAATGGGCGGGGGCGGGGAGGTAGAAAATCAATAAATTGACTTAACTGGCTGCCGGCCCCTGCCTCGCCTCCATCCTCTTCTGTTCCTGCCAGAAGCAGGAAGCACACGCAGGCCCCCCCTAAGCCAATCATGATGCTGCTGTCACCATGACAGTAGCGGTGTGATTGGTCTGAGCACTGTGGTTGGGTACTCAGACGGGGACTATGAGCCTGTGCTTGTTCTCCACCCAGGCTGTACAAGGCAGCCAATGGAGAACATGCAAAGTGTGCATGACTGTTTGGCCGGTCCAAGACCGCCAGCCAGACCGTCATACGCACTTAAGTGCCCCAACCCTGCTGTCTGTGACGACAGCCCTGCCTGCCCCACCCTGTAAACCCTGTTGCATTATTATCATTTTATTTGACCTTTTTCCTTTATCTAGAATGAGGCAGCACTCTGGCGACTAAGTGGAAGAGCCGCTGCTGGAGGAAACAAAATACATTTGCAACAACCAAATATTTTAATCCACAATATATTTATACCTGAATATATATACATCCCTGCATCAAGGGTGCATGGGCAATTATATAAATCTCAAATCTTAAGAACATCCAAATATTTATTATTCATCAGAATTCGTTTTACCTTCTCTACTGCGGAGAATATATACTTAAACCAACCAAACTATCCTCTGTCTCCGGTGCGCATATAATACCCTTTTTGCTAGTCACTGGATATTGTGACAATCTGTGGTTTTACATCTGGAACCCTGCCCAGAGTTTGTGGTCAGCCGGCAAAAGCAGCCTAAACAAAAAGGGAATTTAAAATCCGCTGACAGATCTAATACGGAAACATTTGTACAGGTTTTTATTCTGTTATCATTCCGTTCTATGATAACTCATTCTGCAATGTGTAAATTGTCGCTATCAGATCTTTCACTCTAATGAGGAAATTGGTGTCGCCGGTCTCTCGGGCGGATCATTATCGCACAGAAAGACAGTAGAAACATGAGGTGGAGCTATTCCAACTGTCCATGCATCTGGACAGTCACTAGACTGTCCAGACGGCTTCTCGGTATGGGCTGGAACTCCTGCTCTATTAGTCCTTGACCCTCTGCCATGAAACCACTGGCCGACTGAGCCAAATCGTGAAACTCTTTCAACAGAGAAGAGGTAGGAGAGTCAATGGAAATCCTGTCTTGTTGCTGTATTTCAACATCTTGTGTTGGGTGCTGTGCAGAGCTGCTCAGTCTGTTGCACGCCCCAGTTCTCGAGGTAGTTATTCAACCTCCAAAACCTTGATTATTCCATTGAGCCTCAAATCATGCTCCTCCATCGTAGTTCTCCTATCCTCTCCATCTAAGTCTGGACACCGGTCCTCCCTCTGCCTGGCTAATATATTATCAGGTGCACTTGTGGCGCAGGTGGCTATGGGGGCAATCTGGGTGTGATGTGGTGGCGGTGTCCCACAACAGTGTTCTAATTGGTGCCAGAGGGGACAGATGTGGCACAAATGACCAGGCTGATTGCAGTTAAAGCAATTGGTCCCTACTGGGACCTGGGTGCTGTTCTTTTTCCTCTATACCCGCCTCTGCCCTTTCATTTACCCTGTTTTCCTGTGTTTGGGTTATTGTTAGTCCCCACATTTTTCAAACTCTTGCTATCATACTCCATTTAGATATTTTTATTTTTATGTAGATACTCCTGCCACCGTGCAAGTAACCATGTGCCACGCGCACAAAGTCCTTGAGCAAAATCTATGGTTCCCTGTATAAGAGACGGTACGTCATCATTATTGAGACCCAGGAGGGGTGGTGCCTCCTCTCCCCTCTCCATTATTGAAGGTACAATAGCTGTCCCCACTGCATTACAAATTGTTCATGCACTCTTGAAACAAAGAGGGGGAAACACATGTACAACACATATCGTGTGCAATCAGCCCAGCACAATGTTATTAGTGGAGGCAAAATAAGCATTTTGGTCATTTCATCATTTGGAGGACAAGACGGCTGCTACTAGTTCACCATGAAGCGTCCACAAGTGGGAGAGTGTAAAGACAGGCGGTGAACACTGCATTCATTCCCACATTCATTCATGTACAAATAAGCAGAGAATTCTCCCCGGTAGCAATGTGAGAAAATTGTCATTGCATGGTAACAGAAAAATTCACAAGCACAGAAAAAACAATATATACCACGTTGCAATACTAAAAGACATAATTACAAGCTAAACATTTTTAAACCACCCTAACCTCACCCTAAACCCCTTGTCATTAATCTCACCTTATTCACCAATTGTCACCCTCCTCTGGTACCCAGGGCATTTTGCATCTGGATGCAACCAGAAACCGCCTAGGGGTACCGCACAAATGACAGAATTGCAAGGGCGCACCCTACCACACCTGTCAGACCCACAGCCGATGGCAGGTACAAATCAAGACAGAAGGACTCCTTTCCTCCTCTGAAGGACCACTACCGTCCCCTGTTGGCCAACATACATCATAAAAGTCCTGGTGTACCTAAGCAGGTGCACCACCAAGACATGCACACCCCACTGTCTGGGATAGCCCCCAAACACAAGAGTTAATCACCTGGGACACATACCAGTTCGAAACCGAAATCACCCTCCCCGACGTTCTGGAGTAGTCCCCTGCTGCAAATACGCACAGTGACCGGCCAGGCAGCCAAGGGAAGCACCCCTGAATGACAGGATCCCACCGGTGCAGGATGTGTCAGACGGCACAACTACCAAGTGATTGTACATTCAACCCTCAAAGCCTGACAAGGTACAGATAGCGGCACGTGGTTCCTGGAGGCCAGTGTGGCAGATAACCGCAGCCAGGAAAATACCCGAAAATAAAAAACACCACAATATTAAAACAGTACAAGGGACAGGATATCCTGAAGAAAAGCCAACAATACATTATCTCATGAACTAAGAAGAGGCAGAGCGAGTAATAGCAACAGACCAGGGAAGGGCCAAGAACTCATGGGCTACAGCACCCAGCTGTGGAATAAGGAGAGATGTAGAGCACCTGATGTAAGAGAGCACAGACGGGAGAACTCTGAGAGGCCGTCTGTCCCCCTATACAGAGCGAAGGCAGGCAGGCCGCTAGCAGTTGAAGTCACACCTCACCTGGGTGCAGTATTCACCACCAAATGTAGAATCCTACAAAATAAAGTACAGACTAAGATTTCATCAAAGTTCACAGGCGACATTTATTATACAAGTACACGGGAACCATAGGCGAAGCCACCTAGGGTTCAATTTGCAGAAGTCCAGTGTGGTCTTTTATAATATATACCACAAAGGGCGTGCTAAATACATATCCAATGAACATACAGTTACAAGGAAATTACAAGGATATTTCCTCAGAATTATGAACAAATACATCATGTGTTGCTGGTCAGACAGGACACTATTACCCAAACATTAGGCCTATAACCAATCGGAGATGAAAGGTGATACGTGATACGTGCCAGTGGTGTGATGCAAGATGGACATTGTGTGATTGCCACAGGCCAGCTGCTTGTGTATCAGTAGACAGTATTTGCACAATATCTGTCTAAATGCTGTGTCCCAAGTGTTGCTTTCCGAGCAAGCCTTGAATAAAAAGCTGTTTACGAACAAAAGGGTACATACTTTCTTTCAAGGTCACTTGCCTTTTGCACACGTTCTGCAGCCCTCTTGAAATATTTGAGTATCACAGAGCTGGTCAGGCTGTTGGAATTAGCGGATAATTCAAAATGGCTTCCACACTTATCCCAAAAATAAGATCCACAGATAAATATCTTATCTTCAGCAGACTACCCAAGAGTTGGCTTTTTCCTACATGACCACCATACTCGAAACACAAATGTACAGCATATGCTTGTTATGTAAACATGTATAGGTTGATAATATGTATGTATTTAGATATGTACATTTCTTTGTACAAATATATACACTACTTATGATTTAAAAATATAAATTCTTATAGGTCTGCTTACAACTGTATATATTACTTATGGTTAAAATATATTTACATATATTATTTTATGCTTATTGTGTACATAGCTCACTGCATAGTTTATATATAGGTTATTTGATTATATGTTTATAGGTCTCTGTTGCAATTTTATTTTATCTACCACAATGTGTCATAAGTTATATAAGTTATTTGATTATTTTGCTCATGGGTCTCTGTTTTATTTTACTTTACCTATCAGATTGTGTAACTATGATCCTAACAATTGTATCTATAAGTGCTTCACTATTTGAATATTGGGGAAAAATATAAAATAAAAATAAATAAATAAAAATAAATAAACAAATAATAAAAATAAATAAATACATTTGCATTATGTACGGCAACACTTGAATGTCAGAGTTTCTAAATATTTATCTGTACATGTACCTATGGGACTTTATGTAATACAACTTTATATCTCTTTTATTATTTCCCATATTCATGTATATCTTTTTAGGTATTTATATATCTGTATATGTATTACTTTACCCCCACTGTAGAAAAAAAACCTTAAACTCTCTCCAATTCACTACTCCATACCTCTTTCCATATATCCTCTACATCCACTCTCTGACTCACTCCAAACCTCATTTTACTACTAGGATATCCCAAATAACCCTTTCTAGACCCTTCCTGCCTCTATCCCTCCTTCGGCTCACCTCAAAGTGCATTTAGCTACTATGATCTCCCAAATACCACTTTCTAGACTCTTACCTCCCCTACCCCTCCTTCATCCTATTCAATCCTACTAACAGACTCACATGTTCAACGCCCCAATTAACAACTTATGTTTCCCTGTCCTAATCCACCACTAATCCACTTTGGGTTGTAGAGTAGCATGCTACTCACTGAAAAGCACTGGAACGCCTTGTCAGGAGTAGTAGGAACTATATAAATACAATTACAATCTGTGACTGTGGGCATAAATATATGAGTAATTCTATGTGAGGTGTGGAGGGCTCCTTCTGGACCTTGGTAGCCATATCCGGTATATTAACAGGAATTATGCTGATGTGTGGCTGTCCTAAGCACAATAGTGGTCCATCCTTGCTACACTGTGTGCCCTCAACGTAAGATTCAGGCGATCCCTCACACAATAGAGGCCTATCTTGACGTGCGCATTCACAGCAACATTCGGCTATCCCTCAAATAATAGTGGACCGTCCTTTACCTATTAGGGGTATTCATGAAAACATTCTGTCTACCCATGTAAATTCAGTGGCCCATCCTTATGAGCATCCCCAAGGACCTTATAGCTACCCCTGGGGTAAAAGTTGTCCATATTTGACGTAATGTTAATATTCTTGGCGATATTTTGGTAACACTGGCATACTAGTGGCCCATACTTGACGTTATTTTGTAATTATTGCCCACAGTTTAACTATCCCTGGTATAATAGGGGCCCATCCTTAACAAACTCTTACCTTTCTTGATAGCATTCTAACTATCCCTGGCATAACCGTGCTCATCCTTGCCAAAAGTTAGCCTTTATGCTGCATAACTGTGGCCCTGGTACAGTGGTGCCCATTTTCAACTTAGTTGGGTCATTTTTAGTATAAGTCTTACTCTCCTGGCTATAACTGTGTCTAAAATCCCTGCATTATGATGAACATCCCATGATGATGATAAATTGACATTAAAGGCACACTGTGCTCATGTGTGACAGTGCACGTGTGAGTGTTAAATGACAGAAAATATATTTAAAAGAGGCATGGTGGGAAAATGAAGTGAAGAAAATGGCAATATAGATTTTGAAAAATGAGAGAACATCTGTTTTTGCAAAACCAGCTGTTTTACACTGTTGGGTTTACATATAGCTCTTTAGTCATTCTTCAGTGAAATAATTGTGAAAATTCCGTTGTCTTGACTTCAGGGTTTCTTGAAAATGGTGAATCGTTACATCCCTGGCGAGATAAAGGCTTTCCTGGGACACCAGAAAAGTATTAGAATATTTCATTAGTGCACCATATGGCTCCCTAATAGAAGTTGGACTCACTCGGGTCACTCACCATCTATGTACAATTTGAGGCAGATACCTGCAGTCCAAGGCTTTAAAAGTTCTCTCTAGCTGACACTGCAAGTATTGCAAAATTGTGTACTAACTCCTTTCGCCTCTTGCCTTTTCATGCTTGGTTCTCCCTTTCCTCTTTTCCTTTTCCCCTATTAAACAAAAAGAGTGATGAAACTTCTACGGTAAACTATTTCATACGTTATGTAATGGAGCAATGTTTACCAAAACGTCTTTTAATCACAATTTGATTTTCATCCTCTTTCAGAAAGTTGCTGTTGTATGGTTATATGGTTGGTAGGTTCATTGTCAACATTGCTAAGTTAGCATGAGCTTCGCTACCATGAGGGTGCTTTTGCACACGTTACTACATGTATTTATTTTGCAAGACTTTGTTTGTGTCTTTCACATGAGAACTGTCTGCTTTTCGCGTTCTCTGCTGTCTGGGGTTTAGTCTGCATATGATGTACAAGGTCGATAAACAATGCCCCTTGTTATTCTGTTCCGGTCAGTCCCTCACACTTAGACATAACATGACACACATCTTCACTACTGAAAGTTGTGTGCTTTAATATTGCAGAACTGCATGTTGATGCACACTTAGAGAGAGAACTTTCCAGAGAGATGAGCTGTGCTGGTCCTGAGATGTAAACCTTTCATCTAGGCCTTGAGGTATGGGGTCTGCTGACAAGAGGTCTTCTTTTTTATAATAAACTATTTCTTACCACGGGGAGGGTGGTTAGGTCCTATAATCCTCTTCCACTGTCTTTATAAAATGACATCCCCTTTTGTACTCTATGGAATTGTAACAATGCTAATGATATTGTGTTTATGCATTTTGCTGCTGGTAATGGCAAGTGTACTGCAGCATAGAGCACGTTAGTTAAAATAAACATTTTAAACTATACTGTAACTCTGATAACTCTTATTGTGAACAAGTATAAGTGAGTGAGCGAAAGAGTTGTCTTGCTACGGCGATTCCTGAGAGAGTCGGGAGTGTTGTGTTCTGGGTTGTCTAATCATTGGTAGCTTTGTTATTATGTTGGGGAACTAATGAGACACTATAGCTAGTCGGTGTTTGGGATTTTGGGCACCAAAGTGATAGGTTGGTACACCACTAGACACCAAGGTCCTGGTTTCCTGCACATAGTTCTGTATGTGCAGAATCCCTGCAACATTGCATTTATCTTTCAGTCTGCCAGAAACTGCAGGGACATGTAAGCACCCCACTGAGTCACCATACTGCCTTTGTATAGAATCCCACCTGCAAAAGTTGATTTATTTAATTATTAAAGCTAGAGATCAGTTGAGTGGGCTTTTACACAGTTTCACTACTGTGCTCCATCTGCATCCTTAGGCCTTAAGTTGCGCTGTTTTGCCCAAATCAGGCTGTAAACTGGAGGTTTCAGCTGTATGCCTATATGACTACTACCCCCTAAAGTGTGTAGTGGAAATGATAACCTGTGATGATTCTTCATTCTGTTACATTAGAACCAACACTTCATTTGATGAGCTGGGTTTTATTTAAGGTTCACAACTACATGTCCAGTTTCAGTTAGGAAAGCAGCTGCTGGTAGCAGGTTTAAATTCCAGCTTCTCATAAAAAACACATGTATTTCCATTTTTGGACTCTTCTATCACTGTACAATTAATAGATTCCCTCACAGCAAGGCAGAAAATGGTCAACTAATTGGGATCCTTACCTCTCCCCTACATATCTTGCAAACAGCTTTCAGGTGCTGAAGACTAGAGACCAGATTTGCAAAGAGTTCACGCAAATGCAGAGCAGCAAGTAATGTTGCTGCTCTGTGTTGAGTGAACGGGGGAGAGCGGAACTCTGCCCTATCTACTAAGAAGTGGTGAGGGTCTGCTGTCTCCCTCTGCTGGTGCAAGTTTTGCATCCATGATCAACACTGGCATCCTTGCGCAATACTGCACAGGTGTCTGCATTATGGTCAGCATAGTTTTGATGCAGGAAAGTGTCCCTTCCTAGACAAAAGCTATGTTTGAAGACCGTTTCCTCTTTATTTCTGTGTTGTAGAATGCCGCACACATGCCAAGACAAAAAACCGAGGGAAATCAAACATTTCTCATTGTTGCCCTGCCTCAGGGGGGGTACCGTTTTTTGGCTCAAATCTGTCCACAATTCTATGTATATAGGGATTTGTGTCAAACCCATAGGTGGTTGCATGCGAACACTCCCTTGATACAAAGTAACACAAGGCAGCGCTGCTTATTGTTACTTTGGGTCACAATTGAATGCATATCACAATTTGCTTTAGACTGGAAATCCCTCCAAAAGACTTTGCGTTGGGTCTGAGTTAAAAACGTAATGCAAACCGATCGCAAAGTCTTTGTAAATCTGGGCCTTCAAGACAAGCAGCCACTTGACCACCCTTGCTTCTTCCCTTTCATCGCTTTTCCTCCATCTGTCCTACCTCAGTCCTCCTGCTTTTGAGTGCATTGGTTACATTTTGCACAACCATAGTTTATTTATTGGCCCTTGAAGTGTTGCAGGCCACCTTGGTCATGGCCACGGCATTGCTTGGTGTGATGATAGTGGTTATGGTCAGCCAGACACATTTGTGTACAACTGCTCAGAAATGGTTAGCAGTTGGAGAAGTTTCAGCATCGGTGAGAAATGTGTGTATTTTTTTCTTTACAGTATTGAGTATTTGTAGGATGCTTAATGTAAATTAACCCCTGTCTCAAAGAACACTATTAAAACTACCTACTATCTTACTTTCAAGTCAAGTCAAACAGCAATGTTTATTTAGACCATTGGTCTTCAAACAACATAAAAACAATGTTTATAAATAGTCTAAAATCATCACAATTTCATCAATTATTCCCTTAAGATAGTTAACCTATGAGCAAAGGATAAAGGACAACACGAATATCCATATGATGAGTAACATAGTAATGTATTTTCTTAATGTAAAGATTATCAGCACACCCCCACTGAAAATAATTAAAAGGTTAAAAGGTAGTTAAAAAATTTATATTAATAAATAAGTGCAAATTGATAGAATTCATCCTTTAAAATTGCTATAGGAGGAGCCTAGTGCGCAACCAAGATGGCCGCGTAGGTGCGAGGCTCCCGAGGACCTCCGCAACCTCCTACGTTTATCCTGTCTTCATCCTGCATCGGTTGAGGGAACTGTGTCGGTGAGCCTGAGCCGAGGTGGTACCCGTTTCCCGTTTCCCGTTTTCGAATCGGACCTCGGGTGCCGGAGTGAGCACCGATTGAAGTTTGCGGCCTACTTCTCTCCTGACCCCGGATTCGCGTTTGGGGGCGACCCGGTGGCAAAGTGAACAACAACGGCGGGCTGGGCCTGGCGAGTCGCGTACCCCGCACTTTCACTTTCACTTTCGCGCCCCCTTGCTGTCTTTGCAAGTGGGATCGCGGCGCTCTTGGTGTTGGGGTGGCCTCGCTGGGAGACCCTGCCTGCCTGCCTGCTGTGGCCCGCTCCGCCGTCCTGGGGTGGCCCCCCGGAGCTCGTGGCCTTGATTGCTCGCTTTTTACTGCGTGGCTGGTGAGGGTGTGAGACCCGCGACGATGGCCACTAAACAAGATGGAGATCGGTTGAAGGCCAAGTCGACCCGGCGTGGCGCCGCACATCAAGCCAACATCATGGACCGCTACACCCTCCCGAAGGGATCTCCCGGTGGACCGCACAAGTCCTCTGAGTGCCCCCCGGATGCCCCGGATTTGCCCACAGATCTGACTCTGCAAGACGTCATGGGCGCCATTGCTGAGATGAAGGCCTCGGTGGGCCAGCGGTTTGACACGTTAGCGCATAAAATCGACGCGGTCCTCGTTGATGTCAACCTGGTGAGAGCTGATCTTTCGAAGACCAACGACCGGGTCGATTCTTTGGCCCACACCGCGTCGGGCCTCACGACTGAGGTGGCGGCCCTTCAGACGGAGGTACACCGGCTTCGTCAGGCGAGTGCGCTCATGGATCGGCGCCTGGAGGATTCCGAGAGCCGGGCCCGGAGGAAAAATATCCGCATCATCGGAGTACCTGAGGGACGGGAGGAGTCGGCGGCGGATCTTTTTGTAGAGGACCTGATCACTACCCATCTCCAGCCTCGGGGACTGAGTACATTTTTTGCGGTGGAGAGGGCTCATAGAGTTCCCGGGGGAAGGCCGAAGGTCGGAGCCCCTCCGCGGCCTCTTATTGCCCGTATCTTTAATTTTCGGGACAGGGATGCGATTCTGCAAGCCTCCAGACTGCAAGGGCCGATTAAGTTGGAGAACATGGAGGTGAACTTTTATCCTGACTTCACCCAGGCGGTCCAGAAGCAGAGACTGAGCTTCTTGGGCGTCAAGCGGCGGCTTCGGGACATGAACTTAAAATACGCCATGCTCTTCCCGGCCAAGCTGCGGGTGGAGGTGGATGGTCGCACTCACTTTTTTGACCGTCCTGAAACGGCCGGGGACTGGCTGGACACTTTGTCTGGGGGTCGGGATCAGGATGGCGGGGGGGGGGGCTGCGGGAGGAGAAGGCCCACTGGACCGGGACTGAGGTGCTGATACTGGGACTCACTCTGGACGAAGATGCTGCCGCTTTCGGCCAAGCTTAGGGTCTCTCGTTTTTTGTACTCGTTCTCCCTCCTTTGTAGGTGGTGCGGGGTCTCGAAGGGGTACTCTTTCCTCCTCTAGGGGGTTTACCTAGTTTCAACTATATAGGGGCGACAGGCACACTGCAAGTTGGGGGGGCTGTTTGGGCTCATGCAGGGGTGCAGGGAGGGGGGAGTTTGTTGGGGCGGTTGGGTTGGGGTGGGGTGTTGTTCATTTGTACCACAAGGCAAAAGTATCGTCGTGCTATTCCCAAAGTGCTCTCGGGGGGACGAGTGATTGCTTTCGTTTATGATGGGGGGTAGGGCACTGAGTCTTTTGTCCTGGAACGTTAATGGACTGGGGGACAGGATAAAACGAGGTGTGGTCCTGCAGTTCCTGAAACGAATTTCACCTGACATAGTTTTTCTGCAGGAGACGCACCTCATTGGCAACTCCTTTCGTGCTATGAACCGATGGGGCTACCGCCTTCTGGCCCATTCGGGCTTCACGTCGGGTTCAAGGGGTGTGGGCATCATGGCCAAGACCTCGCTCCCGTTGGAAGTTGATGAGGTGCTCCATGATGACAGGGGACGTTACACGGTTCTGGTGGGTAGAATGGAGGGCAGAGTGATTATTTTTGTTTCTGTCTATGTCCCGCCAGGGTTGCAGACGACCACCTTTGCGGATCTGGGGCGCCTCCTCCTTGGCCTTCCGGAGGGGATTCTGGTGGTTGGGGGGGTTTTAACGCTGTGGTTTCCGGAACTGAGGACCGTCACCCCCCTAGGGATCTCCCCCGTGCCCAAGCGTAGTTGTCTGGCCTATTGGATGCCTTGGGGCTGGTGGATTGTTGGCGTTTGAAACATCCTACGCAGAAACAGTACACCTTTCATTCCGGGGCCCATGGCAGTCTATCAAGGCTAGACTATGTCCTGGAGCCGGCGGCGCATGCGGGGAGGATCGGGGAGGTGCGCCATTTGGCGCGGGGTATTTCAGATCACTCCCCGCTCTTATTGCACTTCGATATTCTCCCGAGGGGAGAGGGTAGGGTGGCCCCGATTAATCCCTGGTACCTGCGTGACCCCACCATTCGCGCAGAGTTGGTTAAGTCCCTTAAGCGATATTTTGATGATAATGTGGGGTCGGTGTCATCTGCGGTCTCTCTATGGGAGGCATTTAAGACGGTGATTCGGGGGGATGCCCTGTCCCTTATTTCCCATTCCCGGAGGCGCGAGTGGGAGGAGGTGACCCGTGTTGAAACTGAAATAACTGAGTTGGAGGGCGACCTCGAATGTGGGGTGACGGATGACAAATTACATGTTCTCCGACTCAAGCAGGCGGCCTATAAGGCCCTCGTCACGGAGGCGGCCAGGGGCCTCAGTAGAGAGCAACAGGGGAGACTGTATGATGTGGGTGATAAGGCTGGGAAATTGATTGCGTGGCTGGATAAAAAGGAGAGAGCGAGTCGAGTTGTCCCGTCGATTGAGAAACTGGATGGTGTGTGTGTCACGGAACCGGAAGAAATAGTCGATTGCTTTGCAGAATATTTCCGTGGGGTGTATTCCCCGGTGTCCTCCCGCTCGGAAGAGGATTCCCATGCCCTGCTTAGGGATATCGCGCTGCCTTCCCTTTTGGAGGAGGACAGAGTGTTGTTGGACGCCGCCCCAACCTCTGAAGAAATTGCCCTCGCCATACGCTCGGTCGCTTCCGGCAAGGCCATGGGTCCTAATGGTCTTCCCATCAAATTGTACAAGCTGCGACCGGATACGCTGGCGCCGCATCTCCGTGCGATGTTCCTCGCGGCCCGTTTGGCGGGTTCCCTCCCGCTAGACCAGCGTCTGGCTACTATAGTGGTCATTCACAAGGAGGGGAGGCCGCGGGACCTGGTCACGTCCTACCGGCCTATTTCGCTGCTGAATGCGGAGCCCAAAATTCTCGCCAAGGTGTTGGCCAATCGGCTGGTTGGCGTGGTGTGCGATTTGATTCACCAGGATCAGTCCGGCTTTATCCCCCATCGCAACACTGCGCTTAACCTGCGGCGCTTGCATGGGGTGCTCGCGCGTGTTTCGTTTATACAGGAACCGGCCATTTTGGCATCCCTGGGCGCCACTATGGCGTTTGACACACTTGAGTGGCCATATATTTGGGCGACACTGGCGAAGTTTGGGTTTGGCCCGGGATTCATCGGTTGGGTGAAATTGTTGTACTCGGGACCGCTGGCGCAGGTGGTTGTGAACGGTAGAGTGTCGGCTCCGTTTGAGCTGGGCAGGGGCACGCGGCAGGGCTGCCCATTATCACTGCTCCTCTTCGCGCTTGCCCTGGAGCCCCTGGCGGAGTGGCTGCGGTGGGATCCTTCTATTCGTGGTCTCCGATGGACCCCCGAGTATGAGGACCGCGTATCTCTTTACGCTGATGATATTCTTCTGTACCTGGCTTCCCCACGTAAATCACTGATAGTACTGGTTGATGTGTTGCACTCATTTGGCCTCAACTCCGGCCTGGTCATCAACTGGGCTAAATCGTGTGTGTATGTCCTATCTGGGGAGGATCCTATCCTTCCGCGGGGTTGTCCTATCCAGATCGCCCCGCGGGGATTTAGGTACCTGGGTGTCTTCATTACCCTGGACGCGGAGGCCCGATATAACCAGAACTTGCTTCCCCCCCCTCCAGCGCCTGAAGGAGGATGTCGCGCGTTGGAGGCGCTTGCCGCTCTCGCCGCTCGGCCGGGCGGCATTGTTTAAGATGATGTCGCTGCCACGTTTCCTGTATGCTTTGCAGAATACAATGGACGTTGTCCCGGCGCGCTACTTTCGCGAGGTGGAGAGTTTGCAGCGCCGACTGTTCTGGGAGGGTAGGCCGCGTATCGCCCTGGCGAAGCTGACGCTCCCGTGGTACGACGGGGGGGTTGCCCTCCCAGATATCAAGCGGTATTACTGGGCCTCCCAGCTGGCTGCGATCAATCACGGCCTTTACGGGCCCGCCCTAAACCTGGCCTTTGAGATGGATAAAATGTTACTGCCGGGTGGTGACTATAATCGGGTGCTTTATTCTAGCTCGCATGACGCGCGGCTGACGGGCCCCACGAGGGTCATGGTACGGGTGTGGCACACGGCTAACGTGGCGATGGGGTGGAAGGATCGCTTGACCCGGGCGACGCCACTATACGCATCTGAGCGGCTGGGCTCCCTGTGGACCTCGAAGGGCTTTGAGAAGTGGGACATGATAGGCATCAGCAGGGTGGGCGATCTCTGTACGAGGGGGGGATTCAAAACGTTCGATGTGCTGCAGACAGAATTCCAGCTGCAGGACAGGGAGTACTTTCGTTATATGCAGATCCGTCATGCGTTGTGCTCCGTATTTCCGGACGTTGCCTCCATCCCGGAGTACTCCCCTCTGGAGGATAGAGTGCTAGATGGGAATGTCCCGGACGGCACGATTTCATTAATTTACAAAAAGCTCATCAATGACCGTTCGGGACTGCTGACCGGCCTTCGTGAGGCGTGGGGGGCTGATGGATTGGAGCTGGATGACGAGGACTGGGTGTCTGCGGTGGCCTCCCCGAAAGAGGTGGCCATACCGGCCCGCCTTCGCTTCGTCCAGCTCAAGATACTCCATAGGGTCTATGTTACGGGGCCGAGGCTGATGCGTATGGGCTATGCTGTGGACGGGTTGTGTAAGCGTGGGTGTGGTTCTTTGGGGACCTTTCTCCATATTCTGTGGGAATGCCCGGAGGTGGTGCGATTCTGGCGTGGTGTGCATGAGGTTTTGCAGGTAGTTACGCATGTGCCGCTGTTGCCTGAGGCGAGGAGATGTCTTTTGAATGTATGGGAGCCAACCGACTACTCAGTGCCGCAGACGTGGTGGGCGACTCTGGGATATATGGTGGCCAAACGTGACATTGCGCAACTGTGGGGTTCCCAGAGGTCGCCGACTGTCTCGGCGTGGAAGGACAACATGGATTGGTGTATGTTTCGGGAAAAGGTGGTGTATGTTGCGAGAGGTAAGCCTGGGACATGGGTGAAAGTATGGGGCCCCTGGAACGCTTACCGTGGGGGAATCTGTACCCCGCCGCTACTGCCTGATCCGTCACCGGCCCCGTCTCCTTAGCCTGTTTGTCTTCCCGGTTCTGGGCAATGAGTTTACTTAGTCCCCGTCCTGACCTATTCCCCCCCTCGATATTCCTATGAATCGGTGGGGTCCCCCCCCTAGGGGAGCACATGCTGTTGTTTCCGACTGTGGGTTGCCTTGTGGACTTGTTTTTTGTTGTTATTTATATAAAAATGAAACCGTCGTGTGGGGTCCGGATGGTGTGGCTGCCAACGCCTCTTTCAACTCCTGTGAATTCCCTTTTGCCGCAGCGTGCGTTCTATTGTCTGTATTACATGCTCCTTCTGTTTGCTAGCGGCCGGCCTGAAGGTTGTAGGCCCATCTTTGTATATTTTTTGGATTCTGTAATAAACGGTTTAAAAAAAAAAAATTGCTATATATCCAGTTTGATTAGCATCTATATTCTCAAATTCATTTTTCCATGAGAAAACTTTTACGACCTTCATATATCTTCCAATTGCAATTGCAATATCGAGATTAGGCATATCAGTGAGTAAGTCTACAGCATGGGCCCGTGATACAGTACCATATTTTAATATAATGGGACCTAAGAATAATATCCGCTGGGCTAAAACTGTCACACAATCAACTAATATATGCGGAATGTCACATTTCGTTTCTAGCGTACATATACAATTGCCATCGGGCTGCATAATTTTTTCCTTTATTTTCTCATTTCTCATCCCAGGGTTAATGCCAATTCTCAATCTTAAAATTTCGAATCTGTGTCAATGATTAGGTAACGTGTCCAGGTATGCGTACCAGGCTTCGTTCAGCCAGGTAGCCCTCATAAATTGCACCAATTTTTTCTTGCCCAGGTACTCCCCATCTACCCTCCTAGACAGTTCCTTCTCTTGGGATCTGAGTGTACTCTTAGTACTTTCTACGTGAAGTGAGTGTTGACAAATTCTCACCTTCAAGTTCTCACAAACCGTGTACAATTTCTTTCTAGTCTCCCTGGCCCATTTTAAACTACTGAGCTGAATCTCATTTCTACACCATTGAAAGACCTTTTGCACTACTCTGGGATCCTGACGTATCCAGAACCTTAAGAGGGCCATTTGAGCCTGTATACTCCAAGATATCATTCCTAGCTTAATTCTGATGGCCTGAATCATTGCTGAGCCTGGTAACGACAACAGGGATTTTAAACACTTTCCTTCCTCTGAATCCCAGCCATTTTTACCACTTAGGTAAAGAACTTGTACTCCGTAGAGTACTGGGGGGGGGGGTATCATTGCACTATAGGCCTTTAACAACGGACTATAGGATATCTCCCCATAGTCCCGGTTACATTTTTTCAACCCACATACCGATGTAAAGGTCTTAGCTTTCTGGGCTTCTAAATGTGTGTGCCACTTTAGAGTACTATCAAACCAGACCCCAAGGTATTTGTATTCACTCACAATTTCTAATTTTAATTTTCATGAACCAATTACACCTGGGGTCTCTTTTACCAAAGCATAGAATTTTGGTTTTATCCAAGTTTACAGTTAAATGCTTTGACACACAGTACTCTCTAAATGCATTTAGCTTCCTTTGAAGGCCTAACTCTTTCTGATCATAAATTACCAGGTCGTCTGTATACAATAGGCATGATAATTGTTTACCATTCATTTCTGGACTGGCACTTCTATCGACCTCTAAGGCTGAGAGCAAATCTGCTAGGAATATGGCAAAGAATGAGGGGGCCTGCACACAACCCTATCTAAGACTGTTCTCAATAGCTATTTTCGGTGTCAAGGACCCCACCGTATCCTTAATGATCTGTGTTCAATTCCCTTTATGTAGCTCTTGAATTATGACCAGCAGACCTTCCAGGATGTTACATTTTTTCAGAGTCTCCCATAAACATTTACGGTCCACTAAGTGAAACGCTGCCCGGAAGTCCACGAAGCAGCAATATAGCTTCCCTCTTTGCTCAACTGACTTCCGTGCCACTGCCCATAGGGCGAAGCAATGGTCGATAGTGGAGTGATCTTCCTTGAAGCCACCCTGTTCTACCGGCACAATCGACCACTGCTCCACCCAGTCCTTCAGTCTACCTAATATTATTTTTTCAAAGACACTCTCCCCTATGTCCAGCAGATTGATCAATTTATCATTTTTCTGAGCTTTCATGTCACCCTTCTTATGCACAGGTCTAATTACCGCACCCTTCCAATTCTTTGGGATGCTTCCTGAATCTAAAATGGCTAAAAACTTATGTGACAGAAATTTAGCCCACCAATTTAACTGAGACTTTATTATAATAGCTGGGAGGTTATCGGGTCCTGCTGCTCTGTTTAGCTGTAACTTCTTTATGATATTCTTTACATTCTCTACTGTGAAGTTTATTTTTAAGTCTTCCACTAGCCCACCCCAATGTAGCGTTTCTTCTACTTCAGGTGTGCTACATGTACCATACAATTCCTTCAAATATTCCTCCCATGCGGCTTCTTCTGCTACACAGTTCATGGCCCCACCGGGTTGTTCTGATGCTGCCTGTATCAGCTTCCAGAACATCCGTATATTTTTTGTTTTGATGGTTTCCAACAGGTTTTCCCAGCATTTTTCTTTGTGAATTCTTTTCAGGCTTCTAACTTATGTTTTGTATCCACTTCTCAGTTTGTTAAGTTTTATAAACCTACCCAGATCATATTTAACTCTGATGATTCGTGCTTCTCTCCTTAGCTCCCTTTTATTCTTTAAACATTCTTCGGAGAAGCATTTGGCTTGCCTTACCGGAATTATTTCTTAGTTTTTTGCCCTTGTTTTCTTATTATTTAACTTGACTCTAAGGCATTGCACTGCCTGTTTAACTTTTCTCTCAAACCATTCCAGATTCTGCCCTCTGGCACTTCCCAAATCTAGCTCCTGTTGTAAGTTTGCCAATTTAGCTTTGTATTCATCCTTTATTCTCGTTGTCACAAGCCGAGGATACTCTACTTGTTGTGGCATTACTGTATCTCGTGGGCTCAGATTCTCTCTTGAGACCTCAATCTGCAGGGGGTTATGGTCGCTACCTTCCCTTTGACCTACCCGAAACCCCTTTATTAATGCAAAATTCCAGGCAAGGTTAAAAACATAGTCTATTTGGCAATTTTGTGTGCCTGTTTCAAATGTTTTCTTGGCCAGGTAATCTGTTTCCATCCTACCATTCAGGCAGAATAGACCCTTTGTCCCCAAATACTTTCCTAAGTTTATATCTTGTCTTGAGGGGGTACATTCTGGAAAATCAGCCATCATTATATTGTAAGCTTCCAATACTTCCTTAAACCAAGGATCTAGCTTATTTTGGTTCAATTTATGGTTGAAATCTCCCAATATTAGAAACTTGTCATTGCCGTACTTTTCACATAAGGTGTGAATATCTTCTTTAAAATACCCCATCTCGACCCCATATTCCTCAAGGCACCCCCATTGCATGTTGACATTTATAAGGACCAGGTTTTCACACTTTTTGTCTGAGACTAACAGAGATATCCTACATGCAAGCAACCATTTCCATTTTACGCTTTGGGACGTCACATCCTTCACAATTTCACAGACTGGAAATCCCTCCAAAAAACTTTGCATTGGGTCTGAGTTAAAAACGTAATGCAAACCGATCGCACAGTCTTTGTATATCTGGGCCTTCAAGACAAGCAGCCACTTGACCACCCTTGCTTCCTCCCTTTCATCGCTTTTCTTCCATCTGTCCTACCTCAGTCCTCCTGCTTTGAGTGTATTAGTTACATTTTGGACAACCATAGTTTATTTATTGTCCCTTGAAGTGTTTCAGGATACAGTGGTCATTGCCAAGGCATTGCTTGGTGTGATGATAGTGGTTATGGTCAGCCACACACATTTGTGGAAAACTGCTCGGAAATGGGTAGCAGCTTGAGAAGTTTCAGCATCAGTGAGAAATTTGTGTATTTTTGTTCTTTACTGTATTGAGTATTTGTAGGATGCTTAAGGTAAATTTACCCCTGTCTCAAAGAACACTATTGAAACTACCTATTATCTTACTAAAATATTTATTTCTAGGAGAGATTTCAGTTTTGGCTGATAATGCTGTTCTTTGCAAACATCTTTATACAGGTAGCACTCAAAGATGATGCTGCCTGGTAGTTATTTCATCTGGGACAAAACTAGTTTCACCAAGTTGTGAAGGCAGCAGTGAAGAGCGGAACCACCCGGAATGAGTTTTAGGTAAGTAGCTTCCCTAAGCTTTTTTCAGGCAGCAAAAATCCTTGGTGTTTCATCATAAATACATAGCCCTAAGTTTGGCTGGGATAATTAAAATTTTTCTCTCCTTCACACAAATGTATATTTTTGTCCTTTAAAGGGGTAGAGTCAGAGTCCTGCCTGAGAAAAGGGAAGCAGGCTCTCACTCTCCTTTCCATGGGCCCAGGGTGGGCCTCCCCTCCCCTGTGTTGTCTGGGGCCCACCCCTAGTGCATAACTATCCACTTGCTTGTGAAAGAAAAGCGGGATCTCACTCCTCTTTACATAGTCCCAAGATGTCTCTCCCAAATCCAAGTTGACCATATCGCTTTGTGTAGATCCAGTACCCGTAAGGTGCCCATTTCAGACCCTTACAAGACTGGGGATTGACTTGAGGGTTTGAAAACCCCTCCCTCTTTCCCAAGACAGCATTCTGATGGGTTTATCCGAACTCCACCACGTCCCTGGCCACACCCCCTTTTACATGTAACCTCCCCTGGTCTCGCCCTTTGAAAAGTGGATACTCCTTTCCCCATTGTCAGAAAGATGTCTGCCACCACATTGTCTTGTGTGGTCACGGGGAGGCTTGCAGAGTGTAACCCACAAATAGATTTGGCGACTTCTTCTATTACCAATACTTTCCAAAGCCTCTGCTACAGGAGCTGACCAGGTCCAGAAATCCTCTTTCCAGTCCAGCAGTTGCACAGTCTGCTGAGCCAGTCTAAGGGTCAGTGACCCAGTAAACACAGCAGGACATGTGGGAGTACAAGTGTGGGGCCTCTGAGCACAAACAGTGTCTCCTGAAGACCCCTGAGATACAGGCAAGTGAAATAGGGATGCAACAGGTTCTGAACTATATTGTGCCTGGGGGGTCAACGTAAATCTAGCAATCTCTGTTATACTATCCCTTGTAGGGGCTGCCTTACAGAGGTGCTATACATTCATGGCACTCAAAAATTGGATCTTGTTACCTTGGGCATACCAACTATTTCAATGCCAATATAATCTATTGGTTTCAGCATGTCAAATTTACAGACAGTGGAGGGATTCCATCAGGCGTGGATACAAGTTGTTTATTTCCTCATGTGTTAAGGCATTCATTCATACCTTTCCTGAACAGGTTTCTCATAAGACCTCCATATATATTTTTTCCTATTATTATCTAATTGTACCTTGAAGTAAGATGATATTGTTATAGTTGGGATAGGTTGTGCATTCATATATTGCAGTCATTTATTTCCTTTATAGATGCCTTGTCTGTGTCAGCTTTGTGATAGAGTGTAACTAAAAAGTAGCTGTAGTTAAGCGAGGGGATCAACCTAACTGCTGAAAACTTTAAGCCACTTGTGGATGTGGAAAACATTTTACCAGACAGAGAGACTGAGACATTTCTTGTTTTATTTGAGAAACGTTATTATTATTTTAAGGGAACAACAAGACACATAAACAGTCCATAAAACACACCATGCTGTGTCAATAGCAAGTAGCAGGAAGCCCATCATTCTATATAAATCAGCATAAACAGGAATAAAGAGACATGTAAGTTGCTGCCCCCTCACTGTAGTCTATCGTCTGTCTCCAAGGTCCGAAACCATTTACCCCAAATTTTCCCATGTTTAGTCGGGCATCCCCTAACCTCATGCCCAGGTTTTTGCCGTTGCGTCCACTAGCCCACCCCGTGCCTCCATAATGTCAGTGATGGTGCTTTGGGGGCTTTCCAAATGTGCAGCAATATCTTACTTAGTCATCAAAAGAGCTGTTCCCAACAAGGCCCTGTCTGCCCGAGAGCATCTCACTCCATCATCCACCCACAGGAAAACCAGCAAAGGAGAGAGTTCCAACGTTAAGTCCAGTACATCTGATAGTTCAGTCAGCACTGCCTCCCAGTACCAGACTATAACAGGACAGGACAATACCATGTGAACTAAGTTTGCAGGTGTATGAAAAGAGCAGCGGCAAGTGGGGTTGGTCACCAGACCAGCACAGAACAGCCTGATAGGCGCAAGATAGACACAATGCAAGTAGTAGGTTTGCACCAAATGAAGTTTGGATGAAATCTTAACTACTCTTAGGGCCATCAGTGAATCACACCAGTATTCATCTTCTAAAGGTCCTATCCATTCTTCCTATCAGGTCCTGAGGGCGTCTAGCGACCCAGGGGCATCAATGATCAAGGAGCAATAGGTTTGGGAAACCTCCCCTTTGCCCAGTGCCTCCATCAATGTCTTGGCTTCAACGGGGCTAAACTCTTGGTGAGCTGTGTTGGAACAGATGCGGGTGTGTAGTGCATGGCACAGCTGTAGGAATTCATGGAATTGTGTATTGGAAAGTGCATAGGTCTGTTGGAGGTCGTGGAAGGAGACCATATGCGTTCCTGTCCAGACATCACCCAGAAGTGTGACGCCTATGGTGTCCCAGTGAGTAAACCCCTTGAGTGTCACTACCTCCCCCAACCATGTGATATGCCCTAACAGAGTATGCTGAGTGAGCTTCGCATACTGCCTCTGTTTTTATTGTCTCAATTCAGACCATGCTTATCTGATGTACAGAAAATTACTCCTTCAATAAACAGCTCTTATATTTTCATCCATCAGCAAAAATACGATTTAACCTCTCTGACATTATCATCTGCTTGATCTTAGTCTACCAGAATATAACTTGTGGTCCAACATTAAAAAACATAGAATGAAACATGGAACAAACCTCCAGCGAAAACAAGCTGCTCCAGCCAATACAAATGGCACTGGAAGACACAGCTGCAGAATGTCTGAGCTGGATTCCTAATGCAAGCCACAGGCAATGATTATTATATTTGGGCTGGCTGACTAATGACTCAAGATAGAAGAAATATTTTCTTTATTTTATTTCATAATTCAATATTAGTAAGCCACATTAGTACTACGATGAGACAGTGGCCTTAAGATAAACTCATAGACAGATAGCAGAAGAGTGGGAAAATTCTAATCATCTGGAGTTTAACATTTGATCAGTAAAATGATGTATTGTCCTAGTATCTCAAGACATTAAGCCGAGGCTTTTCTGAATTAGTAAATTACTCACTTTTGTCATAAACAAAGTGGGTACGTAAATGTTTGCAAATTTTGCTGGAGAGAGTTCTAAATGATTCCTTCTCGGATTGTTTAGCTTTGGCTCTTCTTGAAGGAAGAGAGTTTAAATGGGGTAGGATAGAGAAGTAAAATATTGAAAGATCAAAAGAGACATTGGGGAGAGCAAATTACAACGTAATCACAAAGGTATCGATTAGCAGATTTGTGGCTTGATTTTCTACCAAAAAGAATTTGACCTGGCAGTATTTCTCAACAATGAGTTAGTGTAATGATTAACATTGGCTTATGTTGTCTCTGATTGGAATTAGAGATGTGCATTGGTGATTAATTTGGGAGAAATTGCAGTTCCTTTAGCATAGACATTGTTAAGTTTATGCAGTGGTTTGCAGGCAACATTAAGAAATAGCACAGACCATATTTTTAATGTATTTCAGAATGAAGTTGCCAGAACATATAATAGATTCAGTGTGTAGCTCACATTATAGATTTATATCAGGAATGATACAAGACATGTCACTTCCTTTAATTTGGCAATATCCTGATTGAGGAGTGGGACATCTGGTATTTTGACCTCAGATGTAACTGTGGTCTGGTGACCAGGCATACATTTGCTGTGCTAAGAAAAGACACCCATTTCCCCATAAAGCCGCAAAAACTGACACTTTAGTAAATCATACATAATTGTATGTAATGGTTTTGCACAGTTGCATAAAATCTAATCGTGTGGTGCATGTATTAAGAAGAATTTGCAGCTAAAGAGGTAAGATGTTTTAAACAGCCGATATAAATTTACATGGATACACACTATATTTTGATAACTTTCCATATGAATCTACATACCAGATTTGTATCATGTGAGTGCTCTAATTTAGAAATTCAATGGAAACATTAGATTTTTATTACTGACGTATTCATGCTTTAGTTTATCAGATGTTGCTTGAGAAATTGATCAAGGCCACGTAGCTTAGAGTTGACAAAAGGCTTCAAGAGTGTGCAGCCCTTAATTGTGATTCAAAGATCTTAGCAGTTTGTAGTAGGGACGCAGTGGCTGCAGAAGCCCATTATCATGCATCTTGTTATAGGAATTATACAAGGGTTAAAGCTAAGGAGGAAGATCATGCATCTAGCATTCAAAATGATGATCACTACAAAAATATGAGAGATGAAGCATATGATGAACTATTAAAATACATTACAACTGTGATTATTTACAACAAAGAGTTAATGTTTGTGATGACTCTTACTGAAAGGCTTTATGACACGCAGAGCAATACAGGGAATAGACGAATCAACAAAGAAGCATAGTAGAAGGAAATTGGACTCTGAGTTGGGTGACATCTCCACATGTTCCCAGACAACCAAGGATAGTTATTGGCCCAACCTGATAGTGTCATGCTACATGACATTGTAAGAGAAAACCAGAGTTTGAAAAGAGAATTATCAGTTTTAAAGGTTAAGGCAACACACATGAACAAGATCATTGATCAAACATTGTCGCACATAAGAACTATGATCAAAACAAACTTGACATCAACACCATGGCCATTGCTGAGTTCACCTGCCTGCAAAGGGATGTTTAGGGGTCCATGGGACCATGGGATCCCCTTCCCCCCTACTTCAGAGGGGGCACTGACAGCGCACCACCTTTTTTGTGACGCACTTTGAGTGCGCCTCCTGACAGCTTCTTTGCCAGTATATTGTCAGTATGCGCACTACTAAAGATCTGAGGATGGGAGAAGTTAGGGGTGAATCTACAGCTTTGTAGTATGGGATAACACAGTGTTTACAGTAACCGGGTCAATAATCGGTTGAAAATAGAAAAAATTCTGAGTCAGTATCAAATTCATAATAATGTGATAAATATAACGGATTAATAAGACTAACTATCTTTACAAGAGTGGTAAGTCAAGTAGAATAATTTTAAACATACTTAAAAGATGTCTGTCAAGTCAAATGGGAATAGTATATGGAAAAGCAGCTAAGTAACCAAACACCATGTAGGTAATATTGGTGTCATTCTATAACTGAATCAAATGGGGGATGTAGGGTCGAAACCGACTGAGTATATCCATCAGCGACCCTAAGCTGAACTGGATGTGAAATGAAAAAAGGTGCTGGAGCCACCAACCTGTAAACTGCAAATGTTTCTCCTTTGCTGGGTTCAGAATGGATGCCAAGAAATTACATTAGCACACTATAATAAAGTCAAATAAGGGTGTGATGTAAGCGATAGAGTATATGTGTTGTATCTCCGAGGTTGAAGCAGATGTGAAATAGAATAAGGGTAATAAAGCTGCCCTGTTAGATGAGTGTAGGAAGATGACTACCCAAATAATTATGAATTGAGATGTTATAATGAATAATCAGCATTGGAAACCCAAAATAATGGTAAACATTGAAGAGTTTGGTGTCATAATGGATATGTCTAGGTGTTTGGACTTGTAATTTACAATCATAGTGAGAAGTATGACTAGTCTCAATGGCCATATGAGGAGAGTGCCAGGTAACCTTTTAAGTGTGGGCATTAGTCACCAGTCGATGCCCGCACTCCCTTCCCAGTGCATCTGACAGCCATTGGCTGAGGCTGGGGAGGGCTTTAAAGGATATTCTGTGCACAAGAGGGTTTCCCTTTTTTCCATTTTTCAAGTTGAGCTTGAGCTGTTGGAGAAGAGTTCCCCAGCAGCCCAAGTCTTTTTTTGTTGTTGTGAAGTGACGATCAGACGTAATTTCCACTGAAAGTGGAACTGGACTGAGCCGATTGTCTCACTTAGCTTTTGCTGAATCTGTTCTCGGGAGGATTTCTCAGCCCCCAGGGACCCATTTACATGGGGGAGATATTGTTGGAAAGGTGAGAATCTCCCCTTTCAAATTATATATTTTCCTAGTGGATCTCTCCTTACCCGCAGGAGGGCCATCTCCAAGGAGAGATCCACCCACTCAACAGCAGGGTTAAGGATTGCGGGAGTGCCCCCCCATGCATGGGCCTGTGCTCCTCCCCACCCCCCACCTGTGTTCACCCCAATCTATCCCCCCAGGGTACATAAATCCCTCTAGACACCAGGGATTAGAAAAAAAGCATTATTCTGGGGGGGGGGGGGGGGGGGCTCCCCCGTCCGAGGCCATGGGGGTATTCACCACAAATCTGCCCTCTGGGAGGGAGCAGAAAGACCACTAGATACCAGGGATTGGCGAAATTCATTTTGGGGTGGGCAGCCCAAGTGCTATGAGCCTGTGGTCCCCTCTATCCCAAAACCATTAAACTTTCCTCTCCACCCCGGAGGGTGGATGTGGTGGTTCACTCCCAATCTGCTCCTTGATCAGGCAGAAAGCCCACTAGACATCTAGGTTTAGTCAACTGCATTGTTTATTTGGGGTGGGGGAGAGGCCCCAATGCCATGGACTGTGCTCCCCTAGTCCCGGGCCGGTTTTGTTTTTCTGCCCAACCTGGGGGGCAGTAAGTCCACCAGACACCAAGGATTTTTATTTGGCAGTTTTATTTTTTCGGAGGAGTGGCCCCAATGGCAAGGGCCTGTGGTCTCTCCTGCTCTGCCTGGCCTCATTCATTTTTCTTCCCTCTCTGGGGGGGTGGATGGGTCTGTTCACCCCAAACTTGTGGTGGAAGGGTGGAAAGTCCACTGACACCAGGGTTTTTTGCCGAACAGTATATTTTGTTTGGGAGTGGGGGTGCCTCCCATGGGCATAGGCTTGTGCTCTTCCCGCTCCAGGCCTTTTTAGCCCTGCTTCCCCCCCAAGTGCTGGATGGGGGTAAAAAAAAACACTAGACACTAGGGATTGTTCAATTACAATATTTTGTTTTGGGGGTGACACAGTCCCAATGGCATGGGCCTGTGCCCCTCCCACTCCAGGCCCTATTAGTCTGCCCTCCACAGGAGGTGGATGGGTGTGTTCACCCCCAATCTGTCTTCTGAGGTAGGCATAATTCCACTAGACCACCAGGGAGAATATGGTTCTAAACAATGGAAGAGGTGAGGGCATGCCTGCTCCGGCTTCAGGCTGTACCCCAACCTAAGAACGTACCTAACAGTCTTACCTGTCTGATAGTGGATTGAGGAAGACTACCTCAAATCTGCCCCCTAGGGTGCATAAAACCCAATATCTAGACACCAGTGATATATTTTATTGATGTAGAAAAAAATATGGTGGCTGGTGGACCATCTCGGTATTGGGCCTATCTTCCAGCCCTAAAACACCAACAGACCTTCTGCCCACTTGGGGCGCAGACCCTTGTCCCATGCCATACAAGAGGAAATTTTGTTTTTTTGGCTTTACTTTTGACATATGGACTAGCAGAGTAGGAGTACATCTAAATTCCCTGGTACTTGCCATGGTGAATGGTTGCACTAGTTGGGCTTGTGCTTTGTCACCTAGGGTAACCAACGAAACCCAGCCATTTTGAAAACTAGACACCCAGGGGACTCCAGGGAGGTGTGCCCTGCATGGATCCCACAATATTTTTTTACCCAGTGTAAATCTTAAACTTTAGCTAGAATCCTGCATTTTCCTCACATTTCTGTGTAGGAAAGGTACAGAATCTGTGCGCAATCACAAAAATCCTACCGCCCAGCTTTCCCCCACTTGTACTGATAAAAAGGCTACCCCATTTGTGTGCCTGGGCCTAGTTCTCTTTATGGGAGTGGATCACACCAGGGTTAATGGGAGCCCCCTCCCCAGCATGAACTCCCATTGACCCTGGTTTAGGGCCCATGCAGGCACACCACCCTGGACTTCCCCAGGTGTATAGTTGGTTTCTTAGGTTTCACTGGGTGGCCGATGAACTTGGGCCCAAATATAGCAGTTACAGTTTGACAGGAAATGTTGTTGTCTAGACATTATGTTTTGGGCTCTTACACTCACACAAATGAGGTAACATTTTTATTGGGAGACTTGGGGGAACGCTGAGTGGTTGAAACTCTGTGGCTCCCCATAGATGCCACAACTTTCCACCACAGAAATATGAGAAAAATGTGCATTTGTAGCCAGCGTTTGAGGTTTGCAAGGGCTTCTGTGTATACAATTCTGGTGAGAGCCTCACAAGTCTCACCACCATGGACTCCCCCATGTGTCTTGTTCACAGAAATGTGCAGGTTTGTCTCCGTGCCATCTGCGTTAGGGCCCAAAATCCACAGCTACCCAAATTGCAAAAAAAGGTTTGGTTTTCAGTGGAAAAAGTAGATGTATTCATATTATATTTTGGGCCGCTTCCTGTTGCAGGCACTACGCTAGGTGGTAGAAAAGGTGTTGCTCCCCCCAAATACCATAGCTTTCCATCACAAAAATGGGAGGAAAATGTCTAAGATTTAGCCAAATGTAAATATTGCAAAGTCTTCTGGGTAAAAAAACATGGTGAGAGCTATACAATTTATGACAGTATGGACTTTTCCCGGTGTCTAGAATTCAGAAATGAGCAGGCTTGGTAAAGTTTCCCGAGGTGCCGGCAGAGATAGGTTACAAAAGGGTTGATTTCTGGGTGGAATCTGATCTGCCCATGTTGTGTTTAGGGCCATGTCCTGTAGCAGGCGCAAGGCCCACTCTCCCAACTGAGGTACCATTTTTATCAGAAGGCGTGGGAGAACAGTGGGTGCAAGGGCACCCCGAGCGAAATTTCCACCATCGGGCCGGAATCTCCGCTTCCAGGCCGGAATACCCACAATGCATCAGTTATAGACAATTAACACCAAATTGTGGGTATTCCGGCCCGGAAGCGGAGATTCCGGCCCGATGGTGGAAATTCCGCTCCTGGTGTGGAGCTTCCTCTCTGAGGGCCTCATGTAGGTAGCCAAATACCGGTCGGTAACGGCCGATTTTCGGTAATTTTACCGTTACCGACCGGTATTTTGGCTAATGGTATATAGGGGGACAATTTTTGCTTTCGGAATTTACCGAATCGGTAAAATTACCGAATCGGTAATAATACCGAATCGGTAATGTTACCGAATCGGTAACTTTTCCGAATCGGTAATTTTACCGATTCGGTAAATTCCGAAAGCAAAATCGAGATGTAGGGGGAGTGTGTGGGTGTGTTTTAGAGTCGGTATTTACCACCAACTTTTAGTTGGTGGTAAATAATTAATGTATGTATTCATGCATTTTTACCCGCGTAGCAGTGTGCAATGTGGCATACATACATGCCCTTAGGGCATGTATGTGTGCCACATGTGCACACATGGCCGAAACAGGGGTGCAACAGGGTGTCAATGTGACACCCTGCCACCCTTGTATGTGTTCCCCCCATTACCGAATCGGTATTTACCGATTCGGTAATGAGGCATACCTTCCCATCAATGGGAAGGTATGCCTCATTACCGAATCGGTAAATACCGATTCGGTAATCACCGACTAGTAACGAATCGGTAAAAATTACCGACTCATTACCTACATACGAGTTACCACTTCTTAAATACCGAGTCGGTACGGCTCGGTATTTAAGAAGTGGTAACTGGTACGCTACCTACATGAGGCCCTGAGTGTGGAGCTTACACTCCGAGAGCGGAGCTTACACTCCGGGTACGGAAATTCCGACCCGAGTGCGGATGTAAACTTAGAACAGTCTTAAGTGCATTCTGTGAATGCCATGAGTAGTAGGTTTAGGATTTTGTTGTAAGTTAGTTCTGTGAATCGGGCCCCATAGAGTCCAGTAGATCCCCTCGGGCACACAGAGCCTTCAGTAGATTATACTAAAAGCTCTATTTGTGGTAGTATGGTTCATCAGTTAGGCTTATCAGAGGGTAGTGTTAAGCATTTGTACACACTCAGGCATGAAATGATTACACACACTCAAAGACTGAATTCAGAGTAAGGGGTCTATTAGGATGGCGGTCGGATGGCTGCCGCCGGGCCGGCGGTGGCCACCGCCGGGCCGGCGGCGGTCACCCACCCATGATCGCAACCCAGAAAACCACTGGTCCCATTAACATGGACACTTTTACGCCGGAGCTGGACCGCTACAATGGGGCCGTTGCAGGGTCAGGCTCCGCCGGCATGATTATGATGCCGGCGGTAGCCAGCCTTTCCGTGGCGTTGGAACCGCCATGGAAAGGCATGCGGAGAATATCTCCGGGGGCCCATTGCAGGCCATGAATGTGTTTGGGGGTGTGGGTGCACTGGGGTACTCATGGTACCCCCCTACATGTCCCTGTACCAGGTGGCAGGCACTGTGCAGTGCCTGCCACGCAGTGCAGGGATATGCTGGACATGCTTTTTTTTACATCCCGGCGGTGCTGCTGGCAGCAGCAACCGCCGCAATGTTAAATGCTGTGATCGTACCGCCGCCGTCGGATTTCGACTGCGGAGCATACTAATTGGACCGGCGATTATGCCGCGGTCCTAGCGGGCGGCGTTTTCCCGCTACCATGGCGGTCGGAAAATATCCGATCACCATCCTAATAGACCCCTTCGTGTTTTGTATGAAAAGTTATTACTTTGTTATTTTATTTCTAGAACCAAGAGGAAACCAGCTGCAGGTTACTTAACAGTTTCAAAAGTAGTAACAGTTTTCAAATTCAGTAATAATTATTTTTGCTAGGCAGTAGAAAATACTGTATTGTATTAGAAATACTTTTGTAGGAACAGTTCAGAACAGTAGAATTTTGCAATCAAAATAGCTAAACTTTCATGTGCAATATGTTTGTAAATGCAATGCAATCCAATGGGAGGAAAACAGTGTCATACATTAGCAGGTAAGCATTCAACTTAAAATCCCAGTCTTCAGGGGTTTTGACCAACACTGGGCAAGGTTCAGTTTCAGGTAGGCACTGCATCACCAGCAGCACTGGTGGCCAGGTCACTAGGCCCACTGCAAATCAATGGCGTCTTGGGGTACCTCGAAGAGGTACATTTTGCAAGTACCTGTGGTTTCAGGGCACAGGCCCTGGTGGTTAAGATCAGCATGGGGGCCACAAGGCAGCACCAAATCTACACCACCAGCGGCACAGGGGCAGCCGGGTGCAAAATCAGCATTGGGTGCACAATGCATTTCAATGGTGGTTGTCGGTCGCACAAAGAGGCTGCAGGCTCGGACCAGGAGGCTGATGGAAGGTGATCACTGGCTGGGCAGGTAAGTTGAATGGCTGGGGAGGTCTAGGCACCAGTGGCTGAGGATGGAGGGGTACCTTTTGGTGTTCGGATCTTCTAGGTTGGAGCTGGTCGCAGTCAGGTGAACCATTCATGTAGAGGCTGAAGGTGACTTCGTGGGGTTCAGGAGAGATCATCCACTGATGAAGGCAAGGTTAGGATCACTGGCGAGACTTCACAGGACAGGTGAGCCACTTGAACTCGGGGCGTGGGCATCGAGTGCAGAGTGGGTTAAGATTATGGATCTGCCTGGATCCAGAGTCATAAACTTGTAGTCTTCTGGACAGGGCCACAGTCCTCGGGAGATCTGGTCCTTATTGAAGAGTGTCAGTCTTCCTGGGGTTCGTGAAAGTTGCTGGCCACGGGAGAGGCGTCTTCTTCTTCACAGGCTCGAGAAGCAGGAGACAGGCTGGTAGGGCTAGGGCTAGGGCCAAGGCAGTAGGTGTCATCTTGCTTTGCTGCACTGCGTCTTCTGCGTCCTTCTTCTTCATAGGTTGCAGGAATCTCAGGATCAAGGTTCAAGGGAGCCCTTAAATACTGAATTTAGGGGCTTTACATGTACTGCCAGATAGTAGCCAATGGGCTACTTGCCTTTAATATGACTACACACTATGAAAGTCCCCTCCCTTTGGGGAGGGGGCATCCCCCTAACCTGATTAGGTCGAATCCTTCCATGCAAGTTGGAGGATTTATTTTCTAAGGAGGGAGTCACCTCAGTCCAGGGCACTTTAGGGGTGGTCCTGGCAGAGAGGGGACACACCTCTCCTGACTACTAATTTTCCAACCAACCTTGCCGCAGAAAGTGGGGCTAGGTCAAGGAGGCGGGCATCTCAACTAGCTGGATAGCATATCAAAGTCCAGGAAGCCTTTGAGGTTCACCGCCCTGAATGCTGTTCCTGCTTGGGGGTAGGTGTGAAGCACCCCCACTCCAAGCAGCCTTTGTCCCTGACCCACGAGAGCACAAGGGCTCCCACCTCAGGGGGCCAGAAACATGTTTGTGTGAGGCAAGCAGGTGCTGACCAGTCAGCTGGACAGGAGGGAGTTGGTAGTTTTTCAGGGGGCATCTTTAAGATGTCCTCTGAGTACATGTTTGAATAGACCCAACAGTGGCATCAGTTTGGGTTTCTTATACTTAGGAGTTTGATACCAAACTCCTTAGCATTCAGTAAAGCTTTCATGGAGCTGTGACATTCTTAATGACCAACTCCCAGCCCATGTACTCAATATGGACCCACTGCACTTACAATGCCTGTGAATGGCACAGATACGGTAGGGGCATATTGCTCATGCAGCTGTGCTCTCACCTGTGGTATAGTGCACCCTGCCTTAAGGCTGTGAGGCCTGCTAACTATGCCACAGGCAGTGGTTGGTAGGCTTGTCGACTCTTAAGGTTTCTCTGCACCAAAACATACAGTCTGCAATGGCAGAGTGTATGTATTTGATGAGGGGCCTATGACGGTGGCACTTCATCCTGCATCCTCTCTGGTCACAAGGACCTTGGTACCACTGGTACCTTTTACACAGGACTTACATGTGAGCCAGAGGCGTGCCAATTGTGAAAACAAAGGTACAGTTTAGGGTAAAGAACATAGGCCCTGGGAGCCTGATTGGCAGTGACCCAGGCACACTCAGTCAAAGTGCATCAGAAATCTGGCAAAATGTGTGGGGGGGTTTACCGCACCAGAAACCCACTTCCTACACACAGTCTCTCCCTCTCTGCTCTGAAAGTCTTTAAAAATATTGGTTATTTTACAACATATTGAGTTTACTCTCACTCAGTACCCCTACCAATCTGCATTTATCTCCCTTTCCCCTGCCCCTTTTCCCCCTCTCATTCACCCTTTCATCGTATAAAGTATTTTATCATCATATGCTAGTGTAATTGTTGGAAAATCTGAAGCTAACCCCCCACCAATCTAACTGACCAAGCTACGCCCCTGAGTGGGTGGTAGGAAATTTGTGAATTCCCTCAGATTCCAGAACTTTTCCTCTCAGAAATGTTAGTAAAATGTGTGTTTTAGGCACAGTTTGTAAGGGCTTATGACCAAAAACACCTTATTAGAACCACAGAAGTCATACCACCCTGGACACCCCAGAGTGACTAGTTTTCATAAATGTCTGGGTATGGAAGGTTATCCGAAGTAGCAGCTGTGCTAGGGCCGAAAATCCACAGCTACCCACGTTGTTAAAAAACACATAGATCCTGCTGAGTAACGTATGATGCCTCCAGGTCACGTTTTGGGGTGTATTGTTTCGGAGATGCTAGGCCCAGCTACACAAGTGGGGTGCCATTTTTATTTGGAGACATGTGGACACCCAGAGTATTAAAATATTTGCTCTGAACAATTGATTTTGCTGCATGTTAAACCTGGCACCTTGGCGTGGGTCTCCCTTCTATTTTTTGCTGTTGCCTCATGTGTTTTTGCTGGTGTTAGATGCTTTGGGCACTGTGCCACTGCTGTCCAGTGCCAAAGCGCAAGAGCTACCTATTTTAAATTGATGTGTGGATTAGTGATTCCATGATTATCTGGTTTGGGTTTCCTTTCAGACCCTAGTACAGTGCACCAGGAGTGCCCAGGGCTGGTAATCCAAATGCTGCTGGTGGGCTTGCAGCACTGGTTGTGCCACCCACAGAAGCAGCCTGTAAAAGTGTGTCTAAAGCCTGCCATTGCAGAGCCTGTGTGCAGTCTGGTACTGTCATGCTAACTGGGCAAGTGCACCCACTTGCCAGTCCCTAAACCTTCCCTTTTCTTCATATCAGACACCCCTATGGTAGGCCCAAGGGCAGGGTGCATTGTAACTATAAGGTAGGACAAGCCCTGGTGTGTGTGGCATGTCCTAATAGTGAATGACAGCCATTTTCGTGTTTCACTATTGCAAGGCTACCTGTTCCCCGTAGGCCAGAATGGGCAGTTTGATTATTACATCTTATAATCCTAACTGACTCAGGGAACATGGTAGAAATTCAAGTTTAGTATGCCTGAACTCAGAATGATAAAATACATCGTTTAGTGAAGTTGGTTTTAACATTCTGTGTTTGAAAATACCACTTTTAGAAAGTAGGTATTTTCTTGTCTAACCATCCAAACCTGCCTCTGCTAGGTTGTGAATTCCTTGTCTAGAGTTTGAGTGACAGGGGCTGGGGGATACCAGGAGACAGGGTGAGTCAGCACAAGGCTGAATAGAGAGATCTGCATCTAGATGGGTGGGAGGAGTTGCACCTGGGACCTGAATAGGGCTGTGTCTTCCCTCCACATTGCTGGCTCCACCTCCTGTGGTGCGTCTGATGTCTCTGCCCTGCACTCTGAAAGGAAAGAAGGAGTCTTGTCAACAAAGTGCTCCAGGACTGACCAGAACTGGTTTGTACTTGGCAAAGGCTTCTCTGCCTTCAGAAAACAAAAAGAAACTGGGTATAAATATTGGGACCCAAACCCAAGAACTTAAGATCACTTTGGGAAACAAGAAGAAACCTTTGCTGAGGAGTGGAACCAGAAGAAACTGAGGAGAGACTAAGCTGAAGTGCTACTTGGGGGATTGGCCTGCAGTGGTTGCCTGACTGCCAAAGAGAGGAGAAAAGGAACTTTGTGTACTTTACTCTCTACTACTACCACTCTCAGAGGCACCCTCGTCTACCGACCCCCCCAGACACTGCCCCCAGTTCAGCGACTCCATCGCCGACTTCATCAGCACGCACGCCCTGACCTCCACCAACTACATCCTACTCGGAGACCTGAACTTTCACCTTGAGAACAACAACGACAGCAACACCACAACCCTGATCGATAACCTCGCCAACCTCGGACTGAGGCAACTCGTCACCACGTCCACCCACTCCGCCGGCCACAAGCTCGACCCCATCTTCTCCTCAAGCTCAACCACACCACCAATCTCCCCTGGACCGACCACCGCTGCATCCACTTCACCTTCCAGAAACTCACCACACACCACCACACCCAACAGATCCCCCGCCGCTGCTGGAGCAAAATCACCGAAGATCAACTTCATGCAAACTTCGCTCTCAGGCCACCCACCGAACCCTACAACGCCAATGACGCTGCCCACAACCTCAGACGCTGGATCGAGGATTGCGCCAACACCCTCACCCCGCTGAAGAAACCCCCCCACAGAGACACCAGCCAGAGGGCCAGCTGGTTCACCCCAGAACTCCTAGCCTCCAAGCAAGCCTGCTGGAAGCTAGGAAAGAAACAGCACAGCGAGCAGACCCCGGACAGCCTCGCAGCACACAAGGACACCATCCGCAACCACCACCACCTCATGAAGGCTGCCAAGAGGACCTCCTTCAAAGACCGCCTCGACAATAACACACACGACAGCAAGGAGTTCTTCAACATCGTGAAGGAACTCTCCAACCCCAGCTCCAACACCAACAATATCCCGCCGTCACAAGCCCTGTGCGACTCCCTCGCCACTTTCTTCCACCGCAAGATAGCAGACATCCACAACAGCTTCAACACCCTGACAGCCCCAACATACAGCAACACAACAGACTCTCCTCACATTATCGACGACGACCCCCTGCTAGCCTGGGCCAGCGTGAGCATCGATGACACCATCAAGACCATGAGCACAATCCACTCCGGCTCTCCGTCAGACCCATTCCTTCACCACGTCTTCAACAAAGCAAGCAACTCTATCGCACCCCACCTGCGCAACGTCATCAACCTCTCCCTCGAGACCGCGACCTTCCCAGAGAGCTGGAAACACGCTGAGATCAACGCTCTTCTCAAAAAACCCAAGGCAGACCCAAGTGACCTCAAGAACTTCCAGCCCATCTCTCTGCTCCCGTTCCCGGCCACGGTCATTGAGAAGATCATCAACAGACAGCTAACCCAATACCTCAAAGAAAACAGAATCCTGGACCTTTCTCATTCAGGGTTCTGCAGCAACCACAGCACCGAGACCGCCCTCATCGCCGCCACCGACGACATCAGGACCCTGCTGGACAACGGTGAGACTGCAGCACTCATCCTCCTAGACCTCTCCGCCGCCTTCGACACCGTCTGCCACCGCACACTACGCGCATGACTCCACGCCGCAGGGATCCGAGACAAGGCTCTGGAATGGACCACATCCTTCCTCTCAGGCAGAACCCAGAGCGTCCGCCTCCCCCCATTCCGATCCGAAGCCTCCGAGATCATCTGCGACTTACCCCAGGGCTCCTCCCTCAGCCCGACACTGTTCAACATCTACATGGCCCCGCTTGCACACGTCGCCCGACAGCACGACCTCAACATAATCTCCTACGCCGATGACACTCAGCCAACCTCCACGAAGGAATGAAGGCCGTTGCCGACTGGATGAGGGCCAGCCGCCTGAAGCTGAACTCGGACAAGACGGAGGTCCTCATCCTCGGCTCCAACCCCTCAGCCTGGGATGACTCTTGGTGGCCGACGGCACCGGGGACAGCCCGACACCCACAGACCACGCACGGAACCTGGGAATCATCCTAGACTCAACGCTGTCAATGACCAAGCAAGTCAACGGCGTCTCCTCCTCCTGCTTCAACACCCTCTGCATGCTCCGCAAAATCTACAAATGGATCCCAACAGACACAAGAAAGACAGTCACCCAGGCCCTCGTCAGCAGCAGATTCGACTACGTAAATGCCCTCTACGCGGGAGCCCCGACCAAGCTCATCAAACTACTACAACGCATCCAAAACGCCTCGGCACGACTGATCCTCGACATACCACGCCACAGCCACATCACCCCCCCACCTGAGAAACCTGCACTGGCTCCCCGTCAACAAGAGGATATCCTTCAAGCTCCTCATCCACGCACACAAGGCACTCCACAAGACCGGCCCTGCCTACCTCAACAGTCGACTCTCCTTCTACATCCCCAACCACCAGCTACGATCAGCCGACCTCGCACTTGCCACCATTCCGCGCATCCGAAGAACTACCACCGGCGGGAGATCCTTCTCCCACCTCGCCGCCAAAACATGGAACACCCTACCACTGAGCCTACGACAGACCCAAGACCTGCTGACCTTCAGGAGAACACTCATGACCTGGCTTTTCGATCAGTAGCAGCCTCCCCCCAGCGCCTTGAGACCCTCTTGGGTATGTAGTGCGCTTTACAAATGTTTGATTGATTGATTAATTGATTGACTTTATTCAACTTGCGAAGGATCTCCAAGGGCTTGAGAAAACAGCTTGCCTCCTGCTGAAGTCTCAGGGACTACAGACTTCAACCACCAGCTCCCCAGAGTTCTTTGGAAGTGCCTGCAGCTGTATTGGGGCCTTCTGAGGAACTGCTTGTCGCAAGGTGCTGGAAGCCCGACTCACGAAGAAGAAGCGTGTTGCCGCCGCAGCCGTCGCATCTCTGAACAAGGGTTTCGCCGCAGAAGCTGTCGCATCGCATTGCATCGTAAGAAACATCTCGCAACATCGAAGAAATGTGTCGCCGCCGCAGCTGCTGCCGTCACATCTCTGAACAAGGGTGTCACCGCTGCAGCTGATGCATTGAGCCGAAACATCTCGCAATACCGGAGAAGCATGCCGCCACCGCAGTCGCTGTCGTCGCATAACTGAACAAGGGTGTCGCCGCTGCAGCTGTCGCATCGAGCCAAAGCGCCTCCCATCACCAGAGAAGCGTGCCGCCGCCACAGCCACTGTCGTCGCATCTCTGAACAAGGGTGTCGCAACAAGAAGAAGACGCCATCTTTGTTTAATTACACCGGATCTTCATCGCATCACGGTGTTGCGGGCCGCATCACCACGGAAGAGCAGTAAGAAACCGACGCATCACCGTTACTGCGTGTCAGGAACCGACGCATCACCTTCCCTGCAACACTTTTGTTGTATAGCGTTACGCATCCAAAAGTACATTGACTCAAAGTGTTGCATTTTAACATCTAAAGAGAACTAAGCTAATTCTACTATTTTAAGCACAGTATTGTGTATTTTTGTCGTTTATGGTCTTGTGTTAAATCTAAATAAAGAATCCTTATTTTTGTTTGATATAAAACTTGTGTGGTGTCCATCTGTAGTGTTGTCACTTGGTTACTGTATGTGTTCACAAATGCTTTACACACTGCCTCTGAGATAAGCCTGTCTGCTCATGCCAAGCTACCAAGGGGGTGAGCAGGGGTTATTTTAGGAGTGTACTCCCTTACCCTGACTAGACGCAAGGGTTCCTATTTGTCAAAGGTACCTACCTCTGCCAACTAGAGACCCCCAAATCTAACACTGCACTTGTACCTTCCAAATGTAATTCAATATGTAAGAAAGAAGACATTTTGCCAAAATTTCTTTGAAAGGCATGCTAGTATGGGTCACCACATATTCCGAGATCTACAAATGGTAACTGCACCTAAACTCAGCATCTAGTGTACATTTCAGAAATACATGGGTTTCCTTCATACCCATTTTTCAGTCTTCATATTTTTTCATATGAGTGACTATATTCAGATTGGTTTATCATGGTGTACTAAGGTGCAGCTCCATTGTTGGCACTGGGTACCTTGGGATCTTAGGGGACCTATGAACCCTATATATACTCGTGAGCAGAAAGGTCTAGTAAACATACTGGTGTATTGCTTTTGTAAATTGCCCATAATGACAAGCTATTACAGGTGAAAACTTTGAGCCTGATTTAGATTTCAGTGACGGGTTACTCCATCACAACGATGACGGCTATCCAGTCCGCTGAGATATAAATCCCATAATATTCTATGGGATTTATATTTTGAAGGATGGGATATCCGTCACAATTGTGTTGGAGTAACCTGTCCGCCAAAATCTAGATCAGACCCTTTGTTACAAATGACAGTTTTTTCATATTCAAGTTCAACATTTTTTTAATCTCAACACTTAATTTCTTTAGAAGAACATTGTAGGATTTACACAAATTACCCCTTGCTGAAATAAAAATGTTGTCTACTTTTCAGAAATGTGCAGCTATCCAGCATCACTCATGGGTTTCACACCTGTTTCCACCACAAACTGGATGTAGGATAAAAGCACAAAAATGAGGCTAATATTCAGAAAATGCCAAAATTGTGGTCAAAAATAGTTTTTTGATGCAGCTCAGCATGTTCCTGAAAGCTGGGAAGGTGGTGATTTTACCATCCAAAATCTTTCATTGATGCTATTTCTATGAACTTTTTGCAGAGCTCTTTTTCCCATTTCTTACAACAACAAAAAAACCGTGGATTTATTTTCTATTATTTTCTTTGTCCCATCTATGGGAATATACAAACACTGGGTACCTTTAGAATTCCCATGATATTGGGAAAAAAGACACAAATTGGGGGTGAATACCTTGTGTGGAAAATTTTTATGGAGGCTTAAGCAGAAAGTACCTAAAATAGCGTAAAAAGGGATCTGCACTGCGGTGGAAAAGCCTCAGCAGTTAAGGATTTAGGTAAACATGACATGTGTAAAAATATGTTATCCTAGATGTTTATAAGTAGTACAATACCATGCCAAATTAATGTTAGATGGTGTACTTCTTTCTTAAATAACTAGTTTGGGTGGGTGTCAATAATTGATACCATATTGAAAGCAGTGGCGGCTAGTAGGGAATGGGGATGGCGAGGCAGGGGGATGAGTGGGATGACTTTTTCTGCAGGCCATTTCTCTCCCCTGCTTCTCTGCTCTTCCTGACTCCAGTCTGGAAGTAGCTGCAGCAAGCACCGGGTGCTACCTGCAGCTTCTTCCAGACTGGAGTCAGGCTCCACTGAGACAATCACAATGCTGCAATGCAGCGCTGTGATTGGTCTGATCGCTGTGGATCGGCGCTCAGATCGGGACAGGGAGCCTGTACATATTCCCTACCAGGCTGTCCATTATTGCCTGGTGGGTTATATGCAAAGTGCGCATAGTCCACTCCTCCTCCCGGAGCCACCAGCCCCGCCCCGGCCTAACCCAACCCCGCAGCAACCAAAAATAAAGTGATAATAACGTTCAGTTATTAGCATTTTATTTTTCCCTTTTTCACTGCTCTAAGAGCAGTGGGGCGCCACTCCCCTGCCTTAGCGGAGGAGCTGCCACTGTTGAAAGGACAGAATAGCAAATAAATCCAAGTCTGAAAATGAAACCAGTATGTAAGGCCATTTGTAAACTCTAAGAGGCATACTTACTAATCGTTCATGCAATGCAGTGCTGCAAGCAAAGTTGCTGCTCTGTGTTGCATTTAAGGGAGAGAGCAGAAATCCTTCATATTTGCAAATATATGGGGCATTTTGGTTCCCTTCTTGCACTGGGGTGCTGTGTGCTACCTAGCTCCAAGGCAGGCACCCTTGCACCATAGCGCAAAGCCGCCTGCATTACTGGCAGTATCGATTTTGTGCAGGAAGGAATAATCCTTAAAGGCATTTTCTTCTTTCTATGTATGATGCAGAATGCATCACACATCTAAAGGGGAAGTAACAAAGAGAAATACATATATTTCTCCTCTGTAAGAAATTGGGTTACTGGTTAAGGGGGGTGAAACCCTTCTCAAGCAAAAACCACCATTGTTGTGAGGGTTAAGTCACAAGGAAACCCCAAATTAACCTGTGCTCAAACCTCTGGTAGCTTGGAGCAGAAAAGTCAAGCTTAATATAGAGGCAAGGTGATTTCCCGAAATCACCTTCTTTTTTAATGTCATTCCACTACATTTTGACAAACCAGCCATAGATAAACTTCAGCAGGCAAATAATTCATTCATAAGGGCCTATAGAGGAAACAGAATTGCCTGGAAGAAGTTGAGACATAGGAGGGAGAAGGGAGGACTTTGGCTTCCGGTCCTGTAGTAATATGCTTGGCCTTCCAATTGTCTCATTCCAGGATGCCTTTAAAAACAGCGGACTGTGTTGGGATAGGGGCAATGTTTTCAGCGATGCTGAAGGGCGCTAGTCTGGCCCAGGAGGGTTTCTTGTTCAAATATGGAGGGCCTACGTTTTTCAAAAAGATAAGGCTAAAAGTGCTACAGACAATGGCGAGAACATGGGCAAATATTAGACGGCTGATGGGCCTTAGCTATTTCTTTAGTCTGACCCCTTGTGGGATTCCCCTGGTGCACCAGAGTGCCTAAGAGACAAATTTGCACAGCCACTTAAAGATTCCGGGTTCAAGGTATGGGGGGACCTAGCTCAAGAGGGCAACTTTTACCCTGGTCAATGCTTTATAGCATCTTGGAAGGGGGTATCTCTATATTTAAATATATTCAACTTCAAAGCTGGGCCCAAAACCTGAAATCACCTATAGGCATGGGCAACACTTTAGAGGAACACCTCATGGAAAGACCGAGGGGGAAGAAGGAGGTCTCCACCTGGTATTAGAGCATTGAGGAGGCAATCAATGGGGACTTCAAATTAAAAGAGGAATTGTGGGGTGCTTGCCTGCAGGACGAACCCTGGGGACATCTTTGGCAAACATCTTTTAATATTCTGTTCTCCACAGTTAAACCGGCATGGATAAGAAGCAGCAGCGGTCCGGGGAGGGAGTTCCGTGGGGCAGAAAGGCGGGGCAGGGGAGGGGCAGGGTAGGGGGTACTAAACACCAGAATATGGATAGTTGAAGGTAAGTAAACAATTAAATAAATAAAACGAATTTCGTAGCGCGCGCTGCACCGCATTTTGTGATGCAGGGCGCGCTACGAAATTCGTTTAATTTATTTTATTGTTTACTTACTTCCAATTATCCATGTTCCGGTGTTTAGTACTCCCCACCCTGCCCCTCCCCCTCCCTGCCTTTCCGCCCCACGGAACTCCCTCCATGGACCGCTGCTGATAAGAAGGAACCACATGTTTACGATTCATAGGGCCTAGTTAACTCCCCAACGGTTGTCAATGATGACGGCAGGGCCCCCAGTCAGATGTAAGAAATGCGGCCTAGAGAAAGCATTCGATATATGTTCAAGGAATGCCTGGCTATCTCTGACTTTTGGGTAAAAATTGGTGAAACCATCTCGGACATTTTGGGTCTCCAAATTCAATTAGGCCTCTCTATGATAATTTTGGGGATTTCCAGCGAAGTCACAGGCCCAGCAAGGTCCTTCCTCTTCTATGCTATACTTCTGGCCAGAAGGGAAATATGCAAAAAAATTGGTGGAATGCTCGCCCCCTCTGCATGCTGAGTGACTATCTTTGGTCTTTCTGATGTCCAAGCTAGATTTGAGAGGGACCCAGACTAGGAGGAAGAAAGCACACTGGGATTTTCTATTGAGATGGTCAAATGCTGAGGTGTGCGAGAATCGTTAATGAAATCTGAATGTGTATCCATTTTATTTATAATAGTAATTGGTCCTATGATTATGCCTCTCCGAATCTCTCTAGACTGTGTTTGGCATTTCCTGCTTCCCTATCGCCAACATCAACAGTTGCCAGTGTTTACTGGACCACATTAGAGAGTGACCGTGCCTGCTTTTTTCCGGGACTGTGCCATCCTAGTCCGCAGATGTACCAGCAGGTGGGTAAACCCTCTAACACCAAATACCTGTTATCTAACCACGTATAAGGTACTGGCGGCTGGTTTGGTCACTGTGGTCTGAGGTGAATGAGGATTAAAAAAAAAGCTTAACTTAGAGGCACTATATAACGTATTTAAGCAGCACTTCAAACAGTAATAAAATTAGAAAACTACACATAAAGGATCCTCCACCACAGTGGAAACATATAGTAGATTTTAATAACTACAGCAAGACCGAAACAACAAAATTCCAATCAGTAGAACAGGATATATGAAGTTTTCAAGTTTTATGAGAAAATAGCGTCAACAAGCCTAATGTGCTACTTGTGGCTATCTGGTCGTGCGAGACTGGGAGAAAGTCACAAGTCCAGGCTGACCGTGATGGAGCATGGGTCAGAACCAGAGACCAGGTTAGTCCCACTGGAAATGTACTTTCTCAGTCCAGCGCAAAGAGTTCAATTCACAGTAGAAGGGGCCGTGAATAGCATGGAAGCGTTGTGGATGGTCATCGATGTAGTACGAAGAGCAGACCTCGTGTCATGGACGGGTGTCGCTATAGCGTAAAGATAATGTCATCGCAAACAGTTGGGCCAGCACTTCTTTATGGCATTCCCCGCAAACCGTCAGTGCAAAGGATTGGGCTGACTGAACTTTGTGTTGTTGGACTGTATGGGTGACGAGGCTTCAGCACCAATGGGCCCATTTGTGGTCGTGAAGATCCTACAAACTTCAATTCAACCTTTTTAAGCCAAAACCCAGGGTCCAGGGCCTGAGAGGCACCCCTTGGAGGTCAGGGGCTTACTCCAGCTGCATCCTCGTGCTAGTTCTGATGGTTGGGAGCATGTTATGTCCCTGTAGCTACAAAAAGGAGGCCAGCAGACTAGCCTTTGGAGTCACTCTGGCTGTCCTGGGTTCAGGTGCAGATCCAAATCCCTCTAACTCAGGCAGAGGGGCAGCAACCCAGAAAGGCAACAGGGCAGCAATCTAGCAAGGCAGCACTCCAGCAGGGCAGCAGTCCATCAAAGTAGCAGTCCTTTCATCATCACAGCAGTACTTCTTTCTAGCAAAGTCTCCACAGGTGCATAAGTGTACTGAAGAGTTTGTGTCTGAGGTTCAATATTTATACCTGGGTCTATCTTTAAAGTGGAAGAAGTATCCAGAGGTTCCTCTTTAAAGTCCACAGGCTTCCTGCCTTCCCTGCCCTGGCTCCAGAATAACTACAGGGGTTATGCAGCCCTTTGTCTAGAGGCAGGACACAACCTTTTTAAGAGTAAGTTGGGCTGTGTCCAGATCCACCCTCCCATCCTGTGATGGTCCACTCAGGCACACTTAAGCTCTCTATTGCGTGTGGCTGTCTAGGAGGAATACACCAAGTCCAACTTCCTGCTATACTCAGTCATGTGACCCAGAGACAGGCCACTGGTACCAAATGACTGAGGCAGGAAAATGCAAACCTTCTAAAAGCTGCATTTTCAAAATTGTAATTAAATAATCCAACTTTATCTTAAGATAAGAGTTTTCAGTACAATTCCTGTTGGACTTGGCCCTTTTTGCAGGGTCATCCCTAAACTTTTTGCCTTCCTCTTGTATTTTTTCTGACCTGTTGTTGGCTGTTTTATGACTCTGGGCACTTTGCCACTGCTGATCAATGCCAAAGTGCATATGCTCTCCCTATTTTAAATTGATGTACGAATTAGTGATTCCATGATTGGCTGATTTGGTTTACCTGTCAGACCCTAGTACAGTGCACCAGGAGTGCCCAGGGCTTGTAAATCCAAATGCTACTGGTGGGCTTGCAGCACTGGTTGTGCCACCCACAGAAGCAGCCTGTAAAAGTGTGTCTAAGGTCTGCCATTGCAGAGCCTGCATGCAGTCTGGTACTGTCATGCTGACTGGGCAAGTGCACCCACTTGCCCGTCACTAACCTTCCCTTTTCTTCCTATCAGACACCCCTATGATAGGCCCAAGGGCAGGGTGCATTGTAAGGATAAGGAAGGACATGCCCTGGTGTGTGTGACATGTTCTAATAGTGAATTGCATCCATTTTCGTTTTTCACTATTGCAAGTCTACCTGTTCTCCATAGGCCAGAATGGGCAGTTTGATTATTACATTTTATATAATCCTAATTGACTCAGGGAACATGGTAGAAATTCTAATTTAGTATGCCTGAACTCAGAATGATAAAATACATCTTTTAGTGAAGTTAGTTTTAATATTCTGTGTTTGAAAATACCACTTTTAGAAAGTAGGTATTTTCTTGTCTAACCATCCAAACCTGCCTCTGCTAGGTTGTGAATTCCTTGTCTAGAGTTTGAGTGACAGGGGCTGGGGGATACCAGGAGACAGGGTGAGTCAGCACAAGGCTGAATAGAGAGATCTGCATCTAGATGGGTGGGAGGAGTTGCACCTGGGACCTGAATAGGGCTGTGTCTTCCCTCCACAATGCTGGCTCCACCTCCTGTGGTGCGTCTGATGTCTGAATGTTGGCCCTCTATAATTTGGAATCAGCAGTCATTTTAAAAAGCGGGAGAAGAAGGCGGGATAAGGGCCTAAAGATTTGGGCCCCTTTTTCGATTTGGTATAGCAAGTAAATTGGTTGGGCCAAGTGTTATATTTTTTCTCTCTCCCCTTTTTTGTTGAGACTGCTTGTTGTAATGTTCCGGACAGTGATTTTATATTCGGTACTGTGAACCATGATTGCCTAAGCTTTGTGCCCTTCTGTTCTTTCTTTGTTAAGTCAAGCGAAAATTAATAAAAAAAAATTTATATAAAAAAGAAAATACCACTTTTAGAAAGTAGGTATTTTCTTGTCTCACCATTCAAACCTGCCTCTGCTCGGCTGTGTATTCCTTGTCTGGAGTTTGAGTGACAGGAATGGGGAATTCCAGGAGACAGGGTGAGGTAGCCCAGTGGTGAATAGAGAGATGTGCATCTAGATGGGAGGGAGGTGTTGAACCTGGGATCTGAATAGGGCTGTGCCTTCCTTCACAATGCTGGCTCAACCCCCTGTGGTGCGTCTGATGTCTCTGCCCTGCACTCTGAAAGGAAAGAAGGAGTCAGGTAAACAAAGTGCTCCAGGACTGACCAGAACTGGTTTGAACAAGGCAAAGGCCCCTCTTCCCTCAGAGGACAAAGGATTTCGGGGTATAAGTATTGGGACCCTGATCCCAAGAATTTAGATCGCTTTGGGAAAACAAGAAGAAACCTCTGCTGAGGAGAGGAACCAAGAAGAAACAGAGGAGAGACTATCCCTGAAACTGGGGGATTGGCCTGCAGGGGTTGCCTACTGCCAAAGAGAGGAGAAAGGAACTTTGTGTGTACTTTTGCTCAACTTGTGAATGATCTCCAAGGGTTTTTAAAAGAGCTTGCATCCTGCTGAAGTCTCAGGAACAACAGACTTCAACCACCAGCTCCCCAGAGTTCTTTGGAAGTGCCTGCTGCTGTTTTGGGGCCTTCTGAGGGACTGCGTGTCCGAAGCGCGACTCAAGAAGGGGAAGCGTGGAGCTGTTGTCGTCGCATCGCGTAAAGGGGTGTCACCGCTGCAGTTGTTGCATCGAGCGGAAGTGTCTCGCATCATCGAAGAAGTGTCTCGCAATGCTGAAGAAGCGTGTCGCCATTGCAGCCATCGTAGCTGACGCATCGCACCGCATCAAGAGAAGAGTCTCGCATTGAGGAAGAAGTGGGTCGCCGTCACAGCTGCTGTCATCGCATCTTGGATGACGTCGCTGTAGCTGTCGCATTGCACCACATCAAGAAAAGCACCTCGCATCCACGGAGAAGCGTGACGCCGTCGGAGCTGTTGTTGTCGCATCGCGTAAAGGGTGTCACCGCTGCAGTTTTCGCATCGAGCGGAAGTATCTCGGAACGTCGGAGAAGAGTGTCGCCGCCAAAGCCGCTGTCGACGCATCGCGTAAAGGGGTGTCGCCACTGCAGCTGACGCATCGAGTCGAGTCTTCTCGCAACATCAGAGAAGAGTGCCGCATCTGGGAGATCTTCACGTCTTTATTTCTTTGCATCAAACTTTCATCGCATCAACATCGTTGCAACACTTTCGTTGCCCTGTGTGTCGCATCTAAAGGTACTTTGACTTAAATTGTCGCATTTAAGATCTAAAGAGAACTAAGCTAAATTCTACCATCTTAAAGTAACCGTATTGTGGATTTTTGTCGTTTATGGTCTTGTGGTAAATCTATATAAAGAATACTTCTTTTTTATATAAAACCTGTGTGGTGTCCATCTGTAGTGTTGTCACTTGATTACTGTATAAGTTCACAAATGCTTTACACACTGCCTCTGAGATAAGCCTGTCTGCTCGTGCATACCTGTGCCAAGTAGAGACTTCCAAGGCTAACAATTCCAAAGACACAAAGCATGAACTGGTTACCTGCTCTTATTTGGAAATTACAGCTTATCAAATGTATTAAAGTTACCCTAATGTTATCCTACGGGAGAGGCAGGCCTTGCAATAGTGAAAAACGAATGTAAGAGTTTTTTAATACCAGGGCATGTAAAATTTAAAGGTACAAACCCAAACTTTTAAATGCACTGCACCCTGCCCTCTGGACTGTCTCGGGCATACCATAGGGGTGACTTATATGCATTAAAAAGGAAGCTTTTGATATGGTAATTGGTTTATTTTGGGAGGCTGAAATGGCAGTTTAAAACTGTGCACACAGGCTGCAGTGGCAGGTCTAAGACATGTTTAAAGGGCTTCATAAGAGGGTGGCACCATCAGTGCTGCAGGCCCTCTAGTAGCCTTTAATTCACAGGCACTGAGTTCATGTAGTACTACTTTAGTAGGGACTTATAAGTGAATTAAATGTCAATTGGGGATAAGCCAATGTTGCAATATTATAAGTCGTTTCACATGTACTTTAGCACCGGTTAGCAGTAGCAAAGTGCAGAGTCCTAATGCCAGTAAAAATGAGGTCAGCAAAAATGAGGAGGAAGGCAAAAAGTTTGAGGGTGACCCTGCAGAGAGGGCCTGGTCCTATAAATATCCTTGCTGTTCCTCACCGTGGAAGATGTAGCATTTGGTGCAATCCTAGGCTTGCAAGCTTTAGTAAATCTGAGAATGCGCTAAAATCCATGGGTGGGTTCATGGTAACGCCCATACTCCATTCATGGAATGCATCCCAGCTTGAAATGTAATGTAACACGGTGCAAACCCCTGTGTTGCCTTATTTTCTTTGCAAAGCCACAAAAGGCGGTGCAAATCGCCCCTTGCATGGCTTTGTAAGTATTACTGAAGCCTTTGCGTTCGTTGTCCTTGCGTAGCCTTGTGCGACACAAAGACAATGAAAAGGCTTGATGAATCTGGGCCTTAGTCTGAAAAATGAATAAGATAAACAATAAATTGTAAGGAAGTTTGTAAACGCCGTGCAATACATGAATATATAATAGCTGTTGTGGGACATAATAATAAGGTCAAAGGTTTAATGTTGCCCCAGGTAGAAGGCCGCGTGGGTGATGTAACTAATAAAGTCGGAGTATCCACATAGAATAAACTGTATTAGTGTTTGATACCAAAGTAAGTGAAACATAATTTCCAGGATGAAATACCACGCAAAGCTTTTCTTTTATCATAAAGGTTTGTGAAAAAATAATGGAAATGTGAGGAGAGAAATATTGATGTGATTATATCACGGTGGAACATAATGAAGTACAATGCTTAAGAGGAGTGTTTTCGTATAGCAACAATGTTCTAGTTTGGTCAAATGACACGGTTTTCAAACATAACCCTACAAAACAGGATTGTTGTGTATGTTTTCTGAATTAGTTTATTCGCAGTTTGCATATTGGATGTTCCTGGTTCTTAGGACATGTGACTACATGTCAGCATGACTTACAAAGGAATACGTGGATCTGACACGTCGCATTTTCTTAGGTAGGTATAACGTACAAGTGAACAGGTCTCCAAAGTAATTGCTATTGTAAATACCTTCGTCTTACACTGAACCAATCACAGTGTAGTCTAGGTATCCCTTTCACCTCTGTTTATCTTTGGGTCAGAAATCAGAATCCAGTCTCCCCCCTCGGAGATGAGGTGGCATTTTATGTACCATGAACCCTGACCTGTGAGAGTTGGTATGGTCTACGATGGTCTTTAAAGTGGATCGCCAATGGAGATTGTAGATCTGCGCTTCTAGCGGCCTGTATATGTTCATGTATCCTTTCTTTTAGGGGAAGGGTTGATCTACCAACAAACATTAGCACACATTGGCATTACATAACATAGTTTGTTGTTTAGAACTGCAGTCAATGAAATTAAGGATTTTGCATTTGTAATCAGTGTTGTACTGTGAAACTCCTGGCAACGGTTGCGAGTGCATTAGGCAAACACTGCAATTGCTACATTTGTAAATAAAAAAAAACACTGGGCGTAGTTATAACCAATCATTTTTCTTTGTTCTGTCTTGTGGAAAACTGGAGCAAAGTAAATTCCTGAGCGTAGGTCCTTGTTTATGCATCATGGATGGACTATTGCTGATGTCTTCCCAACGCCCATTTTCTGCGTTGTGTATCTCCCAGTGTGCGTGGAGAATGTGGTAAACATCTGTACTGTTGCTTCTATTGGGTGGCATTAGTGCTATGTTCTTTTGTTGACATTTTTAGTCTTTGAAAAGACACTCCCCTTTGTTTTTCATAATTCTGCCTCAGGCTTGCTATATGACTGCAGTTCGATAACGCCTTTCGAAGAACCCCCCCTTACACATCAATTAGTCCCGAACTAAAATATGAATTACAATTTCTGTCAGGCCCTGTCCCAAAAAGGAATGTTGTTTATTTGAGACATGGGATGTGAGGTGTTAGCATGTCGTATTGCTTTACATAGGTTGATTTTTGATACAGTTTGCTCTCTATTTTGCCTCCTTTGATATGCAATTTAATTTGAAGAATCTCAGACTGGCGATACTATAGTCCATTGTAAATATAACATTTTCCTAGTTATCATTAAAAAATGTAAAAAAAATAATTTCTTTTGGCCAAGTTACCATTACCAGTCTAGAAAAACAAACTGTCTTCTATCTACCGCTCTTAATAAAAAATATACTTGGGGAAAGCACTGGCATCCTTACTCCAGATATGTATCGCCTTGAACAGCCAATGAAAAACATTGGCATAGGATGGTGAGAAAAATGTTGAGCCGATTGCTGCTCCTTGTTTTGTCTGTACCACTGGTTGTTGTGTAAGAAGCCATTGCTTCCAGGATCAGTATGATCATCTCTATGATAGTTTCGGTATGGTGGAAAATGGATGCCGTACGGTTGTCTCCAAAGCATCTGATCTTGTCCCTTGAGTAGAGACCCGAGTGCTTAACCCAACCACAGCACAATTCATATTTATCTGAAAATGTGAAATGCAATTTCAGGCATTCTCTGCTCTTTTACTGAAGGTTGTGTCTTTGTTTTAGGTACAGCACTCCTCCTTTTTATTCACCCTCACTTTACAAATACATATCTAGGACTTTGGATAATGGTGATCCCAGCTCTTCTCCTCATTTCCCCTCATCTCCTACTTTGATTGACTCCTACAACCCCAGGGCATCAAGACTAGCAGTCCACATAAAGGTTGTAAAACTTATGGAGGTCTTCCTGTGATCTCTTCCCTATTTGGATCTGCTGGGGTCTGAAACTTGCTCTGCCGTCTCTATGCTGATCTTTCCATAGGCTTTCCAACTAATTGGGGACTACCTGGATCCCTAGTTTGAATAACTACTTTGGAATACATTTCCTCCAGCTCTCGGGAGATTCATAAACATGTGCACTGTGGTGCCATGCATTGACCTCATTGGACTGCACTATTGGTACTCCTATTGGACCTCTAGATCTGCATAATCTACTCAAATACCTGGCTTGCTGAACAGTGACTGCAGGAAGGATGGGGATCTGACACTCCTGGGTGGACCCTGCCTGGCACCATGATTACTGGGGTTTGGGGCTTTGTCACTTCTAGGTAAACCCCACATTGTAAACACCCTGTGTTTATAATCATACATATTCGTAGTCGAGCTAATGTTGCTTCCGGGTTGACTCCATATAACATACACATTGAGGGATGCTCTAAGCACATTCTGAAGACCTCCATTCTAAAATTATGTCCACTTCTAGAAGATGTAGGTAGACACGACTTTGTCTCAGATACTGTGTAACATCTTATTCTTATTTACAGCAACAATTGCTACACCATGCTTGCAACATGTCCTCAAACCTTTTTCACCGCACCCAACACCTCCTAATCAAGTCACCCTACATCCAACACCCTAAAAACCATGCACTCTGAAATGGCACACAGAAACCTGGTACAAATAGGAGTGGTTCAGGACGTGGTCGCGGGTACTTAAAGTTACAGAAATACTACTATGTAAATACCATATGATAAAACGAAATACTGTATCCCACATTTCTAAGAGGATACAGACAGATTAGCAGCAGATTTCACTTCCTAGCAAAGCCAAAAGATGCATCCCAGAGCGCAACTTCAGAATTGTCATCCAGAGTCTGGTCCTGTCATACCTAAACGAAGTAAATTTTTCGTCCACCCCACACCACCATAGAGCATCTACTATAGACAATCTCTAGAGAATCACTAGAGGGATCAATGAACTAAGAAAGTAAATCTTCATTATCCTTACACAACAGAAAATACATTGGCTTACTTTGCAAGCCTAAATCACTTTCAAGATGCAAATCGGGATATTCGGGACTATCGCCTCCAACACACTACCCACTTTAGAAGACAAAATTAACATCTCTTATAGTGAACACATCCCAAGCAAGCACAGCTTCCCCAGGCATGTAATAAAGAAATGCATGTGGAAAGTTCCAGAAGACCACTCTTCTCTTGCTATCCAGCAATGATCTGAAATTCCATTCCAATAAAGATCTGACAAACACCCATTCTTCAGGAAGGGGAAGACCATTCTCTTCAATTATCGACTCTTCCAAAAGTAGCACCTTTGATTGTTCACTCACAAGGACACCAACAAAAAGAAACTTCTTGTTTATAAGCAAGCCTTAATCGCTTTCACTTTCTATCCTCCTTCTAGTATAATATAAATTGTGCCATTCCTTTATAGATGGGTCTATTCTATTCCAATAACCATACATGCTTACATGCGCACTAAGATGTATCTTTGCTTGAAACACAGATACTTAACATAAAAATAGTCATGTGAAGGAAAAATTATAATTTGTTTGAATAATTTCATAATAAAGGCATGCAAAACAATGCAGATTGTCACAGCTACTCCACAATACGAATACAGTATCTAAAAGCAGCCCTGGAGCTTTGTGTCGGAGCCACATTGTGTAAGGCAATAGCCCCTTGGAGGGTGTCACATGATCACATGAACACGGTAATAAGCAATAATAGTCTAGCGGTTTATTGCCATCCTGTTCCATGAAAGATTTAATTTCACTGCCAGTAAACTAGCTGTAATTAATATGTTGTTATGTAAAGCAAATAAAATAGGAATTTTATTTGCACACTTCACACCTTAAAAAACTCCACTAAAAATGAGAACATTCATAGGTAGAGGGAAACAGAAGAATCCATAGAACACTTGATTTAACTCACAAAGTACTACAGAAATTGCCAACCTAATAACATCAAGCCGAGGCGCCAAAATATAAACAATTTATTTGTTTGGGAATAGATACATATTTGTGTGAAAGCAAAAAATGAGGAATAATATTGGTGTAGGTTAAAAGTCCTGGCGACATGGGCAATGTTAAGCTTAACCTAAAACTCCATGTAAGTTAATAACTGCCATCCACTCATTTGTGATGGTGCCAGAGAGAAACACCATAACATATCTAGCTATTTAAGACATTTTAACAGCATTACAATGTCATGTGTGTGCCCCTGAAAGTTCAACTCCATGCAAATGGATAAATAAACAAAATTAGCACAAGTGCATGGAGGGCAAGCACTTTTTACGTGGAAGCCCACAACTGGTGCCCAATTACTCCTGGCTCTCAACATGTGGGAGGAGCCAAAAGCCTCTGTCTAGTGATGCTCACATAATTACCTGGTGACAACAGCACTGTCAAACCAGAACATAAAAACATCTGTCAAAAGTTCTAGGCACTGACAAGAAAGTAAAAGAGCTTCCTCTCCAAGAAAGAAGAATACTCAATGGAGTTGGAGAAGTTTTCTCAGTTTACACATTCAAGAAGAAATGACAAAATATACATTGACAAAGAGATAGACATCTCATAAAGGAAGGTTCTCAACCCTCAAAAAAGCAAAATTTAATGAACAACTAACACCAGACCAGACAGAAAATATTAATAGGCAGCGCTAACTGAAAAATGTAATTATTGGCTTTCAAAACACCTAGTCAAGTCAGCCACAATTCAATTTCTAGGTGTCAGGGCTCACCTTCAGCTTCTCGCTGATTTTCTGTTGTCTTGCACAGGAACAGAAGTCGCTAGCTTCCCAACTCCCACTTCCAACCACTCAGCCCCAAGTTATACTTAGGGGGCTAACTGATTAGTGAGGGAGAAGGGGGAAAGTGGATAAAATAATAAATTTAAGAAGAGACTGGTTCTGGACCTTCTGGTTTTCTAGCTGGATATCTTCTTCAGCCGTCACACTGCCTACCGAAGACTCCTAAGGAAAACTAAACACACACCAATTTTATTCTTTCCCTTCCTCTACACTATTCTATCTCTTTTCTTCATTTCCCTTGTGATTTGCTACCTACCCATAATCCTGAACTCTGTGCTTCTCTTCCTGACCAACTCTGTTTTCTTCGTTCCTTGTTATGGATGTCTTTATTTATCTGTAAAACAGTTACCTTTTGATTATATCCTATTTAGTTCCTGAGCGTTTATCTAATAACCTTTATATATATATATATATATATATATATATATATATATATATATATATATATATATATATATATATATATATATATATATATATATATGTAACCTACCAGCAGTTGGTTTTTACTGGGGCTTTCTCTTTAATCTCGTAGTCTTTTCTTTTTCTGTTCTTAAAATCCTCTAACTCTTGTTTTCTAGATTATTTCTTCCTGAGTTTAAACCCTTTTATCTCTGTTCTCGTTTTCTCCTCAGGTTAATGCTGTGGTGGAATTGCTCTGGAAAATCTTTCTCCTCACAACTCTTTTCCCTGCTCGTTTTACCGCTTTTATTTGGCTATGGTTCTGCACCTCTCTAACTCACTTCTCTATAATCGTTTTAGTTCTCTTTTTTCTTTTACAGGACCCGGTAATCTTATTAATGCAGATACGTTAAGTTTTAATTACTTTCAGCGGTATTGCATCTCTTGGCATTACTTGACATCATTTATATGCCTGAAAACCATTCCAGTAATTCACTTAGCTTTCTGCTTGTTCGCTGTCAGGTGTAGCAGAATCTTCACTCGGAACAGGTAAGTCTCTCAACACGAACTCCAAGCGTCTTCTTTTTTCTTCAGGTAAGTATTGTTTCTTTGACTAAGGGATTGGTCTCGAAGGGGTAAGACACTGAAAACTTCGTACTCTAAGGTAATACACTTCAAACTGGGAACACTTGGAAAACAGTCTTCTCTGAGGGAAAGTCTTTAGTGAAGTGCGCAATACTTCAGGCGTTCGCACGTCACATCAGCCTCTCCGGATTGCAACAACTAGACCGCCGACCCCAGCGCCTTAGCGGCCATCTTGGAATTGCGGACCTGCCACCAACTCGACCATTGATGCCTGGTCAATCCTGTAGCACCACTTGAGTTTAACCCCTTGCGCTTCACTTTGAAACTCGCATTAGGGATCCTGACACTAGGACAGCAACTTTCTCCCTCACTTTCCGCACACTAATTTCCGCAAATTACTAGTAATTTATCAATAGTATGCTGCAAAACATAGGTTAAGAATTAATCTTAATAAAACAAAAACAATGTTAGTGAAAAGGAGATGATCCTTTCTACCCACATTCTACATAGATGGGTCAGCCTTGGAAACTCTGATGGAGTACAAGTACTTGGGGGCGATTTTTTAGTACAGAGGTGCATTTACTAATCAGTGTAGTGCAATACAAAGAAGAAATAACACACAATCTGCTGCTTTTTACTCCCTATGGAACTCTTTAAAAGGCCTGTCCCTCCAGCCACTTCTGCAAGTAATGGCCGCTAAACATGCTCCTTCTCTTACGTATGGAGTTGAGACTTTGGGAGGAAGAGTGGACAAAACAATTGATAATGCAATTACAGGGACATATTGATGCCTGTTCAATCATCCTTGCCAGGCCTCTCCTGCCCAAATTTGTTTAGAGTTCAGCCCTAGAAGGTAGAGCATAAGCAATTTGGGTGCTTACTTGAAATTTTGAAACAAGCTAAGAAATGACCCAAGACCTACCTTAAGCTCTATTGTGTGGAAAGCCATAAGAGACCCAAGAAATGTCACGGCATATGATTATTTAAACTTGGCCTTAAACACCTACAAGGCAGAGGAGCTCTGGTCTTTAACCCTCTCACAACCTGCATTCAACAGTCGTAAATTAATCTGGAAAAAATATCTCATCCCTATTGGACAAAGCTGAGCTGTTTAAAAGATGTTATGAATTGATGGTAATAGGTTCATGTTGTCCCCCCTCAAAAGTCAAAGCTCAAGCTGCTGCGTTTTGCATTTGGTGATTTGCAAACATGTTTTAATCCCCTTGTTTGGAGGAGATCGACTGTAGAGACTTCATATTGACTTTGTAACTATCCTATGGAAGACATTTGTCATATTGTCTGTACTTGCCCAGCATTAACAGTGGAACGGAAATGGCTGTTGAGACAGTTCATTATTAAAAACACCATACCTTTGTGTCAGAATGCAGTTATAGCCTGTATCCAAGGAGATGATGCAATGTCCTGTGGGAAATTCCTTAAGTTTATGTGTATCGCAGAGTTTTAAATAGCAAAGTATGAGTCATAATGGAAATTTTCCTGTGGTATTTGCATTGCGCTGTAGATGCTTCATGACCAGTCATTTACTTTGGGGCACAATTATGGAAGAACTAAAGTTAAACAACAAAGCATTATTCTCCTATATCTAATGTTAGGATTGTAGTTATGACTAGTTTTACTTTTCACATTGTAATGGTTTTAGTTTGTAGAATTGAAATCTAGGACAAGTATTTTGTATTTTGCACTAGCCAACTATTTTCATGGCAAAGGGGTGCCTCTAGTAGGTAAAGTGCAATTGATCCAGCGTAAGGCCAGGATAAACTTTTCACAAATCAACGTATCACTCACAATGGGCCCATATAGACACTCAGATATCCTGACTATTTCACTGGGGGTCACGTTTTTTTTTTCTCTTTGATCTGAATTAGTCAATGCCTAACTAATCTTCACAGATCAACACTCTTCCTTTGGTCAATGGACCATTAGTCGAGTAGTTGATGATGACATTAACAAATTCATGAATTTATCTTATAACTTTTCAATAAAAATGATCACAGACTTCAAGTAAGATTCAATAGATTTTATCTAAATAATTCAATCAAAATGAACGCTCATTTGTACAGATTCACTGTGTAAACTCCATCAACTATCATGGGAGAGAAAAATTCATTTAGCAAATAACATACACAAATGCATTCAACAATCTCAACGCATTAGGAGTGATAGATGAAGAGACAAAAGGACATAGTATCTCACAATTTGCATTGAAACATTTTAAATTCACGACAAAAATTCTATTTACCTAATAGTGGAATGGGAAACTTACTCCCTGGCCAGAAGGGTTAGTGGAGGTCACCTGATAAAGTCAGGAGACTAAGACTAGGACAGGTGGAGGATAGGTTTATACTTACTACACTTCTCTGGAACCCGACGCACCGGAGCGCATCCCTCTCTTACACTCTCTCCCTCCTCGATATTCTTCTGCAAATCTTCAATCTAGTCAAGCTGTCTTAAGTATTGAATCTTCTCAGTCTGTTCTTCCCTGCAGCAGCTCTCGCCCACTCCTCACTCAGCATCAGCGTCACTTTGTAGCAGCTCTCTCTCCCTCAGCTCAGATTAGTCTCTGTCTAATCTTAAATCACTCAAATTATACCCTTTAATTTGGCATGTCCCACCCTCAACGGTTGCAAATGTCTGTGAATCCTGAACTGTGATTGGGCCGGGGCAGGGGAGTTGTCATCACCTTATGTGGTCATCCCAAAATTCTTAACTAATTCTTTGTTTAGTAAACCCTTCCCACTTAATTTATTCAATTTTTCAGAACACTTTTTTTCGCATGCATTCATGAAATAGATAGATACAATTTTTATATAATTTCTTCAGCTGAGGAAGTTTTCCCAAGCACACATCCTTAGGTCTTGGCAGCCGATCAATGTCCCGGTCAGCAGGTCATTCCAGGACTCTAATGCGCAGACTCAACTTGCGTTACGTCTTACCCGCCATCTTTTCTCTCGGCTTAGCATATCAGGCCCATATACACACTATTGATAAAAGAATCATAAACAGAGGTTAATTTCTCAAATATGTTATTATCACTGTTTACCACCCACTTCTACTCTATCCTGTGTTATTCTTTTCTTTGCTAAGCAAAAGCATTATCAGCAGCAGCTACTTTACATTCAGGCAAGCATATGCCAAGCATGCGATACTTCATGATCTGTAGTTAGCAACTCTTTGCGCATGTGTGAAAGTTTTCCTCTCACTTGGGTTAATCAAGTGGTTACTTACGCAGGACGGATTCGCACATGCGCAAATCGATTTTCGGTTTCAAGCGGGATTTCGGTTACGTGGCAAATTATTCTTTGTTATTTAAGCAAGCAGAAAGCCTTTTCCCCGTGTACAAATGTCGTGTGTATATTAAATTTCTTTCAAATTTCTATTATTTACTTGTTAGTACTTGTTAACGAGGGGTTGATTCGAGCAAGTTTCTTTTCTTTGAATCTTTGCTCCATCACAATGACCTTCTAAACTGTTCTTTTCTACGGATCTGTATTGGTGACCAAACTAAGTATGCATTTTATTGTTCAGTCTTTTAAATTCGAACGTACAAAGCAAAGTATGATGGTTCATAATAAGCTAGAATGTTTTATAATCTGCAGTTTGATAGTCAAAAGAATAGTTTTAGAATGAAGTATGTATTTTAGGATGTGCAGCTAGTACTATTTTGTAATTACACCAATAACCAAAGAGTGTTCCTGTTAGAAATGGGATTCCTGGTTGGCTCAGTCTTGCGCCAAACCAGGCAGAAACCACCACTCTAGTCAGGGCAAATGAGTTACACACTGAAGATAACCCCTGCTCACCCCCTTGGGAGCTTGGCAAGAGCAGTCAGGCTTATCCCAGAAGCAATGTGTTAAGCATTTGTGCAACACACACACACACACACAGCATCAACATACTAGGCACACCACAAAAGGAACTCCACACAAGGTTATATGAAAAATAGCCTTTGTGTTATTATAAACACATTAGAAACATAATCACACATTTACACTGTGCCAACTGGCACTAGGCAATATTCACAGAGGATTATTTACAGGACCAGGCCAATCGGGCTACGGTCAGAACCATCAGAATGCAGGTAAGTAAATGTAAAACACAACCCGCAACTACCGGTACAATAGTGACCTAAGCATTATCACATTAGCATTAGACACCCTCCTAAAATATCATAGCATGACATTAGGCAATAAATCACATTAGGCCCAAACCTCATTAGCATAAATACATTACGCATTAGCCCTCACCAGCATAAACACATTAAGCAATAACCTCATAAAAAGCATAAACATCATTAGAGGTATAAACCAGGGTGCAGAAATCACATTTGGCACATCAGACATAAATCATATGAGGGCCCTCCGCCCTACCAACCTAAAACTGACCCCCAGGCCAACTGGCCTTCTCTAGGGGCTCAAATGCCCTATGTCCCAAATGTCAGGGCTGGCTGCCATGGCAGCAGAACCAAAAGTGCGCAATTGCACTTTCACCACTGTGCCTCCTGGGTTCCCACTGGGACTCCTAACAATGAACTGGCCTAAACATTGCAGCTGCCGCTAATTGCGGTGCAGCTGTGCAGCAAAATGTGGGCACTGGTACTCACTGTGCCCTCTGGAGCCCCCAACCTGGTGCTTCACCAACAAATATGCCAACCGTTGCATCTGCCTGCTCTGGTGTGGCGCAGCTGGGGAGTGAAGCAAGCACTGGTACCACTGGACCTTCCTGAGTCCCTCTCCAGGACTCTCAAAACAATATTGCCCACGTGGCAGCAGCCCGCAACGGTGGTGCAACTGTGAAGAAAAGTGCTCTGGGGCCCCGCTCTGGGGCTCTCTAACACAAAATTGCCCCCAACGTTGGAGCGGCCGCTACCCTGCGGGACCGCTCAGACACCGACAGTGTGCCTCGAAATGCACCCAAGCCCCACTCCGGGACTTGGTAAAACAAATGGCCCCCAATCATAGGAGCGGCCCGCTCAACCGCGGGTCCGCTCAGAACTAAGAACTAGCACGGGCTTGAGCGCCCACTCACTGGGCTCAGGACAAGACTCCACCGGTCCGGGCGGCAGGCGGCCGGAAAGCCCCCACTCCACGGGGACTCTGTTCTCCTTCTCTAGTGCATGCGGGGCTCTCCTCACCTCATGGGAGCCCCGCCTTTCACGGCCTGACTTCCTGCGAGGCTCCAGCTCTTCTGCTGGACATGCCCCAGGTCAGGCAAGGCCGCCTGTCTTCCGCATCGCATGGAGGTGCGGCGCTCCTGTTCTCCGGGGCAATGCAGGGTGGGCTCCCGCCGGCAAAATAAATTCAAAAAGTGGGGTGGGCACCCACTCATAAATACCAAAGGCAGGGTGGGCACACACAAAAAATATGCATAAAGCGGGTTAGGCTCCCGCTAATTGAATCCATGGCAATTGGGGTGGGCACCGGCTTCTAAAGCAGCACGGGGTGAATTCCCTACGCCAGGATTCCCCTCTAAAAGGGGCTACAGCTCCGTGCTGCGAAGTTCACGCTCTTCTTTTGGGGTAATTAAAATATAGCGCTCACAAGGTGCTAGATGCAGCAAAAGTCCTTAGAGGGGAAGGGGCAAAGCTGGGCCCAGGGAGGCCAGTACACATGGGCCCTCCAGCAGGGAGGCCATCCCTCATGGCGGTTCCTACTGGGCCCCAGCAGCAACAGCAGGCCCCCCTCAGCACAGGAACAGTACCCAACAAGCCCCCAATCATGTGGTCACAGCCCCTATATTTATATTAGACATTCCTCTTTGTCTGCATTGCAGGGCTTGGGGGAACCAGCAAAAACTGGTTCAGGGGGAAATTGGAGCACTCTGTTTACCAGGCTCCTCTTCCCCTTTGCAAGGAGGGGGCTCAGTGATCAGACACACCACAGGGGGTGGAGCCAGCATTGTACACGGCAGGCACAATCCTATTCAGGGTCAGGGGACTCCACCTCCCACTACTCCAAATGTAGATGTCCCATTCAGCTTAGTGCTGACTCACCGTGCCCCTCCTGGAGCCACACACACCTCCCAGCCCCTGTCACTCATAGGCCAGACATGCAGTTCACACCAGACAGGCAGACAGATAGCACACAGAAATGCCAACTTCTAAAAGTGGCATTTCTAAAATAGTTATAATAAATCTGCTCACACCATTGCACAGCATTTATTAGTACCATTCCAAATATACTAAACTTGACCTCGCTGCTCCACTTATATCAGGAATTACCACTGAAACACTTATCAGGGAATCCCCAATGCATTCCTATGGGAGGGCAGCCCCACAGTAGTGAGAAACCAAAATGGCTGTTTGTCACTACCAGGACATGTCACACACTTAGGTGCCGATCACGATCCGGTAAAAAATTCCCCCGTGCGACTCGTATCGGGTCTTTTTACCGTACGAATCGTACAAGTGCCGTACGAACTGGCAATCACGATTCGCATGGTAAAAAGTCCATACGAACCGCACTGGGAATCATTCCCCACACGTCCTCGGGTCGGAAAATGTGTCCGACACGTCCTCGGACGATTTACCTTACAAACGTGAAAAACCAAGTCCGACCGAGGAATCACGATCCATCCCGTGCGTCCGAGGTTACAACCGTATGGAAAAAACACCGTCCGCACCGAACTCCTACAGCAACCATGGAGACATGTGCCCGCATACGCGCCCAACACTCCCCCCAGCCCCCGTACGTCCGACACGTACCCCCCGTATATGTATACCCCCACCCGTCTAGGTACACCCCAGTACGTTCCAGTCGAACCCCCACCCCAGTACGTGTCGTACCCCCCGTGTACCTACACCCCAGTACGTGCGAGCCACACCCCCACCCCAGTACGTGTCATAGCCCGTCTACCCACACCCCAGTACGTTCCAGTCGTACCCCCACCCCAGTACGTGTCATACCCCCCGTGTACCTACACCCCAGTACATGCGAGCCACACCCCCACCCCAGTACGTGTCATAGCCCCGTCTACCCACACCCCAGTACGTTCCAGTCGTACCCCCACCCCAGTACGTGTCGTACCCCCCGTGTACCTACACCCCAGTACATGCGAGCCACACCCCCACCCCAGTACGTGTCATAGCCCCGTCTACCCACACCCCAGTACATTCCAGTCTAACCCCCACCCCAGTACGTGTCGTACCCCCCGTGTACCTACACCCCAGTACGTGCGAGCCACACCCCCACCCCAGTACGTGTCATAGCCCCGTCTACCCACACCCCAGTACGTTCCAGTCGTACCCCCACCCCAGTACGTGTCGTACCCCCCGTGTACCTACACCCCAGTACGTGCGAGCCACACCCCCACCCCAGTACGTGTCATAGCCCCGTCTACCCACACCCCAGTACGTTCCAGTCGTACCCCCACCCCAGTACGTGTCATACCCCCCGTGTACCTACACCCCAGTACATGCGAGCCACACCCCCACCCCAGTACGTGTCATAGCCCCGTCTACCCACACCCCAGTACGTTCCAGTCGAAACCCCACCCCAGTACGTGTCGTACCCCCCGTGTACCTACACCCCAGTACGTGCGAGCCACACCCCCACCCCAGTACGTGTCATAGCCCCGTCTACCCACACCCCAGTACGTTCCAGTCGTACCCCCACCCCAGTACGTGTCATACCCCCCGTGTACCTACACCCCAGTACGTGCGAGCCACACCCCCACCCCAGTACGTGTCATAGCCCCGTCTACCCACACCCCAGTACGTTCCAGTCGTACCCCCACCCCAGTACGTGTCATACCCCCCGTGTACCTACACCCCAGTACGTGCGAGCCACACCCCGACCCCAGTACGTGTCATAGCCCCGTCTACCCACACCCCAGTACGTTCCAGTCGTACCCCCACCCCAGTACGTGTCGTACCCCCCGTGTACCTACACCCCAGTACGTGCGAGCCACACCCCCACCCCAGTACGTGTCATAGCCCCGTCTACCCACACCCCAGTACGTTCCAGTCGTACCCCCACCCCAGTACGTGTCGTACCCCCCGTGTACCTACACCCCAGTACGTGCGAGCCACACCCCCACCCCAGTACGTGTCATAGCCCCGTCTACCCACACCCCAGTACGTTCCAGTCGTACCCCCACCCCAGTACGTGTCGTACCACCGTCAATGTACACCCCCCCACCCCAGTACGTGTCGTACCACCGTCCATGTACACCCCCCCACCCCTGTACGTGTCGTACCACCGTCCATGTACACCCCAGTACGTTCCAGTCGTACCCCCACCCCAGTACGTGTCGTACCACCGTCAATGTACACCCCCCCACCCCTGTACGTGTCGTACCACCGTCCATGTACACCCCAGTACGTTCCAGTCGAACCCCCACCCCAGTACGTGTCATAGCCCCGTCTACCTACACCCCAGTACGTTCCAGTCGTACCCCCACCCCAGTACGTGTCGTACCACCGTCAATGTACACCCCCCGACCCCTGTACGTGTCGTACCACCGTCCATGTACACCCCAGTACGTTCCAGTCGTACCCCCACCCCAGTACGTGTCGTACCACCGTCAATGTACACCCCCCCACCCCTGTACGTGTCGTACCACCGTCCATGTACACCCCAGTACGTTCCAGTCGAACCCCCACCCCAGTACGTGTCGTACCACCGTCAATGTACACCCCCCCACCCCAGTACGTGTCGTACCACCATCAATGTACACCCCCCCACCCCAGTACGTGTCGTACCACCGTCCATGTACACCCCCCCATCCCTGTACGTGTCGTACCACCGTCCATGTACACCCCAGTACGTTCCAGTCGAACCCCCACCCCAGTACGTGTCATAGCCCCGTCTACCTACACCCCAGTACGTTCCAGTCGTACCCCCACCCCAGTACGTGTCGTACCACCGTCCATGTACACCCCCCCACCCCTGTACGTGTCGTACCACCGTCCATGTACACCCCAGTACGTTCCAGTCGAACCCCCACCCCAGTACGTGTCATAGCCCCGTCTACCTACACCCCAGTACGTTCCAGTCGTACCCCCACCCCAGTACGTGTCGTACCACCGTCAATGTACACCCCCCCACCCCTGTACGTGTCGTACCACCGTCCATGTACACCCCAGTACGTTCCAGTCGTACCCCCACCCCAGTACGTGTCGTACCACCGTCAATGTACACCCCCCCACCCCAGTACGTGTCGTACCACCGTCAATGTACACCCCCCCACCCCTGTACGTGTCGTACCACCGTCCATGTACACCCCAGTACGTTCCAGTCGTACCCCCACCCCAGTACGTTCCTGGCGCACCCCCAACACAACCTCCTAAGTACGGAGCGCACCCCATGCCCCACCATCACAACCGCATGTACGAGTCGTACAAAGCCACACACAAGGACATAATCGTACAACCAAATGGCCCATGTACACACCGTACACACGCTCAAAACGCACGTACACAACAAGGACAAAACAAAACAACACAAGAATACACCATTCGAAAGGCACACAGCCACTAAACATGGCCAACAACCACTAAAATAACACAATCACTGACCTGCAACTGTCAAAAACAAACAGAGGCCCAATACACCACCACTCCTTATAACACACCCACCCAAAATTCAAACACTGCCACACCCACCCATGGACCAATGAAAAGGGCCCACACACACAAACCATGAGCCTTTGCAACAGACTCACTGCTGCCAGACACCACAGAACCAGACTACAAGCTACACCACATCTTACACTTGCACACCTTCACACGACCACCCTCACAAACACCCTCTCATCACATTCACACACACACACAACCATCCACACCCCCCCCCCAACATCCACACCCCCCGCCACCCACACCATCCCCACCCACACCCCTCACCATGCCCACTACCAAGAATCCAAAGTTCAGTCACCGAGAGTTGGAGGTCCTTGTTGATCAAATCCTCAGAGTCGAGCCACAGATCTTTGGAACATTGGTCAGAAGCACCAGCCAGGCAGCCAAAACAGCCATGTGGCAGACCATCGTCGATGCTGTGAATGCTGTTGCGGACACCAGGAGGACCAAGCAGGATTGCCAGAACAGGTGGTACGATCTGCGGAGGAGGGTCAGAGCCAAGAGACAGGAGGAACACGACCAGGCCAACGCCACCGGAGGAGGGCCCTCCCGCAGAGCCGTACAGTACCATCCCTGGGAGGAGAGGGTGATGGCCATACTGCCGGTGGAGGCAGTTGAAGGAGTAGAAGGACTCCGAGACCCGGGTGAGTACACAAACAACGCACCTCACATGGGGGGAACTGCAACCACAACCAAAATTAATAACAGGCACGCAACCACCACAAGCCATCGCATTACTCAACCACACTCCATGAGCAGGCACATGCCACTGCTGCCACCATGCCCCATGCACCCAGCTGGACAATGTCAAGTCACAGGCCACAGAAGACAACAACACATGACACGGTAACCCGGATGGCGGGAGGCTGGGCACCAAGAATCACATAGTGCGACTCCAAAGCAGACAACAATGCCCTCTGCCCATATGGCCTAGGTCACAGCCAGACAAACACTGTGTCCCAACACAGGAATGACTTGCCAGCAAATGGCGGACGCCTTGCATCAACACATGGGGGTGAAGGCACATGCCAGCAGCTAATGAACAGCCAACATTGTGAAAGAGTGGCAGCACACACCACCACAGCAGCAGCGCACAGACACACAGCAGACAAAATGGGTGCCTGGAGATCAGAAACAAACTCACATCAACAGGCCAAGGGCCACTCATAGATCTGCTAACAGTGTGTGCCCAGGAAGCTGGGCCAAGGTGACAGAGGGTGACACACGGAGGGAGGGAGAGGGGGACACAGAGGGAGGGAGAGGGGGACTGAGAGGGAGGGAGACGGACAGAGGGAGGAGGCTGACACACAGAGGGAGGGAGAGGGGGACAGAGAGGGAGGGAGAGGGGGACAGAGAGGGAGGGAGACACAGGAAGATGGACACAGGGAGGAGGCTGACACACAGAGGGAGGGAGAGGGGGACAGAGAGGGAGGGAGAGGGGGACAGAGAGGGAGGGAGACACAGGAAGATGGACACAGGGAGGAGGCTGACACACAGAGGGAGGGAGAGGGGGACAGAGAGGGAGGGAGAGGGGGACAGAGAAGGAGGGAGACACAGGGAGAGCAAATCAGTCCTTTGGTGTGTGGGAATGTCTGCTCGTCAGCAGGTGGACTGCGTGCATGTAGACAAGGGTGGCCAGTGCCAGAACCCCCCCTCTTCATCATGGCAAAACGCAGGGCCATGTCACAACCTGTACACGAGCACAAGGACAGCCACCTGCATCATATGTGCACATGTACAGTGCTACAAGGAAGGCGCAAATGCATGGCTCGCCACACATGCACACTCCACTGCTGACTGCAGTCACACTTGACGCAGCAAGTAAGACTGTGCCACACATAGTTAAAGGGGCCAAATTGGTGCCCAAGGGACACACACATGCACAAGTGCACTGTGAGTGGAATGCAAGACAGATCCTAATTCCAAGAGGAAATGTGCCAACTTTGTAACGGATGAAACATGGATGTTGCATGGATCAAAATTAACATTTTCTCTCTCACACACAGGTCAACGTCGTGCTGCACCCCCCAACACTGGGGGGGAACACTCACAGGACCCGGATCTGCAGGAGACCGATCCCACCGGCAGCGACCACTCTCACCACTCTGCGGACGACCCCGACCGACCTGGCCCCTCTGGTGTCCAACCACCTGCAGCACCTGCGTCAGGTACAACCGTGCCAACCACCACCCCCACTCCTGCCACATCCCAGGAGACACCCAGGATCCCTGCCCCAACACCACAATGCAGCCAGGCTCGCCAGGAGGGACACGGTGTCTCGGGCACCCAGGAGGAGGCAGGCGACAACGCCAATGCCACCCCTCAGGGGTCCCGGAGACCCGATGTGCCCACAAGTGCAGGCCAGACGCAAGTGGGCAGGGGTGGTGGGAGTGGAGGACGGCGGAGGCGCGAGCCTGACCAGTTGGCTGGGGATCCGGTATTTTCCCATGTCCGTAACATCCTGGACTCATACCGGCAGGACACCACGGGCATGGCCCAGGTTGTGTCCGTCCTCGAGGGGATCAAGGTCCAGCAGGCCCAGCAACATGCGGAGCTAATAGCCTGTCTACAGGTACACCAACGGAGGATGGAGGACAGACAGGCTGAGCAAGTGACGGCGTCCCAGGGGATTCACGCTGAACTCCGTCGGATGGCCGACACCATGGCCGACCCTCCCTGTGCCAGAAGGCGGAGAACATCACCACCCACAGTGAGGGATCATGAGGAGGAGGAGGAAACATCCGACGGAGCATCCCAGACGTCGTCACGGCCTGCTGCTGAGGTTCTCCGCAGGAAGCCGGGTCGTCCACGGAAAGGACCGTGAGGGTGGCTGCTACATCACCATCTCCCAGGACACCTGGCCTGGCACCTGGCCCACTGGAGCAACAGCATCACAGCATCAAGAGACATTCTCTGCCACATGGCCCTGCTGGTCACTGGCTGACCAATGTTGACAAAGACTGTGGCATGGACTCTGAGGATTTCCAATGGCAAGGACACCAACTCCCCTACTGAACTTTGGATTCCCTAATCCCGGAAAGCCCCTCACTTTGTCCGCCCCCCCCCCCCCAATAATAAATCACACTATTAAGAGTAGATGCCTGCTGGTAGCATTATTACCTAACATGTGTCTTGTACAGTCTAAACATGCCTGAGTCATCTGTTCACTTCAACCATCCACACCCTGGGGCCTGAGTCTGGCACAGGACACATGGGTCACAGTTCATTAGGCAAGACAGACATGGAGCACCATACACACCCGTGATGGGCAGAACCAGCTGAGGGGGTGGCCGAACAACCGTGCTGACAGACACATTGAGTACAGCAACAGTCATGCGCAGAGGTCAGGGATCCTGGCCCGTGTCCTGGGGGGCACCCAGGTATGTGTAGACAGGTGGCAGAACCATGTCCTGCAAGCTTGAGTCCGGTGGATGCAGAGAATGGGGTCATGGACAACGTTGGATGCATGGGGATGGCACATGTCACAATACCCACACAGTCATGGACATCATGCACAATACACAGTCTCAGCACACACACACAGCTTGCATCTTGCCACTCGACACATTGACACATAGCCACAATCAGGGAATACCATGCCAGACATGCTGGATGCACCGTGCCAACACACCAGCATTGACTGAGAAGAGGCACCTTGGAGGCATAGGGACACCTTTAATAGTCATGTTTTTGGGATTGCAGAGGCAACTTGAAGTACACATGAACACATCATGTGGAGTAACATGTGGCTCCAACACTGGCACCCCCCTTCTGCAGCACAAATGCGTGATAGCCATGGAACTGGCACACAAGTGTCGGCTAACAGCTAAATACCCACAGCTGCTCACGGAGAGCCTGCCATACACCATACATCATCTGATGTGGAAGTCCCACGCCATGTCAAGACAATGTTAACCGTATGTGTCCGAGGGCAGTGTCACACACATTGATGCCATCATCACAATCCACTATCCCATCACTGATGACTGACAAGCAGGCAGCCCATCTATTCAGGTGTACCCAGCTGCATGTCGTGTCCCATGGGGATGCCACATGTCTGCAGAGGAACCAAACCCCGACCGGGGCAGTGTGCACACATCGTGAACAACTGCCACACCCAATACACCCCAGATGCATCCCTTACCCCATGGAGACTTCCAAACGTGTCCGTGCCTGTAACGCTGAGTCAGCCCACGATGTCATGTCCATGAGGAATAGCAGTGCCACAACAATGCAACCAGCAAACGGCATGCGCAGGTACCTGGGGAAGAGAGACACACAAGAAGTCAGCCACAAAAAGCACAGCCACTTGCATGTGCAGTTACTCGACACATGTATGGATGACAACATGCTAGGTCACAATTATGACTGGGGAAATACTACCATCACTCCCACCATCACTCCAGTGACACACCCACACACACCTCTGACCCACGTGCCATACATGCAGGTGGAGACACACATCACAACGCATGCCACACGGGGACCAATGCTTGCACACTCAGACCCTGGTACTCACCACTAAGCAAAGAAGTCGCGTATGAGCCGAGTCCGGATGTCCTCTTGCGGCTCCACATCCTCCACATCACTAGCCCCATTGCCAAGCCCTTCGTCCTCCACGGGTGGATGGTCCTCGTCATGTTGATTCAGGATGAGTGGCACAGCTCTTTCAACTGCCATGTTGTGCAGCATGCAGCAGACCATGAAGATCTTGCAGACCTTCGCCGGGGCATAAGGGAGTGCACCGCCGGTCTTGTGGAGGCACCGGAATCGGCTCTTCAGCATGCCAAACGTCCTCTCTATCACTCGCCTTGTCCGGCCATGGGCGGTGTTATAGCGGAGCTGGGCCGGCGTGATGGGGTTGCGGAGAGGTGTCAGCAGCCAAGGCATGTTGGGATAGCCAGCGTCCCCTACATGGGAAGCACATGGACATCGTTAGAACTGGTGTAGCCGTCGTGCTGGTCGGCTATACAGAATACAGGACAGACAGACTGTACCCACCAACAACACATGCCCGTTCGTTGCGCAGCTGCATCATCATATCAGGCATCCCGCTACGCCTCATGATGTAGGCATCGTGTGCTGATCCTGGGAAACGAGCACAGACATGTGAAATCACCATATTGGACAGACACACCACAAGGGCATTGATGGAGTGGTAGTGCTTCCGATTGCGGTACGCCACCTCCCGTGCGTGTGGTGGTACCAAACCTACATGTGTCCCATCTATGGACCCAATGACATGGGGCATCCCTCCCAGGGCATAGAATCCACGCTTGACCTCAGTCATCTGTTCAGGGGTTGGGAACTTGATGAAGTCATCCAGGTGAATCAACATGGCCTCCAAGAAATCATGCAGCACACCGCTGAACATGCTCTGGGACATGCCACCAACATGAGCTATGGTATTTTGGAAGGTACCCGTGGCAAGAAAATGTAGGGCAGCCATTACCTTCAGCTGGGGTGTCAGTGCCGTAGGATACCTGTGCTGCGGTTGCAGGTGTGGTGCCAGTCTCGCCGTCAGCTCCAGAATCAACGGTTGGGTGAAGCGGTAGAGCCGGATCCTGTCATTCTCCTGCATGGTGGCCAAGTCTGGAATTCTTCGGGCAACAGGAGGCGCTCTGCAGTAATTTGGAAGTGACAAGGAAGAGTGAGTGCACTACGAGAACAACTCATGTCTACTGAGCACATGTAAATCTGGCAATACACACATGCCACATAGGGAGTCAGGCATGTGCTACATGCCCAGGACACGTATGGATGCAAGGTGACACTCCTTCCAAGACCCAGCTACACACGGTGATTGAGAACCTCCCCATGCCACGCCATGGAAATAGCTGTGTCCCAGTGCAAGTGCACTGCCCGACGCAAGACAGGAGTGACATACACCCACACATCAGCAGAAGTGTGATGCCGATTGCAGAGACTGGTAGCGGAACACTTGAGCCACAGGTCACATGACATTACACTAGTCCAGCCCACACACCTTGCCATGAAGGTGCACATGTCATGACTCACCACACATTCCTTGTGAGTTTGCTGACATGGCCTTGTCACGCTACTCCGTGTCCCATGCATACATGTGCACCTCACATCCGATAACACATGTGGCATGGTGTTGGGAACAGTGTGCAATGACAATCTACACACAGCCACATGTTGGTTGCTGCAACGGCTGCAGCTTTTGAGGGTGCTACAACATCAACCTGATGTAAATCCCGGACACATATATGGCATAGTCACATTGTGCACTGTGGGTAGTGACAAGTCATGTGTCATGACCCCTGTACCGGGCATCATGGGACACTTCCGTGTGTTGGTGTCCGTGCCATGCCAGTGACGCTCACCCCAAGTGCGCAGTCCGACATGCACACATGTCAAAGGAGTCAAGGGCATGCCTGGCACACATTGCACCCTCACACAGTACACATGTACACATCTCATCATACATCTGGTGCCTTCTCCACTCAGGAGGCATGTTCCACATCACAGCCTGTGACACCTGTGCCCCACACATGTAGTAATGCACAGACGATGCCTTGATGTCCATTCCTGGACAAGTATGTCCATCCATGGACAAGTATGTCCGCCCTATTCCTACATGTGTGTCGCCTGTCACCACAGTGATGTGTAAAAACCGCCGTACTGCTGCTGAGAGGGCCTGTGCATGTTCCCAAATCACTGTGGGAGTGCTGCCGTATGTGTACCCATCGTGATGGCGAGCGTACAGGCATTTGTACGGTCCGTAGCACTACGGGTACGCATACGCGTGCAGACCCATAGTGATAGTGAGCGTAGATGCGTGTGTACGTTCCGTAGCACTACGGGTACGCATACGCGTGCAGACCCATAGTGATAGTGAGCGTAGATGCGTGTGTACGGCCCTATCACTATGGGTCTGCACGCGTATGCGTACCCGTAGTGTTACGGACCGTACACTCGCATCTACGCTCACTATCACTATGGGTCTGCACGCGTATGCGTACCCGTAGTGCTACGGACCGTACACTCGCATCTACGCTCACTATCACTACGAGTACGCATACGCGTGCAGACCCATAGTGATATAGAGCGTACATGCGTGTGTACGGTCCGTACCACTACGAGTACGCATACGCGTGCAGACCCATAGTGATATAGAGCGTACATGCGTGTGTACGGTCCGTACCACTACGGGTACGCATACGCGTGCAGACCCATAGTGATATAGAGCGTACATGCGTGTGTACGGTCCGTACCACTACGAGTACGCATACGCGTGCAGACCCATAGTGATATAGAGCGTACATGCGTGTGTACGGTCCGTACCACTACGGGTACGCATACGCGTGCAGACCCATAGTGATAGAGAGCGTACATGCGTGTGTACGGTCCGTAACACTACGGGTACGCATACGCGTGCAGACCCATAGTGATAGAGAGCGTACATGCGTGTGTACGGTCCGTAACACTACGGGTACGCATACGCGTGCAGACCCATAGTGATGGAGAGCGTAGGCATGCATGTACGGGCCGTTGCCATGCATTTGGGGTGCCCTAGGGCCCCCAAACGCACCGTACCTGTGTGTGATGCTCCAAATTACATAGGGCACAAGTATTAAGGCCTACATGCATGCTGGTTGTCATGGAGACCAAGTTCAAAATTCGAAATTGTTCTGGAAGGTGCACAGCAGAAGTCAGTTGGAATTCTTCTACTTTGTTGCAATGTGTTTGTGGGGCTGACATCATGCAGGAGAATGAAACCGATAGAGAACCCACAGACTGCTAGCTTTGAAGGGATTGGTGGAAACATAGGATGCAAATGTGAGTGACCAATCACTCTGTACTCCTGTGCATGAGACTGGGCAGAAGGGCACTTATAAGGCAGCCAGGTCCCATGAGGGAGCACTTGCCTGCACATCTTTGCATTCGTCGACCCAGCTGCTGCTACTGATTCCCTGGAACCATGTCAAGGGCTGTGGAGAGGACACAGCCATTCACCCTGGAGGAGAACATGGCTCTGCTGGATGTGATCCTCCCACAGTACTCCATGCTGTATGGGCGACCAGGGTATCAGGTGAGTGCATAGGCCACTGCCACAGACTGTCCCTATGTTGTGACTGTGACTCCTGCCATTGCGTCCAGGTGTAACACACATGCCATGTACTGTCGGGGGGGTCCCAGGGGGGGGGTGCCTGATGTCTCCCAGCAGCGCCCTGAGACAGGAGGGGTGGGGGCCTATCACTCCCAGCAGTGCCCTGAGACAGGAGGGGTGGGGGCCTATCACTCCCAGCAGTGCCCTGAGACAGGAGGGGTGGGGGCCTATCACTCCCAGCAGTGCCCTGAGACAGGAGGGGTGTGTGCAGAGTCCTCCCAGCAGTGCCCTGAGACAGGAGGGGTGGGGGCCTATCACTCCCAGCAGTGCCCTGAGACAGGAGGGGTGGGGGCCTATCACTCCCAGCAGTGCCCTGAGACAGGAGGGGTGGGGGCCTATCACTCCCAGCAGTGCCCTGAGACAGGAGGGGTGGGGGCCTATCACTCCCAGCAGTGCCCTGAGACAGGAGGGGTGGGGGCCTATCACTCCCAGCAGTGCCCTGAGACAGGAGGGGTGGGGGCCTATCACTCCCAGCAGTGCCCTGAGACAGGAGGGGTGGGGGCCTATCACTCCCAGCAGTGCCCTGAGACAGGAGGGGCGGGGGCCTATCACTCCCAGCAGTGCCCTGAGACAGGAGGGGTGGGTGTGATGCACAGTGTGAGCCTTGATCATTGATTGTGACATTGCCATCATTCCACCTGTGTACCCACTGTGGCACGTACTGCTTTTTCCCTCACCAGGGGATGATGTCCCTATGACAAAGGTGCAATGCGTTGGCTGCATGACATGCCTTGTTGTAACCAGCTAATTTGTACCCATATGTCTCTCTGTGACATGTGGCTGGTGTATTGATGTGGTGTCACTTGTTCCTCCTCACAGGTAGGCGCCACTGCCAAGGAGCAGATCTGGCTGACCGCCGTCAGTGCCGTGAGGGGTGTGGATGGTCGGAGGCGGAGCCTGCCCCAGGTGAGAAAACGCTGGCAGGATATCCGGTGCTGGACGCGGAGGATTGCACGGCTCCTGCTGGGGGACTCACCTGAGAGCCACAAGAACCGCGGCCGCCGCCGTCTGAGCCACCTCCACAGGCGTGTGCTGCCGGTGGTCTTTCCAGACCTGGAGAGGCGCTTACAGGCGATGCAGCAGCCGGAAGGGGGTAGGTACATGTGTGTTCGTTGTGTGTCACCGGCATTTGTAAGGGCACAGTAGCATGAATTAACTGGCAGGGTTTAAAGGTGCTGTGCAGATCCTGTTTGCCCCAGTATAGCGCTGTGCCCCTGCCACCCTTCCCCTCCTTGCAATGTGTTCCCTGGTCTGTGTGTAGTCACTCCTTCACAAGGTGATGTAGGCTGGCGCTTTGTCCACGAGAACAATGACTGTAGCATCATGTGTGGGGGTGGGGTGTAACAGGTTGTGGGACCTTGCCTGTGCACTGTCAAGTTCACTGCATGTGGGTTCCATGTCAGTTGGCACTGATGCTGACTCCAGACATGGGAGTTGGTCTCTCATGTGTCATGCCTTACAGCGCGTATGTCCTATGTGGTGGCCTGTGACATGATGTGCATGAGTGTGCGATACACATAGTGCAGGGATGGTGACGTATGTTGCAGTCATTACCATTCAGTAGCATGTAGTTGCGTGCCCACTACTGTCCCCTGGGGCACCTTTTCCTCAGTGGTGTATGTGTCATCATACACGTGGACAATCTCAGTGTCTACAGCGTAGGTTGTGCTCTGTGCCATTGTCCCCTGTCACCATTTATATAGACGTGCTATTTTGTACAGGTGTCCACTGTGCAGCCTGACCTGATTGTCCTTCTACATACTCACAGTTGCCAGTGCCTGTGTGTCTTGTTATACTCATCTGAGGATGGGCACTGGTACCTCATTATTTGTACAGGCGCACCTTGGCTGTTTGGCGTGACTCTTGCTTTTTGCCTGCCCCTGTGTGTATCAGCCAGACTATGAGATGTTGGTGCCACCTGTGTCTCAACAATTTGCCTCGTGTAGGGTCTTGTTGGTGCGGGCAATGCCTATGTGTCAAATCCTGATTTCTACTTGCTGGGTCTGGGCAGTGTGTGATGTGTCTGGACACACACGCAATGTGCAGTGACCGAGTCATGTTGGGCATGTTTTCAGCATTACCTATGCAGCATGTGTCTCAAGTTCATGGATATGGTCCCTGGTCATCGGTATTTTCGCCAACGCTGTGTGGTGCAGATGCAGTGCAGGATTGTCCCCAGGGCCTGGGTGCTATGTCAGACTCCGTTTCCTGTGTTTAGCTATTGTCTCATGCTCTCCATGGTATTTCAGTGGCATGGTGGCTCAACCAACTGTGTGTTTCATGCCCTACATCGGTACCTTGTTTAGTAGATGTTAGGGATCTTCCTTTTCAGGCTATGCAGTGTTACCTATGTCGATTGTACTCATGTGACTGATGTGTACAGCTGTCTGATTAATTTCTGTCTCTCCACCCTGCCCACAGCATCGTCGGGGGACACAGAGGGAGACATGGACACAGGCAAGGCGGAGGGACCGAGCACCAGTGCCAGCCGTGACATCGGGGCTGGCACATCGAGTGGGACAGCGGTGGAGGATAGTGCGGCCGAGGACCTGTCGACTGGCATGTCAGAATACGAAGCTGACAGGTCCGAGGAGGATGTCTCCGAGTGGGTGGAGGCTGCACCAGCAGCTGACAGCGGAACAACACCTCGCACCGCCCCCTCAGTTTCCACCAGCCGCCTCCCACTTGCTCGTGTCCCTTCCCAGCGTGCCCGGTCACAGCATGTCTCCTTCCTGCCAGGCACCGCACCCCCTGCCCCTGTCTCCACTGCTGCCGCCAATGCCGAGTCTGTGGACATCCAGCGGCAACTGCAGGTTGGTCAGGCTGCGATCCTTAATGTCCTCCATGCCCACGGCAAAACCCTCACCAACATCGAGGCTTTCTTGGAGGGCATTCATTCATCGCAGGCTGACCAACGCAACTTGCTGAGGTCCATCGACTCCACACTGACTGCAGCAGTGGGTCTCCTGCAGCACGACCTCCCCCCACCTACCCCTGCCCCATCCACACTTCCCACTCCCATGCCTGTCCCACGTACACCCAGACGTCGGCATGCACCCACATCAACGGACACGGGCACCACACCAGCAGGGAAGTTCCACCGCACTCCTCCTGACACGCACACACAGGGTGAGGTAGGCACACCCACTGGGTCGGGGGGCAAACGTGTGACACGCAGCCATAGTGGGAGTCCGCATTCCACCCAGTCCACTCCTCCAAATCCCCTCCCCTCAGCTCTCCTGGCCACATCTCCCCCAAGGACTCCTTCATGGCCGCTCTGTCCCTGAGCCCCACAGTTACACCACCACGCAAGCGGTCAAGGAGGTCCACGGTCAGGGTGGTTGAGTCTCCCCCCCTGTCTCCACCCTCCCCCGGTGGCGCTGCGACCCATCCCTCTGACCCCCCCCCCTCCTTGGGGCCTGAGGTCCCTTCGGGTGCAGGGGACTCCCTGGATGACCTTGCAAAGGTGTGTAGTGCCATCCTGGCCTCCGCCTTTGGCACTGACCCACCCCCTGTGGTGGAGTCCTCCATCCCTGCACCCACAACGCCGCCCCTTTGCCCTGATGTCCCTGCGGTGCCTGTTGCTTCCCCCCCCCTGATGCCCTCACCAGTGTGGAAGACGATGCCATTTGACTGTGCAGGCAAGGTAGGGGACACGCATCCCACTGTGTCCCCCATCCAGCTGAGAATCATTGACTGCCCTATGGGCTTTGTGAAGATTGAACTGCCTGCGATCCACGGACATTGTGCTCATGCTGAATAAAGCTTAATTTTGTTTTCATTATCACACTACTGCTATGCTGGTATTGGTGTTGGTGGGGCTGCTACATGGTTTTTGGTGGTGTGTAAGGGTTTGGGTGTGTGGGATATGTAGTAGTGTACTGCTCATTGGTGGGACCCTGGGATCTGTGTGCCATCACAAGGTGTTGGCTAACTTTCTTTGTTCATGTAAGCAGTTACTGCATGGTGCACTTGTCCCAGGGTGTATTCCTTCCTCTGTGTACCCAGCTTTCTTCCCTGCAGGGTGTTCCCAATGTTTAGCGCAGAGCTGTGTGTACATGAGCTGTGTGTGTGACGGAGCCCTTCTACTTTGGCCATGCATGCAGGGCCATGTCTCCACCTGCAACAATCGTGGCATCCTTGATGATCACTGTACTTGTGTGTGGAGTCTGTTGACATGAGTTCATGGGGACATGTTCCCTTGTAGCCAGTATGCATGTGGATAATTCTGGCCTCACACACATGTGTTACACCCCTCCTGTCTCAGGGCACTGGTGGGAGGACTCCACACCCACCCCTCCTGTCTCAGGGCACTGCTGGGAGGACTCTGCACACACCCCTCCTGTCTCAGGGCACTGCTGGGAGGACTCTGCACACACCCCTCCTGTCTCAGGGCACTGCTGGGAGGATTCTGCACACACCCCTCCTGTCTCAGGGCACTGCTGGGAGGACTCTGCACACACCCCTCCTGTCTCAGGGCACTGCTGGGAGGACTCTGCACACACCCCTCCTGTCTCAGGGCACTGCTGGGAGTGATAGGCCCCCACCCCTTCTGTCTCAGGGCACTGCTGGGTGGACTCTGCACACACCCCTCCTGTCTCAGGGCACTGCTGGGAGTGATAGGCACCCACCCCTCCTGTCTCAGGGCACTGCTGGGAGGACTCTGCACACACCCCTCCTGTCTCAGGGCACTGCTGGGAGTGATAGGCACCCACCCCTCCTGTCTCAGGGCACTGCTGGGAGGACTCTGCACACACCCCTCCTGTCTCAGGGCACTGCTGGGAGGACTCTGCACACACCCCTCCTGTCTCAGGGCACTGCTGGGAGTGATAGGCCCCCACCCCTCCTGTCTCAGGGCACTGCTGGGAGGACTCTGCACACACCCCTCCTGTCTCAGGGCACTGCTGGGAGGACTCTGCACACACCCCTCCTGTCTCAGGGCACTGCTGGGAGGACTCTGCACACACCCCTCCTGTCTCAGGGCACTGCTGGGAGTGATAGGCCCCCACCCCTCCTGTCTCAGGGCACTGCTGGGAGGACTCTGCACACACCCCTCCTGTCTCAGGGCACTGCTGGGAGGACTCTGCACACACCCCTCCTGTCTCAGGGCACTGCTGGGAGGACTCCACACCCACCCCTCCTGTCTCAGGGCACTGCTGGGAGTGATAGGCACCCACCCCTCCTGTCTCAGGGCACTGCTGGGAGGACTCTGCACACACCCCTCCTGTCTCAGGGCACTGCTGGGAGGACTCTGCACACACCCCTCCTGTCTCAGGGCACTGCTGGGAGTGATAGGCCCCCACCCCTCCTGTCTCAGGGCACTGCTGGGAGGACTCTGCACACACCCCTCCTGTCTCAGGGCACTGCTGGGAGGACTCTGCACACACCCCTCCTGTCTCAGGGCACTGCTGGGAGGACTCTGCACACACCCCTCCTGTCTCAGGGCACTGCTGGGAGTGATAGGCCCCCACCCCTCCTGTCTCAGGGCACTGCTGGGAGGACTCTGCACACACCCCTCCTGTCTCAGGGCACTGCTGGGAGGACTCTGCACACACCCCTCCTGTCTCAGGGCACTGCTGGGAGGACTCCACACCCACCCCTCCTGTCTCAGGGCACTGCTGGGAGTGATAGGCACCCACCCCTCCTGTCTCAGGGCAATGCTGGGAGGACTCTGCACACACCCCTCCTGTCTCAGGGCACTGCTGGGAGTGATAGGCCCCCACCCCTCCTGTCTCAGGGCACTGCTGGGTGGACTCTGCACACACACCTCCGATTTCAGGATATGTACGCTTGGCACATACACGGTGGGGGTACGCTCAATGCATTCGAGGTGAGGGTACGAGTCTACTTACACTGGTGTGGTGGGGGTACGCTCGATGCATACGCGGGTGAGGGTACGGTTCGAACTTACACTGTTGGGGTGGGGGTACGCTCCGTACGTCCGCGGGTGGGGGTACGGGTCGTACTGACACTGTTGGCATGGGGGGTACGCTCCTTGCATACGCGGGTGGGGGTACGGGTCGTACTTACACTGTTGGGCTGGGGGGTACGCTCCTTGCATTCGCGGGTGGGGGTACGGGTCAAACTTACACTGTTGGGGTGGGGGTACGCTCCGTACGTCCGCGGGTGGGGGTACGGGTCGTACTAACACTGTTGGCATGGGGGGTACGCTCCTTGCATACGCGGGTGAGGGTTCGCGTCGTACTTGCACTGTTGGCATGGGGGGTACGCTCCATGCATACGCGGGTGGGGGTACGGGTCGTACTTACACTGTTGGGCTGGGGGGTACGCTCCTTGCATACGCGGGTGGGGGTACGGGTCGTACTTACACTGTTGGGGTGGGGGTACGCTCCGTACGTCCGCGGGTGGGGGTACGGGTCGTACTTACACTGTTGGGCTGGGGGGTACGCTCCTTGCATTCGCGGGTGGGGGTACGGGTCTTACTTACACTGTTGGGCTGGGGGGTACGCTCCTTGCATTCGCGGGTGGGGGTACGGGTCGTACTTACACTGTTGGGCTGGGGGGTACGCTCCTTGCATTAGCGGGTGGGGGTACGGGTCGTACTTACACTGTTGGGCTGGGGGGTACGCTCCTTGCATTCGTGGGTGGGGGTTCGAGTCGTACTTACACTGTTGGGCTGGGGGGTACGCTCCTTGCATTCGCGGGTGGGGGTACGGGTCTTACTTACACTGTTGGGCTGGGGGGTACGCTCCTTGCATTCGCGGGTGGGGGTACGGGTCGTACTTACACTGTTGGGCTGGGGGGTACGCTCCTTGCATTCGTGGGTGGGGGTTCGAGTCGTACTTACACTGTTGGCATGGGGGGTACGCTCCATGCATACGCGGGTGAGGGTACGGGTCGAATTTACACTGTTGGGGTGGGGGTGCGCTCCGTACGTCTGCGGGTGGGGGTACGGGTCGTACTGACACTGTTGGCATGGGGGGTACGCTCCTTGCATACGCGGGTGGGGGTACGGGTCGTACTTACACTGTTGGGCTGGGGGGTACGCTCCATGCATACGCGGGTGGGGGTACGGGTCGTACTTGCACTGTTGGGCTGGGGGGTACGCTCCTTGCATACGGGGTGGGGGTAGGGTCCGTACATATCCGTCCCCACGCTATGTGATGTTTGTGCGGCCCGTACCCAGGCCTTTGCCACGTGGGTGCGATCCGTCCCGCCATTGTTGGGGTGACGTGTGTGGGCGTGGTCCGACTCGTACCCACGCTCTTCAGGCGTGGGTACGGGACGTACCTGTCTGGTTGTGTTGCCGGTTCGCGTGGTGACGGACTTCCGTTGTGGCGGTCGCTGGCTTATCAGGACACGCCCCCACCCCCTCGTGGTGACCAGGGCATGGGAGTCAGGTATGTCCAGGCCATGTGTGGTGTGTGACTTATGTGGTTGTTTTGTGGCCTGCCCTGGTCGTGCCACCCCCACCCCACCCCACTTTCCCCCCTCCCTTAGTTATTCTGACCTTCTGCGGCGTCTGCGTCGTAACCTGTAGAGGAGGTGTACTGCTATGAGGGCAGGGATGACTCGTAGGTTCGGGTCCATGTCTGTCCGTCGCGTACTGGTGCTCCTTGCTCGCGTCGTCCTGTCGCGTACGGGTCCTCCTTCATCGCGTCGTCCTGTCGCGTACGGGTCCTCCTTGGTGGAGTCGTCCTGTGTGTCCGTCACGTACTGGTCCTCCTTGTTCGCGTCGTCGTCTGTCCGTCGCGTACTGGTGGTCCTTGTTCGCGTCGTCCTGATTTCCCGGCAGTTTTTGGCTGCCGCAAAATATTCACCGTGCGGGGTGACGTCGGTGCGAATCGTGATTCCTGGGTCGTGAATGGCTGGCTGCGAGCGTCCCGACGTCAGGTCGGCGCTTTCCCGGATCGCATTGGTAGGTGTTTTTTTGTTCGGTCGGGCTTTTTTACGATTCGTACGGTAATGGTGTACCCGTGCGAATCGTAATTCCTTGTTTGTGAAAATTGACGACCGGGTACGCGTCGGGCGGAGATTGTGCTCCGTCCGACGGTTCGTACCCGGTTTTTGCAGGATCGTGATCGGCACCTTAAGGTACATGTCCTATCTTTTACCTACAATCCACCCTGCCCATAGGGCTAGCTAGGGCCTACCTTAGGGGTGACTGACATGCATTGACAGTAACACTGCACACACAGGCCCTGCAATAGCAGAGGCCTGAGATAGGTTTCCAAGGCTACTTTGGTGGGTTGCGCAATCAGCGCTGCAAGACCACCAGTAGCATTTAATTTACCAGCCTGGGTATCTGAGATACCACTTTACAAGGGACTGACAGGTAAATTAAATAGGCCAAACAGGCGTAGTCCAATCTTACCATATGTAACACAGAGAGCACATGCACTTTACCCTGGACAGCAATGCTAAAGTGCCCAGAGGCCTAAAACCACCAACACCATGTCAGAAAAAAAGGCTAGGAGAAAGACAAAATGTTTTGGGATGACTCTGCAAAAAGGGCCAAGTCCAACAGTTCCCTATGTGATTCTTCCTCAATTACCAACACAAATAATAGATTATACTCATTCATACATATAAAGCATACAACCAATAAGCCTTGTTTTTAGTAAAAATTATATCTCCTCCTTTATTTTACAAAAAAGATTATGCAAATCTTTAATAAAAAATACTTCATGATTACATTTTAATATCCCATTCTTTAAAAGCACAATATTTATTTTTGATAATTAATTTCTCCTCCAAGAGACAATCCGTAGTTTTTATCCAAGTGTATAAGTTAGTTCAACAACTTTGGAATACACATCTCACACTTTGAAAGTTTATACTAATCTATATGATGTGTAATTTACATACATTCACAAAGAAACATATCATGAGAAAGTATTTTCGTTTTTCAAACATGCATACAGATTGTCTATTAAAGGAAAAAAGAATTAGAAAACTAACATCATTTTAAAACAATTATCATATCTGTTTTTAAATGATATTAGTTCTCTAATTATTTTTTTCCTTTAATATAGCCTTATAGCCCTCTGTAGTGGGCTATACCGGCTATTAAAGGCCCGCTCCAGCGTTAAAGGCCCGAGCCGAAGGCGCGGGGGATTTTAACAAGGGAGCGGGACTTTAATAGCCGGTATAGCCCAGCTATGAAGGGATACAAGGCTATTAGAACATTCTGCCACTAGAGGGCAGAATGTTCTAACAAATTAAACAAAGGCCTCTCGGAGTTAGAGGGGTTTTAAATCCCCTCGGGCTCCGAGAGTGTGGTAAATAATTTAATTACCGGAACTTAATTTGATGCGGAAAATCTATAACAATAGCTCAGTAAAATAAGAGGCAGAATCCGTGGTATTAGAGGTTCGGAACGGGCTTTATTCCAGAATCAATTTAAATTGAGGCGCTCCATATTCCATCACCACGAAGGTTCAGGAAGTGAAGACGCTACTTTATTGACAAGTAATCATTTTTATACAATAGGCAATACAGTGAAGCAAATGCAGGAGGCGTAACAATTGATAGTAAAGATAAAACATACATGCGTAGCAAAAGTGGGTGTAACTGGGTGTAACTAAAGAACGTCATCAGGTATGATGTCATAATAGGGTGGTTCCATGAAAGAATTTCGCAATGTCAGCAGAAATACTTGGCAGAAATGCGCGCGCAGCAGCATGACGTGTGATTGACGTGCAACTAGGGGGTGAAGGGGACTTGACATTTAGCTCTACATGTGGCGACAGAAGTCTGGAGGGTCAAGTCAACCTAATCCCAAATCATATCTAACATCCTATGTTTAAAGAACTATGTTATCCAAAAGAGAGGTCTCTTAGAGTAGAATCTTATTCTATACTGACTATACTGACTGTTAGTGCGTGTACAAGCGTCTAAGTGTCTACACTGGATGCGAGGGCAGAAATCTTCCATAGTAACAGGGCTATGAATTACTTGCATAAAGACAGAGAAGCCGGGCCTTTTGCTCGGTAGCTGGAAGAATGTTTACTTAAACTACTAGACAGGAATGCATTGGGTAGGGAGCGGAGCAGATAATCTCGAAGGTGAAATACAGTTTTTGGCAGGCAACAGGCTGATGTCAGACACCGTTAGCTGCGCAGGGAATAGGACAAAGTTCATGGATACAGATGCGAGCTCGGACTGGAGCTTTCAGAGGCAGAAGGCAGGAAAAGCTTGATGGCAGAATCAGGGCCTACTTGCCTGGACTGTAAAATGGCATAAGTGAACCATATAAAGCCGGTGGCCTTTCATACTTAGGAATGGAATATCCGGCCCATTCATGGCGGATCTGAAAGAGGACATGTTGGCGGTGGACGCACATGTGTTTGCGTCTTCATAACTGGAACTGGAGGGAACATACATGTACTTGTGATTTATACATGAAACCGTTGGGGTCCAAGATAGGGGACATAACTGATCATAAAAATCCATATTTCCACATTCCCTCCTTGTCCCCTACTTGCCCGTCAAGAGATATCAATCTTCATCAATCCGTTGATCTGTTCATATAGCATCATTTGTTCTTCTTTCTTCTTCTGGAATGAATGAAATCTTGGTGGTGGAATACACGATGTGGCACACAGACCACAGATCGCTGGTCCACATTGTAGACATAAACAGCAACTGAATAATATGAGGAAGCCAATACCTAGGAAGGATAGGACCTTCCATCCAAAGGTAGATAATACACTCCAAAACCAACCGGACCAAGTCCAAGTGCCTGGATTCTGGTGTATCTGGCTTACAATCTTATGAAGGCGAGTTATGGCTTTATATACAGATGGCGAATTTTCTGGTATGAAAATGCAACAGCTTGATCCGATGACCCTACAAGCTCCGCCCCTACCGGCCAGGATGACGTCAAGGACAAGACGATTTTGAAGCACAACAATCCGCATAGCAGACTGCTCTTCTGTTAAATTGCCTAAGGCGGAAATAGTTTCGTTCACTACTGCTTCAAGTGTTCTGGTTAATCTACGTATCAGATTACTATTGGTAACTGTACCTATATAGGGAAAGAGACCTTTATTGAAATCTGTGTATTTTTCCCATGCTGTCTCAGTGTAATCGACTATTGGGAGATCTCTCCTTTCTCTATTGTGTACTAAATGAGTGTTTCTGTGATAATCAGGAGGAGCTAGGAAAACAGGTGGCAAAAGGAATCCGATGTAGCAGGTACCATCCCAATCTAGAGGCAAACGTATGTATGCCGTCTGACCACATATAAAGTAGGAATGGCGGGAAGCTCTAAATGTAGACTTGCCTTGATCACTAAATTCTATTACAGTGGTGCATCTACTATGGCCCATATGTATGGAACCATTCTTTCTTACACATAATTCACCTTTAACTGGAAATACTGACATGGCGGGCAAAATTGGAGTAGCTTCGGATTCGACATTCAGGATCATGAGATTAAGCGTAAAATTACCTAATCCATATACTTCATTTTCTAGATCAGTTCCTGTTCTTTTGGGAAGTCCCTCCTTGTTAGGGTGACAGACTTCGAGTAAAACTAAGTTCAGATTTCCCCATACACAGTTATTCTGGTAAACTGCAGAATTCGAATCTAGGGAATTAATTAAACTAAACCATGCTCCACAGGAGCCATTGTGTGTGAACGGGTATGGAAAGAGAGGTAGAATTCCTTTATAGTTCTGATAGGGAGGGAGTCGACCACATATCCAACAATTTGTAGCATTGCTAACCTGATGGGAATGATGTAACATACTAATAAAAGTGTTCTTGCGCAGCGCAAATCTATAAGACAACTCATGCGGAGGTAATTCACTAAAAGAATGTTCAGCAGTAACATTATAAACATGTCTAAAAATAGGATAATATATGTGCAACAATATACTTGCAGTAATTATTAAAAGACTTAAGAAAAACAAAATTAATAACGTCACTGTGCAATGACTACGCAGTGATTTACAGTACGCATGTCGTTTCAACTTTATCCTTCTGTTTCTTTCTCTATACAGGTCTAAGGGATACATGTCAGAGACAAATTCGACCGATTCACCTTGGAGAGGACTTAAACAATCAAATTGCCTGACTGGTTAGACCGAAGTTTTAGTTTATATAGTTCATGGTTATTCAGTTCAACCAAAGGAAGTTTTGAGTCAATCGGGGAAGACACGCAAGGTGTGTCGTTTACGTCTGATGGTAGTCCATGAAATTTCTTGATATGACTTGAATGTATCCAGCCTTTTCGACCTTCGATCTTCACGGCTGTCCTCGTCGTTAGTAATACGAGTTGAGGCGACTTCCACCTAGGATCCAGCTGAGACTTCCGGTCAAAGTTTCTCACTAAAACTAAATCTCCTGGAATTACGTCATGGGGTTTCACTTCGGTGTTGTCGGGAAAGGCTGCAGCTACCTGTGAACGACAAGATTGTAGTGCAGACATCAAGGAAGCCAAGTAATCTGTCAGCATATTACAGTCAATATCAGTTATTTTGCGTGGTATAGGCGTCCCCCACATATTTGGTGGTCTACCGAAGATCACCTCATACGGGGATAGCCCTGTTCGAGAGTGTGCTACCATTCTCATGTAAAAAAGTGCAACGGGTAAGGCTACTACCCAGTCGACACCTTTCTCTCTACAAATTTTGGACAATCTAATTTTCAGGGTCTGGTTATGTCGTTCCACGAGACCTGCTGCCTCGGGGTGTCGGACACAGTGAAATTTCCACTGATAGCCTAACAAAAGTGAAACGTGTTTCATTAATTCGGATGAGAACGGCTGGCCGTTATCTGAGTAGACAACACGTGGTAAACCGTACCGTGGGAAGAATTCTCGAACTAACTGTTTGGCAGTAGTCGGGGCAGTGTAATCTGAAACCGGGTATGCCTCTGTCCAACGGGAAAGAGCACAAACAACTACGAGAACATATTTGAATCCTCGACATCGTTCCATCTGGATATAATCCATCTGGAGGACTTCAAAAGGGTGATCAGGAGGCTGAAATCCACCCTGTTCTACGGGAATGCTTTTTCCTGGGTTAAACTGACAACAGATCATACAGGTACGAACTTTTTGTTTAGCTGCTGCTCGTAAATGTTTGTTGAACCAAATGTGTTGAATGCTGTCTAGCATAGCTTTTTCTCCTAGATGCGCTGGACTATGTACAGTGTTAATAATGACTTGGACCATTGAATCAGGAAGGAACCACACAGATTTTTCCTTCGTCATCCATCCTTGATCCGTTTGGATCCCTCCTAATTCAGTCCATTTCTTTATTTCGTCTGGTGTAGCATGTGTCTGTATGTCAATTACGTCAAGAGCGGGATCCTTAACCATCATGCAATGTGTTGGTGTCGGGACTATTGTCTTTGTCATGTCGGACGTTTGAGTTTGAGCAGTCTGTTTAGCTGTTCTGTCAGCTAGATCATTGCCTTGAGAAATGATATCAGTAACTTTCGTATGAGCTTTACATTTCATAATTGATATTGCAGTGGGTAGATGTATTGCATCTAATAAGGCATGAATGAGGGGTCCGTGCTGAATGTGGGCACCGTGAGAGGTTAAATAACCTCTCTCTCGCCACAGCACGCCGAAGTCATGTACAACTCCGAATGCATAACGTGAATCAGTGTATATGTTGACTTTTTTATTTGTGGCTTGAATACAGGCTTGTGTCAGAGCGATGAGCTCTGCTGCTTGAGCTGACAAGGTATTTATGCAATTTGTTTCAACGATTTCAGTGTCTGTTGTGACTGCGTAAGCGGCCACTAGCTCTCCTGTACCTGTTCTCATACATGAACCATCTACATACAACGTCAGGTCTGGGTCTGACAATGGGACGTCTGTTAAATCTTGTCTGGGTTTCGTCGTGATAGTGATAACTTCAATACAATCATGTGCTAGTGGGTCTGTTCCATTTACAGGTAACAGTGTGGCAGGATTCAATGTGCTACAACGTCTGATTTCTATATGTGGCTGAAACAATGTTAATTCGTAACCAGTGAGTCGTGCTATAGTCAAGTGTTGTGTTTGTGTGCGGTTCAAGAGAACCTCTACTGCATGTGGTACTTGTACTGTCAATGGATGTCCTAATACTATGGCATCGCTTTGTCTGATTGCTAAAGCTGTTGCTGCCACTGATTTCAGGCACGCAGGCAAAGCCTGAGCTACGGGATCTAATGTACTAGAAAAATAAGCACATGGTTTGTGTGATCCTGCTTGTTCCTGTGTGAGTACTGACAAGGCAGTACCTTCGCGTTCTGTAACGAAGAGTGTAAACTGTTTATTGTAACATGGTGTTGCTAAAACAGGTGCTTGGCATAAGGCTTTCTTTAGGCTTTCAAAAGCTTGTGTATGTTCCTGGGTCCAAGGGAGAACAGTCGATGTGGCTGCCTCCTGTGTTGTCAACTGAATGAGTGGTTTTGCTAGAAATGCATACTGAGGGATCCACTGCCTACAATATGAAGTGAGGCCTATGAAAGCCCGCACCTCCTTTTGTGTCTTGGGTATTGGCATATTAGCAATTAGCTGGATGCGATCTGGTGTAAGCTGCCTTCCCTCCTTGGACAGCGAGTGACCAAGGTAAACAACTCGCTGGACACAGAATTGCAGCTTAGAAGGGGACACCTTGTGCCCCTTTTCGGCCAAAAATTGTAAAACCGTCAGTGAGGCTTTTTCACATTCAGGTTCGCTTCTAGCGGTGATCAGCAGATCATCGACATATTGAAGCAGGGCAGTGTTGACTGGCATGTGGATACTGTCGAGTTCTCGTTTCAGTGCTTGGCTATAAATGCTGGGGCTTTCTGTAAATCCTTGAGGTGCGCGTGTGAATTTAAAGCTACGTCCATTTAAACTAAATCCGAACAAGTATTGGCTTTCCGGATCTATTGGGACGCTGAAGAAGGCATTTTTGAGATCAATTACAGTAAAGAATGTTGCTTCGGAATCAATGGCTGTCAGTAATGAAGAAATGTCTGGGACTACGGGGTATTGTGGTACTATGCATTTATTTAATTCGCGCAGATCAATAACCAATCGATATACTGGCGGGGCTGTTGGATCAGTTCGTTTAAGAATCGGAATTATCGGTGAATTACATACATTGGAGTCAGTTTCCACAACCACTCCTTGGGTAATAAGCTCGTCAATGATTTGTAGTAAAGCCACTACTGCATCTGGGGGTAACTTGTATTGTCGCATTCGTGGAAGTACCACTCCTGCCTTTAGTGTGACTCGATATGGTGTAATGTTCATGCAACCAACATCTGTAGGGCCTTGTGCCCATAAATGTGTCGGTAAAGTCTGCAGTCGGTGATCCATGTCTCGGGACACGTAGTGCCCTTTGAAATCACGTAAAAACAATCTTACTCCTTCCGGAGAACAACATATAATAGCTCCTAGAGCTTTCAAAGTTTTTATGCCTAACAAGTTTTCTGGACATGATTTAGTAAGTAATAAATCTGTAGTTCGTGTCAAGGGACCGATCGTAAGCGGAAGAGGCTGTGTTACTTCGTTAATGATAGGTTTTCCTGAAAAACCAAGGGAAATATTCTGTGAGCCTGAGAGGGGTGCCCCTGGAACTTCACTACGTTTTATTGTTGTTCGGCTTGCCCCTGTATCAAGTAAGAATTTTCTATCTTGACCTAACAGTTCACTGTGTACATAAGGTCCTTCTTGATCTACAGGGACCTCAATAAGGGGTAAGCCAACTTCCCTCTCTAGGCTGTTTCATGAGTATCGTTGATAATCAGGATAGTCATACTGTGCGGTCTGATACATCTGTCGGGTCGTTGTTTGTGTGGCAGCAATAGGCTGCGGTGGTGGAGCTGGCATAGACTGTTGCGGAGCTGGCATGGACTGTGCATGCTGCGGGGTTCCTTGTTGATTCTGATCCTGTCTAAGTGGTCTTGGTCTTTCTTTTGTGTTACCTATAGCGATATTATGTTTTAAAACTGGACAATCGTGTACATAATGACCTGGCTGTTTACAATAGTTACATGTCCCTTTTACAGGACCTGTTGAAACACTGGACTGTGTTATACCCTTCTTATGACCGTCAACTGGAACTGTCTGGGAAACTAGCATTTTCATTTTCGTGTCTTTCATGCGTCTGTGTTCATGTTCTTGTTCTTCTCTAATTCTATTGTGATGGTACTGTAGCATTTGTAACATTTGTGACGGAGTGTTACCTTGCCAGGTACTCTCGAACTTCAATACTCTATTCTTAACTTGGGGCAAGGCATTTTCAACCAATTTTGTCACAAAGAGATGTGGATACGACTCGCTATTTGCTTTTATTCCACTATTTATACCAAAACATTTCTCAAATCGGGAATAGAAATCACTAGTGTCTTCATCTGATTTTTGTTTACAGGCTGAGATTGCACCCCAGTCTTCCTTTTTCGTAGTTAATAAACGTGGCAGTACCTGTACTAGTAAACCTGGTAGTGTTTTGGTCTTGTCCCCGAGCCCTGAACCTGGACCTCGAGCTTTTTCTTCGTTCTCTAATCCTGTCCAATCTATCTTCTGGTCTCCCACCTCCCAATCCTTTTCCTTGAGTTTTTCGTAAATGCCCGCAGGCATTAATACCTTCAATATTGTCATAATGTCGGGGTAGGTATATTCTCCCATGAGTAACATATCTTTAATTTCACGGTGGAAACCCGCTGGGTCTTTGTCATGACTGGGTACCACTTTCTTCATTTCTAATAGCTCTATTTTGGATATGGGTGTGTATACAAACACACGTTTAAACTCATTGTCATCACCTTTTATCGGGTGCACTTCGCGTAAGGGATTCTGTCTATCCATGTAATACGTCGTTCTTTCCTTGATGGGCAGTGAGACATGTTCCGGACATACAAAAAGAATGTACTGCCTTCTAGATTCTAGTATTTCTCTAATTAACTTAGTACCGGAACCTCTCCATTTATTCGTGAGTAATTCAGTCAATATATCAGGTAAGGGGCCAGGATCGGAGTGTTGGCTTTTATATAATATAAGGAGTTGTTGAATCATATAGATACCAGCTAAACGCTGTTCATCTGGGGCGAGGTTCAAAAACGTATGTGCTAGTGTATCATCACCATATTTTCCAGGACTATCAACCCAGTGTACGGCTGACCTGGCTAATTCTTGTTCGTCCATAGAATCGAGTATATGATAACCCCTTCGTTCTCGGAGTAATTTGTCAGCGGCTTGGAATGAATGTTCGGGGGACCTTATATTTATTATAGGAGTTTGGAATTTTCTGTTATTATCTGGACGTATCGGACATATCGGATCAGTAAAGCATCTAGTATTATTGCAAGATCTTCCTCTACCTACATAGGCCATTGTTTCTAACTGTCCTGTGGGCAGTTCTAATTCTTCCTCGTCCTCGGTTTGTTCAGGCTCGTCTACTGCTAATCTTTCTTCGTGTATTCGTTCTATTTCCTTGCGGATCTTTCGGCTCATAGCTACTATACATGATCGTTTATCGTGTCTCCCCTCTGATATATTCTTACCCCATGTGGTAAGAATTTGCATTTCTTCCGGATTTACCCCTGGTTGATCTTGATTTCTGATCACACAGTTTATGAGGAAACGTAACAGTTCCCCCTGGATTTCCACCTTTTGGTACTCCATGGCTCTGGTAATACTCTCAGGGTCTCGCCCTGACTGAACAAAATGATATATATTTTCTAAATGCGCAGTCATTCCTGGTAGCTTTCCTAAGTATATTGCAGCTCGTCGGATACGTAATGATGCCAGCATCATTTCGTCCCCTTTTCCGGGCACAGGGTCATATCTACAATCTATTAGAAGTTCCTTGAGCGTGTTGGGAGTTACTAGTTTGGGTGTACGTTGGTGGGCTAATTCTTGAAAGGAAAGTTTACTTGTTCTGGGTGGCGTAGAAAAAATGCTTGATGTACCTCCGGTAGCACCACCTGGGGTGCTGGATGTGAAAGGATTCGTTGAACGTGATATAGCAACCATAGGTGTGGATGCAGATGTAGAAACAGATGTGCTTGCCGGAACTTGTGTCGGAGTTTGCTGTTGCAGAGGTACAGACGGAGGAGGGTCTTGGCGTTGAACCCCCTCGGCAGACGGTCTATGTGGCGCAGCATTAGCATACTCGGGAGCTGCGTCGTCTAAATAAGAGGAAAGAAAAACATCTTCTGCGGTTCTGGGATGCCCTTTGGGATGTGCTTTTATCGGAAATAATGGGGGTGGCAAGTCTCTTGGTATCTCCGGAGTAGCCTTAGGTAATCCTTCGGCCAGAAGAGGATACATACCATTCACAAGGGCATTTCTTTGTCTGTCTGTTTGTTCTGACTTTACTCGAGTACCTTCTTCAATTAATACACTTTCTCGAACTTTATTTGAATTCTCCTTACTTTTCTCTTCCTGTCTGAGCGCTTTCTCCATGCGTCTATATGATTCTTTACGCCATAATTCGATGGCATCTTTCTGTGACTGTCTAGCTTTCTTTTTCCATAATTCTTCTTCTACTTTCATAATGCAATCTGCATCCCAGGTCCCAGCTGCGGGCCACCTCTGACTTTCTGGTAATTCCTTGGTGTAGTCTACCCATAGATCAAGAAATAATATGGCGTCTAGGCCATGTTTATGATACATGAAGTACCCTGGAGTGTCCCTAGGAGGAATGGGAACAGCTTCTTCGAGTACCCCTTTTCTAGTTTTAATCTGTCTTAATTTCGAAAAGAGCGGCATATTGAGAACTGATCTGATACCTAATTTTGAACACGTTTAATACCATAAAACACAATAATGAACAGTCATTCACACCACAGTATACAGAACGTATTTAAAACATTTCAACATTTAACATTTAATGAATAAACAATGATGGTCATTTAGGGAACTAGTCACTAAACATAATACTTGGTACTAACCAGATAATTCTGAATTATATACTAGACATACTTGATATACTGCTAAACAGTACAAATACACTGCTGAAACAGTGCAGACCGGATTCGTGTACCCAAACCCGTCTTGACCGGCACAACCTATGTGCACGTCAGAACGCCTCCCCGATAATGGTACTCACCGGGTAGCTCGGAACGGAAGGCCTCGGAACTGAACTGAACTTGAACCGGACTGGACTCGACTCGGAACTTCGGAAACTTCGGAAACTGGTGGGCCTCTGTATACCTCGGATCTTGCTCTCTCAGCTAGGCTCTGGTCGGGATACTTCGCACTTCTCACCGCCTCGTCTGGGTGTTGATCGCAGCCTCAGTTACCCCCGCTCGGCAGGAGGGAGATACAGGAAATCCTGTGGGTACGCGTTGTTGTCCGTCCAACTGTGACAGGAGACCGGGCCTGCAACGCACCGCCGGCTCGTGAGATGAGAAAGTGTCCCTGTTCGGGCGCCATTTATGTGGTAAATAATTTAATTACCGGAACTTAATTTGATGCGGAAAATCTATAACAATAGCTCAGTAAAATAAGAGGCAGAATCCGTGGTATTAGAGGTTCGGAACGGGCTTTATTCCAGAATCAATTTAAATTGAGGCGCTCCATATTCCATCACCACGAAGGTTCAGGAAGTGAAGACGCTACTTTATTGACAAGTAATCATTTTTATACAATAGGCAATACAGTGAAGCAAATGCAGGAGGCGTAACAATTGATAGTAAAGATAAAACATACATGCGTAGCAAAAGTGGGTGTAACTGGGTGTAACTAAAGAACGTCATCAGGTATGATGTCATAATAGGGTGGTTCCATGAAAGAATTTCGCAATGTCAGCAGAAATACTTGGCAGAAATGCGCGCGCAGCAGCATGACGTGTGATTGACGTGCAACTAGGGGGTGAAGGGGACTTGACATTTAGCTCTACATGTGGCGACAGAAGTCTGGAGGGTCAAGTCAACCTAATCCCAAATCATATCTAACATCCTATGTTTAAAGAACTATGTTATCCAAAAGAGAGGTCTCTTAGAGTAGAATCTTATTCTATACTGACTATACTGACTGTTAGTGCGTGTACAAGCGTCTAAGTGTCTACACTGGATGCGAGGGCAGAAATCTTCCATAGTAACAGGGCTATGAATTACTTGCATAAAGACAGAGAAGCCGGGCCTTTTGCTCGGTAGCTGGAAGAATGTTTACTTAAACTACTAGATAGGAATGCATTGGGTAGGGAGCGGAGCAGATAATCTCGAAGGTGAAATACAGTTTTTGGCAGGCAACAGGCTGATGTCAGACACCGTTAGCTGCGCAGGGAATAGGACAAAGTTCATGGATACAGATGCGAGCTCGGACTGGAGCTTTCAGAGGCAGAAGGCAGGAAAAGCTTGATGGCAGAATCAGGGCCTACTTGCCTGGACTGTAAAATGGCATAAGTGAACCATATAAAGCCGGTGGCCTTTCATACTTAGGAATGGAATATCCGGCCCATTCATGGCGGATCTGAAAGAGGACATGTTGGCGGTGGACGCACATGTGTTTGCGTCTTCATAACTGGAACTGGAGGGAACATACATGTACTTGTGATTTATACATGAAACCGTTGGGGTCCAAGATAGGGGACATAACTGATCATAAAAATCCATATTTCCACAAGAGGCCTTTGTGAAAACAACATTGGAATGTTGCTTTGCGGGCCTTTACCGACCCGTAGGAGCACAGAAGACTCCATTGTCTTCAATGGAGTGCTCCACATTCCAATTTTCTAGTAGACAATCTGTATGCATGTTTGAAAAACTTGTATGTATCTGAAGAGCTCCTCTCTGTTTTGGTTTTTGGCTATTTTGTAATTAGACACTTATGGTAATACCGTTTTTTGATGTGCCGTTTAATTGTGAATCTGTATCGGCATTTATATCATATATGAATTAAATTGTTCATTCCCTGTTAAATATCTTGAATGCACAAAGCACTTCTATTTAATACTCTCGATTAGGTAAATGTAGTGTGCTTATATTTCATAGTTGGTGGTTTAAGATCAGCAATGTTATTACGCGATTCATGTGAGTGTATGTTAATATCTTTCCTTTCTTACTTGTGTTGGGTGTTTAAGTGAGTCAAAAAACTGAAATTACAATTTAATGATGGCAGTATTTTTATTATGATATTTATTGGATTATGTTTTAACTTGCAATTTTGTTGTGATAATATTGTACGTTTTGATTAACTGAACAACAAAGTATTGCAGTGCCAAGTAAAATATTAACAAAATCACAATTAATTTTGAAGCACTTAAAATGCACTTTATGATACTGTTTAAAATATCATAATCCAGCATGCAGCAAACCACTATAAAGTTACACCAGAACCTGTCATGCATAAAAAGCTTTTCTTCTTCATATGCACAAAGTACAACATCCAAATATGGGTGCCAATTACAGTCAGTGCTCTTTTCCCACTCTGTATGCTAAGTCTGTGCCCAATGGGCTGCTCTCAAGCCGACAGATGCCAGCTGCTCTGCAGCATGTCAAGGAAAGATCAAACCCTAATTGCAGCTGAGCTTCCATCCCTTCCTTGCTAAAACACCATAGAATCTCATCCTGAGACTGAATACATGTGCCTCCTCTAGATCTAAACTCATATACATATCTTGAACAGGGACCATATCGATTTGTCCCTACTAATTATACACCCAGAGCAAAACAGCAGAATATGCTTAGCCTTTTCACTAACAGTGAATCTACACAGCTGGCAATTATCAGAGCTACTTTTCTTGCTTTGTATCCCTTTAACTGTAGAAAAGGTGCAGCCTTGATAACAAGCAAGCAGCCGATGTTTCAACTTGTCTAGGGTATGTTTCCTTGCACAATGTATTTAATTAGTACATACCTTATAGAAATTCATCAGCTGTTTAAACCAGAAGTCTTTTTTTATTATGGCTACCATTACCTGTTGAAAAGGAGACACTGTTTCCCAATAGAGGTTCAGCTCCAAATCAATCGTATTTGTATTCTCATAATCTCCCAAAGCCCCATATTTGTTTTAGCAATGGTTTAATTTTGTAAGAGCCCCAGAATCAAAGGTTCAAAGCCTGATTCAGGACATACGGCGAGCGAACGTCACGCCAAACCGGTGGGGTCAGATGCTGCCCTAGATATATGATACATTGAACCATTACTTGTATAAACATGAAGCTTAATAGTTGCTTGAACATCTGTTTTCCTTATTGTAAAACCTCTCTGCCCCAGATAGTCTCATATGCTTGGCTGAATCCGGAGACCTAGCCTTGCAGGCCTATATTACCAGGTCCAGAACTTTTTACAGAATATTGAGAATGCAGTTCTCTCTGACTAGTCTGTCTGTGCTTTGCAGTATACAGAACACACATGGTGTTCTCATCCTCACCACCAACACCAGGAGAAACACAGGAAAGATGGATCTAATAATGTCACTAGTTCCCCTGACAGACTCCACTTTGGCTTTGTGTGTGCTTTACTTTCAGAAACTACATGCCTCATCAAATGAAGCAAGTAATGTACATTCAAGCAAAAGGAATCAATGTTGTAGATATTCAATATGGCACCCAACTTAAGCAAGTTGCCCAAATCATACTCCAAGGGGCTGCCTTGATTCTAGTGCATGTACAGATATTTGCGTAACCTAGGTTAGGCGGGTTGAGCAAATCCAAAGACAAGTATCCAGAGACATACTAAAAAAACAGAGAATCTACTCACGAGCAAAATAGAATTTCTCCACAGCCACACGTCATCTTACTACTTACTGTGTATCTAAAGCATGAATTCGTTAAAGGTTATGCCCATAAAAAAAGGGAATATTTGTCCTCGTAATGTTGACATTAAAAGCATTTTAATCAATCTGGTACACATGCGATCTCCTTAAACACTCGTAGATGTTTAGATGAAACATCATATATATATTGAAAGGGTTGTGTACCAATGTAGAAGGGTTAATTCTTTGATGCGTCCTCATTCAGGCTCCGTTCAAGATATTCATGAATGATATAACAAAAATAACCAAGTACTGTATCACTACTGGAAGATATGAAGATTCACTGTCAATGTTAAACAGCTGATCTGGTTATCTACCCAAAATGGCAGAAGTCCAACGACAGAGTCTCAATACAAAAGAACCCTACAGAGACCTAAGGTACATGTCAACAAACACACCAAAACACAAAGCTCAGTCTTTGGAAAAAAAAATCCAAATTAAGAAAAAAACATGGTAGTTCAACATAAAAATGAAAAATATGTAACACAACCCAAAAGACTGCCTTGAGAATAAAACTATAGTGGAAACAATCACCCAAGTCAAAAAATGCCTCCAAGAAAAGGCCAAGTAAATGTTTTGCAGCATAAAAGGAATGCTCTGAGGTCTACAACCCGCTGTGAAACTCTTTTTTTACTATTCAATGGAGTTATGTAAGGAAATAAGAAAAATCAGGGTACCTGCTTCCATCAAAACCGCACCAAATGCGATATCATTCCTAAAGAGAATATGCATTGGCTGTTCTGTAAAACGGTGAGCAGTCTATATATCGACTTTTTAATATCGAGGTACATAAATATTGAGTCAAAAATATCGAATGTACAAAATATCGAAATAGATAATATCGATGTGAAAAATATCGTTTTTTTTTTTTACTTATATGTCGATGTAAGTAATATCGTTAGTAATAATATCGACATGTGAAAATATCGTTATTGTGTGTTTAGTAAATATTTTGAAGTTGTTTGTATAAATAGTTAAAATGTATATAATATGAGAAATATTTATATTGTTTTAGGGGCGGGATGTTGGGTTATAGGGGATAAGGGTGGGGAGTGTTTTAAAAAAGTTAATTAATTTTTTTAATATATTGTAAAATTTAATTAGTAAATTTTATTTAAAATTTGAAATGTATATTTAATTTTAGGAGCGGGATGTTGGTTTATAGGGGATAAGGGTGGCAAGTGTTTTAAAAATGTTTATATATTGTTTAATTTAAAAAAAAGATAATTTAGAAATTGTAAATTAAATTTAGAATTTTACAAATAATTTTAGGAGCGGGATGTTGGTTTATAGGGGATAAGGGTGGGAAGTGTTTTAAAAATGTTTATATATTTGTTAATTTAAAAAAAAAAATTATTTAGAAATTGTAAATAAAATTTAGAATTTTACAAATATTTTTAGGAGTGGGATGTTGGTTTATAGGGGATAAGGGTGGGAAGTGTTTTAAAAATGTTTATATATTGTTTAATTTTTTTAAAAATGTATTTAGAAATTGTAAATTAAATTTAGAATTTTACAAATAATTTTAGGAGCGGGATGTTGGTTTATAGGGGATAAGGGTGGGAAGTGTTTTAAAAATGTTTATATATTTGTTAATTTTTTATTAAAATTATTTAGAAATTGTAAATTCAATTTCGAATTTTACAAATATTTTTAGGAGCGGGATGTTGGTTTATAGGGGATAAGGGTGGGAAGTGTTTTAAAAATGTTTATATATTGTTTAATTTAAAAAAAAATGTATTTAGAAATTGTAAATTAAATTTAGAATTTTACAAATAATTTTAGGAGCGGGATGTTGGTTTATAGGGGATAAGGGTGGGAAGTGTTTTAAAATGTTTATATATTTTTTAATTTAAAAAAATAATTATTTAGAAAATTTTAATATAATTTAGAGTTTTACAAATCCCATAATTAAATATAGATTTGAGTCAGAATAGTAAATTAATTAAGTTCAGTGTCCAGCACTTATCTTAATTAAATATAGACTGGAGTGGGAATAGTACATTAATTAAGTTTATTGTCCAGCACCTACTGTAATTTAATATAGTTTGGAGTGAGAATAGTAAATTAATTAAGTTCAGTGTCCAGCACTTATCTTAATTAAATATAGACTGGAGTGGGAATAGTAAATTAATTCAGTTCAGTGTCCAGCACATACTATAATTAAATGTAGGTTGGAGTGAGAATAAGAAATTAATTAAGTTCAGTGTCCAGCACTTATTTTAATTTAATATAGACTGGAGTGGGAATAGTAAATTAATTTAGTTCAGTGTCCAGCACCTACCCTAATTTAATATAGGTTGGAGTGAGAATAGTAAATTAATTAAGTTCAGTGTCCAGCAGTTATCTTAATTAAATAGAGACTGGAGTGGGAATAGTAAATTAATTAAGTTCAGTGTCCAGCACCTACTCTAATTTAATATAGGTTGGAGTGAGAATAGTAAATTAATTATGTTCAGTGTCCAGCACTTATCTTAATTAAATATAGACTAGAGTGGGAATAGTAAATTCATTAAGATCAGTGTCCAGCATCTACCCTAATTAAATATAGATTGGAGTGAGAATAGTAAATTAATTAAGTTCAGTGTCCAGCACTTATCTTAATTAAATATAGATTGGAGTGGGAATAGTAAATTAATTAAGTTCTGTGTCCAGCACATACTCTAATTAAATATAGGTTGGAGTGAGAATAGTAAATTAATTTAGTTCAGTGTCCCGCACTTATCTTAATTAAATATAGACTGGAGTGGGAATAGTTAATTAATTAAGTTCAGTGTCCAGCACCTACTCTAATGTAATATAGGTTGGAGTGAGAATAGTAAATTAATTAAGTTCAGTGTCCAGCACTTATCTTAATTAAATATAGACTGGAGTGGGAATAGTAAATTAATTCTGTTCAGTGTCCAGCACATACTCTAATTAAATACAGGTTGGAGTGAGAATAGTAAATTTATTAAGTTCAGTGTCCAGCACTTATCTTAATTTAATATAGACTGGAGTGGGAATTGTAAATTATTTACGTTCAGTGTCCAGCAGCTACTCTAATTTAATATAGGTTGGAGTGAGAATAGTAAATTAATTAAGTTCAGTGTCCAGCAGTTATCTTAATTAAATATAGACTGGAGTGGGAATAGTAAATTAATTAAGTTCAGTGTCCAGCACATACTCTAATTAAATATAGGTTGGAGTGAGAATAGTAAATTAATTAAGTTCAGTGTCCAGCACTTATCTTAATTAAATATAGACTGGAGTGGGAATAGTTAATTAATTAAGTTCAGTGTCCAGCACCTAATCTAATGTAATATAGGTTGGAGTGAGAATAGTAAATTAATTAAGTTTAGTGTCCAGCACTTATCTTAATTAAATATAGACTGAAGTGGAAATTATTAATTAATTCAGTTCAGTGTCCAGCATATACTCTAATTAAATATAGGTTGGAGTGAGAATAGTAAATTTATTAAGTTCAGTGTCCAGCAGTTACCTTAATTTAATATAGACTGGAGTGGGAATAGTAAATTAATTAAGTTCAGTGCCCAGCAGCTATTCTAATTTAATATAGGTGTGAGTGAGAATTGTAAATTAATTAAGTTCAGTGTCCAGCACTTATCTTAATTAAATATAGACTGGAGTGGGAATAGTAAATAAATTTAGTTCAGTGTCCAGCAGCTACCCTAATTTTATATAGGTGGGAGTGAGAATAGTAAATTAATTAAGTTCAGTGTCCAGCACTTATCTGAATTAAATATAGGCTGGAGTGGGAATAGTAAATTAATTAAGTTCAGTGTCTAGCAGCTATTCTAATTTTATATAGGTTGGAGTGAGAATAGTAAATTTATTAAGTTAAGTGTCCAGCACCTACTCTAATTTAATATAGGTTGGAGTGAGAATAGTTAATTAATTATGTTCAGTGTCCAGCACTTATCTTAATTAAATATAGACTGGAGTGGGAATAGTTAATTAATTAAATTCAGTGTCCAGCACCTACTCTAATGTAATATAGGTTGTAGTGAGAATAGTAAATTAATTAAGTTCAGTGTCCAGCACTTATCTTAATTAAATATAGACTGGAGTGGGAATAGTAAATTAATTCAGTTCAGTGTCCAGCACATACTCTAATTAAATACAGGTTGGAGTGAGAATAGTAAATTTATTAAGTTCAGTGTCCAGCACTTATCTTAATTTAATATAGACTGGAGTGGGAATTGTAAATTATTTACGTTCAGTGTCCAGCAGCTACTCTAATTTAATATAGGTTGGAGTGAGAATAGTAAATTAATTAAGTTCAGTGTCCAGCAGTTATCTTAATTAAATATAGGCTGGAGTGGGAATAGTAAATTAATTAAGTTCAGTGTCCAGCACATACTCTAATTAAATATAGGTTGGAGTGAGAATACTAAATTAATTAAGTTCAGTGTCCAGCACTTATCTTAATTAAATATAGACTGGAGTGGGAATAGTTAATTAATTAAGTTCAGTGTCCAGCACCTAATCTAATGTAATATAGGTTGGAGTGAGAATAGTAAATTAATTAAGTTTAGTGTCCAGCACTTATCTTAATTAAATATAGACTGAAGTGGAAATTATTAATTAATTCAGTTCAGTGTCCAGCATATACTCTAATTAAATATAGGTTGGAGTGAGAATAGTAAATTTATTAAGTTCAGTGTCCAGCAGTTACCTTAATTTAATATAGACTGGAGTGGGAATAGTAAATTAATTAAGTTCAGTGCCCAGCAGCTATTCTAATTTAATATAGGTTGGAGTGAGAATTGTAAATTAATTAAGTTCAGTGTCCAGCACTTATCTTAATTAAATATAGACTGGAGTGGGAATAGTAAATAAATTTAGTTCAGTGTCCAGCAGCTACCCTAATTTTATATAGGTTGGAGTGAGAATAGTAAATTAATTAAGTTCAGTGTCCAGCACTTATCTTAATTAAATATAGGCTGGAGTGGGAATAGTAAATTAATTAAGTTCAGTGTCTAGCAGCTATTCTAATTTTATATAGGTTGGAGTGAGAATAGTAAATTTATTAAGTTAAGTGTCCAGCACCTACTCTAATTTAATATAGGTTGGAGTGAGAATAGTTAATGAATTATGTTCAGTGTACTGCACTTATTTTAATTAAATATAGACTGGAGTGGGAATAGTAAATTAATTAAGTTCAGTGTCCAGCAACTACTCTAATTAAATATAAATTGGAGTGAGAATAGTAAATTAATTAAGTTCAGTGTCCAGCACTTATCTTAATTAAATATATATTGGAGTGGGAATAGTAAATTAATTAAGTTCAGTGTCCAGCACATACTGTAATTAAATATAGGTTGGAGTGAGAATAGTAAATTAATTAAGTTCAGTGTCCAGCACTTATCTTAATTAAATATAGACTGGAGTGGGAATAGTAAATACATTTAGTTCAGTGTCCAGCAGCTACCCTAATTTTATATAGGTTGGAGTGAGAATAGTAAATTAATTAAGTTCAGTGTCCAGCACTTATCTTAATTAAATATAGACTGGAGTGGGAATAGTAAATTAATTAAGTTCAGTGTCTAGCAGCTATTCTAATTTTATATAGGTTGGAGTGAGAATAGTAAATTTATTAAGTTAAGTGTCCAGCACCTACTCTAATTTAATATAGGTTGGAGTGAGAATAGTTAATTAATTATGTTCAGTGTCCTGCACTTATTTTATTAAATATAGACTGGAGTGGGAATAGTACATTAAGTAAGTTCAGTGTCCAGCAACTACCCTAATTAAAAATAAATTGGAGTGAGAATAGTAAATTAATTAAGTTCAGTGTCCAGCACTTATCTTAATTAAATATAGATCGGAGTGGGAATAGTAAATTAATTAAGTTCAGTGTCCAGCACATACTCTAATTAAATATAGGTTGGAGTGAGAATAGTAAATTAATTAAGTTCAGTGTCCAGCACTTATCTTAATTAAATATAGACTGGAGTGGGAATAGTTAATTAATTAAGTTCAGTGTCCAGCACCTACTCTAATGTAATATAGGTTGGAGTGAGAATAGTAAATTAATTAAGTTCAGTGTCCAGCACTTATCTTAATTAAATATAGACTGGAGTGGGAATAGTAAATTAATTCAGTTCAGTGTCCAGCACATACTCTAATTAAATATAGGTTGGAGTGAGAATAGTAAATGTATTAAGTTCAGTGTCCAGCACTTATCTTAATTTAATATAGACTGGAGTGGGAATAGTAAATTAATTAAGTTCAGTGTCCAGCAGCTACTCTAATTTAATATAGGTTGGAGTGAGAATAGTAAATTAATTAAGTTCAGTGTCCAGCACTTATCTTAATTAAATATAGACTGGAGTGGGAATAGTAAATTAATTTAGTTCAGTGTCCAGCACCTACTATAATTTAATATAGGTTGGAGTGAGAATAGTAAATTAATTAAGTTCAGTCTGTAGTGGGAGTAGTATGTTAATTAAGTTTGGTAAATAGCAAACATTAGAATTAAATATAGAGTTGAATAGGAACAGTTAAATTAATTTGTTTTACTTTACAAAAAATCTGTAGATTTTAGTTTTGGTTGGATAAAAGATAGAAGTTATATCAGAATGCAAATTCCAATTTTTTTTATAAAATAGTAGAAAGGAAAATAAGATTTGTTTTATAGTTGTTGGAATGTATATTCATTAGAGAGAAAATATTATTTATTATTACGCATATTCTAATAATTAAATCATTGAAATAAACATGTAATAAAATAATTAATATTTAACATTTGTATTATTGTCATAATTTTTTTATAATGGATATATATTTGTTTAATGTATATTTTGGACATGAATATATGAACACACAAAATAATTAAAAATAAAAAAATCTGATTTTTATAGCTGTTTAATATTTTTAAATTTATATTGTGTACTCTCAATATTTTTAGACTTTATTCGAATTTAGAAGAAATTGTATGTTTTGAAATATATGATAAATATATTTTAATTATTAATATTTATATTAGATAAATAATATTGAAATTGTTTACATTTTAGAATATGTATTTTTATTTTTATTTTTGGTATGTTGTAGATACAATACATTAATTATATCATGTTCATCAATTTATTTTGGTAATATATACAGTTTTATTATTATATTAATAAATATATTTTATTTAATATATTTATTTTTATACGTTAAATAATTTTCACATAGATAAAAAAAATAGGTATTCTTTTTGAGTATTTTATTCTAATGTTTTACAAATTTTTAAAGTAATGTGTAATGTTAAATAAATAGTTAGGGCATTTATTGGTATTTTTTTAGTTGTTATGTTTGTTTGGGTCTTTTATTTTGTAACCGTTCGCTGTTGTTTTTGGTTATTTTGGTCGAATCCAGGTCGCGGTCGGGAGCTGTTTCGCGTTTGAGAAGGTAAGAGTTATTTTCTTTATTATTAAATCGTTTTAAGTGTTTTGTGGAAGTAGTAATGTTGAAATAAGTGTGTATGGATTGATGTTTTAGAAGTTAGGGTGTTAGTAATAGTTTGTATACGGTTTTATAATTTGTGTTCCGTGTTTGTGGCTTTGTTAGTGTTTTGTTATTTCGGTGTGTTAAAGTTTTACAGTGTTTGAATAATGTTTGTAGTGATGTTTTTAGGTGCCTTATGTGTGGGTGGGAATGTTTGTTTCTCTTTTGTAGGTTTTACGGAGAAGATATTTTCGTCGGTTTCAAACACCTTATTTTTTTTAAAGGAAGTGTGTATTAGTTGTGTTTACTAATCTTTATTTTACACTTCCTTTATTGTTCGGGTTTCCAGGAGCGGTTATTTACATTTTTAATATTTTTCGGGATTTTTATGGTTAATGGATAGTCGTTTTTTTGCGTAGACGTTGTTTTCGATAAACAGTTGTATTTTTACATTTTATTTGGATTTTTTTTTTATACCTATGGATTTTGAACTACCTGGATTTATTTGGAAGGAATGTTATTATCCCATTGGAGCAACTACACAGGTAAGTTCATTTAAATATTTTAATTGTTGGTGGCCAAACCTTATATATTTAATATTGTTGTTGTGTACTTGGTTTGTTTAATTATGTTGTCTAAATATATGTCGATATAATTGATTTATATATTTTAGACCACATAATTAAATATGTGATATAATAAAGTGGTTTATTTATGTTGTGATAGTTGTTTTAGTAGAATTGTGGGTTAATATTTAGGAAAGGGTTTAGAAGAGAGTTTGAGCTATTATATTTAAGTACTCAAGTCCTCTTGTGGATGGGTATAGCTGTACCTGTTGTTGTAGGTAATTATACATTTGAGTAGTTTGTCTAGATTGTTTTGCTTTTAATTGTATGACAGATTGTTGCATTCTTAATTCTTGGAAACTTTGTTCCTTTTGTATGGCAATTAGTAGTTTTTGTAGTGTTGGAGTTGTTCTCCCAGTAGAAGTTAGGAATGCATTATGCCAGCCCTCGACGGCGTTGTTAGTTTTGGCTTGTTGGTTGAGTGTACTTACAAATACATTCCACCAAGGTATTTGGAACTTGGGCTGACGTTTATGGCCTGATCTGTGTAGTCTCCCCACCCAGGTATCTTCAAAATAATCTAATAGGGGAGATAACTTTACTTCATTTTGTTTGTAGAATGGACTTTCTAATAAAAGATTGTAATGTTCTGCAACATCTGTGGTTGGTACATAAGCTAGGGCTGTTAGAAGTTTTATTTGATGTGCAAAACTGATGTTAGTGGCATATTTTACACTTAGTGAAGATTTTTGTAAATGTCTCCATATACATTGGTTTAGATGGAAGTAACATCCTTGGATAGCTGTATGGGGGTACAGTTTTAGAATGCAATTTATCATGGCTTGCTCAAAGTCTATGATAATTCTTTGAGGGTAAAAAACATTTGATTCTTGTTTTAGTTTTCCTAGCATTTCATTATATGTTGTGTTTTGTTTGTTAGGTAATAGTGCATAAATTAAAGGTATGGAAGTGTTGTAATATTGACCGTGTATTGTGTAAAGCTGGTAGAATGGTTTTGGGCATATTGTAAAGGTGCCATCCATCATCCATGTTTGGCATTGTTGGAGTTTAGTTATAATGTTTGCAGTAGCAAACATTATGATTCTTTTTTCTGTGCTTTTGTTATCAAAAAAAATAAAAGGTTCATTATTGTGGGTGATAGTTAATTCTGGTGGAATGATGATATCTTGAAAAGTTTTAGGGGATGGTATAGTTGTCGTGGTTGCTTTTTTGGTCCTAGCAATAGTTCTTTTTATAGAAGCAATTGATGGTAATTGGCCTCTTGCTTCTTTGGGCACTCTAGGTAATAGTTCTTTTAGGATTACACTTGTAGCAGTTTGTGAACCAGTGCTTAATTCTTTGATATTTTCGAGGGTTGATCTGACTTCTATTTCAGAGAGATTGGGTGGATGGTTATGCTCTCTTGTATATAGTACAGTTGTTTCTCTTGTTGTTGCTCGTCCGTAGCATTTGTTCGAATAATATTTAGAACACTTCCAGTTTACTTTTCGGTCCGTCTGCTTTTCTTGGGTGTATGTGTAACCCATGTAACACAATAGGAATTTTCCTTTCTGCGAAGTTATAAATTGGGCTTCTTCTGTCATCGTGATGTGTTAGAAATCTGGAAAAAATGTATATGAAAATATATGCAATAGTACTTTATATATTTCTATAAAAATAGGAAACAAACTACTTTTTTATATATACTTACCAAGTGTTTTTGGTTGTATTTGAATGAAGATGTTGTTTGTAGACAAAATGCTGTTTAGTTGATGTAGTCTCTGAAAGTTAAAGAACATATATTGTTTTGGTTGGTTTAGTTTTTTAAGTGGGGTGGTATTGCTGTTTGGTATAGACTATATTTTTTTTGTTGAAACTTATTTTATTGTTTTACAAATCAACAACTCAACAAACATTCCCCCGCCTTCACCTGTCCCGGAAGTACCACACATTTATCATTAAGACCAATTATTCAGGAGAAGGAACAACCTTCCCACCCAGTTCTCTACCCCCCCCCCCCTCCCCCACCACATGTCAATGTACCCCCGTCCCCTACCCCTCTTACTATGTGCCCCTAATCCCTAATAAATAAGATGCAGTAGCTCAACCTCTCCCTAACCAAACAGAGCCTTCCCTCATGCCCAGTGGTATAGACTATAGGTGTTAATTTATACAGGTTTTTTAAAACTTAAAAAAGAGAACATGGATTTGTTTAGGGGTTTAGGATGTTTTGGGGTTTGAGTAGGATTTAATTAATATTTTATAAAGTATTTTGATAGTATACTTACTTTTTAGTGAGTCTTTTCTGGCAATCTTCAATATTTTCTTTAGCTGTTTGGAGTAATATCTGTAGTGGAAACATAAAGAGATGGAATATATAAGTTAGTTATTTATTTGAGTAAAGATAAATTAGTGTTTTAGTTTAATTTGGCAGTTTAGTTAGAAAAGAATATTTACTTACGTTTTTAGAATAGTAGTAGGATGTAGGTTTCTTCTGTTTAGCAGAGTTTCTTCTTCGTTCAATGCTTTGGTTTAAGGCACAGTAGAAGACTTGTTTAAATTGGTTTATATAGTGGTTTTAAATTGTTTCTTGAATGTTATTGGTTGTTTTCTGTATGTGGCCTTTCTATTGGATGGTTTGAATTTATTTTAGTTAATTGGTTTCCTTTTATGGAAAATGCTAAGTAAGAGTATATTTAGTTTTAAAGGAGGAGAGTTTTAAATAATTATATATAAAAAGATTGTTTATAATGTGTTGTAATTTTTTTAAAATGTGTTCGAAATGCCAATGTGATAATTATTTCAGTGTTTTTTTATTATGTTGTTAAATATTGAGATCGTTATAAATGTTATGTTTATGTTTAAGTAGAATCTCATTTGAAAATGTATGTTTTCGGAAAATATTGTCTTTATGTTGTTTAAAGTATTGGTGTTATTAGTATTAGAATAGTCGATATATTTAAAAAAAAAACGATATTATTGATGTCTATATTTTGGTTATCGATATTTGTGACATGTGTCATATTTATTTACTCATGTCGATATTTAGTATTGCGATATTTATGTGTGCGATTTTTGTGTGATCGATATAATTGTATTACGATATTGTAGTGTCGATATTAGTGTAGTTTTTTAAATAAGTATACAATGTCGATATTTTTGATGTCGATATATTTGATGCGATATTTGTGTAGTTCCATAATGTGTCTGTCGATAATATGTCAGAGATCCCTGTAAAACAGGTACCGATGGTGCCCCGAACAACTTATTGAACAGAACTAGAAAATACACATTGTACTCAACATAGAAATGCAGTGCTGAACATTTCAGAGACATCTGAGGAAATGGGACAACAAATACTTACATTTCACATCAATTAATACTCAGCAAAATAAGAAAACTAGCGTATGGGTAACCATAGTGGCTCACGACATACCCAAAGGCTAGAAAACACACTTGAAGAGAAATCAGAGAGATCCAGAAAGCCCTATTTTGATCTGCTATCGAAAAAGACTGATATACCTACTACCAAAGTACAGGATCAGTGCTAGGGGTTGGAATTAGGATGTCATGAACAGATCTGGAAAGCAGAGCATGAGTAGCAATCTGACCCATGCCCTGCACAAAATGAGATACACTTCCTGGTACACTGATACACATTTGAAGACATGCAGAATGACTACTCTGCAGAATTAGCCCACAAGATCATCAATTTTTCAAAACATGACAGCATAACAAGCAATAGAAAAGGTGTGTGCTTGTGACAATATCAGCACATCTAAGATACTGCAACAACATTACTGCCAGAGGAGACAAGGGGGGAAACTCCGCATGGAGACAACCAAAGCCGTAGGGTCAGCCAAGACCAAGATCTCAACATAAAGTTAAACAAGCATTTGCAATGCAATAGGTCTCACATTTACGCGGGTTTGAGCTATCGACATTGCAAATAACAATGCCTTTTATTTTTGTTTTCGTTTTTAAAACATAAATAAAATGCTAGACCTATTGCATTGCAAATTCTTGTTTACTGTTGATTTCCCTGATAATACTACAAACATTGCCTGCAGCAAGGTCAAGTCCATACAGTCTTCTATACCTTGTAAAATCCCAAGACAGTGTTTCTTTACAAGCTCAAAACTGACCCAATGTGTAAACATGGGCTCTGTTTTTTTAGCAGTCTAATTCACTAATGGGGGCCACTTTTATTTTGGTGCCCGGGCCTATTTTCTGTACCAGTATGAACCTGGGTACCATCAACCAGGTGTAGAATCTCAAAGAAGAAAAAGTACAGGGCGCAAACCAATTACTTAAGGGGCAATAAGCATGTCAGCAGATACTACGAATGCATTGTGATACAGCTACGGAAGGCATACGCCATTCTTTTATAGAGGAGGACAGGAAACAAGAAACAATAGTCACATCACAGGCCTCCATACTGGATTGGTAGAAACACTAAAAAGGGAATAAAAAGCACCATTCTGGACTGGGCTAGTGAAGGAACTTCCAGTTCTTTGTTCGATGTAAAAGGGCATTAAACAGTAGTGATATTAGCCTTGTGCTTTTGACTGAATATTCAAGCTGTCTGCCCACGTTTAAGTTATTTCTTTTGATAGAAGTCCTTGAGTTTGGTACTTCCTTAGATATTGTTTGACTCAGGCAGCAAATATTCTATGTGTTAATCTGATGAGAAAAAAACGTTTCATGATGTGAAAGTAATTAATATAGTTTGTTGTCTACTGATTTGATGAATACTGTCAGTACATTATTAAAACGAGAAACACTGCCATTTTTTATTTCTATATACTTGTTTTTTTGTGAAATTCTCAATGACTTACTCAGATTTTCAACAATTGCAAGGTTTGTTTCTTGGCTGCACAATAATTTTGGTACTCGTTTTTAGCGTGAAAAGTTTCGTCTGAGGAAGGTTTTGCAGGGATGGTGGATGGCTGGAAAGTATATACTGAGTTCGAAGAAACTAGGTCAGCACTTTCCTCCTACTACTGGAACTAGAGACCCAAAAAGCACATGTCCATTTGTATATATGATTGTTCCAAGCTACTGGGGTGAGGTATGAGAAGCTCGCCACTCAAGCCAACACACCCCTACTCACATCATCAATTGGGGTCACTCACCTCGCTTCTTGCCAGGTTGTCACCTCTTTAGGAAGGAGAGCTGTATAGAACTTACTTGTATCATTCTGCACTGAGGCAAATCCCACCTCCCAGGCCCACTGAAAGGAACTAATCTATTGATGTCTAAAAGACATCCATTAATATTTTAGAGAAACGAACCAGTCACCAGGTTGCAGGCCAGTTACGTCACTACCAACCGGTAGCACCTCCTCGACCCCTTCATTACCACCAACAGCTAGCAGATCAGGGAGCAGAGCATATGTACCTTGGATCATGTTAAGGTCAGACGGGTTGATGGGTTGATGGGTGTGGCCAACATTTTCACACGAACCCCAGCATTCCCCAGATCCGGAAGCATCCATCGTTCCAATCGTAGGCTGAGCCGCAGGTCCCCATGCTTCTCGTACACAAGTGCCTGGCACCTACTGCTCAGGCAACATCGCCTTAAGTCTCCAGGTACACAACCCCATAATCCTGAGCACACAACTGCGAGCCGAAGGGAGAAGGGAGGGGGCAATGGGAAGTGAGAGCTGAGAGCCGGGGGTTGGAGGAAACAATGAAACCATTAATAGCTCGGCGCTCATGATGAGCACCGTGCTGATTATGTATGATTAATAGCGCGGCGCTCATGATGAGCGCTGTGCTGATTATGTATGCATGTGAGTGTGTCATGTTCGACCTAAAAAGAAGTAGTCCCCAAAATACTATATAACCACTCACAGTGTATGGAAACTGTAGTTGGGCAGTGCTGCTGCCCGATAACTGAAGTGATGTCTCTGGAGCATCTACCAAAGAGGAGCCAGCAAACAAGAGGGGCACAGGAGTGAACCAATCCTAAGCAGCAGGTGGGATTACACTCCGTGAAGCATTTACTTCAGGTCTTCCCGACAGTGCATGCGCGCTGCCTAGGCTTGCCCTAAAAATGAAGGACTGGAACCAGTTATCATACTGATGAAGCAGGAAAGAAAGCGTGCCAAAAAAATGCAGAAACAGGATCCAGCCCAGGGGTTTTGTTCACTCAAGTGTCTTCTCCACTATGCCTTACACACAGGAAAAAGGTCAAGTCACAAACACAGCTATGTTGCCAGCTGATCCTGAGTTGGTTGGCTCTGACCAGTATAAGAGTAGCATAGAGATACCATCCCATCAAGAGGGGTGGAGTCAGTAGAAAAAACCCCAATGAAGCAGTCAGGCATTCTGCAATTAAGGAGGAAATAAACCAGTGCAAGGCCCACTGTTCCTTTGAATACAGTAGTGACTCCATTAGCAGTCAAGGCACTCTAGCTGGAGGGTCGCCTGGGTCTGGCCCTCAAAACGTACAGCCTAGTGGTGACAAGCCATCCTGCCGCCTATGTAGAGCTCGTGCTGAGGCAAAGTCTGCTTAAGAAAACCCCGCCTTGGCTCCTCGGCTCTTAGGCAGTCAAGGAAAAGAAAGCACTGAACTTCAGGGAGTGACTGAAAGCCCACACCATGACCCCCCAGACTAGACCGGGCACAAGACAATTTTATTGTGGATTCCAGAATTCAAATCAAGGGGAGTCCAGGACACCTGACACTGAGCCAATGTTTTAAAATTAATCAGGGCCCTGCTGGTCCGGAGCAGATGGAGGTCGGAGGACATCTTCTCCATTAACTTTTTACCCTCTAGAGCAAAGCAGGCTTATGAACCTACCCTGGGCACGTTCAACGCCTGGGGCTTTCCCACAAAAAAAAAGCTGTTGAAAAGCTGGGGTATAAAGATAGTAATAATCCAGGAGGCTCGCTATCCCCACCTGCTCCTGCAGCAAGACCATTTTACCAAGGGGAAAGGTACCGCAAGTTCAATACTGAGAATTGCAGTGGGATTGCTATCACCCTCTCGGTCCACCGGGCTGACATTTCAAGCAAAATTGTCCAATCGACTGCCACAGAGAGCTATAATTGAGCAAAATGATACAGAGCTGGTGCTGGCTTCTGTCTGCCTTGTCAGTGATCAATAGCAAAGTAATCGCGCCTTAGCCCTATGGAGCAGAGTAACATAAGCATATGTTCGCGGAACCTGGGAGGTCTGCTAGCAAAAATTGAGAATGCCCTCTTACTGGAGTACTTGAATTTTTTTTATATAATAGCGTCCAAGAGACGTGGGCACTATTCAATATGCCCTTGCTAGGGTTTGGGTAATATAGTAGGTTTGCCCACAAAAGTAGAACCTTTGGGAGAGCAAAAGATGGATTAGCCATTTATGTGAGTTACAAGTTATCCGCAAAGATTACAGTGTTGGACATACATAGAAGAACCCTGGCTATTGGCTCTTCGTTCGGATGGCTGGTCGCAGCAGCTGGAAGAACTTTTAATCCTTGTCAATGTTTATATTAATCCTAAAGGAAAACCCATGATAGTGGATAAGCTAATCAGCTTCTACACAAGCTGAAAAGTGATTGTCTGGCAGCCTACTTGCTAATTACTGAAGACTTTCCGAGGCCACGCCCCTCGCAACCTGTACTAATTACGCGCTGAATCACGAGCGCGATAGTTAGTTTGCTTGGAACCTCCTGAGGCTCAGCCGGGAGTAGACAGCTGTTAGCGCCTGCTGCCTAATGCTTGTTGCTTTGCTTTTTAAAACTTGACGACTGTTTTAATTTCACTCACCCCCTCTCCTCGTCACTTGCTCTTGGTGTGCAGGCATCCCCCAGCTTAACGCGACGTACGCTGGTTAGGGAATTCGCCGTCCCACTCCATCTGCCTCCCCCACGCCCAGACAGCGACACGCCCACTCCGAGGCCACGCCCCTCGGACGCTTTCGACACTATATAAATGTGTAGCTTCCGGAAGCGCAGCGGACGAGCGCAGCGGGCACGCTGATTGCGCGCCGAAGGCGCGCTTAAGGCAAGCTCGTCTGCGCTCGTCCGCGCCCGACCGGGCCTAGGGCCAGAACTCATGCCGGAACCTGCCTACAAACCAATTAGTTACTCTCGCCGAGCTCTCCTGAGTCTTAGACCCACTAACAATACCTTGTGCACGTATGTTTATGAAGGTGACGGACCCTTCTCCAGCTGCACACTCTGTCATCCAGTCCGGCTTCAGCTCACCGACTCTCCCGCCCTACATCCTGGCCTCAAATTAGCCGTTTTGAATTGTAGATCGCTCCCTAAGCATGCTTTGCTTATTAATCATCTACTTGTAGACCACGACCTCGATGCTCTGTTTCTCACAGAAACGTGGCTCACCGTTCACTCGAACTCGGATGTTGTTATAGCCTTACCCCCAGGCTTTCTCATTCAGTCCCAACCACGTCCCTCCGGCGGAGGAGGTGGATTAGATATCCTCTATCGGGATCACTTTTCCTGCAGAATTAATGACGCCCACATCTTAGACTCAGAAAGCTGCCATTTCACCCTCCAGCTGGCTCCGACAAGCTCGCTGTCGGGCCTCCTAGTATACCGCCCCCCTGGCCATTTTGGCCCCTTTGCTAGTGCCCTCTTAGAATCAATAGCTTCACTAGCCTATTCTACCTCCAATTTTACCATACTTGGAGACCTGAATATTCATTTCGACGACCCCCTAGATTTAGGGGCCGCCGATTTCACTCTAGACCTGGCAGCCTACGGCCTCCAATTGATTAACCCTGGAGCCACTCATACCAAAGGCCACCTGTTAGACCCAGTTTTCACCAATGTTCACACCCTCCAATCCAAAGTGTCTCTTCCCCTTCCTTGGACAGACCATTTCTTGGTCCCTCTCTTCCTACCAGGAGTATTTAGGAAATCCCACAAGCCTGCTATCCGTATCAGGGAAAGGGCCTGGCCCAAGCTCTCTACAGAAGACTGGACCAGAACTCTCAACTCGATGACCCTTACTCCGTCAGAGGACCCGGTCACAGCGGACAGAAACTTCAGAGAGTGGATTTCAACTTCCCTGGATTCGATCCCACCCATCAAAAATCGTGAGGACAAAAACGGAAAGACAGGATCAGCTCCCTGGTTTAGCCAGGAGCTTAGAATCCTCCGCAAAGAATGAAAAAAAGCGGAGCGACTGTGGAGAAAGGACTGGCTCCACTCGTGTAAGGATGCCTACCGTAAGGCAGTGAGAACCTTTAAATCCACCCTGAAACTCACTAAAGCCTCATATTACGATGCCAGAATAAAAAACGCCACTAATTCAGCGAGAGAGTCGTACCTTATCGCCAAAGAGCTTTTGAATATACCAACACCCCCCTCCTCCAACATCTCCCCTCTGGGCAGAAGCGATGAACTGGCAACTTACTTCGACTCCAAAATCTCCCGCATCTTGGCCTCTCTCCCACCTCCCAGTCAGCCAACCCACAGCAACACCGTTGTGTCTACTACTCTCACTGGAAACATCTCTCACCCTCAGCTAACTGCGTTTAGGGCTGTATCCCTGGACGAAGTGGAAAAAACTTTGGCCAAAATGAAAAGCGGATCTCCTCTCGATCCCGCCCCCATGAGATTCCTGAAAACAGTTGCCCCGGTCATTGTACCTCCTATTATGGAGCTGATCAACATCTCGCTGTCCCAAGGCTCTGTCCCTCCGAGCTGGAAGGGTGCAGTAGTCAAGGCCCTCCTTAAAAAACCTCAACTGGACCCCTCCGACCTGGCAAATTATAGGCCGATCTCGCTCCTCCCGGGCATTAGCAAAATTGCCGAAAAACTCGTCAATGCCCAATTGTCCCTGTTCCTTGAATCCAACAACCTTCTGCGCCAATCCCAAACAGGGTTTCGCCCTGGCCACGGCACGGACACCGCCCTCCTCACAGTCATCGAGGAGGCAAGGTGTATCCTGGATTCAGGAGGGTCAGTGGCAGTGATCCTCCTGGACCTGAGTGCAGCCTTTGACACGGTGAACCACCGTGTCCTGCTCCATCGGCTGGCCAGGGCAGGTCTTAGGGGTACTGCGTTTGCCTGGATAGAGTCCTTTCTCTTGGGCCACTCCTTCCAGGTCTGGGACGGCAATTCCCGCTCAGCCTTATTTCCTCTCTCTAGCGGAGTCCCCCAGGGGTCCTCGCTAAGCCCCACCCTGTTTAACGCCTATATGGCCCCCCTGGAGGATGTAGTAGCCCCGTTCGGTATCAAGATAGTGAGTTATGCGGACGACACGCAATTGGTCGTCTCTCTCTCACATCTTGACCACCGCCCAGACAATCTGTTGAACTGCCTCCAGGAAATCCATCACTGGATGTGCGATTCATCACTTAAGCTCAATGGATCTAAAACTGAGGTCATGCTCATGGGCAAGAAATGGGCTACTATTCCTTCATCGGTTTGGCCTGACGTTTTTGGCGAGGCACCCACTCCGAAGAAGGAAATCAAGACCTTGTGAGTCTGGCTTGAACCTGATCTCTCCATGAAGACCCAAGCAGCCAAAACAGCAGGCACCTGCTTCGGACTCATGCGCTCCATCCGAAAGATCCTCCCGCTACTTCCTCCCCTATCAAGGAAACTTCTTGTCCAAGGCTTGATCCTTGCCCGTCTCGACTATAGCAATGCCGTTTATTTAGGAGCCCCAGAATCCACCCTGGCAAAATTGCAGCGAGCTCAAAATGCCGCCGCCCGGCTCTTAATGAATCTTCCCACTAGAGCCTCTGCCAGACCAGCACTTAAGGCCCTTCACTGGCTCCCTATCCGTCAGAGGATTGAATTCAAGGCCATGTGTACCACCCACAAACTCCTCAACGGCCAGGGCCCCTCGATCTTGAGAGACATGGTTACTTCCTATAAGGCTTCCAGATCCTTGCGCTCTGATAATGAGCGTCTGGCCAACGTTCTGAGATTCAGGAAGATGCGCTCTGGTGGTCGACGCTTCGCAGTAAAGGCGTCCTCCGGATGGAACTTACTTCCACGCCACTTGCGTCTGGAATCCTGCCACCTCCGGTTCCGCAGAGAATTGAAAACCTTTCTCTTCCCCAAATAGTTCCTCCTCCCCTCCCCTGAGCATTACTAGCCCTTTCAGCGCGGGGATGCCTCCGGGTCACCAGGCGCTTTACAAATCGCTAATAATAATAATAAATCCATTCCAGCCCCTGGATGAGGATTATCACAATGCTTTTGGGGCCCTCCCGGATCAAAGTTATCCACTCCACAGGTGTCAGGAAAAGATCGGGAAAAAACTGCTGAAAGCCTGTGAATTGACTGCCTTAATATTTCTGAATGGTGCCTCCCGGGAGATATTCCACCACTCGAGGCATAAACTGTGAGAGTGAGTACCTCATGCAAATCGTCTGGGTTAGAGTAACATGAACAGACTCGGACCAGCTAGAATTATGCACGAAGACGCTTACACCGAAAACCTGAAGAGCCTAAAGTGAAACGCTGACACCATCCATGACCTGGTGGCTGTAGGAGCAGAAATCCTTACACTTACTACAACCAAGTAGCCAAATCCAATTGCCTGATGGCAAAATACCCTGCCAGTGGATCATGTGCAGGTGCAAATATAATCCATCAAAAGAGCCCCTCTGTGCCAAGGGCAGTTCGACTTATAAGATCAAAAGTTGGCAAATCTCTCAGGCAAATACAAAGCTTCCCTCAAAATCCAGACCTGCTAAAAAGTAGAAACCCTATGTAACAATAGGAACATTCTTAAAAGAGAGGTATAGGCATGAAATCATATGGGCCAGGCTCTTGCGTTCTTCAAAACAAAAAGACTCAAACAAGTTCTGGAAATTAATCAACAAGACTGATAAAGGCCCAAGGGCGTCAAACAATGCAAACATCAATGTGAGTGATTTGGTAGAGTATTATAACTCACATCTCACAGGAAGCTTAATTGGCCAAATCCCTCCTGTGCCATTTTCAAAGAACCTGCAAATGGTAAGTGATGTTCCCGTTCCATTGGAATATTCTACATCCTCGCTAATTAAGATCAGTCCTAATGGTGTCCCTCAAGCCCACCTTAAACAAAATATGCCAACCTGGCCGAATTTCCTGGCTGTGATGTTTAATACCAATGTAGCTTCTGGCAATATACCAAACTATTGGCGAGGCTCAATCATTAATCTCATTTTTAAAGGAGGGATGGCCTTGTTCCCGAGCAACTATTGCTCAATAGCGTTGTTAGATGTGGACGTTAAATATTTCTCAACCCTACTGTTACAAGACCTGTCTGTGTGGGCACTAGAAATAGGTACATTCTCCCTGAACCAGACAGGGTTTGCGAAAAATAAAGAGACCTTCGCTAAACCTGATGGCTGTGGGAAAGGTTATGAAAAGAGCGAGTGACACCCGTATGCTGTTGCTCATGTGCTTTATATTCTTTAAAGAAGTGATTGACCATGTTCCACGTGATAAGCTTTGGGAAAAGTCACAGCACTGGGGCATCCCACAAAATCTGTTGAGGGCAATTAGGCTATTATACACAGAGACCTGGGTCAGGATCAAGGCCAGGGATGACAGCCACCTGTCCAGGGAGGTGGGTACAGCAATCAGCCTGAAACAGTGGTGCGTGCTCGCACCCTTCTTGTTTAATCTGTATGTTTCAGACCTCTCTCCTACCCTGGATGAGCTGGTGTCCCATGCTCCGAGCCTTGGTGGTCTGCCTTTATCCAACATCCTCTATGCAGATGATCGGCTCCATCTAAGCAACACCAGAATAGGGCTATCAACTTTGCAGGATACTCCGATGAAAACAAGATAGAGATCAATCTAAAAAAAACTAAGGATATCTCGCTAAATCAGCATATTTCCAAGCAGGGCAAATGGCTACATAAAGGATCACCAATAGAAAAAAAACAACCACCTATGTCTATTTGAGTGTTAAGCTGGACTTGAGGGCCTCTTTTTAAGTTTCAAAAGGTAAGTTTATTACAATAAGTAATACACAATATCATGAATCAAAGCATCAAAGATAAACAATACATACTATAATGTGAATGGCAGACAAACATAAAATCATATAAGAGGAGAGGAATCGAGACAAGGGCAAAGGAAAAATGGAATATTAAAAACATTTTGAAGCGAAGCAAATGCACTTTGAAGGAAATAGTATATTATATGAAATTAAAAAACAAATGATAAAAACTGAAGAGTCAAGGGGGTTGTGCGACTTCTTGGATATATGGTGTTGGAGCAAAGGATCTTTTGGCACAATCATCTAGAAACTCAGTAACAGGAGACCACAAAAGCAACCTTTTATATTTCAGAGATATGGGAAATACAAAAGTTGTGTCAAGCCTATGGTTGTGGCAAACGGAATACCACCAGGCTAGATATGAGAGTTTAGAGGCATCCTTCCAGTGTTTAGTGATCTGCTGAAAAGCAGTAGCTAACAGAAGGTCAACAATTTGAACCTGGGCTTTTGGCTTGTTCCAGGACATAGAACCACTGCCTAGGAAAACATTAACAGATATGAAAGGGATGGAATTTCTAAAAATAGTGTTAATTTGGGACCAGATTGATTTCCAAAATTGAAAAACATGAGGGTATGAAAAAAGTACATGACTGATATCAGCTTGCGGAGACAAACAAGACCAACAAGTGTCAGGAGTATCAGAATGCATTTTATGTAAAGAGACTGGTGTTAGAAGTAATCTATTATAAATAGTTTTAGCCCTTTGCGAAAGTGGAGATAGTAAACAATTGTATAAGGTAGAGGCTCTAGGTGATTTGCATAGAATATTTGACCAGGAGTGATCTAATGGTGAAGGGGAGTTAGGTATAGACTGAAAATATGAGCAAGAATTCAGAATAGCAGAGCGTAAAATTAAAAATTAAAAATTAATTACCTTATCGCCAAAGAGCTTTTGAATATACCAACACCCCCCCTCCTCCAACAGCTCCCCTCTGGGCAGAAGCGATGAACTGGCAACTTACTTCGACTCCAAAATCTCCCGCATCTTGGCCTCTCTCCCACCTCCCAGTCAGCCAACCCACAGCAACACCGTTGTGTCTACTACTCTCACTGGAAACATCTCTCACCCTCAGCTAACTGCGTTTAGGGCTGTATCCCTGGACGAAGTGGAAAAAACTTTGGCCAAAATGAAAAGCGGATCTCCTCTCGATCCCGCCCCCATGAGATTCCTGAAAACAGTTGCCCCGGTCATTGTACCTCCTATTACGGAGCTGATCAACATCTCGCTGTCCCAAGGCTCTGTCCCTCCGAGCTGGAAGGGAAGATGAAATAGGGAACTATCTTTGGAAAAAGTCAAAAAGGAGTTGTTTTCAAATAGTTGATGTACCCAAAGAATACCCTTGTCCCCCCAAGTTTTCGAATAGACCGGTTTGCCTTTAACACAAATAAAATTATTATGCCAAATAGTGGAACTAAGGAATGTACAAAAATCATGCGGTTCAATAAAGAGAAGTTTATTTAAGCTATTACATGAATATTTGATAATTGGGGTATGCAGGGTATGCGGTTTCCTCGTAAAAGATAAATATTCTTGTAAAGAGAATGGGTCAATCCATAAGGGGAGGTCTGGAGAGGGAGTTGAGAGCCATTTAGAGATATGTTTTAATAAAAAAGCCTTGTGATATTTAGTAAAATAAGGAAAACTAACCCCTACTTCGTAGGTCGGACGTGACAACTTTAGTAAGGATATTCAAGGTTTTTTGTTTAACCAAAGAAAGGAAGTGAGAACGGAGTTGATTTTGTGAAACCATTTCATGGGAATGGAGATTGGAATGTTAGATAGCAGATAAAGGACAATGGGTGTCAGCATCATTTTGATAGTGTCCAACCGGGCCCACCAAGAAAGATAAAGAGGGTGCCATTTGGTTGTAAGGGAGCTGAGTTTCTCAATACATTTATTGAAGTTTAGATCGATTGATGATTTGCTGGAGGTGGCAAACCACATACTTAGATATTTTATGTGAGTAGGGTTCCATGTGCAATTGGAGATGGAAAAGTCAGCTTTGAAAGTGTATTTCGACGAAGGCAAAATTTCGCATTTATCGTTGTTTAATTTATAACCCGAGACTAAAGAATATGAATCAACGGCTTTTAAGAAAGCCGGTAAGGAATCTTGGGGATTGGAAAGGAATAAAAAAACATCATCAGCATATGCAGCTAATTCTATTTGTAAAGATTTAGACGTGTAGCACATAATGGATGGATTTTGTCTTATCTGAGACAAAAAGGGTTCTAAGGCTAGATTAAAGAGAAAATGAGATAAAGGACAACCTTGTCTAACTCCACTATGGAGAGAAAAATAGGAGGAGGTAAGACCATTGGTGAAAATAGCGGCTTTCGGATTTGAATAAAGCAAAGAAATCAGGGAAATGATTTTTGGGCCAAAACCAAACCATTTAAGAGTCTGAAAAATAAAAGGCCAAAATACTCTATCAAACGCCTTTTCTGCATCTAAGGCAATTGCAGCAAGAGGACCAGAAAGACTAGAATATTTGGAAATGATATCAAAGAATAAGCGGGTGTTTTCATTGATAGATCTACCTTTAACAAAGCCTGATTGTTCTTTCCCTAAAAGATGGGGCAAAAGAGACTCCAGCCGAGAGGCTAATGACTTCGATTTTTTTTTATAATTAACTAGAGAGATGGATCGATAATTTTTGCAATAACGCAGATCTTTCCCTTCTTTTAGAATGAGACAGATTAAGGCATCCAAAAAAGTGCCAGAGGAGTACCCAGAAGAAACAAAAGAGGAAATTAAAGTATGTAATTAAAGAGGAATAAGTTGGGCAAAATGTAGTAATAATTCAATGGTAAAACCATCAGGACCTGCAGCTATGTCTTTTTTAAGGGATTTAAGAGCATTGAGTAAATCAGTCTGAGTTAAATCCAGTTCAAGAGGTTCAAGATGTGAAGAGGTGGGTAAGGGTTTTTGGATCGAGGAGAGGTAAAGGGAAATATCATCTTCTGTAGGATATGATTCAGGAGTATACAGTTCTGGTAGAAATAAAAAAATTCTTGTAAGATGTCTGCATCTTTGTGTCTAGAGATGTTACTGTCTGATAAAATAGAATCAATATGAAGCTTATTTTATTTGGTTTTCAAATAATTAGCTAACAGTTTTCCAGATTTATTCTGGCCACCGTAGAATTTAGCACTGGTCTTTAAGAGGAACAGGGAGGCAGCATCAGAAGTATATCTGATAATAAAGTCTCTGGCAGAAGCTTTGAAGGCATCCCATATTATATGAAATGGTATAATATCTACACCATTTAGAAGGAAATATTCATGTAAAAAAGAGGGGAAGGAGGTGTTAAAAAGAGGGTCATGAAGCAGAGAGTTATTGAAGCGTCATCTACGGGGATGATCCGTGTGAGGTAAAATATCTAACAGAATAGAAACTGGGGCATGATCAGAAATAGGTATGGGACCAATATCCTCACAAAAAAGAGATTGGGAGACATTGTGTGATGTAAGAAAGTAATCTATTCTTGATTGTGTTTGATGTGGTGGGGAAAAAAAGGTTTTGACTCTTGTAGGGTCGAATTGCAGAGTCTCCATGCGTCAGATAAGTGTAAATGTTTTATGGTTTGCTTGAAAGTTTTATGTGGCTTTAAAGGAATGAAAGGGGATGTGAACTTCCATCTAAAAAAGGGTCAAAAACCTGGTTACAATCTCCAGCTAAAATCACATTAGTATCAAAATGTTGAGAAATCAATTGATTCAAATGAGACCAGAAAAGAGCATCTCCAGAAGTAGGGGCGTAAACATTGAAAAGAGAAAGAGGAATACCGTCAATCTCTAGCTTGGTATATATCCGTCTACCTTCTTCACCTTTCAATTGCGAAGCAAGGGAGGCCTTCAAAGATTTATGAATCAGAGTGATAACACCATTACGTTTACCATCCCCAGGTGAGCTTTAAAGAGTCAAAATCAGTAAGATGAGTTTCTTGCAATAGAGCAATTTTAACATCTAACTTAGATAAATACGATAAAACCCTTTGTCTCTTAATAGGAGAGTATAAACCTTAAACATTCCATGTGCAAATCTTTAAAACCATAACTCAAGAACAGTGAGTATAAAATACATTAAATCAATCTTAATGCAACTGACAATAAAAGATATATCAAAAACATAAGAATACCTGTAATATTTGAAACTTGAAAATTTGAGAACAGATAAGAAAGAAAAAAGATGAAGGAAGAAGAAAAAAGGAAGGGAGGAAAGAGATAGGCTGAGTGGAGAAATCCAGTAAATGAATTGCGAACATAACAGCAAAGAAAGCGGTGAATCTAAATAGTGAGTTTGATGGAGAAAAGGAGGGATGAACAGAAGAGAGAAAGAAAGACATAAGAAGAGAGAGAATGCATAATACAATAAAGAAGACAAAGTAAACATACTCATAAAAAAACCAAAACACATATACAGTGGGGGTAGGTGGAGCCACATGGAAGAGTGACAACTCCAGACTGCAAGCGAGGACGGGAAGGGGAGGGAGATGGCGGATGATACAACATATAAGGAATTACAACCTAAGAGCGGAACCTGCGAAGAAGAAGAAAAGACAGAAGATAACATATCAACGTAAAACAAAAAGAAGGAATATTATTTATTACAAACAGAAACAAATAGGAACAGAGAAAAACATTAACAGCAACTGAGCAAAAACATGACTGCGATGAGGACGATGTAGAAGTGTCCATGGAATCCGTATGGCAACAATTCAGAAAGCTCTTCAATTTGAAAGGATCAGCATAAGTAGTAGTTTTGTTATTAAAAGTAACTTTGAAGACGCACGGTGGAAAAGGCCATAACGAGCTCCAATAGATGTAAGTTGAGGCCTCATTGCTAAAAAGTCTCTACGCCTGTCAGCGGTGGGTTTAGAGTAATCTTGCGAGAAAAACAAAGTATTGCAAGCCCAAGTAATACCCTTGGCTGATCTAGTTGCTGATAAAATCTTGAGTAAGTCAGTTTATTCTAGGAAGTATATGATGAGCCCTCTTGGCTTCCTTATGCTGGTAGAGGATGATGTCGAAGCAGGACCCAAACGATGAGCGTGTTGGATATTTAATTGAGTGTCTTGTGGCAAGTTGAGTACTTTGGGTAGACATGACTTGAAGACGTTTATAGGATCAGAGCCTTCCGATCCTTCTGATAATCCATAAATACGAAGGTTATTCCTTCTGTTTCGATTTTTCAAATTTTCACTTTGTTTTTGAAGAAATAGGACTTGGGAATGAAGGAAATCTGTTTTGCTGCTAACAGAAGACAGGGATTCAAGATTTTGTTCTACGGTAGTGACTCTACCTTCCTATCTTGACCATTTTTCAGTTAGAGTCTGTATTGAGAGTTAGTCTCCTCAACGAATGGGCGGAGAGCTCTAATTTCTTCAAGTAATAAGTCTAAAGAAACCGAAGGAGTTTGTTTTGGAGGGGAAAGAGGGTCTTTCTTTAGTCTTTTGCATGTCATTTTGTTCAAGCCAGATGACGCAGCAATTCTGGGAGCTGTGAAGCTCTTAGGTGAAGTATTCAATGAATTATCCATGGCAGCGTAATGTAGACAAGTTTTAAAGCGAATTGAAGGGATCTATATTAGAGATGGTAAAAATGACTTTGAGTTGTTTGATCAAGCAGCTGTGTCCAAAGAAAAGTTAGCATCAATAGTTCCAAAAACGTATAGATATTATAAGTAATTATAACATCATCTTTACTGAGGAGGTCTGTTAGGGCAAAAGGTCAAGGCAATACCCTGTAGATTAATTCCTCCGAGAACCTCAGCAGCTCATAAATGAAAAAATAGATAGGGAATCAACAATATTGAAGATGCATTAATTATGTCCTACGAGTGAAGCAAATGAGGTGTAACCGAAGATTCATCAACAATTCATTTAGTGAGGGATCATGAGGAAGAACTTTGGAGGTACTGGTATAAAGAAAAGTAAAAATATGGCATGTTATTCCTTTAAAGAAAGGGAGGCTTCCAAGCAGATAGCATTATGAAGCAATTAGGCTGAGGCATTGTGTTGAAAGCCTTGCAAATACCAGGGTGGAAATACCAAGGTGCAAAATGGCGGTCAATTTTATGAGGGAGGCATATCAACTCCAACAAAAACATAAACAGACCAAGAGGGAAAATATAAATGGCCTCACAGTAGTGCCTTATATCCTCCACGGCGTTTCAATACATGACAGGTGTTTCCGGCGTTGTTACCGAAGTCCGTGTTGCCGGTGTAATTAAATGCGCAAGAAGGGTCTCACACAGCGAAGCAAACAAAATGGCAGTCGGGATCACGGGGAGAGCGCTCCGCTACCGCTAAAGTAAATAACTTCGCTTACATTGCTTTTTCTAGATTATCGGTGCATTCCAGGCGATTCTGCCTCGTTTCCAACGACAATTACGAGGCTTTCAGGAACCGCGTAGGAAATACTCCACCCGCAAAAGCCGCAAACCCCTTCGTCGCCTCGGGAGAATCATGCGCCGGCAGCCATCCTCCTCGGGCGCTAGCCACGCCCACTGGACATGAGGGCCTCTTATGTGCCATAAAAGGAAGCTATTAGGGGGAAAGCAATGGCGCTAAATTTTGCCTTTTCAACCTTGAAGAAAACTCTCTGGGGACATAACCTTTAGCCCCTGGCAACAGTAAATAAGTCGAAACTGATCCTGACCTTATCATATGGGGTGAGATAATGATTGGTCTCCATGCATATCTCTTGTAAAAGATCACAACACAGACCTACAAGCAAATGTTTCAGCTGCCGAGGTAGAACTGGCCCACGCAAGTGGGATTTGAATTCTCTGTTGTAGGGCACTCTCTAGTCGGGTCGGTGATCTTCATAAAATGCTTTCACAAAATGAGAAATGCCCCAAAGAATTCCCTGGCGCATCATGTATGGTATGAAATCAACTCACAAAGAGGGAAAGATGGCTTTAAAACGTTTCTGCAGGACAGCGTAGAGACCCTCGGACTAAGTGAGCAAGTCTTTAAGAAAGTAATGAACAAATGCACCAGGCTGAAAAGTCATTGGGAAGACAAAATAGCACTAGCCATGTGAGCACATGGGTGGCTGGTGTTAACGTTGTATGATGGCCAACACAAACAGTCATACTTCGAAGGTGCTAACACTGTGAACATTAGGAGGAAACTGTTGGCGATTTGACTGGGGGTGTTCCCCGCTCTAGATTTCATGCCAAAATAGCAGAAGGAAGGACAACTGGAGGACATGAGATGCTGTTTGCGCCATCCGAGGACAAAGGAAACATTGTGGCATGTCCTCTGCCCATGCCTAATTATGCATCAGAGCATCCTGCTATGAAATTAATGTATAGACCCAGGAATAAGAGCCTGTAAGTCAGGAGAAATGGCGACCTTTAATCCTAAAAACATCAAGTTAAACATTCGACTGGTGGAGTTTTTAGACATTTTTGAAAGCTCGGTCAAGGCCAAAGACTCTCCCAGTAGGGCTTCAGGCTTCCTGCACCTGGAAGGCACCAGTTGTAAGCTGTGGTTGTGCACAGATGGCACCTGGAAGGTGGGCTGCTACAGGGTTCGCTAGGTGTGAAGCAAGAAGAATTGTTGCACCCCCTTTCCCACTAGGAGGATTTTGTTGGTTTCCTATGCTTGTTATGCACAATGCACTTTAAAGCTTATCGTCTTGTGGTTTTATGTTCCTCGTGATGACTGGTAGAGGGTTTATGACGGTGCCTCTAACAATTAAAGGGATAAGTACTCTAGTTGCCAATTAATGCCAGCCACTTGACCCTGTTGTAGCTAAACTTTGATATGTTCTTATCTTTGAAGCAAAGGGTTGGCCTAATCCTTTAAAACTGCTATGGGTGCCCATCAAATATCAATGTATATGATGATTTTAGAGTTTGGGCCCTGGAGATGAGACTGCTCCTTTCACTTTAGTATGCACCACACACTTTACCATGCACCTTACAAAATGATAACTAGGTGCCTATAACCAAGGCTTTTCAATGTTCGCCTCTTTTACGGGGGTGTTTTCTAAACTTTACTGGTATTTAAGGGCGGTAAGGGCGAGACATCCTTAGAGGAACACACTACTATGCTTGTCCACTTCATAGCATAAATCGCCATGCTCTAGATTTTTTCTATTTTTATTTTTCGGCGCTGCTGCTATTACAGGGGAAGGAAGGAGGCCCCAACAGAGGTTTCTCCAGGAGCAGGCTTAGTCCTCCTTATCTTTACTTTTAACTTGGCATCATGTATAATGTTTTTATATTTCTAACTGAATGGTTATGCTTAATGGCTTGATACATGCACTATTTTTTAATGTTTATGATTTTTATATACTAAGAAACTAAATTACTACCACTGCAACACTACTACTATTACTACCACTAATATTACTACTACTACTACTACTAATAATAATAATAATGTCATGAAGAATCATTTGCACTGAGGTTAACTGAAATTAAATGAGAGATGGAGTGAGAGATCAACTGTTAGTGAGAATGGGAAAGAGTGAGAAAAAGAGATAAAGAGTACAGGGAGATGGGAACAGGTAGAGAAAGGGAGAGCAAGAGTAAGAGGAAAGGAGAGAGAGCAAGAAAGAAAGACTTAGAAACCAAACGAAAGAGAAAGGAGAGGAGTTGGCCTAACGTCTAGGGCGTCCGACTTCGAATCTGGGGAACTGGGTTCGAGTCTCGGCAAGGACGCTGGACATCCTGTGATTCTGGACAAATCACTTAATCTCCCTGTGCCTAACAAAAATGAATGTGACCTCATGTAATGCAACTGGTGCTATGTAAAGCCAGTCAGTCAAATAGCTTTATTTCACTATAAATATCGTAAAAGCATCACTAATTCAACAGTATTACAAAAAAGAAGATACAATTCATTAAGATTAATAAAATGTAGCAATGCAATATTCCAAGACAATTAAAATGTAAAGCTATTTCCTCCATATAAAAGGATTTCATTTTGATTAATATGATTAAAACAGTATCCATGATTAAAAATGGAGTGTATAATGTTCCTTATTGGGGACAGACTATAACATTGCAGATTACAATTGTCCGGTATACATTCTCGCAGGTATTCTGGATCAGTTTTGGGTCACCCTTCGTATAGCCCTGTGCCTGATAAACCAGGCATGGCCCAGAAACTTGGCGACTCCGCAAACATAAAGGGTTCTCGGGTCAGTTCTTATTATGCGTAAGGCAACTCGATGATCGAGGGTGCCTAATTGTTTGCAGATTGGCGCAAGCCAAAAGGACCCAGCGTTTGCATACTCAGGGCAAGCAAACATGAAGTGTGCGACACTGTCTTTAAAGGTTCCACAGGAAGGGCATTCTTCATTAGTCTGGTGAGGGGGCGCCACTTCGCGGTGAATTTGTGGACTTGAAGTGAGCCAAATCTGAATTGGGTCTATAATGCCCTATCCCTTGGGATCTGAATTATGTCCAAGTAAGGTTAGAGGCCTCTAAATTGTTTGTGTTGGAAGAATTCTTCCGTAAGCCTTCCTATGTTTGGGTTACTGAGGTCTCTGGCTATGTAAAGCGCTCTGATACCCGATTCAGGTCAAGTTTGCGCTATATAAAACTCTGTAAAAAAAAAGATTGTTTAGAGAACGAATGAGGAGAGAGTGACAGAGAAGGATAGAGAGACAGCAAGCAAAGGATAGAGATAAATATGCAGAGTAGATGGTCCTTAACAAAATGAAAATTTGTAATGTATGGAGTCTGAAACAATCAGAACAAAGGCAAAAACAAAGTTATGATCGTTTAGGGAAAATTAAAAATAAGATAAATAGTGAGACTATCGAACAGATGACCAAATAGATCTATTTGGAGATATCATCCAGCACCGCCACAAAATTTATCACAGCATTGAAATTCCCTCTTAGTGAAAGCCGTATGAGTCTTTAATGTTATAATGATCAAGCTCCAATCTATGAATGCACTGGAACTGCATGTCAGAATATCAGCCACAAAAGGTTACTGCTACAAAAGTATCATACTAAAAATATTAGTTGCCTAAATGTCATGAAGGTAAGAATAAACAGGTAAGCATTTGTGAGAAGCTGGATTGTTGATTAAGGGGGGTGAAACCCTACGGAGGCGACAGCCACAATCCTTATCAGGGTGGCCCGCAAAAAGTCACTAAGTTAACCTGTGCTTAACCCTCTGGTACATTTGCACAAAAGCAATCAGGCTTAACTTAGAGGTAATGCACTAAGTAATTGTGCCGCACACAAGCAGTAATAAAGTGAAAATACAACACAAGGAAAATCCCACACCAATTTAGAAAAATAGAGCAATATCTAATAAATTATATGTCAGCAAAACATTTTAAACATTTATGGTAAGTATAGAGCCAAAAAGCACAAAGCGCCAATCGTGGCGATCTGGTCATGTGAGACAGGGTTAAATTCACAAGTTCAGGCCGACCTCGATGGAGCATGGGCTGGATAGAGGGACCAGGTTAGTCTCACTGAAAAAGGTAGCTTCTAACGTCCAGGCAAAAAGTTCTGTTTGTGATGGAGGAGCCCACAGACAGCAGGGGGAGCATTGCGGACAGACATTGATGTAGTGCGAAGAGTAGACCGGTCGTTGTAGACGATTGTCGCTGTAGAACAAAGATTCTGTCAGACGGTTGTAGCTGTAGATTTGAGTTTGCAGTCACTGTGGGCTGCCGATGCTGCAGCACAACGTGTAGATCTCGTTTTGGCGGTTGTCACTGGTGAACGCTGTAGTGCAAACAGTTAGGTTCACTGTGGCAAACTGTAGCTTTGCATTGGTGGTCAGCATGGGAGGCAAGGTCTGGGTGTGAATGGGCCCATCCATAAAGAGCCCCAAACTTCAGGATTTAGCATTTTTCGAGTCAGAGGAGTGCACTTTGATGTCAGTCAAGGGTCCAGGAACTGGGTGGGACATCGTATGGGTCAGGGACTCTCTCTCCAAAGGCCATCAGGGCTCAGGCAGTTCCAGTAGCCGGTCCAGGCAACAGGTCAGCTGGACAGATGCAGGGATGCTTCTTGAGTAGCCCAGAACAGGAGGTCAGTCAGCTGACCCCTGAAGTCACTGAGCCTTGGATAAAGGGAGCAGGTCCATTCTTCCTTCTCAGCAAGCAGGACAGGCCTCAGGCAACAGGGTGTCCTTCTGTAGTCTCTACAGGTCCAGGAGTGTACTGAAGAGTGGGTCTGAGGGTCCCCTTTTTTCCTGGTTCCCACTTTGAAGTGGGAGAAGCTTCTGGAGTTTCCATCCACAGAGGTGTCCGGAATGGCCTGCCTCCCTGCCCTGCATTAGGCTAGTGTGAAGGGACTTTGTGTGTGAACTGGGCCAGTGCCTTTGCAGTGCAAGTGTGGTAGGTGTCACCTCCTCCCCTCCCCTTTAAGCCATTATGGCCTATCTGGCCAACACCCAACCTCTCTATTGTGGTGCTGTCTGGGAGGAATACACAAAGTAGCTGTTCCTAAAAAATGTGTGTGCTCTCAAGATGTGGTTGGTAGGTATGATGGAGTGTGGGGAATTTCTCCTTTTGTATATAGTGCCCTCACACACCCTTTCGAGTGTCCTGCTTCATCATGGGGCGTTGCTCCTCGTGGGGGTGGCGCTGCAGTCCCCCACGGGCCCTGCAAGAGGGCTCTTTGTCGGAGATCTTTTGGTTGGAGACGCCGCAGTTGTGCATGGGGGTGTGTGGGCCTATCTGAAGGGAGGTGGGTGGTGCGTTAAAAATTACTGGATAGAGTCCAAGACCTTTATTCACGGCTCTACCTAGCAAAGGTTAAAATTAATATTCCTGGAGCTCCTCTTTGAGAAAAGAATAGAGAGGGCAGATGTGAAGAATAACTGCTGCTCTCAGGATAGTGGGTGGAAGTCCTACTGATGGGGGGTCAACATGTTTCGCGCTTAAGGGTGGGTCCTTAAGGGATCCCAATGCGCTTCGTCAGGACCAAGAATAAAAAGTGAGTGGAAAAAATTGTGAATAATCAAAAACAGGTTTCTATAAAGTGCTGTGCTGTAAACCTGTGGTACCTTAATAGTAAGGTGATACAGCGTCCTCGCGCTGATAGGTTTTCCCTCTTATTTGGAAACCTTTACCCAACCTGGTAAGGTAGAGGAAAAAAAGAGAGACACACACATGGACAGAGGAGAGGGAAAACAATAAATACACAATGAGACATAGCATCAGGTAATCATTATACATTGTTGGTTGTGATTACAATGTAAACCAGCACAAGGTAGTATATATTCAAAACATGCTTCTAATGATGACATGCAAGTACAATGAACTAGTGTTAGAAAATTCTACAACATCGTGCAGAAAACCGCTATAGTAGAGTGAGAGTTTTGCTGTACTCAAGTGCCATATTTCAATTATCCAGCAGTTTGTGTAAGATGAAAAACGCCGGTGGCACCGTGAGGACTACTACTGTTATTATCGCGGTTTTAAGAGAAGCGAGCAGTACACCTCTATAGTGGAACACTCGTAGTGGTGAAGAGAAAACAAAAAAACTGAACTGAAAGATCAAGCCTACCCTTAAAGTGTAGGGTTTGGGCTCCATCAGCAACGCGGAGTTGGCAGAAAGAGAGACTGATAAAAGGGAAAAGAACGGTGTATCATGGACGTTGGTATCTGTCAAGATGTCACAAGAAAACCGAGCGTATAAGCTCACCTCTTCGGTATGAGTGAATACTCACGAGGAGCAACGCCCGATGATGAAGCAGGACACTCGAAAGGGTGTGTGAGGGCACTATATACAAAAGGAGAAATTCCCCACACTCCATCATACCTACCAACCACATCTTGAGAGCACACACATTTTTTAGGAACAGCTACCCTCTCAAAATATACACGTGATTCTGAGGGAGCACGGGTACTGGACCTACTTTCTAATTACGCTCCCAGTCCCCCCCTCTTTATGTAATATGATTTAACGTACGGCAGCCAGCCGCGGGACCAATTTATCTATATTTCCCCTTTTCTAACCACACACAGACAACTGATCTTTTCAAAGTCACACCATCTAGGGAGTCTTTAGCAACCCCTATACTCATACTAAATATGGACACCGTTGGTCTCAGTTTCGATGATGAAACGATAGCTGAGATACTTCGAGCACCCTCACTATTAGGAGAAGATGGCAGCGCAGCTACAGGCAGTAAAGCAGACGATTGGAAATCCCTATTATCACTGAGGAAACTACAAATTAAGACAGCCCTGCACGGGCTAATGATGACAGAATATCTGAGAGCTAACGTAGCACCCAACGGTCTCTTAGTGACCTTACCCCCTAGGATTTTCCTAGAAGACCTGACATTCTGCACAGAATGGTCACAAATTGCATGGAAGTGCACACGAGACTGGCTCGTGCTAATAATTAACACGGCCAAACGTCTCTCGGATGAACTCCTCATTCAAATTACCATAGCTGAGAACGGACTAAAAATAGGTATCTCTATTTCTTCATTTAAGTCGAGACTAGCTGAAATTAATGAGGAAATGAACGAACACAAAGACTTCCTGACTAAGCAGAAGATCACAAAATTCCAGAAAGATTTAAAACGGTTTTACAAAGAGAAGATGTACCCTTACACAAAAGAAGATTATGTTTTCCAAAATCATGACACAACTTCTGATGAAGGAAGTAGCACCAGATCTATCAGAACAGGATCATTTGGTAGTGATTCAAGTTATGAAGGACAGCGGTACACACAGTACGCCAGAGGGACACCCCAACCAATACGCCCTCCCTTATTCCAGAATCCTCCACCACCACCTCATTTCTCTCACCCATCTTTCCAACCACCTGGCTACCCGGGACAATGGATGGGACCTCCACCCATGTGGCATGTACCTCCAACCCATCATCTTCTGCCAACTCAATTCCAACAATTCCCGAACCCACCTTTTCACAACAGAGGGAGGGGCAAAGGAAGAGGCAGAAGAAGAGGAAATTACAAGAAGGTACAATGGCAAGACCAGGAACCGATGACACTACGGAGCCAGGTGAGAGGCCAGAGACCTTAGTGGTGAACCTTTCATCTAGACCACTCACAGAAAGTGAAACCATGCTACTTGAAAAGGGTTTGGGATTTGTTCCCACACCCAAAGAAGACCCTTTTAGGTTACACCAAGAACTTCACCAGTTCTTCCGTAAGGTTAGACTTAAGGCCTTTTTTCAAGGAAAACCAGACAACCCCTCTACTGAGACAGGTTTAAAAAAACCTTCAAAATTCACCCCCACCACAGCTATGACACCTCATGAGGTCATTACTTATGAACAAGCGGTCCTAAAAGACATAGGAGCTTTAAATAAGAAGCGACCATATGATAATCTATCCAAAGAGGAGAGAACTATCCTCCGTACCATCACCGAAGATCGGGAAATAATAATCAAACCAGCAGACAAAGGCGGAGCTATTGTCATTCAGGACCAGGATACTTATGACAGAGAATGCACCCGCCAGCTGAACAACACCACCTACTATGAAGTGATCACAGAAGATCCCACTAAATGCCGTTCGACCAGGATTAAGAGCATGGTCAGCGAGGCATCCGCTGAAGGCTGGATTTCACAACAGGAAGCCAATTTCCTCACGACAGAAGAACCTCGGACCCCATACTTCTATACACTTCCGAAGATCCACAAGGGGGTTACCCCCCCTCCCGGCCGGCCGATTGTCTCTGGCATCAACTCTGTATTAGAACCACTAAGCAAGTTCTGCGATTTCTATCTACGCCCTTTAGTGAGCCAGACTCCTACCTATCTGAGAGATACTACAGAGGTTCTGAATCTTATTGATCTCTTTCCTGATGCAGACAAAATAGACTTCCTAGTGACCATGGACGTGGAAGCCCTTTATACGAACATACCGCAGGATGCCACATTGGAAGTACTAGAGGACACTCTCCAGAACATCAAACCATGGCCCTTCATAACTCCTATTCCATTTATCTGCGACTGTGCTTCCCTGGCTCTTAAAGAAAATTTCTTCGCCTTTAAATCGCAACTGTTCCATCAAATACATGGCACGAGCATGGGAAGCACATTCGCGCCGAGTCTGGCATGCCTTTACATGGCCCATTTTGAAGAACGACACATTCTAGGAGATAACAACCCCTTCAAGGAACACATTCTTCTATGGCGTCGTTACATAGACGATGTTATCTTATTCTGGCGAGGGAATGAAGACCAATGCATTGAATTCTGCAATTGGGTCAATACTCTTAACCCATATTTAAAATTCACTAGCACAAGGTCACGGCAAACAATCCCCTTTCTGGACCTCCTCATTTCATTGGAGAATGGTTGTCTTCACACTACCAATTACAAAAAACCGACAGACAGGAACAATCTCCTCATCTACGACAGCCACCATCCCAGGGCACTCAGGAACAATCTTCCGGTTGGCCAATTTTTACGCCTCCGGAGGAATTGTGATACTACCAAGGAGTTTGAGATACAGTCTGATCTCCTTAGATACAATCTGGAAAAACGACATTACCCAAAGAACATTATTCGTCAAGCTCATAAAAGAGCTAGAAATAGCACCAGGGCAAGTCTCCTCGAGATAAAAGAGAAATCTGAACTAGACACCATGACATGTGTCACTACATTCACTCCTAGCTCCAATAGTGTACAGAGAGTGATCAAAAAACATTGGCCAATATTAAATTCAGGTTAATTTGAACCAGGCCCGTCACCCCTCTTTGCATTTAAACGCACGCAGAATTTGAGAGACCATCTGGTACATACAAGGCCGAAACTACAATCCACACACCAATCCACACTCTGGTCTTTACCACCAGTAGTAGGCAATTACCCATGCGGCTCCTGTTCAACATGTGCAGAAACTACGGTTTCAAAAGAAATCGACTTGGGCCTAAGTACACCTTGGCGCCAAACCAGACACACGAATTGTAACACGACTAACTGCGTTTATACTATAGTCTGCCCATGTAACAAGAGGTACGTGGGGATGACCACAAGAGCAGTTAAAATCCGCATGGGGGAGCACAAAAGTACCATAAGACGAGGCAAAACTAACACTAAACTGTTGATACACTTTGCAGAACAAGGACACACAGCGAATAGTTTAAGATGGACCATCATTGTCTCCAATCCCCAATGGACAAAACACACTCTATTTAGACAGGAACAACGATGGGTCCACAGATTGAGATGCGACACCAGGGGTCTGAATGATGAAATTCCATGGGTTGAGTTAACGTGACATCAATGTGGAATTTATCCACACAGACAATGATCATATGGTAGCTTAACTAATGTTACACCATACCCCTGTCAGGGACTTCCCCTCCAATTCCATCCTTGGCATATACATGATATACACTCTCATGCAATTAACCAGAGAGAGGATATTATACGCACTGCCACACTTACGCAACTGTCCTAAGTAATTGAAAACACGTATTGGTCTAGCGCCATTCTTCAATACCGGATTGCCACCACGGCTTCATTGCCTTTGAGGACGTACACCTTAGATATATTCTCATACAAGCTCTCCTCATATCCCCTTTTTTATTTCCTAAAACACCTTTTTTCATTACTTCAAAACTTTATTGATGTCTTTTGGGAAACACAAAATCGAATCTCTATGAACGCGTCTCCATATTCTCTTTCGCGTCATAGACATTCCCGATTACCATTACAACGGAGGGTGCATCGCCACTACGACATCTCCCGGCACGAATTAACTCCTACGACTACCTTGACAATTACTCACATAATGCCACCATGTCATCGAGTAGCGTCGTAGTATCCCCAGAGTTACCATGACAACCAATCACGCAACGTCATGACATCACTTTCTAGCGCCCAGGGACCGCCCCAACACGGAACTCTGCACTTTTGGAGATTATACTTAAGCAGCACGTCCTTACATTGTCCCTCATCCATTCCAGCGGTAGACGGAGGAGGGGTAGGTTACTACATCCTGGGCGAAGGAGCACTTGTGAGTATTCACTCATACCGAAGAGGTGAGCTTATACGCTCGGTTTTCTTGTGACATCTTGACAGATACCAACGTCCATGATACACCGTTCTTTTCCCTTTTATCAGTCTCTCTTTCTGCCAACTCCGCGTTGCTGATGGAGCCCAAACCCCTACACTTTAAGGGTAGGCTTGATCTTTCAGTTCAGTTTTTTTGTTTTCTCTTCACCACTACGAGTGTTCCACTATAGAGGTGTACTGCTCGCTTCTCTTAAAACCGCGATAATAACAGTAGTAGTCCTCACGGTGCCACCGGCGTTTTTCATCTTACACAAACTGCTGGATAATTGAAATATGGCACTTGAGTACAGCAAAACTCTCACTCTGCTATAGCGGTTTTCTGCACGATGTTGTAGAATTTTCTAACACTAGTTCATTGTACTTGCATGTCATCATTAGAAGCATGTTTTGAATATATACTACCTTGTGCTGGTTTACATTGTAATCACAACCTACAATGTATAATGATTACCTGATGCTATGTCTCATTGTGTATTTATTGTTTTCCCTCTCCTCTGTCCATGTGTGTGTCTCTCTTTTTTTCCTCTACCTTACCAGGTTGGGTAAAGGTTTCCAAATAAGAAGGAAAACCTATCAGCGCGAGGACGCTGTATCACCTTACTATTAAGGTACCACAGGTTTACAGCACAGCACTTTATAGAAACCTGTTTTTGATTATTCACAATTTTTTCCACTCACTTTTTATTCTTGGTCCTGACGAAGCGCATTGGGATCCCTTAAGGACCCACCCTTAAGCGCGAAACATGTTGACCCCCCATCAGTAGGACTTCCACCCACTATCCTGAGAGCAGCAGTTATTCTTCACATCTGCCCTCTCTATTCTTTTCTCAAAGAGGAGCTCCAGGATTATTAATTTTAACCTTTGCTAGGTAGAGCCGTGAATAAAGGTCTTGGACTCTATCCAGTAATTTTTAACGCACCACCCACCTCCCTTCAGATAGGCCCACACACCCCCATGCACAACTGCGGCGTCTCCAACCAAAAGATCTCTGACAAAGAGCCCTCTTGCGGGGCCCGTGGGGGACTGCAGCGCCACCCCCACGAGGAGCAACGCCCCATGATGAAGCAGGACACTTGAAAGGGTGTGTGAGGGCACTATATACAAAAGGAGAAATTCCCCACACTCCATCATACCTACCAACCACATCTTGAGAGCACACACATTTTTTAGGAACAGCTACCCTCTCAAAATATACACGTGATTCTGAGGGAGCATGGGTACTGGACCTACTTTCTAATTACACTCCCGGTCCCCCCCTCTTTATGTAATATGAGGAATACACAAAGACCAACTGCCAACTACTCCTAGTCATGTGACCCAGGAAACGTCTGCAGGCACCAAAAGGTTAGGACAAGAAAATGCCAACTTTCTAAAAGTGATACCCAAAAAAAGGTGCATTAATTACAACACCAGCTGCTGCACTGCTGTAATGAGCAAAATTCTCCTCATAAGTAAACCATTTATTTTAACATTAACCAAAGTAATCCAGAGTGTTCCCATTTTTTAAAATTCAGTTCTCCATATTTTCCATACTTATAGAATCACTGCGGAGACAGATAAGTTGAACTTGAATGTTTTATTCCTCTTGTCATATGCTGCTCATCCAAGCTTTAAAAAAGACATGTGTTGCCAACTGTCCTTTGAGCCGGTACAATGGAAAAACCCAAAGCATTTCGAACTATTGTAAGTTCTTCGTCAGGGGTACTGTAACAAATCAGAAAGAACTGCTTAAACAGCTGCTCCAGAACAAAGCAAACTAAATACTTGTAAATAATATGTTTTCCCCAATGTCTTCCCCTCCCTAACAACCCTCGTTATCCTCCCCCTTTTTTTAAACCTAAAAAATCTCGTAACAAAACAAGTGAAACAAATAATCAGAAAAACCCCTTATTATTCGTGGCAACCGCAGAAACCAAACGGTGTTCATTTACCTTAAACGACCATAACCAGCGGGTAAACTTGTGCTTGTCTCGCTTCACCTTCGAAAAGAGATCAACTTCTCTCTCTCCCACCATGGTTTTATTCAAAGCCTACTTTCACACGTTTCCCCATTCAATCCCTAATTAAGTCAAAACCCCGTGACCTGTTTAAACTCCCTTGCTCGTGAAAAAGAGCTCCTGCCTCAATATCCCATAATGCACTGACACAGTTGCCTGAAACCGTCAGCCCATGAAACTGAAAAAACTCCATTATGACAAAAAATTACATAATGACAAAAATATGTGAACATCAAAATGCGTGAAAATACATGCAATCATATATATAGTGTGATACATAAATCAATACAATCTCGAAACTTAAAGCAAATAGTGTTCATGATGTGTTGAGCAGCCCTCTGAATGCCGATAATGTTTCCTCTCCAGTAGAATGTTACACAGTCCAAACTTCATGCCACTTTAAAATCATCCGCTCAAGGTTCTACGATGTAATGCTGTCCCCTCAGTGATGCTTTTGATTCACTCAATGATTTTGTCCGATGTTCATTAAACCTCTGGGGTGCTGCCTCGCATTTGGGACGAAATAAAATTGCTAAGCAAGAATAAATGATGGCGGGAGCACTCCTTCCCTTCATGAATAGTTCATTTTTGCAAAAATGAACTATTCATGAAGGGAAGGAGTGCTCCCGCCATCATTTATTCTTATTTAAACTTTCTGAAAGTGGCCTTTTCAGAATTGCGATTTAACATCTGACTTTACCATAAATTGGGTTTTAAATTACAATTCCTAAAACACCAAACATAACATTCCTTCCTGCTCCCACACAGATGTTATCACTTATTAAATGTAACAAGGTGACGCAAGGTTATCTTATGGGAGAGGAAGGCCTTGCAATGGTGAAAAACAACTCTGAGGGTTCTTCACTACCAGGACATGTAAAACTTAAAAGTACATTGCTAACATTTTAAATACAATGCACCCTGCCCTATGGGCTTATTAGGGCCTACCCTAGGAGTGATTTCTATGTATTAAAAAAGAAGGCTTAGATCTGGTAAACGTTGTTTTTTGCCAAGTCAAAATGGCAGTTTAAAACTGCACACACAGACTGCAATGGCAGGCCTGCGACATGTTTAAAAATGCTACCTAAATGAGTTCCATGGTGATTGCTGCAGGGCCAGTCTGTCCATCAATTGTTCTTTGTGCATTTGTCCCTTGAGCGGGAAAAGTATCCCCAGACGTGGGTCCCATGCTCTCCATGCCACTGGAGTCAAGCTTGCCTGGCTGATGAGGGTGATACCCCAAAACCGGTCCCAAGATGCTTGTTTCTGGTCCAGGAAGGACTTGGCCTGGTAGTTCGGGCTGGACTGTTTCCATGGGGAGTCGAGTCAAGATTGATTTGCATATGGCTTGGTTTAAACTGAAATGGCATGGGGAGCAAAAAAACTTTGGAGTTTGGTCCAGACTACTGTGCTGGTTGAATGTTTGACATTCTTCAGCATTCTGTCCATCAATTGTTCTTTTTGTTTTTGTCCCACTGAGTGGGACAGGTATGCCCAGACGTGGGTCCCTTGCTCTACCTGCCACTGGAGTCAAGCTAGCCTGGCTGATGATGGGTGATACTCCAAAATCAGCCCCAGGATGCTTTTTTCAGGTCCAAGGAGGACATGGCCTGGCAGTTTGGGCTGGACTGTTCCCACGGAGAGCAGGGTCAAGACTCATTTACATATGGCTTGGAGTTTAAACTGGAATGCCATGGGGAACAAAAAACAATGGATTTAGGCTGAGATCTCTGTACTGGGGTGAATGTTTGACATTATTCAGCATTCTGTCCATCAATTGTTCTTTTTGCAGACCCACTAGTACCATTTAATTTACCGGCTCTGGTACATGTAGTAGCACTTGACTAGGGACTTATAAGTAAATTAAATTTGCCAATTGGGTGTTAGCCAATTTCACCATGTTTAAAGGAGAGAGCACAAGCACTTTAGCACTGGTTAGCAGTGGTAAAGTGCACAGAATCCTTAAAGCCCCCCAAAAAACACACAAAAAACAGGTTCGGCAAGACAGGCTTTGTGAAGGCAAAAATGTTGGGGGTGACCCTCTAGAGAAGGCCCAGTCCAACAGTCTTGAGTTACCCTTCAACTACACTATGAGCTGTGAAGATATATATATATAAATATATATATATATATATATATATATATATATATATTACCTACTGGCAGTCGCCAGTAGGTAGTTATAGTTAGGACCCTGTTTCCATATGAAATCCGCAACATTCTATTTTGAATAACTTTGGCGCCGGTTGACGAATCCTCGCGAAATTTTCAAAATAGGTGGGGCGCTACGCTCCGCTCCTACCCTGGAAGTCTCGGGGGGATTCGTCAAGCGGGGGCTGAGATAAAGGGGGGGTCCCAAAACGCGTTTTTCCCATGCATTTTTCCATAGGACCTTTAGACACAGCTACAGCCCGAACGGCTGAACAGAATTACTTGAAATTTGGCAGAGAGGTAGTCCTCAGGTCAAGGAAGTGCCTTTTGTAGGTTTGGTGTAAATCTGTTCAGTAGATTCTGAGAAAATAGCCTTTAAATCAATATATATATCTGAGCCAGCGTACGGTGCGCTTACGGTGCGCTTACCGTACGCGTACGGTGGCGTGCGCGAGCGCGATTCTGATTGGTTGTTAGATCTTAGTAAACATTCGAATCGGTCGAAACCAGGAAGCGGCGTCCGCCATTTCGTGTGTTTCACTAAGAAAAAAAGTGATATCTTGAAAAGGGGGCAAGGGAGAGAGTTACAGACCCCCTAACATTTGTAAGGGGGTCAAAGAAGGACAGAAAAGTACAAAGAAAACATTTATTGATTTTAAAAAAAATCACGGGGTACGCGTACGGTAAGCTTAACGTACGCGTACGGTAGAAAAAAAATAAAATAAAAGAAATGAAATGCAGATTTAAGAGTTTAGATATTAGGGGGCTCTAAAAAGAGCCGTTGTGTTTATGAAGTGATTTTTTAGTGGTACCTACAAGTAAGTACCGATGCAGAGTCTAAGGTTCAAGAGGAAGACTCTGTTCCCTTCATCAGTGAAGTGCACACCATCTCCTCTATAAATGTCTTGCATGTCGTAACGCAAGTTGTTGTGGTAAATGGAACCCATACCATAGTCACGGAGGAAAGCAGAAACAGATTTGTTGACGTGCTTTCTTGCTTTGTCAATCTGTGGACAGAAATGATTGGACCAGTTCCATTTTTGCCTTTGGCATATGTTAGAAAACACAAAGGCAGTTTTAGGGAAAGTGAAAACAGTTGTGCAAAGGTGTCCTTCATAAGCATTTCCAGACCTACCCCAGTCAAAGTGCCTAGGTCATTGCCACCACAGTGCACTATTATGAGGTCAGGGTGTTGGATTTGCATGAAGGATTTCACCAATGGCATCAATTGGTGCCACTTTAACCCTCTCTGACAAATCCATTTAATGTCTACATTTGGCAAAGCAAGGTCTCTCACCATATCTGTTTTCTCTGCATACTTTTCACTCCAGAAGACATAGCTGTGCCCTACAATCCACACTGTGAACATCTTCAAAGGAGAACTGGATGCACTCAGGAGGTGTAATTCAGTAGAATGGTAAAAAGAAATGAAAGACAGTTTGGAAATGGGGGCATACATATTTTTTTTATAAAAAAAAGAACTGATTGGCTGTTTCATACCATTCTACAATAAAAACTAGGCTGTATGTGTAAATTAATAGAAGCATGTTTTGTATTGGTACAGAAAAATGTGTTACCAAAGAACAGTACTATGGATTTGCTGTTAGGTTTGAAAAGTCAAGCACTCTTGCTCTTTGGAAATGAAACATTGTTTGGTGAACTTCTGACCTAACTCCACACAGCAGTGTTCCACGAGCTGTTGCTATGGTAGCAGGCAGAAGTCAAGTTGGGGGAAGGGTACTAGGCAGAAGTCAAGTTGGGGGAAGGGTACTTTTGGAAAAGGGTTGGTTTTCAACCAATAGAAATGTGTGATTACATTTGAAAAAAAGGGGGAAGCACTGAGATTTGAAATTAACATGTATATGTGTGGAAAAAGAGAGGGAAAGTTTGCCATTATCTGGTTCTGCTGAGAGGAGAGAGGTGTCAAGAACAGAGATCCTGGCTCTGATAATCTGCTGTTTGAGTGCCACATTTCTTTCACAATGAACTAATTTTAAAGGTGAGTTTAGAGTTTGAGAGGGGATGTATATGGTAAATTAAGAAATGAATAATAGAAATGGAATTCCTTTTGTTGAAGTTGTGTTTATCATTTTCTGTTTTGGGAGAAATTTAAATGTGAGGAACATGTAAAATAATATGGACTATATTTTCACGATAAATTAAGGTGTACTGGTATAAATAAGGAATACTTTTAGGGTTTGAGGTTGCACTCAGTAATGCAAATACATTCAGCATTACTAAGGCTGGTTGCCCTTGCTGGAGTGTAGTCAGTCACCCAGGTTACACATGTTGTTGGTCTCAGAAAGCTGTTTGGTATTGCTCTGGTGATTTTACATTTGCATTAGATGGAAAGGGGGAGGTATTTTTTTATGCAGAAGCAGACTCTTAGCACACAGCCAGCTGCTTACCCTGTGGAATCATGCACAGTATTCACAACCGAGTGGGGTTTGAGGTTTCAGTCAGTAATGCAAATACATTCAGCATCACTAAGGCTGGTTGCCCTTGCTGGAGTGTAGTCAGTCACCCAGGTTACACATGGTGCTGGTCTGAAAAAGCAGTTTGGACATGTGCTTTTTTAAGAATCTAAAAAGTGGATTCAAAATGTGTCAGTCTGTAAAAGTGTTTATCACTTGCCAAAAAAAAGAGTAGTAAATGTGCTTTCAAATTGGCAAAGAAATTTCGTTTTGTGACTAATATGAAAACATGACTCTGTGTGCAAAAGGGAATTACAGGCAGAGATTTATTGCGTATTGCTCAGGTGATTTCACAGTTGCATTAGATGGAAAGGGGGAGCCATTTTTTGGTGCAGAAGCAGACTCTTAGCACACACCCAGCTGCTTACCCTGTGGAATCATGCATAGTATTCACAAGCGAGTGGGGTTTGAGGTTTCAGTCAGTAATGCAAATACATTCAGCATCACTAAGGCTGGTTGCCCTTGCTGGAGTGTAGTCAGTCACCCAGGTTACACATGGTGCTGGTCTGAAAAAGCAGTTTGGACATGTGCTTTTTTAAGAATCTAAAAAGTGGAATCAAAATGTGTCAGTCTGTAAAAGTGTTTATCACTTGCCAAAAAAAAGAGTAGTAAGTGTGCTTTCAAATTGGCAAAGAAATTTCGTTTTGTGACTAATATGAAAACATGACTCTGTGTGCAAAGAGGAATTACAGGCAGAGATTTATTGCGTATTGCTCTGGTGATTTCACAGTTGCATTAGATGGAAAGGGGGAGCCATTTTTTGGTGCAGAAGCAGACTCTTAGCACACACCCAGCTGCTTACCCTGTGGAATCATGCACAGTATTCACAAGCGAGTGGGGTTTGAGGTTTCAGTCAGTAATGCAAATACATTCAGCATCACTAAGGCTGGTTGCCCTTGCTGGAGTGTAGTCAGTCACCCAGGTTCCACATGGTGCTGGTCTGAAAAAGCAGTTTGGACATATGCTTTTTTAAGAATCTGAAAAGTGGATTCAAAATGTGTCAGTCTGTAAAAGTGTTTATCACTTGCCAAAAAAAAGAGTAGTAAGTGTGCTTTCAAATTGGCAAAGAAATTTCGTTTTGTGACTAATATGAAAACATGACTCTGTGTGCAAAAAGGAATTACAGGCAGAGATTTATTGCGTATTGCTCTGGTGATTTCACAGTTGCATTAGATGGAAAGGGGGAGCCATTTTTTGGTGCAGAAGCAGACTCTTAGCACACACCTAGCTGCTTACCCTGTGGAATCATGCACAGTATTGACAAGCGAGTGGGGTTTGAGGTTTCAGTCAGTAATGCAAATACATTCAGCATCACTAAGGCTGGTTGCCCTTGCTGGAGTGTAGTCAGTCACCCAGGTTACACATGGTGCTGGTCTGAAAAAGCAGTTTGGACATGTGCTTTTTTAAGAATCTGAAAAGTGCATTTAAAATGTGTCAGTCTGTAAAAGTGTTTATCACTTGCCAAAAAAAAGAGTAGTAAGTGTGCTTTCAAATTGGCAAAGAAATTTCGTTTTCTGTCTAATTTCAAAGCATGACTTTGTGTGCACACAGGAATTATTTTTAGAAATTTAATTTGTGAAGGTGTTATTGTGATTTTCATTTATAGGAAAGGGGTTTATAGTATTTTAAGATTTCTAAAGAACATAAAAAATGTAGTAATATATTTAAATAAAATAAAGGAATTTTTTTAAAGATTTTTTCAGAGCAGTGAACAAAATTTAAGATGCCTACAAAATCCAGAGTAAAGAAAGACCACAAAAAAAACCTATATTTGAAGACAACTGGAGGACCTAAGTTAGTTGGAGATGCTCATGTTGGGAAAAAGAAAAAATCTTCTGGTAAGCAAACAAAAGATTTTTTAAAGAACATATTAAAAAAAGGAAAAATGTACAAAATGTCTGTACTGGAAAGAATGTTTTCAATAGAAAAGGAGAGGAAAAAATTGAGAATTTAGTTAATGCAAATATACCTTCTGCAACTAAAAAGATTAACTTAAACAGAAAAACAGCGTTTAAAGAGATACGTAGAAAAATGTTTCAGAGAAGAGGTATGTCCAATTTGATAAAGGATGTGAAGAAATATAAGCAAAAGGCTAAATTTTACAAGAGAAAAAAAGAAATTGAAGCCATTGCAGCAAAGGCATTAGAATTAAAAAGGAAACTATTCATTTTAATTTTGAATAGGATGCGTACATTAGATAAAATGGTTAATGTACTGAAATCACAAAGCAAAAGGAAAAGAGTAGTGAACAGAACAAACTTTTGTAAAGTGTTTTTAGGAAAATGGATGCATAGTTCAAGTAGTGAACCTTTTTTTAATGAAGAGAGCTATTTTCAAAGTAATAGTTTGCTGCATGCAGTTGACACCAGAGGTCGTGCTTACGAAGTGAAAAATGGTTGCATAATGGAGAAGGAGATAATGGTTCCAAGAGATGAGGTACACGTGATGGCGGATGAGGCTATGGGGAGACGTCCTAAAGCCCCAGTGTACACTTGGAATTGTAGTAGTATTTGCACTGTGCGTCAGGAATCTATTGATAAATTTTGTGAGTTTCTAAGAGAATATAGTAAAAAAAGTGTAAAACAGAAGATTAAGGTGCTTCAAAGTCTGGATCCATGCAGAGTGAGAGAGAATACTGGTTTGCAGGGTCATTCTCTGGCTTGTCTATCTAGAAAAGTGTGTATTAGTGTTTTCCATCATTTTAGAATGCTGGCTGTTCATCATACTGAAATGAGAAAGTTTGTGAGACGGTTGTATTTTGCTAAAAGTCCAGCAATAAAGTTAGATGAATTGAATAGGGCTCTGTTCCGTGGGTCAGTATCAGATGTAGCGAAGGTTGTTGATGAAATTCAGTTTTGTTACTTTGGTCCTGAACACAACAGTGCAGAAAAGGACACAGTAAATGAGGAAGAAGTGGAAGAGAATGTAGAACCATTTTTAAGTAAGACATTTAATGATCACATAACAAAATTTGAAAAAATCTCTAATGAAAGACCAAATATTACTTGTATTTGTTGCCGCAGAACTCATTATAGAAAACAAACCAGGTATGTTGATCTCTATAGAAAAAGTGAAAATGAAGATAATTATAAGTGGAAGGATTTTGCCACATATATATTTCTTGAAAATTGTTTTGAATTGGGTGAAGTTCAGCGTATTTGTAAATACTGTTACAACAAATTAGAAGAAAATAGAATGCCGACCAGAGCTGTACATAATAATTTAGAATTGGATGTTATTCCTGCCGAACTTTCTGAATTAAATACTTATGAGTCTATACTTATTCAATGTGTTCATCCGTTCCAGACCATAGTACGTATGGAGCCCAAAACTGGTAAATTACCTCCTTCAGATTTACTGAGAGGTTTAAAAGGTAGAGTGGTATATTTGCCCTTGGATTTGAAAAAAAATATGGAAACTATTGATGCAGATACTTTGGAAACTGAACCATTAGTTATTCTGGTTAATGGTGTACCTACAAAGAATAAGAAGATTTGGCAGGAGCTGGTAGATGTACGGAAAGTACAAAGAGCAAATTTGTATTTGAAAAGGAATAACAAATGGTATGAATCAATTTATATAGAAGAAGAAGAAGAAGAAGATTTACAAGAAGACACAGAAACACCAACTGGACAAAATGAAAAAGTGGACGGAAGAAGAAATTTATGAACATTTTAGCATACATCCTCTTCATTCAAAAGAAGTTATGGGAGACAATATTGATCTGTTTCAGATGAAGAAAGCAAAAGGAACTCCCGTGAGTGTATGGGAGGAGAGCTTGGAAGCTCGATGTTTTCCCCAGCTGTTTCCTAAAGGAAAAGGAGGACGATACGATGAACGTCCAGAACAGATTCCAGCTTCTGAGTATCGGACTACAAGACTATATGCAGAAGATCCAAGATTTCGACAAAGTATTCCTTATTTGTTCCATCTTTTATTTGAAAGCGACTTGTCTGCATTATCATATGCAGTAAATCCCATTTTAAAAAGTGGAGTACATTTACAAAATGTGTCTGCTAAGGATTTTATGGAGAAAGTTCAGCATTTGGAAACACAACTGATCAATCTGATGGCTTGTCAGCGTGGGACTAATGAATATTGGTACCGACGCCATGGTGAATTAAAATGCATGTTACGGAATTTAGGAACACCAAATGGTTCGTTACCCTAAGCTGTGCTGAGTACGCTTGGGATGATTTACTGGATTTTCTACGAGAGGCAAATTCAAACATTAAAAACATCGAATACAAGACAGCAGGAGAACTGTGCTCATTGGATCCGGTTAATGTTTGCAGATATTTCAATCATAGATTTGAGGCTATGATGTCCTTCATCTGCAATAAAAAAAATCCACCTCTAGGAGAAGTAGTGGATTTCTTTTGGAGAAAAGAGTACCAGGCAAGAGGTGCTCCTCATATTCATATGCTGTTGTGGATCAAGGATGCCCCAAAGTTTGGAACAGATGCTGATGAAGCAGTGTTATCTTACATTGAAGAATATGCAACATGTGCTATACCAAAAAGCACAGAAGAGAAAAAGTTAAAGGAGCAAGTTTTACGTTTCCAAAGTCATCGGTGTGGAAAATACTGTCGACGGAAATACAAGAGCAAAGATAAATACTACACTAAATGTCGATTTGGATTTCCTAGACCTGTTCTTTCAAATGGAAGAGTAAACAGTTTTATGTCATCTGTGAGACATACTATCACAAGAAAATCACCTAAGAATACCTACAACCTTAAAAGAAAAGAAGAATCAAAAAATATAAATGACTACAACCCAGTCATTTTATCCATGTGGAATGCTAACATGGATATACAGTATATAGCTGACAATTCCATTGCTGTTGCTCGATATGTAACGTCTTACATTACGAAATCAGAAAAAACAGAATTGAAGGAAATGTGGGACGAGATTTCTCACGAGAAGACTGTCAGTAAGAAGCTGTACAGTTTCAGTTTAAAGATGTTATCGCATCGAGAAATTGGATCCTACGAATGTTCAGATAGGTTATCTTCTGCAAGTCAGTCTCTACTCGAAATCAAGAAGAATAATTTGGGCAAGTTTAGGCCTTGCAGCAATGAGAAATCGGGTATTGAAATCTGTTGGAGAAATTGAATATTTGGCCGAGAATGACCCAGAAAGTACAGATATTTTGAAATCAAACATGTTGGACACATATTACCCAAAGAGAAGTCATCATCTGGAGAACATGTGTCTTTATGAAGTGCTGCAGAACTACATTTATTCACGGAAAGCCGCAGAAGACATCAACAATGGAAAATATAAAGTCATTGGTGAGGAAGGATGTTTGGTGAAGCAAACAAAAGGAAGTTTGATAAATCACAGGAAGCTGAGTTGCGACAGTACTGACAAAAAGGAATTTTACTACTTGGCTCTTTTACAGCTGTTTAAACCATGGCGTACAGAGGATGAACTACTGGGAGAATTTCAAAGCTATGAAGATTCTTTTAATGCTTGCAAAGACAGCATACAATGCAGTTCATTCTCAACTTATCTGCAAATGTTAAATGAAGAAATTGAACAGGAAACTACAATTGCAGCAGAAGTAGCTAGAGACAGTTCTCAGGACAGCCAAAGTTCAGGAACACTCAGTCAAGATCCCCTAGGACAACCAATCGTTGAAAATGAAGCATCAATAGCCATGAATGAAGTGGAAACGGCTATGAATCAAGCTCAAGAAGAATTTATAGACTTACAAAATTTGGAAAGACAACTGAACGAAGAGCAGCAACAAATTTATGAAGAGATCAGAAACAAAATTGATCACGGATTTCTACATGAAAAAAAAGAGTGCTCATGCACATCATTTCATCCAATCAGGATGTATGTAAGTGGACAAGCTGGAACTGGAAAAAGTTTCTTAATAAAAGTCATCAGAAGCTACGTACAGCAAAAAACGGATTCTACTTTGTCTTGTGTGGTTACTGCTCCAACTGGGTTAGCAGCATATAACATAAAAGGAATCACCTTACATCGTTTGCTAATGTTACCAGTGGAGCATGAGAACAAAATACAATACAACAAGCTAACTGGAGAAGCATGCTTGGAAGTTTCAAGAGTATTGAAGAAGATGCAAGTTCTCATTATTGATGAGGTGAGCATGGTATCAAACTTAATGCTTGTCTTTGTGCATTTAAGAATGCAGCAAATTCTAAGGACAGACTATGACGTGTTATTTGGTGGAAAACATGTCATAGTTTTTGGGGATCTTCTACAGCTTACTCCAGTTAAAGGACAACCAGTGTTTAATACTGTGACACATGAAGACACAAAGAAGTCATTGGGAAGCATCGGTAATGCAAATATTTGGTCCTTCTTTGAGTACAAGGAACTCACTACCAATATGAGACAAGCAAACGATGAAGAATATGGAAGTATTCTGAAAGATATCAGAATTGGACTACTCACTGAAGCTGGCACAAAAGCATTACAGAGTCGGTTGCTACATAATTTATTTCCAAAGGAAGAAATAGTTGCAGAGAAGATATACAAGAACATTGCAGAAAAGAAAAGTGTCATCTGCTTAATGCCAACTCTGCGTTAATGCTCAATATTCAATGAGGAGCTTTTGAAATTGGAAAAGGAAGATATCAGGAAATTGGAAGCAGTGGACAAAATTGAGGATGGAAGAATTACTATCACATTAACAGGCAAACTGAAAAATAAATTGGATTCACTAAAGAACATTTCCAAAACTGCTGGATTAGAAAAAAATCTATATGTTTGCATGAACTGTAGAGTATTTGTAAGGAGAAATTTGGATGTTGAAAAAGGTTTAGTTAATGGAGCTATGGGAAGAGTTGTGGGTTTTATTAATTATCAGAAAAAAGATGGCATTGAATGTTTAAAAATAAAATTTGATCAGATAGAAGAAGTTAAAGACATTTGTCGTTGTTCAGTTCGTTTCATGCTTGTGAAAGACTTATATGTACGTAGGAAGCAGTTTCCGTTTTCTCTAGCATATGCTGTAACTATTCACAAGTCTCAAGGATTGACTGTAGATTGTGCATTTGTGAACATTGGTTCAACTGTGTTCAAAGAAGGTATGGCATATGTTGCTTTGTCACGAGTGAAAACATTATCAGGTTTATTCATGATAGACTTTGATGACTCAAAATTTAGTGCTGATACAAATTGTGTAAAGGAGTATAATAGATTAAGAAGAAGCTATGCTCCTCATTTAGGTCAGTATCCTGTGTTGGAGAAACGTGTAGTTTCTCGTAAAAGGAGAAATGAGAATATCTGTAATGAAGATGTAGAGAGGAGGAAAAAAAAGAGGAGTGATGTAATTGCAAGCAAAAAGAAAAAGGAAAATGAAGAACAGGTTGTAGGATATCATTTTGAAAATAGCTCTGGTGTCAACTGCTACGCTAATGTAGTGCTGAATGTTGCATTTTATCTGGAAAGTGTGCAAGAGCAGATAATAGTAAATCAGGGAAAAAGATTCTGTTCTGAGTTGAGTCTCCTTTTTCAAAAGCTGAGTAATGATAAAACTCAAATAGAAAGTGCTACTGAAATTAGAAAACTTTTAGATGTATGTTCAGGACGAACACAGTTTTCTCAAAATGTACAGCAAGACGCACAGGAATTCTTGATGTTTTTTCTTCAGGTACTGGAAAAAGAAGGGGTTCCCATTGAAAATGTATTTGGTCTCTCTTATAAATGGGAACATAGTTGTGAAAACTGTTATACTATATGTGGCTCTAATGTTGATTCTGAAAGGTTTATTTATTTAACATTGCCAGAAAGTAAAACAGTCACTTTTGCTAAATTAGTTAAAGATGCTAATCATAGCATGGAATGCGGTGAGTGTCAATCTGACATGTTTTCAACGTTAATTTTAAAAGAATACGGACAGTATGTAATTTTAATGATGCAACGCTGTAAAGCTGATGGTTCAAAATTAGATACTTTAATAAAGAAGTTTACAGGACAGCAATTATCAATTTCAGGAAAAACTTTTGTAACAGTTGCAATAATTTTCCATGATGGACCTACTGTAACTTCTGGTCATTACACAGTTTATCTTAAATGTGAAAAAGGCTGGACACTGTGTAATGATTCCCAATTGATTTTTAAGCAACGTTTGCCTTTTGATTTAGCAAATTCCTATCTAATCTTCCTGAAACCAAAATTTTAGAGAGACTTGGCAAGAACTGTACAAAACAAATTTACCATTTTATTGGATTACCATTGGAATTTTCAAAAAAAATGATTTTACAAATTATCATTTGGCCTAATGGAAAGGTAACCAATTGTAATGTGGACTTTTTCAATTTTTAATGAAACTTTGGAAAACCAAAAATTTAGAAAAAATCGGTAACATCTGCACAATTTAAATTTTGGAATGTTATTGGATTGCCATTGGAAATTTATTCCAAAAAGATTTTTAAAATTACTATTTGGCCATGCGGAAAGGTAAACAATTCTATTGTGGACTTATTTAATTATTAATTAAGCTTTCGGAAACCAAAATGTTACAGACAATCGGTGAGATCTGTACAATTTAAACTTTTGATTTTTATTGAATTACCATTGGAAATTTAATCAAAAAAGAATTTTAAAATTACTATTTGGCCTAAAGGAAATGGAATCAGATGTATTGTAGAGTTATTGAAGATATATTTTTGTGATTATACTTCTGAAACAAAAATGTCAGACGGTATTTTAAAGAAATAAGTATTGATATTAGATGATATTTTTTAAGAATATTAATCATTTCTATAAAGTTATGTTTATGCAAAAAGAGATTGTGGGCTTTTTTAAAACAATCTTTGAGATTGTTAATCTCAAATTGTAATTGTTAAGCTGTTAAATGATGAATGCAATTGCTTTCACAATTTATAGTGAAATGCAATATATTCTGAAAACAGCAAAAAAAAGGCAAACATTTTTTGGGAAAAATATGTAAATATGTGTACTGTATTATGAAATTTTTATTAAATATTAATACTTTTTTCTTTTTTTTCAGATTGAGATTGAAAATTTTCGACAACTAGAACCATTTTCAAAGCAATTAAAATTAAATTTAAATTAATAAATAATTTTTTGAGTGGGTATGGTAAGTCAAAAATTTCAAGGTCCCTTTTTTCCACTTCTCCACAATCACATTTTCAGTTTTTCATTGTAGTCTCTCAAGGACCTTGTAATGTGATAATTGATTTTTAGTGTTTTTTAAAAAAAAAAAAAAAAATTACGCGTACCGTACGCGTACGGTAAAAAAAAAATCAAAAAAAAGTTTCAAAAACATATATAAAAAATAGATGAAAGGTAAGGTTGGCTCTTAAAAGAGCCGTTGTGTTCATGCAGGGACAGAGGAAAGAAAGAGTGGGAATATTAGTCTCTACGACAAATGTGCTGATCTATTTTATTGTTCACTAGGGAAACACTGGTCTCCCTATGACAAATTAGATCATGACAAGTGGCGCACCGTATTTCAACCCTCAAAAAACGATGGTTGGTTTCCAGAGGAGAAGAAAAAGGAGATGCTCCCACCACAGATGAAGGGCTCACCTGACCTGCAGAAAAAGGACTCTGCCCTGCAGATGATGGACCAGGCTGAGCTGCTGTGGATGTGCTTGGTTGACTTACTGAAGGGTTACCTTCAGTATGTCGAGCATGTGTCCTTCTGTGTACATCTTTAAGGTGTCTCAACATGGTGTGATTCCCGAAGGAATACTTCTTGTTGGGATTCCCTCTTGAAAGTACACGGCCACACAGCTTACAAGTCACTAAGGGTGCATTTACCTTTTTCTTGTCCTCTGGAAAAGTAAAATACTCCCATATGAAAGAGGTCTTTTCTTTCCTCCTTCTCTGCCTCAAGGTAGTGCTGCTAGCCTCATTCTCAGAAGAGCTCTGCTGTTCTGCCATCGTATCACAAAGACAACCCAGCTCCTTCTCCTAAGGGATCACAAGCAAAAATGAGGGGAATGGGTGTGGTGTAGGAGAGTTCTAGAACTGAAAGTAGTTTCAACCAATCAAAAGTTGTGTTTCATGATCACATGACCCACCGTACGCTTACGGTGCGCTTACGGTACGCTTACGGCAAAAGTACGCATGCGCGTAAAAAAGACACGCGCTCGCGCGCATGCGCATAACAGTCACTCCCCAACACTTCCGCGTAACGTGCGCGTGTAGCGTACACGCGTACGCGCCCCACGCGCAGTACGCGTGGCTACGCAAATTGCGTAACTATACGCAAACAGCGTAGTTAAATTACGGGCATTGCGTAAACCGTACGCTTACCGTAAGCTTACCGTACGCGCACTAAAAAAAAAAAAAAAAAAAAAAATATTTTCAAAGTTATACTAATATATCTTACCTGTTTGGTAAAAAAAATAAAGAGAAAACTTGAAATATTGCAGATTTTTAAGAAAAAAACATAGTGTTTTAAGAGAATAAAAAGTTTAAAAAAAAACTTGTTTTTTTTTTAAAAAAAACACATTTAATATAAGAATTTATAAAAAAAAAATCATAAAAAATCAATAAAAAAATATGGGAATCACATATGTTATAGCTAAGAATTAGCATTTAAAAAACCATACAAATTCACTGAAAAAACCATGGGTTTCACACACGTTATAGTTAGAAATTAGCATTTAAAAACCTTGCAAATTCACTGAAAAAACCATAGGTTTCACACACGTTATAGTTAGGAATTAGCATTTAAAAAACCTTAGAAATTCAATGAAAAAACCAAAGGTTTCACACACGTTATAGTTAGGAATTAGCATTTAAAAAACCTTAGAAATTAAATGAAAAAACCAAAGGTTTCACACATGTTATAGTTAGCTGGACATTTCACTCGTAAAAAACCAATGAAATTCCCCCGTTATAGTTAGTTCAGCTAACTATAACTCGCGCGCCCGCAATGCACTACTGATGACGTCACATATTACATCACTCATGACATGGTCACTGACATCACTCATGACATCACTGATGACATCTCAAATGACATCACTGATGACATCACTGATGACATCATCCAGTGAATGTGTGTTTTTCTGAAAATTAAATATGTTTTATATATGTATATCTCAAGGTCAATGGAAGTATAAATGGGTATATAAGTGTCTAAATGGATGCTTTGTTTTTGAAAAATTTATTGTGTAACTGACTGATTAAGTGTATCATAGTGAATACATGGCTTACTGAGTAATGTTTAAATATGAAAATATCTGTATCAGTCTCTCACTTTGTGTATAAGTGGCTGCATGGGTTGGTGATTAGCTTCATGGGTGTCTATATAGGTTATTAGTTGTTTTTTTGAGTATCAGTCTGAGTGTCTGCATGGTTCGGTGGGGGGTATTACGTAGTGCATAGGTGCATGAATGAGTGATTCACTCTTTGTATGTGTTGAAGACAGCATGTGTGCAGGACTGTATGGGTGGATGAGTGTGTGTATGGGTGTGTTAGTGAGTGAATGACTGTCTCAATAGTATCTTTATGAGTAACTACATATCTATTAAACTAGTATATGTGACTATTGGTGTATATAAGTGAGTATATGTGAGAGTGAGAGATTGAAAGAGTTCCTGTATGAATAAGTATGTGTTTCTATAAGTGACTGTTTATAAGACTAAGTATGTGTAAGTTTCCGTAGAAGTAAGTGTGGTGGTGTGTGTATAACTGTATATGCAATTAAATGTATGTTTGTTTCTTTATTAGCATGAGTGAGTATGTGTGAGTAACTCTATGGATGAGTGGCATTGTGTAACAGGATGTATAGGTGTATGAGTACATATGATGAGTGAGTACATGTATGAGTGACTGTATAGGACTGTTGGTGAATGAAAGGGTGTGTATGTGGTTCTTAGAATTACTGAAGAGGTTGTTGTAACTGGTATTGGTATGTCCATTGTTTTGAAAATTTTAGTCTCTATTTTTGAATGTGTGTATCAAAGGTTATATTAGGGGAAGAGGAGGTCTGCCACTCTATCACAAGGATGATGTCATCAGTGATGTCATCAGTGATGTCATTTGAGATGTCATCAGTGATGTCATGAGTGATGTCAGTGACCATGTCATGAGTGATGTAATATGTGACGTCATCAGTAGTGCATTGCGGGCGCGCGAGTTATAGTTAGCTGAACTAACTATAACGGGGGAATTTCATTGGTTTTTTACGAGTGAAATGTCCAGCTAACTATAACATGTGTGAAACCTTTGGTTTTTTCATGTAATATATATATATATATATATATATATATATATATATATATATATATATATATATATATATGTATGTATATATATATTACCTACTGGCGGTCGCCAGTAGGTAGTTATAGTTAGGACCACGTTTCCATAGGAAATCCGCAACATTCTATTTTGAATAACTTTGGCGCCGGTCGACGAATCCTCGCGAATTTTTCAAAATAGGTGGGGCGCTACGCTCCGCTCCTACCCTGAAAGTCTCGGGGGGATTCGTCAAGCGGGGGCTGAGATAAAAGGGGGGTCCCAAAACGCGTTTTTCCCATGCATTTTTCCATAGGACCTTTAGACAGGGCTACAGCCCGAACGGCTGAACAGAATTACTAGAAATTTGGCAGAGAGGTAGTCCTCAGGTCAAGGAAGTGCCTTTTGTAGGTTTGGTGTAAATCTGTTCAGTAGATTCTGAGAAAATAGCCTTTAAATCAATATATATATCTGAGCCAGCTTACGGTGCGCTTACGGTACGCTTACCGTACGCGTACGGTGGCGTGCGCGAGCGCGATTCTGATTGGCTCTTAGATCTTAGTAAACATTCGAATCGGCCGAAACCAGGAAGCGGCGGCCGCCATTTTCTCTCTCGCACTGAGAGTGATTTCTAAAATATAAAGCCCAAAAACATGTAAAGGGGCTGTTTAGACAGCTCCCACACACATAGCCATGTTGAGGGAGTCCCTAAAGATCCCCCAAGGCCAAAAACGGAATTTTTTTTTTTTCGGTAATTTCGCCGATTACGCTTACCGTACGTGTACGGTAAAAAATTAAAAAAAAAAAAAAAATATCCACACTCTCTCCACCCCGTGTGCAATTGGTGCCCGCAGGGCACCAATTCTGCATGGCTTATTAGAGATGAGATAAACTAAAATATTAAAAAAAAAAATAATAAAAAAAAAAATTATCCACACTCTCTCCACCCCGTGTGCAAATGGTGCCCGAAGGGCACCATTTGTGCATGGCTTATAAAATATACGAAAAATTAAAATATTACCTTTCAAAACGAAGTGCATCATATGTCCTCCATGTGCGCACGGTGCGTGAAGCGCATCGTGCGTACATGGCCCATCTAGCGTAACGTGGGCACGCGGTGCGCGTAGCGCACCGCGTGCCCACCGTGCGTGCACGGCACTAACTGCGTAAAGTGGGCGCGCGGTGCGCGAAGCACACCGCGCACGGAACGAACTGCGTTAAGTGGGCGCGCACGCCACGAATGGCGTAAAGTAACTTAGCATTTTAAAAAACGTACAAATTCACTGAAAAAACCATAGGTTTCACACACGTTATAGTTAGGAATTAGCATTTAAAAAACCTTGCAAATTCACTGAAAAAACCATAGGTTTCACACATGTTATAGTTAGCGGAAATTTTACTGATAAAAAACCAATGAAATTCCCCCGTTATAGTTAGTGCAGGCAACTATAACTCACGCGACCGCAATCTTCTGCTGATGACATATGTGTCTTTATGAAAAAAAAATATTTGTAATATATGTATAGCTAAAAATGTATGGAAGAAGACATGGGCAAATAAGTGTCTAAATACAGTATTAGCATCAGCAGAAGATTGCGGTCGCGTGAGTTATAGTTGCCTGCACTAACTATAACGGGGGAATTTCATTGTTTTTTTATCAGTAAAATTTCCGCTAACTATAACATGTGTGAAACCTATGGTTTTTTCAGTGAATATATATATAGATGAAGATAAGCGTTCCTGACTCGCTCCTTATCAGCAAAGAAACAGGTACGGACCACAGCGTGCGTTTCCAGTGCAGATTTATTGCATCCTTATTCAGCTACATTCGTACAGCAAGTGCCCAGCATGACGCGTTTCGACAGCAGGACGCTGTCTTGATCACATGACGCCCCAAGGGCCAATACTCATTAAATACTTTTTTTAAAAGTTAAAAAAACTGGCAAAACATTTTTTTCTACACTCTAAGGAAATAGAAAAAATACTACGGTTGTAAATAGTACAATGATAGTCAAACATGTAAAAATCAAACAATGCAAATAATGCGAATGTTTAGTGAAAAAATGTCAACTCATTACATCATGGTTACTTTTATCACATAGATGACCAGTATTTTTGAAATAATGATAGCTGAAGAATTCGTTATTTTTCTTAAAAAAGGGAAAAACGCCGTAAAGATGCTTTCACATTGTCACATAATATGCGTGAATGCATACAATTAGCTATCTTTATATATCAAGCATAAAGTGCAGAGAGTACATTTAAAGTGCAAATCATGGCAAATCATCATAGTTTGAAATACTTAAAATATCAAAAAATAATGACTGAAGATAATAAAATTAAAGTGCAAGTGCATTACATATATATATTTTGTCGTTTGGAGTTACTATTGTAAATTTATACTTACCTATATGTTGTAAATGGTTTCCACTGGAAGCCTTTATTGTGAATAACCAGATTGAAATGCAGTAGTTCACTGCAGTAATGTCACAACAGTAGTTAACCACTGCTGTGACGTCACTCAGTGGAAGCTCTCCCTTCTCCTTTGTTCAGCTACCTTGCTTGGGACTCCAGAGACCAAAGTGTTGTGGTGGAATGGCGGCTGGCAATCTCACCTGTCTTCTCCTGCTTCTTCGAGGTCTCCACTGACCTGAGGGAGATGAACGAATGGGGCAGTCCAGTGGTATACAGATCCATGCTGAGAGGGTCACTGAAGCTGCTCTGACAAGCATCTGTCATGGAACTGCTATCAACACAGTGCTGGCTCTCGGCTCTCCGGGTGAGTGCTGGGAGCGCAACTTTGGACTGGGAGGGGGTTGGGTTGCAAAAAGAATGGTAGGGATAAGAGGCAGGAGGCCAGGTTATTACTTTTATTTTGGGTAGAAGGGGGAGGTTTTTGAAGAAGGTGGTGTGAGTGCCTTCCAGTACAGAAACTATGCTTTAATGCTTTTATCAATTGGTATGTGTGCTGTACAATACAGCACACATTAAAGTAAGAAAAACCAGGAGAAATTAAAAACGTTCTCCTCGTTATGCCTCCCTCAAGTAGGCACAGGATTTTAGAGTCAATCCCTGTCTATACGTCTTTATAGATAGAGATATTTTTAAAACCTGAGGGTGGTTACGTGGAAACACCACCAGCCACCCATGGAATGCCCCATTGACTAAAAATAAGGCAAGGCAGAGCATTGCACAACTTTGCGTTACTTTCGGTTACAATCCAATGCAAATCCCAGTTTGCTCTAGATTGTAAATCCCACCTGAACACTTTGTACTAGGCTTGCATTAGAAAAGTTACCTAAACCCAAAGCAAAGTGTTTATAAATCTGGGCCTAAATGTTTACAAGATCAATAAGGTGAGTTAATTCATCATAGCTAAATAGACTCTCCGGTCATCTTCTTGAGTAGATGACACTGTTGAGAACCAAGAGAAACCCATAAAAACATTATCCAAATCTGCTATTGAAACCACTAAAACGGATTCGAAAATAAATTCATGACTAAATACAAGGCCAACAATGGAGGCAGAACGAGGGTGTCACAAACAGAAATGGAAGTGGAGCAAGTCCATATCTGCAAACAATGTCAAACAATGTAAACTTACTCAAACATTGCAACAAGTATAAGAGAATAACTACTACTAAAGGGATTTTTTCATAAAATCACTGACTTCAGGAAACTTGAAGAGGGATACACGATCCGTATTTTACTGGAGAAAAACACAGAGCCGGCAAGAAAAAGGTAGCCAAAATATGTCAGATCAGCTTGCAATAGTGTCAGAGACTCAACAACTCATTTATAGATCTGTTGAAATAGCTATGCATATAAAAGCTTTGGAGTCGCCCATACAGCTTGAACTGAAACAGAGCAAGAAAGAGAGTTAATGAGGGAAAGAATGAGCAAAAGAGAGGAAAGAAGCAAAAGAAATAATTTGAATAAAGAGAAAGAAAAAGAGAGGAAGAGCGGGAGGAAGAGATATCGAGACTCCTAGAAAGAAAGTGTTATGTAGAGCGAGAGAGAGAGAGATATGTAATTGTAATTGGCTAATCCATTTTTCAGACCATCAAGATAACGCATTGCATTGCATCCACTTTCGACTAATGTAATCAACAGCCTTAGGCTGCTATTTCGAATGCACTCAATTGTATAAATCTTCCATTGCATAAATCAAATCCTCTAGCTGATACTTCCATTAAACATACGCGTTCTCTGGCCTATTTTTTCTATTTAAAAGTACAGCTCATAAACCTTTAAGGATCTTATATTGAGTGTCCCGGTAATGTCAGGAGCGCAAAAGGAAGTGTGTGCCCAGATCGGGATTACAAGTAGTGTTCAAGTTTGCACAGACTTTGCTCATACCTAATGGATTTTCCCTGCAAAATATTGGCAGGTAATGCTGGAGAAATACATGCAAGAAAAAAAAAATAATATTCAGAACTTTCCAACTCCGAACGGTGGCAAATGTGTGGTATTATTGTGTTATCCCCAATCTAACCTGCAGATCTTGAAATGGAGAGGTAGTATCTCCCTAGTGGTTTTACCTCCCAGGAATAACGCAGCCCTTTTAATGAGGGCCTATGTCTTGACAAAACAAACAAAAATCTAAATGATCTGAGCAGAAAACTTGCCATGCCATTTTTCCTGTTCGCAATGCGTTGGTGTACAAGCAAAATGTATTAGCTTAATGTACCAATGCAAATCAATGTTTTCGTTTTTTTTAGGATGGATCGTGCAGGACCAACTTTGCTCAGTCGGCTTCTAGAGGGCCATTTTCATGTTCTTTTTTAAAACTACATTTTTCTTTATTTTAACTTAAAGTGCTTCATACATATCATATACTATTTGATATCAAGGGTTATATTGGCAGTTTTCCATTCAATGTCAAATCACCGATCATGCAAAATATTCTACATACTATCAATTTAAGACATTTCCAAACATTTGTTGTTCTTGCCACATTGCTGGTATATTGTGTTATAAATCCATTTTCATCCCTCTTTGTAATACAGTTATTCCAGGGCAACCCGGTATATCAGAAAGTGGATTGGCAGTTTTCCATTCAATGTCAAATCACCGATCATGCAAAATATTCTACATACTATCAATTTAAGACATTTCCAAACATTTGTTGTTCTTGCCACATTGCTGGTATATTGTGTTATAAATCCATTTTCATCCCTCTTTGTAATACAGTTATTCCAGGGCAACCCGGTATATCATCACTACTATCTATATGCACATGTAAATATCATACATGTTAGACATGGCATCCTTGGTGTAGTTTTTCCTCAAACTTTGTGCATTCAACTCTCCTGTTTACTAACTTTGTTTTTGCTGGCTTTAGGATTCTGTGCTCTTTACCACAGCTAACCAGTTCTCAATTATTGCTCTCTCTTCTTAAAACAAGGTAGAATTGACATACCCAATTGGCATACTCCATTCATTTGTAAGGCCCTAGTAAAGTGACACTAATTGTGCAGGGCCAGTAAATGTAATGCTACAGGTGGGCCAGCAAAAACAACAGTTGATGGACAGAATGCAGAACAATGTCATACATTCACCCCAGTACAGAGATCTGGGCCTAAATCCAATGTTTTTTTGCTCACCATGCGATTCCAGTTTGAACCCAGCCATATGCAAATCAGTCTTGACCCTGTGCCTCATGGGAACAGTCCAGCCCGAACTGCCAAGCTAGGTCCAACCTGGACTGGAAACAAGCATTCTAGAACCGGTTTCGGGGTTTCACCCCTCTTCAGCCAAGATAGCTTGATTCCAGTGGCATGGAGAGCACGGGACCCACGTCTGGGCATACCCGTCCCACTCGGGGTGACAAATGCAAAAACAGCGGTTGATGGACAGAATGCAGAACAATGTCATGCATTCACCCCAGTACAGAGATCTGGGCCTAAATCCATCGTTGTTTTGCTCACCATCCCATTCCAGTTTGAACCCAGCCATATGCAAATCAGTCTTGACCCTGTGCCTCAATAGAACAGTCCAGCCCGACATGCCAAGCCAGGTCCTCTCTGGACTGGAAACAAGCATCCTAGGACCGGTTTCAGGGTTTTACCCCTCTTCAGCCAGGATAGCTTGATTCCAGTGGCATGGAGAGCACGGGACCCACGTCTGGGCATATTCGTCCCACTCGGGGTGACAAATGCAAAAAACAACAGTTGATGGACAGAATGCAGAACAATGTCATACATTCACCCCAGTACAGAGTTCTGGGCCTAAATCCATCGTTTTTGTGCTCACCATGCCATTCCAGTTTGAGCTCAGCCATATGCAAATCATCTTGACCCTGTGCCTCATGGGAACAGTCCAGCCCGAACTGCAAAGCCAGGTCCTCCCTGGACTGGAAAAAAGCATTCTAGGACCGGTTTCGGGGTTTCACCCCTCTTCAGCCAGGATGGCTTGATTCCAGTGGCATGGAGAGCACGGGACCCATGCCAAATATTGTAAATACTATCAATTTAAGACATTTCCAATCATTTGTTGTTCTTGCCACATTGCTGGTATAGTGTGTTATATGTCCATTTTCATCCCTCTTTGTAATACAGTTATTCCAGGGCAACCCGGTATATCATTACTACTATCTATATGCTCATGTAAATATCATACATGTTAGACATGGCATCCTTGGTGTAGTTTTCCCCCAAACTTTGTGCATTCAACCCTCCTGTTTGCTAACTTTGTTTCTGCTGGCTTTAGGATTCTGTGCTCTTTACCACTGCTAACCAGTGCTCAATTCTTGCTCTCTCTTCTTAAAACACGGTTGAATTGACATACCCATTTGGCATACTTAATTTATGTGCAAGGCCCTAGTAAAGTGACACTACTTGTGCAGGACCAGTAAATGTAATGCTACTGGTGGGCCTGCTGCACTGATTGTGTCACCCACTTAAGTAGCACTTTAAACATGTCCCCTGCCTGCCATTGCAGTCTGTTTGTGAAGGTGGTTTTAAACTGCCTTTTCAACCTGTCAAAATAAAAGTTTTGCCAGGCCCAACCCTTCCTTTTTCAATACTTAGAAGTCGCCTTTAGGGTAGGCCCTTCACAGCCCAGAGGGCAGGGTGCAGTGCATTTAAAAAGTAGGACATGTACTCTTAAGTCTTACATGCCTTGTGTTAGACCTGGCACCATTGGCGTGGGTCTCCCTTCCATTTTTCGCTGTAGTCCCCTCTGTTTTTGCTGGTAATAGATGCTCTGGGCGCTGTGCCACTGCCATTCAGTGCCACAGCGCGACTGCTCCCTGTGTAAATATGACATGTGAATTGGTATATCCATGATTGGCTTATTTGGTTTACCTGTTAGTCCCTAGTAGTGTGGTCTGTGTGTGCCCAGGGCTGGTAAACCAAATGCTGCTGGTGGGCCTGCAGCGCTGGTTTGCGCCACCCACAGAAGCAGCTTGTAAAGTGTGTCTCAGATCTGCCACTGCAGTGTCTGTGTGCAGTCTAGAACTGCCATCTTGGCTGTGAAGTGCACCCACTTCCCAGCCCCTGAACCTTCCCTTGCATCATTTAAGCCACCCCTATGGTAGGGTGCATTGTATGTGTAAGGTAGGACATGCTCTGATGTGTGTAGCATGTCCTGGTAGTGAATTACACCCAATTTCGTTTTTTCTACTGTAAGGCTACCTGTTCTCCATAGGCCAGAATGTGAGGTTTGGCTATTACATTCTATAGTTTTAACTGACCCACAGAACATGGTAGAAAAACGAATTTAGTATGTCTGAGCTCAGAATATTAAAATACATCTTTTAGTGAAGTTTGTTTTTATATTCTGTGTTTGAAAATACCACTTTTAGAAAGTAGGTATTTTCTTGCCTAAGCTTTCCAGTGTGCTCTGCTGTTATGTGTATTGGCTGGAGGTACAGGGCAGGCTGAGTCAGACCTGGGTTGAATAGAGAGATCTGCATTGGAGTATGGGGAGGGGTAGCTCCTGGACCTGAATAGAGCTGTGCATGGCAAGGTGAATGCTGGCTCCACCTCCCACTGTGCGTCTGATGGCAGACCCCCTCTTTCTGAAAGGAAGGATGCAGCCTGGTAAACAAAGTGCTCCAGGGCTGGGCAGAACTGGTTCTAGCTGGGTTCAGTGACTTGTAGCTTCTGAGAACAAAGACTTTTGGGGTATAAATATCTGTGCTGAAACCCCTACAATTTGTATTGCTCCTGGACAACAAGAAGAACCTCTGTCTGTGTAACTGAAGAAATCTGCAGGAGGTGACTGTCCTTGTGCTTGTGTGCTGTTTCTTGGATTGGCCTGCAGTGGTTACTACTGAACTTGGAAGAAGAGGAAAAGGACTTTGAAGAAACTTTTATTTATCTTGCTAAAGCAATCACCCAAGGGCTAGAAGAGAGCTAGCCTCCTGCTGGAGTCTCAGGCACATCAGACTCCACCACCAGCCTCCTGTTTCCTCCCAGCGATGATTTCTATCTGCAGGTGAGGCTCCTGTGAGTTCCAGGGCCTCTAGTTCTACTGTGGAGAAGAGAGTGCTGAAAATCGTCGCTCACGCCCGTTAGCGAGCCGCCGCAGCTGAAGAGCGTAAGGAAAATCACTGCGCTGCTGCCGCTGAGTGCTCGCTACCGGAGATCATCGCATCACCTGTTTGCGGGCTGCCAAAGGCTCGCTAACCAGAGATCATCGCATCACCTGTTTGCAGGCTGCCAAAGGCTCGCTGACCTCAAGATTATCGCATCACCTGTTTGCGGGCTGCCAAAGGCTCGCTAACCAGAGATCATCGCATCGAGTTCATCACTTCACGACATCGCAGCGCGGACGCTGAGCGTCCGCCATTTTCATCGCATCGCATCAGGATCGTCGCTCCCTTGAGTAGCACCATTTCTTTTCATCGCAACAAGATCGCACACGCCACAGGCTTAGCGCATCATCCTCCCTTCGCGGCAAGGATTTCAACGCATCGCCGGCTTAGCGTGGAGAAGTTTGTCGCTTTGTCCTGCACACAGATCAGCGCATCATCCTCCCGTGCGGCAAGGATTCAACGCATCACTGGTCAAGCGTGAGGAAAACCATCGCTACAACTCCTTAGCGACATTTTGGTTGCTTTGCTACAGAATCCAGGTATTTTGTGAGTAAAAGGGTCGTAGAGACCACTGCCTTGAACTGAACTCCTCTTTGCACACTTTGAACTATATTTGCAGCATTTTAAGAGTAACCCTATTTTTCTAGTATTGTGGATATTTACTGTTATTGGTCTTGTGTTAAGTCTATATATAAAGATACTTCTTTTTATAACTCCTTGTGTGGTGTCCCTTTGTAATGTTCTTCACTGTGTTACTGTGTATGGTCATAAATGCTTCACACACTGCCTCTGAGATAAGCCTAGCTGCTCGTGCTACGTTACCACAGGGTTGAGCAGGGGTTATCAAAGGGTGTAGCTCGCTTACTCTGACTTAGGAAGATGGGTCCCTACTTGGACAGTGGCCAGCCATTGCCAACTAGAGACCCCCATTTCTAACACCTTGGTAGTGAAAATTTCTTACATTTGGCCTATCTCTCCCACAGACTAACAATGGGGTTACCTTATTACATTTAATAAGCTGAAATGTCCATGATGTGAACAGGTAACTCTTTCATGTTTGGTGTCTTTGGACTTGTAATGAAAAATCCTAACATATGATGAAGTCAGATTTTAAATTACAATTTTGAAAATGCCACTTTTGGAAAGTTGGCATTTTCCTGTCATAGCCATTTGGTGCCTGCAGCCTACCTCTGAGTTACATGACTTGGTGTAGTTCACAGTTGGGCGTTGTGTATTCCTTCTAGACAGCCACACACAATAGGGAGCTTAAGTGTGCCTAGATAGGTCATTACTGGCAGGATGGAAGGGAGAAGCTGGGCACTGCCCCACTTACACTTGAATAGGCTCTGTCCTTCCTCCACAGAAAGGACTGCATCCTGCCTGTAGTTAGTCTGGAGCCATTGTCAATGAGGCAGGGCACCTGTACATTTCAAAGGCAAGCCGCTAGAATCTTCTCCCACTTCAAAGGCACAACTGGGAATATATGTTGGATCTCAGACACCAATGCTTCAGTACACTTCTGGGCCTGTGGATATTCTGCCAGGAAGAAGGAATGCTGTTCTGCTGAAAGGACTGCCACTCTGTTGGACTGTTGCTCTACAGGACTGCTGCTCTGCTGTGCTGGCCTACAGCCTGCTGCCCTTTGGCCTGGAGAGAAGGACTGGACCTCTATCTGTTGAACCGAAGACCCCAGAGTGACTCCAAGGGCTAGTTGGCTGCCCTCAAGACTTAACCCTCAGAGACAGAAGGCTCCAACAACCTTAACCCCAGCACCGGGACTCTGTCATCTGTGAGTCCACGCTGTCAAGTGGTGCCTCCTCAGTCCTGGATCCTTGGTAGTGAGCTCTAAGGTGTTCTGTCAGCCTCTGTGGTTCCAACTGACACACCTTCTCTGCTGCGTGGTGCTCCCTCGAGCAGACCTGATGCATAATCATCACTGTGTGGGTCTTCCCCGTCGCAAAGATCAACATCACATCGCAGCCCACTGCCTCTTCGGAACTGCCTCTGCGTGTTACATCCTCGCCGCAAGCCCTCACATCCCTCATCAACGGCAGCCTTGACATGATGTCAGGCTCTGCATCGCAGCCTTGCAGCTCCTCAGAACCGGCGCATTGCCCCAACTTTGTAACGCATCCTCAACGCCGGACTTCGCCTTGCAAGCCATCATCGACAGAATGCTCAACAACATCACAGGACCTCACTGTATCTCTGAACCGACTCATCACTCCGGGCTGCCTGACGCATCTTTGACATGGTCCCTCATAACGCTCAACACCCCAGGGTTTAAGGTACTTTGTGCAGAGGGCCTAACAAGGTACCTGTAGCTGCCCAGCACTTCATCAAGGTCAGCTTGAACTTGTGACTTTGTCCCCGTCCTATTAGACCAGATATTCAATGTTGGCGCCTTGTGCTTTTTGGCGCTATTTTCACTGAAAAGTTAAACTTGCAAATCTCTGGTTCTACTGATTGTATGTTCGGCATTTTGTTTATTCATTAAAAACCATCTATTTTTCTAATCTGGTGGGGAATTCTTTTTGTGCGGTGTTTTCATTTTATTACTGTTTGAAGTGTTGCAAAAATACTTTACCACATTGCCTCCAAGTTAAGCCTTACAGCTTTGTGCCAAGCTACCAGAGGGTGGAGCACAGGTTAATTTAGGGTCGGCTTAAGCTTCACCCTGATCAGGATTGTGGTTACTGCTTGACCAGGGTTTACACCACAGTCATCCACCAACCCAAATTCTTACAATACTTAAATAACTATACAACTACCAATCATCCGTGAAACTTCAGAGGGCCAACTTCATGACAGTTGGTGAGCAAGTCTGGGAACATGTTGTCTATTAATTGACTGGATCTGATGTGTCTTCTTATTGAGAATATCATTTTGGTGCATTCAATATATCACCATAAAACTTGTAATACTCAGAGCTTTGTATCATGAAAAATGATTAAATTTTTGTTGCCGGTGAACAAAAGTAATGTAAGCCAGAATTCCCTGCTGTTGTGCATAGACAAGCCTTCATACTCAATACACTTGTGTTGACTTTACATGCAACAGCCATGGACAAGTGAAAAGAAAGTCAGAAAATGAGTTGTTACCCTCCCAATTAAGCTAAAATCCAGTTCTCACAAGGACAACTAACCACATTTACTTCAAACACGTCCTAGAGTCATCAGGACAGCTTGACTGTTCCAAGGCAATCAGGGAAGGCGACATAAGATCTAGAACGTTTACCGCGTTGGTTTACTGCTAGGTTCATATCATACAAATATCATCCATACATTCATACATAAGGCTTTCTGGCTGCTCTTAGAACCAAATGGACACGTGACAACAATTTCTGGTTTGTGCTGCATACAGGAGTAGCAGCAAAACATACTTTAATCCAATGCAAAACAGTGCTGCTTTTAGTTAGTGTGGGCTTACAAATGCCTGTTTGCATGGTGTGAGCCAAAGCGGCTCTGCACTAGACGCCTCCTATCGATATGTGTTTCCTGTAGTTGTGCAGAGCATCCCACGACTAATGCTAAGCAGCCGCCCACCAGAATGCATTAGAACCCTTTACAGCCCCAGGCTCGCTAATGACCAAATGAGGGAGACTGAGGAAACGCCATGCCTGGAGTGCAGACTACAGAAGGAGCAGACACACTAACGGTGTTGCGTCTCTGGCGCGCGCCGGCCGGCACCCACAAAACACTCGCACGAAGAGGCAGAAGACCGAGCACACTGAGTGACAGCCGAAATGATGGGTGAGATTGCCATTGCTGTATGTGTAATTAACTGCTTGGTTTCCCAGTGGGTGGTCTGCCAGTAACTGTGATTTAAAGTAATACCCAGCAAACCATCTTGACAGATGCCGTGACAGAGTGAGAAATGGCATGCCGAATGATAAAGCAATGAAACGAGACTGGACGAGCTGGCCGAGAAGTACCAGGCGAGATGGCGGCACTTGTGCGTTGTAAGCCCAGGATGCTCTGTGGAAAATGTCAAGTGGAGTGAAAGGAATTTGTTTTTTGTTTTCATCCTCAACCTTATCTTTCCTTCTTCTACGTTCCTTCTCTTCCCACCTTTTAAGTACATTTCTTCACCACATTCTCTGTGTTTAGCGTGTCCAACCACGTTTAAGTCTTACACCTTTATATGTCCCATCTTTCCCCCACTTCTGTCACCGCTGTCTTTCATCTGTTTTATCACTTTCTCTCCTATAATTGCCTCACTCAACCCATCATCTATTCAGTTCTTCTTCTAACCTCTCACCTCTCCCCCTCTCTTGCCTGCACAGCATCCTCTGCCTTCATGTTCCTACACTTCTCGTTGATTCCTTCTCCTTGCCTTTTCCCCTCTCTAGCATACCTTCTTCTACTCCCTCTTTCTTGTACCCTCGCTCCCTTCCCACTCTCTCTTCTTCTCCATAATTCTCTTGTCTTTCTCCACGTTTATCTTCAGTGGTGCACCATTTTGAATGGGTTTGGCATAGTTCAGTGAAGTAGATTAAATATGGGGCAACCCGGGATTCCAAGGAACTTGGGTACCAGAGGATAACAAAACAAAGCATAAGCAGCCAATGATTACTTATGAGGACCAAACACGTGCACACCCTAATTTCAATTTATGCCATGAACAATGAAATATAATTTGTCAAACACGTGTCGGGAACCAGCTCTAATAACATCCCCACTGCAGAATAACAATGCCTGCGTGATCTACCTGAAATATGGAAATTTGAGCCCACGGGGATGGGAGAACAGCTCTCTTAGGCCCTATAAGGAGTGAGGCATTCATGGCTGCATTGAGCCTCGCTTCTCGTGAGCAGTCTTCGAGTTTGGAAACTCCCGCAAGACTCAGTGGCCATTTAATAAAACAACGTTTCAAAGAAAAAAAGATAAGGACCCGGCACCTAAGTTAGAGTCTAGAGTTTACCTGATCATTCGAGCCAGCAAGGGCGGTAAAGGCAGAACCTAGAAGTTGAAGACAAGGTAATTGTGTACTTGGGTAAGGAATCAGAGAAAAGTGTGCAAAGCAAATATTCAGATGATAAACAATTTTAGAGAATTATATAATGTTTGCGACCTTAATCACAAATATTGCATAGCCAGAAGAGCTCATAGGTTACGAGACGGGGACATTGCATAGCATCCCGCAGAACATACAAAGGTGTGATGTGAACACATAAAAGGTATTTAGAAAACCTGCAGGAAAAGGGATATTTAATAGGCAATAAGTCTATGAGATGTTTTGAATGAAGTAACCCAAGATCCCAAACCTCAACAGAGAGCAGGTAAGTTCTAGGAGGACACATTTTCAAAAATATTTCTGGAGGTCTGATTAAGCCTCACTCTTGTTTTCTGTTGTTTACTTTAAGATAAAACTTCAATCCAAAGACAAGAACTCTTTAGGGCCCAAAGTGGGTAATGGGGGAACACTCAATCCTCACCTGGCCACAACTATTTTTGAACCTCCCTCTAAGAGCTACCTCTGGGTAAAAGTAGCACTATTTCCAAACAGCATAATATTCAACAAAAACATCTCAGAACAAAAATGCTGTTCAAAACACGTTTACCATATAAGTATAAATGTTTTCTTAAAAGGTGTTTTAGGTCAAACTTATCAGACTTTAAAAAGCGATCCAAACCATTGTCATTCTTTCAAACTTTGAGGACCTACTTTTAATAGTTGCCGATTTCAGGTGTCAGAAGACACCAGAAGAAGGTTAGCATGTACCACAGCAACCAATAGACAGAGTTTGGCAGGTTCTAGTAAAAGTAGGATGCAAAGGAAATTGGAGGATATTTACAACCAGGGTACAGCTGGAGATTCGGGAGTCACTTTCAGCCTGTTCCATGTGGTTCTCCTTCCTAAATCATGAGGTTTATTTGGGAAAGGCTGTTACCACACTAGTTCCCAATTCATTATAGCTGACACCACTACAGGTTATGAAACAACCTCCTATTTAGGGCCGTCCAGATAGACACTCCATAAAAGGTGACAAGATGGAAACACTTACGGCTTAGCAAGCTTGCATCTTGTTCGGCTTCTACATCTCGCATTCATTTGCATCTGGCTTCCTCCCTCACATGCATCTTTTACAAAATTGTATATGTGCTTGTTGTAAGTCTTATCTTCAGTCCTTTTGCAGGAGTTAGTGAATGCTCACGCTGAAACAATCTCCATGCCTCCCCAATGACCAGCAATACCCATGTTCTGGTGTAGGTAAGTGACTTATCAGTACCTTGAATGGAATAACACCATACTGTTGTGTATATGCTTGCTTATCTATTGCCCAGGATTGCTACAGATTGGAGAATGTCTCAATTGCCGCTACTTAATGAACTGTGTCCCTAAAACTATTCCACTATAGCACTGTATAATAAATAGTGCTCTTGAGGTTTTTGAGTTGAATTAATCGGGGGTTTTGCGACCAAGGCCTGTCTGGGCATACCAGGCATCGGGTGTTTTCCCGGGATGATGGAAGGGTGGGGGCCACATTTGTTACCAGGGGATGGTTTTGTAGCAGTGCACCAGATTTAAAAGCACTGCAGAGTTCCATGCATATACAACAGTTTTCAGGCAAAAATAAAAGTGCCAAGATATCTCAAGTGATTAATGTACCTGTTAGAGAGAGATAGGAGTTTTGTCAAGTGGCAGGTTTGGTAAGGTTGCACAGAGGTTAATATGCCTGCAGCAAAGAGCACGTACTATGCAGATCACAGAACAGTATTTTATGTGCATAGCTCAGTGGGTTACAACTTTTGTTCATAAGTTTGGGTAGAAATAAATTCTTATTGGTTAAGTCAACCCTAACCACTCTGTTACGCTCTGAATTTGTGCTTCCCCAGACCAAGGACTTTTAAAAAATGCAGACCAGTATGGATGACATGTGAATCCTACACCTTGCAGTCCCCTTTGTCTTATTTTTTACACATGTATGATTCATTGTCTCTGTATGTATGCTTGATGTAAAATGCTACAACACCCTACACTGGGATGTGGGGCACTAAAAAACAAATCAAATACATGTGAGAGAAGGGCTATAGAGAGATGAGATGCACTGTTGGAGGATGATAGTGAGGGAATCATTGAAGAGTCCAAATAAAGATTACTGTATCCTGGTGCACTGTATGGTCATCATTTACTATGCTTTAAATATGTATACAATAGAAAATATATTGAAAAAAGTGTTGTAGAATGCACCATTTTTTCCCAGATTTTCTTGGGGGGGGAGGAAGAATCCTTCCCAAGCCCACTTATACTGGTCAGGCTCACTCGCTGCACTCGCAGTGCACCGTACGGGGGCTGGTCTGAGAGAATTTGCCAGGGCTTGGGTTCCTAGTCCGGCCCTGTTTGCGACGGCATGTCCTTATAAGCACTGGTGGAGATGACAGTGTAAAGTAAACATAAATGTGCATCAATAGTAAAACAAAATATTATTATTACAAAAAGTAATCATTCTTTTTAATCTATTTAACTTACATCTAAATATCGTGGAATTTTGCTTACTGTTATGCACAAAAGCGCTTGACTCTGATACCTAACCTTTGGGGACCACATTCATGTATTTTATACCTCTTTAGACTCTCTTTTGTTCTCTCATCAACGTGCATACTTTTTGTAGGTGATCTGCAGTTAAAATGACCAAAATCTGGTGTTTCTGGTTTATTTTATGATTTCCTCCATACCATAAACGATGGTCTGCAAAGACCATGATATTGAAATGTGCAAAGCAATGATGACCGAATATGCAGAATTTTGTCAATTGTGCGTTTTTCACTGTATGCTGTGTGGAATTATCATGATTTTACAGACTCCACTTCACTATTCGCGTGCGGCCTTTATTAAAGGCCACCTTCAATAGGATTCTAATTTTGGTGTGAATTTGCTTTGGATATAAAGCTAATTTTAAGGTAATAACAACCAACCATTTTGCACTAGCAAGGGTTGTGTTTATGGATCGCTGACCAGGCAGAGCACAAAACGGTAAGTTTTAAGTGTTGCTTTTCTCTTGTTGGGTCAAGCATTCGAGACCTCTTGTATATACTTTAGTACATACTTATATGTGTTTGTACTTTGTGGGCTCTGGAGAACAGTCCTAGAACTTGTCTGCTTTCGCTTAGGGACTTTTTTTTCTGTTCAACTGCCAGAATTGCTTTCTGCTGAGGGACTTTCTTTTTTTAAATTTTTCTGGCAACTGCCTCTATTTAACTTTCTCGATAGAAAACGACCAGCAGAGGTCAGTAAAATGACAGAATCACTTTAGCATTCTCTAGATTCCAGTTCATAGAAACTGTCTTCCACGAGCACCCGTAGATAATAATATTTTTTTCAAATCTTGTATTTTCAGTGATATGACCACCGAAGGCCCTGATTTTATATTAAATACAGAGCTTTGGACTATACCATTTCCCGCTGAAAGGCAATATTTCTCTCCATGTGTTCCCATACCTGGCATGTCACGCAGGTTGGTGCTTACTTTTTCTCCATGTTAAAGAACAGTTGATGTTTCAGCACCCAGGCTAATGTGCTGCATAGCTAAATGCATATAAGGTCCCAAAGGCGAGACCGATTGCATTGCAAATGCTTGTTTTTTACTAGTTGTAGTAATGCAGCAGGTAGGTAAACGACCTCCAATGGGACTACATTGTTATGCAATGTATAATCCTGGTGTGTAATGTTACTGATTTATAGGAAAGTGCAGTTACCATCACTTGTCAAACTTCAGTCTCTAGGCTTGCCAGTATCCTGAAGACAGACTTCCCAGTCCATAACATCTGAAACAAAAAAATACAAACACTCTAATTCGTTTTGGCGATTGCAAGAAAGAATGACTCGGTGTGTTTCTTGTACACAAAGTTAAACTCTACAGCGGGAAGCAAGGGCACTGCACACATGGTGCAAGGCCAGAAGCGGCCTCCGCCTTGCTAGCTGAGCATGCAGACTGCAAAGGAAGAGTGCACGGGGTTTGGCACCGCTGCTCAGGACATTCTGTGAGCTCCCTGCTTGAGTTCTACTCCTGGCTCCTGCATCTGATTGATGGCTGCTTCTCTCCATTTTTAGCAGTCTCACAGTTTCCCTTCCCTGGCGACCAGTCTGCATTTCCTTGCTTTTGACCGTGGGTCTAAGAATCACGCGCTGTGTTCAAAGCAGTTTTTCTTGCAATTCAAAGCAATTTAACATTTGAGCTGGGGCATTTTCTATTAAGGAAGGAAATTGATTTAGACCCTGCTAAAAGAAAAAAAAAAGATACGAGCAAGTGGTTTCCCAGATTCAGCCCCATATGTGCGTTTTTTGCTGTTTGGGAAGTGAAGAAAACTCATCTACTTCTTTCAATGAGAAACTGAACTTTGCCTGCAAAGGCAAAATAAATACACTAATGGAAAGGCCATTTATTGTTGTGGATCTCATATATCACCAACAATGCACTTTCAGATCTATAACTATTTATTCACAATGTTTATTGTGCCAATTAATTATTTGTGCAATGAATCATTGAATTAAGCGTCAAAATATCTATCTATCTATCTATCTATCTATCTATCTATCTATCTATCTATCTATCTATCTATCTATCTATCTATCTATCTATCTATCTATCTATCTATCTATCTATCTATCTATCTATCTATCTATCTATCTATCTATCTATCTATCTGTCTATCTGTCTGTCTGTCTGTCTGTCTGTCTGTCTGTCTGTCTGTCTGTCTGTCTGTCTGTCTGTCTGTCTGTCTGTCTGTCTGTCTACCTACCTGTCTGTCTGTCTGTCTGTCTGTCTGTCTGTCTGTCTATCTATCTGTCTGTCTGTCTATCCGTATATCCGTCTATCCGTCTATCTATCACCTAAAACACAGTTGATGTGCAGTTATGGTTACGAATTAAGGAAACATCATTGAAACTACGAACAATAAATATGTGCAAGGGCAGATATGATGTAATGCCATACACGTCGTTTTCCCTCTCAGGTGTAGCTATGCACAGGCCTGTCGCTCACAAGAGATAGTATTTTGGGAGAACTCTTTGTTATCACTTGCATTTGAGGTGTCCTGCCCCAGAGCGCATAGTGTAATAGGCAATTTCAATTTGTGTACCAGCTAGTCAATAACGCTGAATTTAAAAATGTATGGATGTCCAAGAAAGATTCTGTACCCCGTGACAGGAGTTTGCTTAAATATCTACAGGTTCAGTACTATTTTTTATTTTAAACATCAACTGAGCGCGAACTCCCCCATTCCAATAAGCATATATTTTTTCCCATGCACACCTCTCCCTATAGTTGATATCACCTCAGGATATACATTCTTCAGGGGCTTAATGCACAATGATAGAGAGAATTGGTTAAATAGGTGCTCTAGCTGGGTTAACACTCCTATAGAAGCTGCTATGTGGCACAGTTCTATAAACATGGAGTTTGGTACCACAAGTATATCTAAATATAGGGTTCAAGATGACAGAAAACATTTTGATATCTCTATAAAGCCCGATAAAAAACATAACTGGTAGTATACTGAAAATCAAATCCACATGTTCCTCAGATGCAGCTATATTCTACAGATACAGTATGTATGTTTGCTTCATGCCCTAATTTAAGAGGGCACTGAGATATTATCTTTGAAATACTAAAGATGGTTGGGACAGAATTTAGGGGCTGATTACGATGGGGGCGGACTAGAGAATCTGACAAGGAAGCAGCAGAGTTGCTATTTATTTGGCCTTTGATTTGCTGTAACTTGTACAAGGACCAACTCACTTGGCAGGCCATATTCTTGCCCATATCTAGTCCAGCCAAGCTTGAGTCAACACTCTTTCTACTTTAGAATTGACATACATGGACCAGAAAGTGATTTTTTTGTCAATCAAGGAGAGGCCAAAATGAAAGCCAATGAGGCGTGCGAGGAGGAAGCTAGGCAGGCAGTCCGGAGCAGAGCAATCAGCAGCTGAGAGGCAACGCGGTGCGTGGTGCGGCGGAGCGCAGGACAGGGAGCCACTATCACCGCTAGCACCGCCACCACCACCGCCGTAGCACAGCTGTAACACCACCGCATGGCATCGCAACTGAATTCAGTTGAGAGTTGGAGCGCTGGCAGACCCAGACCCCCAGCGGTGAGAAGGAAGCGAGCGCGGCCGCCATTAGGAGCGGTCGCGAAGTGCAAGCCCAAGGGGGGCGAACCGCTGAGGCGACCCAACTAGGTCGGGTGCGGCTTGCAGCGCCCTTGTGTGCCCTGCTTGCTCCAGCGCACCAGCACCAACGCTCCTCCAATGCCCCTCCTGCGCTTTTGCGCCCCAGCGCATAGCAAAAGGCTATTGCCAGAAAAGTGTGGAGTGCAAAGAGCGCAGAGAGACGCATCTAAGTAATTTTGCTTCCTTTTTGCTGAGCATCTGCTGGGCTTCTGCTGGGCTTTGATCCTTACAGTAGTGCTCTATATTGAACTCAATACTCAACTCCCTATTGAACTCCATATTGAACTCAGCTTGTTCTATCAGCAGGGCTGCATTGCTCACAACCCGCATTATAGAAAATAATCAAGCAAGCAACTAAGCCAACAAGCGACAAGCCAACCAGGACCAGGACCAGTATCTCAACCAGCATCTGGACCTTGGTTTAGTATCACCTCTTAGCAGGGCCCTGAGTGCCCTCAGTGGGAGCGTCAATCCAGATAAATCTGCCAGAGCACTTCATCCGAGCGTAACACCAACAGTATTATTAACAGCACTAATAGCACCGACTATCAACTATTGACTATCAACTGCCAACTGTCCTAACAGAACCAACAGTACCAACAGTACTAACAGTACCAACGATAATCAATGGCAACAATATCAAGAACAATAACAATAACAACAACAATAACCATATTGTTATATTGCATATCGGTACCCTAATATAGGTCCAGGGAACGTCGTACACTTTCCCTACATCAGCTCCCGTTATTTCATATGAACTAGCCTTATGAGGACATAACTCCAAATAAGGACAGAATGCCTTATATGGACATCACGCCTTATAAGGGCTGCAGCCTTTTATGGACTAAACTTTTCACCTAGTTCCATGCCGAGGGTGGGTATTTCCCAATCGATATTGCTAAGACGTCATCCTTAGCACACATGAATAATTGATGAGCACACTCCCCAGGGGGTACACTTCACCTCTCCCATCGATGCACAAGATTTAATCCCCAACGTCATCCTCATACTGAACATTGGGTAACACACTTACATAGACTGTATGAATACAGCACCTCTTGCTATCAGAAGGCAGGAGGGAACCGAGACTTCGAGGCCGACACATTGACCAGAGACGATGCGGCTCCGGCTTACCATCGCTCCAGCTGACAGTGGTCTGACGATCCCTTACGGGATGTCCAGTTGAAGTCCAGGACGAAGTCCCATACTCTCGCTATTCAGGTATGGGGTTCCGACTAAAGCCTAGTGGGATTCTTGGCTCCTAGCCTTAGGCTCTATAGCACCTACTTACATGCTAGGTACACTTAGGTACATCTAGTCAGGCATCTTAGGAATACGCACTTTATTTTATAAATGCATTTCCTATTCCTGTATATGTTCATGACTAATTGAAAAATGGTAGAACAATACTATTTATTTTTATTCACTGTACTGCTGGTTCTATATCTCTGCTACTGTGTTACAGTCGTAACAGCACACTTATTTTACATGAGAAGAGCAACGGTACAATAAATTCTTATTGTACAAACGCTCGACTGTTTCTTCTCTGTATCTCTCTGAGAACAAAACAAGCATGCACGAGTGACTGGGTGAAAAGTAGTATATTGTTTCCACGAGTCTGAGGTTATTGTGTTCTGAGGTTGCCAAAACCTAATCTCTCTGATAGCAGGAGAGTCTAGTGGCGCTGCGAGCTAGCTAATGCAAACCATAGACTAACATATGCGGCGGGGGTGCACAGAGTCAGTCTGCCACCAGACCCACAGTATATGTTATCCGTAAACAGTGTAGGTCCTGCATGACAGGGTACTATTAGGACTACACTACAATATTACATCAAATAGACCACCATGAGATCTGGCAAATAAAGGAGGTTTGTTACAAATGTCATCAACAACAGGAAAAGGAAAAATAAGATTTTAGGAGAACCAACTAAAAACTAGGCTATTACATCTATCAAATCTATAATGCAGGCCTCAGCGGACTCAGCGGACACAGCAGTCCATAAGGATTCAGGTACACTGGTGAATATAGATCGGGTAACAGATAGACCAATGCCGTCGCCAGTGAATCCGCATAAAAACTATTTTCAACCGAAAATATACTCCAAATTTTCATTCGTGAAAGATGCTGGGGCAGTGCTGAACCTCAGTATTAACAAGTAATTGGGCCTCCCCTCTCTATTACATCCAGAAATGGACACTCCAATAGGGAAGGGCACACCGGCCAAATCTGCACTAGGAAGCAGCGTTGAAATACCATACAGTACAAAAGCCGACGAAGCAAAAAACAGAGATATTAGACCAGGAGCGGGGACAAGCAAAAGCAAAAGAATGGAAAGATCAGCAAAACGTCAAGCACAGTGTAAACAGATTGGAAAATGGTACAAAGAAAAAATTCAGTTCACAGGAAATCCGACTACCTCTACCTCTACCTCTACCTCTACCCCTACCTCTACCCTTGCGGAGACTTCAAAAATGTCGCCAAGAATACCTTTGGAGCCAGATATTAAAATACGGACCCGTCAGTGTGCAACAACTCAGGCAATTGCAACTACACCACTTTTGGAGTCAAAAGCTTTCTCACCGACCTCCAACACAACTGCGGCAGGTATTGCAGCCATCACTACTTCGGACAAACTATCCATCAAACTAGCGGAAGTAAAGAACCTACAACTAAGTTCAGACGCCCCAGCTTTCGACTATTCTAACAAACTAACGAAAGAAACAATGCAATATCACAGCATAGTGCGGACCAGGGAATGGCATCAAATAACATCGCCATCAACATCAACACTAAGTCGATAAATCCAACGCTTTCCAGGCCGCAGTCAGAATTTGCATCCTTTACTTCTTGGAGCAGAACAGCTAAAGGTGGAGATGAACAAGAAGAGACACCGGAAGAAATCCCAAATCGTGCAACCAGCAAAACTTCCTTCCTCACGACTGAAGAATGGGAAAACTTGGTCACCACATACTCCTCCGAAGACAAAGGTGACACAACTCTTCATGACACAGGAAGTGCAACAAGGGAGCCGATAGAGGAAACGCCAATTGGAGGGAACAAAATATGGGCAGCCCTCCTAAACACCATGCAACTTTCAACAAAGGCCATGGAATACCACTCGGATAACATGGATCTTCAATTCACCCTTCTCAACTGTCTAGCCCTGCATATCACAAGTCTCAATAGTAAGCTATCGGAACTGAACAACTTGATTAAAAGAGCCCAAACTGAAACGACAATAATCCCTCTGAGCTGCACCTGCCCCCTAATTATCAACAAGCTTGCAGCACTACCTGCAGTGATGGGTGATCTCCTTACGGACTTAAAAAACACATATGCAAACAACACAACAAATATTGGCAAACTTAAACCTAATAAAAGCAAATAAACAAGCGAAATGGCCCTGACCGACCAGGATCAAAAAGAGCGGAACAATCCAGACAGGTTTGGCAACACCCCAGTCACTCCTTCTGCGACAGCTAGAAAAGATCAGTGGCCAGTAGCAGAAGTGGCACCCAAGTCGGGACAACAAGAAGAACCTGGGACTCTTGGCAGAGCGAACAAGGTCAAGGACTCGGGCTTTGGCCCCCCAGAGCCCTTAGAAGATCTCCAACAACAACCGGTTGAGCAGAACTTTAGCAACTGCATCAAACAGACAAGCCGGTCTGATGAAGGAGACACATCGCAGAACAAGTGGCAATCGACTAAACAATGCAGGAAACAGTGGTGAAAAGGTAAGATCTTTTTTTCAAGCAGCAACAAAACCCCAACGGTTAAAGCAAGGGGAGCCGCCCCGGGAAAATCGCAACCACCAAGGCATCCACCAAGCCAGCAGAAATAGTGGACGTCGAACCAAAAGTGGAAATACCAAACAGAACGGGATCATATACACGGCAAACCATAAATGTAGGGCCAAGGAAAAAGGAGCCATGTATTGAAACAGCAATAAGAGCGGAACGAGAACACCAGACATCCTCAAACGACGGGAGAAGAGAAAAGGACCTGTGCTGCAGGACCCCCCCCCCGAACAACTCCCGACGTGGGACGTCAAGGACAATTCTGTTTATCCCAGAGTATAAATCGAAAGGACGGGGTGATATTCTAAACAGAGGGAACATTCTCTGAATACTAACTACAATCAGTAATCTGGCCGGGCTTGGTTTACAAGACCTGGAATCCGTAGAATTTGAAACGTTTAAACATTTGTCGGAGAAAGAGGTAACACAAACAGCATGGGCAACAAGGGAAATAGCTGAGAAAATTCTTAAGGAGGAGCACCAATTAGAAGCCTGGGGATCCGACTAATGTTTCACTACACAGTCGGTTATCCAGAACCATTACTTCGACTACAACAAGAGCCTAATGACAGCAGGCCAAGAAATAAGAGAAGTTCTAGTCCCACTAACTTGGTGCAAAAGGGGGCACGCAGTACCTCAGTAGAGGCCATGGAGAGTAACATCCCTAACACCCTGAGTTCAAGGTATAACAGTGGGATAGATATTTCAAACGATTGGACCTGGGTAGAAAAAGCTATAAACATCAGACCCGAGAACCCATGACAGAGAGCAGATCAGGGCAAAAATATTACGAACCTAAAACTCTGCTCCTGGAATATAAATGACCTCTGAACCAAATCCTGGGATAAGGCCCTATTGACGTACCTCCAACAGTTTGATCTAATACTCCTTCAAGAAACGTGGTTGGAAGACCCATTTCATCTACAAGGTTATAAAGCATACCATCTCCCAGCAACCAGAAGCTCAAAATTTGGCCATCTGAAAGGAGGCCTCACGACATACCCCTCGATTAAAACCATAACGACCGTTAAGGAACTAACAAGCAAAAACACCCCAACAAACGGAATAAAGACAATATAGATGGAGATAGCAGGACTTAATGACAATCAACAATACTTGCCAATATCTATCTACACCCTCGCAAAAAAAAAAAAAAAACGGTTCAAAACTCCTGGTTGCTGAATTAACAAAACTAATTTCAGAAGAGGCAACTTTAAATTACATCATCTCGGGAAACTTTAATATGTTCTTTTCAGGGTGCGCCAACTTGGCAGATGACCGACAATCAACATGGGTGGTACCACTTCAAGACGATTGCAAGTGGGGCAAGCAAACTAAGATCTCTAAAGACCTGTTGAATGATCTAGAAAGTCTGTCCCTGGTAGCATTAAACGGTCAATTCGCAGGGGACTGCCCTCAAGCCGCAACCTTCCACAACTTCTCCACAAATACTGCAATGGACTATACCTTTTCATCTCTATCACTCTTTAGTTTAATAAAAGATTTCAGGATTGAAACACAGAATTACAGTGATCATCAACCACAAGAGCTTATATTCACCGCTCACGGAACGGCACTCACTCATCCATCTGCTGATGCAACTTCAAAGATCACACTAAATCACAGGAGAATCAAATGCAAAACGAGCGATCCAGGACAACCTTTGGCAGTATCAAAAACACGGTGGGAGGAAAGCAAACTGGCATGTGATAACAGCATAACGGCGTGGGAAAAATGTACCAAAAGCTTTGATCCATCTAACTCCAAAACAGAGGCAAGGAAAGAAAAAACAGGGTCAAAAAGCAAACGGGAAGCATTCTGCAGGGTGGCAAACAATCAAAGAATCAATCTTTCAAGAACTTTAAATGCCGAACTGAGACAAATAAAGAGCAGAATAAACAGAACATTGCGCAGCCTCCGGCAAAATGGTCCAGCAGATAATGTACAGTCTGAAGTAAGGAGGCTAAAGGCACGCAAAAACAAAATCATCTGGCAAGCGAAAAAGGAAACTGCTGGCACAATATGGGCAAAATTGCTACACGACGCAAAAACTAACAACAGTGGTAGGTTTTGGCAAACAGTCAACAATATAGAGAACCCAATGGCCCCAGGAACAAATTCTCATATAACGGAGGATGCCTGGGCAAAGCATCCACAGCTTCATTTTAACACGGAAGCAGGCGAAATCAAACAAGATACATCAGTGCGCCAATGCGACCAGCAGCCTTCAGAACATCAAGGTCTGGTACTCGCTCCCTTCTTCTCAAATAAACAGATTGTGAACAGAATCTTGAAAAGCCGAAAGGAGGGAGCGCCTGGGCCCAACGGTTTACCACCAATTATCTGTAAGCAGGATCCAAATTACTGGGCTGAAGGTCTACTACCCCTTTTTAGGTCTCGCTGAGACAGCGAAAGCTGTCTCTTTGAGACATTTTGTAAATGGGCTTTCAAAAGTGCTACCCACATGGTTTTGCTGGCCTAGGGCTTGAGTGCACGATGGCGTGCACGTGCACAGCTGCTCCTCTGCTCCTTGCATTCCCCCCTCCCTTCTCACCCAGCCCTTTGATGCTCTGCTCGATTACTTTCACTTTAGCCGCTTTGACCCTTGCATTTCCCCCTCCCTTCTCACCCAGCCCTTTGATGCTCTGCTCGATTACTTTCACTTTCGCCGCTTTGATGTTTGATCGCAAACGCGATCACTTCCACTTGGCATAACCTGTACTTGTTCTCTTTGTCCTCACATATGCTCTTCCCTCTATGTTTTTCTCTCTGGTCTCACATGTGCTATTCCCTCTGTATTTTCACTCTGCCCTCACATGTGCTTTTCCGTCTCCATTTTTCTCTCTTTCCTCACACATGCTATTCCCTCTGTATTTGTCTCTCTTCCCTCACATGTACTCTTCCCTCTGCATTTTTCCTCTATGCTCTCACATGTGCTCTTCGCTCTGTATTTTTTTCTCTGCCCTCGCATGTGTTCTTCTCTCTATATTTTTCTCTCTGCTCTCACATGCTCTCTTCCCTCTATGTTTTTATCTCCGGTCTAACATGCGCCCTACCCTCTGTATTTTTCGCTTTGCTCTCACATGAGCTCTTCCCTCACGTGCTTTTCCCTCTGTATTTTTCTCTCTGCCCTCACATACTCTTCCCTGTATGTTTTCCTCTTTGCCCTCAAGTGCCCTCTTCCCTCTGATCACATGCTTACACAACTATGCACACGTACAAACACACACATGCATTTACACACACATATGAACATATACAAACACACACAGACATGCATAAACATATGCATATACATGCACACCAACACACCAACCCCACATACACATATAAACAAGCACGCACACCAACATACTCAAACACATATACATACACACAAACATGCATACACAGACATAGGTATACACACAAACATATGTGTACACATCCATGAAGACAAATGAACACAATGACACACCCATACTTGCACACCAACACACACATGCATACACAAACATATACACATACAAACACACACACATGCATACACACACAGATATATACATATAGACACACACACTATGCACACACACGCATCTCCCGTACTGTCTCAGGGGAAGAGTCAGTGTCAGCTGTCTCCTAGAGGGAGATATCGCATGAGACAGTAAGACTCAGAGACATGTGGTGGTGGGTCGAGACAGACATGCCTCCCTTTAATTGTGTTGTTGCAAGATGGTGACTATCTTCTGCCACTGGTGCATTCAGATAAGCGGCAGGAAGTTCGTTGGACACATGCACTGGTTTCAATTTCGAGAAAGTGGGGTGAACGTTTCACAGATCGGAGTGTGTGTCAACACGTGTTTCTCCTTCACGGCAAGGCCAATCAGTACGTTTTGTTTAACCGTGTGGTCATGAATCCTTTAATTGCATAAGTGAGCGGGTATGGATGTAAACAAAAATGTAACACTAGTACCACATTTTCTGTCACTCTGGTGAACAGGTTTGCTGTGAATGTATGAATGAGAATGGCGTTTTAGAATACGTTGCATGGAAAAGGGTCAACATGGTGTATACGTGTTTTTTGGTGTTTTTTTATTTTTTTTAAATTTATTTTTTATTGCATGGTTAACGTCATGATATACCGGATTCGGATGCTTCATTGTAGATCAGTTGTTTGGCCCGTGGTTATTTACGAGTTTGGAAAATACTTTTGCATTGTTTCGATTCTTTTTGTCTCTGCCCTATCTCTTGGCTGCGTCCTTACTCTCTCCCATCTTCTCTCTCCACCTCTTTGCTACATGTTCTCTCGTAATGTTTTCATTTTCCCCAACTCTCCTCTTTACTCTCTCTAATTCTTTTTTTGCTCCTTTTCTGTCTCTGTCCCTTCTCTCCTCTTTCTCTCCCCACCTGTCCCTTCTCTAACCCCACCCCTCTTCCTCTGCCCGCCCCCCCATCCCTCTCTCTCGCAGTACTGCAGCATAGGCAGCACCAGGTCTCTGATGCCTTCTTAGTGTTGGCCCTGGGGGTGGAGGAGGTAAATCAGCCCCCCAAGTGAATCCCATTATCAACAGATAGTGAACCTCTATTTACCAACAAGTACGGAGCGGTCTTGGGTGACGGCTGATGCGAACAGTGATCTGCTCTCGGCCCCGGCAGGGCCTGTGGGGTGGGGGCGTTACCTTACACTAGGAGAGGAAGTAAAAGTGATATCCTCCCCTCCCCCCCACTCCACCACTGTCTGTCCTCACCCTCCACCTCTCTCTCTCCTCCACTTCTGATTCCCTTCCAACTCGGTCTCTCCTTACCCTCCACCTCGGTCTCTCCTTACCCTCCACCTCGGTCTCTCCTTACCCTCCACCTCGGTCTCTCCCCACCCTCCACCTCGGTCTCTCCTCACTCTCCACCTCCGTCTCTCCTCACCCTCCACCTCCGTCTCTCCTCACCCTCCACCTCCATCTCTCCTCACCCTCCACCTCCGTCTCTCCTCACCCTCCACCTCCGTCTCTCCTCACCCTCCACCTCCGTCTCTCCTCACCCTACAACTCTGTTTCTCCTCACCCTCCACCTCACCCTCCACATGTCTCTCCTCACCCTCCACCTCACCCTCCTCACCCTCCACGTGTCTCTCCTCACCCTCCACGTCTCTCCTCACCCTCCACGTGTCTCTCCTCACCCTCCACACGTGTCTCTCCTCACCCTCCACGTGTCTCTCCTCACCCTCCACACGTCTCTCCTCACCCTCCACACGTCTCTCCTCACCCTCCACACGTGTCTCTCCTCACCCTCCACACGTGTCTCTCCTCACCCTCTACACGTGTCTCTGCTCACCCTCCACACGTGTCTCTGCTCACCCTCCACATGTGTCTCTGCTCACCCTCCACGTGTCTCTCCTCACCCTCCACACGTCTCTCCTCACCCTCCACACGTCTCTCCTAACCCTCCACACGTCTCTCCCCACCCTCCACACGTCTCTCTCCTCACTCTCCACCTCACCCTCCACACGTGTCTCTCCTCACCCTCAGTGTCTCTCCTCACCCTCCACGTGTCTCTCCTCACCCTCCACGTGTCTCTCCTCACCCTCTACGTGTCTCTCCTCACCCTCCACGTGTCTCTCCTCACCCTCCATGTCTCTCCTCACCCTCCACGTGTCTCTCCTCACCCTCCACGTGTCTCTTCTCACCCTCCACACGTCTCTCCTCACCCTCCACACGTGTCTCTCCTCACCCTCCACACGTGTCTCTCCTCACCCTCAACACGTGTCTCTCCTCACCCTCCACGTCTCTCCTCACCCTCCACACGTGTCTCTCCTCACCCTTCACACGTGTCTCTCCTCACCCTCCACACGTGTCTCCTCACCCTCCGCCTCACCCTCCACATGTGTTTTTTCCTCACCCTCCACATGTGTCTCCTCCTCACCCCCCACAGGTGTCTCCTCCTCACGCTCCACATGTGTCTCTCCTCACCCTCCACACGTGTCTCTCCTCACCCTCCATACGTGTCTCTCCTCACCCTAAACGTGTCTCTCCTCACCCTCCACGTGTCTCTCCTCACCCTCCACGTGTCTCTGCTGCACGCCTCACACTGCTGCACGCCACACACTGCTGCACGCCTCACACTGCTGCACGCCTCACACTGCTGCACGCCTCACACTGCTGCACGCCACACACTGCTGCATGCCGCTGCACGCCACACACTGCTGCACGCCTCACACTGCTGCACGCCACACACTGCTGCACGCCTCACACTGCTGCACGCCACACACTGCCACACACTGCTGCACGCCGCACACTGCTGCACGCCGCACACTGCTGCACGCCGCACACTGCTGCACAAAACATTGCTGCACGCCACACACTGCTGCACGGCATACACTGATGCAACCGGCACACTGCTGCACGCCACACACTGCTGCACACTGCTGCATTACTCACTGCTGCATGCTGCATGACACTGCTGCATGCAGCACACTGCTGCACGCCGCACACTGCTGCACGCCGCTGCACGCCACAGTGCTGCATGCCTCACAATGCTAAACGAAACACTGCTGCATGCCGCACACTGCTGCATGCCGCACACTGCAGCACGCAGCACACTGCTGCATGCCACACACTGCTGCACGCTGCTGCACATCACAGTGCTGCATGCCTCACACTGCTACACGAAACACTGCTGCACGCCGCACACTGCTGTACGCCGCACACTGCTGCACGCCGCACACTGCTGCATGCCGCACACTGCTGCACGCCTCACACTGCTGCACACCGCACACTGCTGCACGCCGCACACTGCTGCACTCCACACACTGCTTTTATGCAAGTTTATGCTACTGACATTGTAAATGACAATGCCTTTTATTTGTTTTAAAACCAAAACACAATAAAAGGCATTGTAATTTTACAATGCCAATAGCTCAAAGTCTTATAAATGCGAGACCTATTGCATTGCAAATGCTTGTTAATAATATCATGGAGGCTGAAAGAATTCCAGATTCTTGGAAGGGATCCATTATTTCACTGATCGGCAAGAAAGGCAGCAAGACTGATCCGAAGAATTACAAGCTCATCACATTAATGGTCATCGAGGCCAAATACTACGCAGGCCTCCTACTGGACTAATTTACGGCGTGGGCACTGGAAAAAGCCCTAATTCCCATAAATCAAACAGGCTTTCAAAAAGCATGGGGACATCGACAAATATGCTTGCCCTTTTGCTTTTAATAGACGCGACCAAAACCATCAACAAGTCACTATTTGTCTGCTTCATCAATTACAAAGCTGCTTTCAACAGTATTGACAGGGGGAAGCCCTGGGCTAAACTATCAGGGTGGGAAACAGCACCAAACCTCCTGAATCAGTGAATTCTACTGCACTCTAAGACATGGGTCCAAATTAAGCTGGGCGTTGGGGACTGTTTGTCAAGAAGAATACCAACCACCAAAGGGCTGAAGCAGGGGTGCGTTCTCGCACCAACCCTGTTCAACCTCTTTGTGTCTGATCTCTCTGCTGAGCTGGATAACTGCAACCACCATGCTCCGAATCTGGGTGGCTTAATACTCTCAAACTTACTGTATGCCAACGATCTTATATTGATCAGCCAAACTCCAGTCGGCCTGCAGCACCTGATAAACACAACAGACAGCTTCGCAGGCAAGAACGGGTTAAGTATAAACCTTGAAAAATCTAAAGTCATGGTATTAAACCAGCCGAGCAAAAAAATATCAACCCAGATGGATCATGAGGGGTGGCTGTTGGAGACGGTCGATGAATATAAATATCTGGGAATAATCTTCGACAGAAAGGGCACGTATCTCAAACAAAAGGCGGCTATCAAAGGCACAAAATAACCGGCCCTAATCTTACCCCTCTACTAGAAGTGCTTCAAGCTAGGCTTCTACCTACAATCAGTTATGGTAGTGAATCGATGAGAGGGCGAGATGAGATCACCTTGGATAAGGTGGTCGCCAAGGCTGTGAGAAAAATATTCAATATCCTACAATTTACTTCGCCAGCACAAATAAAGCTAGAGTTCGGGCTGCAAAAGCAGGAAATAACACGGAAAGGTGCCTATGCCAAATGCTGGCACAAAATAAAGGGAGCCGAGCCCGACACCTTGAACTCATATTTATGGAAGGAGATGATAAGAAAAAAAGACAGTCTTGATATGGCCTACCTTCAGTCAGCAATTAGACTTCTTGCTTTACAGGACATATGGGAAACCAGTATACCCCACAAAAGCTTCAAGGATCTTGTAAATAAATCAGTAAAGATTGTATCCCTTGAAGAAGGCAAAGCAGCACTAAGCAGGAAGGCTCATGGATGGTTTGTAATCCAGAGTTACTCGATGTGCAACCACAAACATACCTAGGAACAGGCTTCTCGAGACGCATGAAGGAAAGTTTTTTGCTTCTGCAGTTGGGAATCTTACCCGTTAAGAGGCACCTCCCTCCATGGAAACGCACAGACACAACTAATCATTGCAGACTATGTGGCGAGACTGAAGAGGATGTCTTACACCTACTGTGCATATGCAAGGGCTTAGACGAGGAATGAAGATAGCTATTAAAGCCGTGCCTGCTCGAAAGCCAGATACGAACATGTAGACAGGCGGTGAAAGCCTACTTCGAGGGAAGCGACGTGTGGTTGGCCTGCAGCTTCGTCTGCTTTATGACTGCAGTAAAAACAAAGCTAACCCTGGCAGTACTCTAATAAACTGGTCCTTAACCCAAGCTCATTGATGTCTGAGTTACTCGCTGGAATCCTCTTTAAAAGAGATCTACTACGGTTTCTACTGTTACAACTATTATTTCTTGGGATTTTAAATAGCTTTTTATCTGGGGATCATTAATTGTGTCACAAAAACTGCCGATTGCAACTGGCAAACATGCACTTTTGGATGTGCATCTCTAGACTTCCATGCTAGTTCAGTCATGACTCTTAAAGTTAATTTTATAAAAATATTGATTGCCCTAGGAACTCTTTAGGAGAATGGTCCCTGAATTTGACACCTTGCACTTTTTCATGACGCCCATAGCACCTTGTTGATTATACTGTATTCCAGTATTTATGTTCTTTTTTGTAATTTTATGGATATATTGCAATTTCAAAATAAATTTTAACTAACCTTTCTATCACAAAAAGTGTCGTTTTTGCATTTCGCACACGTGTTTTACTATGTAGTTGATTGCAAAGGCTTTTATTAATCATGCAATAAAGATTCTTCCTCTTACACTCCAATGAGTCGTCCAACAATTCTGATCACTCGTGGTCTAAATTTCACCCTCCTAAATTGATCACCTGGTTAGAGCAAACTGTGCTTAAACCTCCCGGTAGTATCAACAACTATGTAGATTAGTTTAATAAATGGATCACCAATGCTCTATATGCTACCCTTCTTGTGACATCCTTTATTACCCTTTCTAAAAAGCCCTTTCTTTTTCAGCATTCTACTCCATCTGCTCCTTGGTATATAACAGACCTGACTCTGGCCAAGAGGAAATGTAAAAAAAAAAAGATTATGCTCATGGGTGTCTAGGAATCCAGTCACCAATTGGGTGTATTTTCTTCACTACTGAAGGCCTCTTCCAGAACACAAGCTGAATGGAAACTCAAGGTAGCATTTTGAAAAAGGACCTTTCCATTCAAAAGCTATTGTTAAATCCAACAACAGACAGTCAATGATCCCCAGCAGTGATTCAAATTCACTTGTTACCTGCTTAATTGTCTAAATGATTGAAGCTTTAATCGTCTAAACTTTGTACCAAATCCACTGCTAAGATTACTCTAAAACAACCAGGTAGCAATGACATCACCGATCATCTCAAACATCTCTGGCTACGTCTACAACTTTAACAATAAAGTGACATCTTAAATGTCCTTAAATGTGGCCGCTGTTTGTGCTGTCTGGCTCTGTGTCTGTTCCCAGTTTCCCCGGGCTCGGTTTGCCCCCACCAACGTCAACATTTACAGTATATATCTGGGTCCCTTTGCCAACTGAAGATTCATTGGCCTTATCTCATTTGTGTATACACTACTCCAAGATGGTAGAAATCAAAAGAACAAATAGAGACAGACTAACATGATCTTGATTTATGTAGACAAGACCCACTGAATTCCTGTAAAGATGAAATTAAAAAATAACGATTATATCTACCAGCAACTCCCTTAATGTCCTGTAACATGATGCAGCTGTGGACTGTCACTAGGGAAAACGAAAACTGAAGGAGAGTGCGAAAATAGCATGAGCAAAGTGAAGTATTTTAGCGCCATGGCGTACTGACAGTGCCAATGTTTTTTTTTTTACTTTCACTCTGCTAAATACTCCTTGAACCAATATACGTTTAAGGACAAATCAATGGAATTCTCCATATTTCTCTTGAAGAGCTTCGACATCGATGTTCCAATGTTTGCATAAAAAAATTATCCCGTCCAGCGGCCATTCCAAGATGGCCACAGCCGTTGCAAATATCAGGTAGAGTTCAACTGGTGAAAAGCCCATTAGGAGGGACAGCAAGGATTGAAAGCAGAAGAACCGGAGGCGGAAGGTATGTGGAAGATGCTCGGTGCTCAGAGCTCTTGCACTGTCAGCGACCTGGTACTTGGTCTGTTGACAGTGGACGCTGCCCTGCCCGCTGAGGGCTTCTATGAGCCGCTGAAGACATGAGGTGCCATAGGCCAAACTTAAACTTTGTATTGCAAACCCGTTGTTTGAACAAACTATGTTCATCCACACACCAGTGCATACAATCTGAACCCACATTATTTTATGGGGTAACCTTTTTAAGTAAGGAAAAGTCTCACAATTTCCAAACCAATACAAAAAATGCTGACCTCTTTTTTTCTGCAAACAGCCAACTGTTACATAGATATATTTAAAAACTACTCAGTTGCAATGGTGTAGTTATGGTTTAGTTGCTCTTTCCATTGAAAAGGTATTTTATTTTTTTATAAATATTTTTATTGAACAATCTTGACATACATGCACAAATGCACAAAATCAATAATTGGGCCACAGTGAAATCAAGGTAAATACAAATAGAGCAGCATAAATCATTGAAAATCACGGGGATGGGGGATCAACATCATCCACATCACGAGGAGGGGTACATAAATCACCACGGTATGCATTCCAGGGTGCCCACACCTTGGATCATTTGCGGGGGCAGCAACAGGCCATATAAACTGTTTTTTCTCTTAACATACTCCAGTCAAGATCCAGCTCCCAATCAGTGATCATGGGTGGTTTTGGGGCTCCCCAGAGTTGTGCAATATTTCTCTTGGCGATCATGTAACCAAGTGTGACCCATTTCTTAGCATACATGTTTAGGTCGGTAGGTTCCCAGATATTGAGAAGACACCTGGGCGCTTCCGGCTTGATTTCTACCCCCAACACTTCACTCATGATTGTGTGTATATTGTACCAATATTCATGGATCTGCTCACAATGCCATAGTATATGCATAAATGTACCCAGTTGTGTGCATCCCCTCCTACAAGAGCCATCTGTCACTCCACCTATGTGTACCATCTGGGGCCCGGTTATGTAAATTCTATGGAGGATCTTCAGCTGCACCAGTCTTAGTCGCGCCTGGATAGCAACCGTTTTGGGAGAGGAGACCGTTTCCTGCCAGGTTTCATCATCTAACTCTAGTCCGTCCTCAGTCCATTTGTCTCGTAGTTGCAATAGAGGGTTTTCCATATTATTAATGAGTTTTCGATATGTCAGGGAAATGGCCCTGTCAGGCAGGTGGCCATCCAGTAGTCTATCCTCCAGTGGGGAGGCATCTGGTGGAGTAGAGCCTCCGGGAAATGCTGTTTGTAGCGAGTGTCTAATTTGTAAGTATCGATACAGCTCAGAATCCGCAAGGGCATACTGAGTTTCGAGAGTGTGAAATGACTTCACCCCCTCTGCGCACCAAAGGTCCTTAGCTCGGGAGATGCCTATTAGATCCCATTTATCAAAGCCCTTTGAGTTTCCCACATATCCCAGTTTTTGTGAGTCCCACAAAGGCGTGAAAAGGTATTTTTTTGATTTTTCTATAACTCTGGCTCACATGGATGACTTTGCTCCAGATTCTGCATTAACGTAGCTAAGATCTGTATGATAACTTTTGTGCAGATCTGTGGCTGGAAAAAAAAGAATTAGAGGTAAAAAAAAGTTGTGTTAGCTCCCATATAAGAAAATGCTTGTGCAAACAGTTGAATGTGATTTTGTTGGTTTGGTATAAGTCCATTCTGTAACTTTTGAGGGGAGAAATGTTTTTTAAAGAGTTAAAATCTCTGAATATCTTGGCTTTTTGAGTTTATAAGCACCTCCATTGAATGAGTGATATTGTTGCTTCTGTTGTCCATGTCAGGTTTACAGACCAAAAGTAGAGATCGCAGATCCAAAAGCTCTGATTGGCTTGCTGTGAGAAAAAATTTCCTTTTGCAGCTACCATCACAGGATGTGGGCATGGTCTCCACGTCCCCCCCCAAAAAAGAAAGAAATTAGGTTTATATAAGGTGGCAGGCTGAGAAAACCGTCACCCACAGACCTAAGTGGGGAGACCTTCAATGGATACCCTAAATGTTAAAATGTAAATAAAAAAGAACTATGTGACACAGTCTGTGGACTATGGCTGGAGGCCCTAGACTTAATATGCCTAAAATGGCTGGGTAGATCGTGGCATTCACAACTAAGCTGCAGACTTGATAGACCTAACATGGCACCAAAAGTCTATGTCCTTGACAATTAGACCATGTATTCTGGGTGCTGTCTGAGGTGTAGTAATTTTGGGTGTGTTGAGTCAAAAGAGAGAAGTATCATTTTCTGAGAAGCAAGAGACCTGAGAAGGTGTCACTGTAACTCACTGTTCCGTCTTTGTAAAACATGGCACAGTCAGGCGAGCCTAATCTCCCTGGACTGTTGACTCCAGCCGCACATGCAGAGGAAGAAGATGTGCATATAGGTGAGACTGAAATGGAGAAAAGGCAAGCCACTATGGGTGACGTCAGGCCACTACTTTTTTGGAGAAGCAACAATGAGCAGATACCTCAAATCAAAATATGAGAAGGAGTATGCAAGATGGCGGAAGGAGTGTGCACATACCAATGCACAGAAGGCTGACTTATTTTCTAATGTTTTGTGAGAGGCTCTAAAGAAGGAACAGAGGGAGAATGAAAGGACCTGAATGCAAGGTGCATAGATGGTGTGCCGAGCAAATTCACTGAATAGGTGACAAGAAGATGGATGGACATTTTTGGAAGTTCCATCAGTAGAAAAAAAGTTTGAAAGCTAAAATAAAAAAAAAACAATAAAAAGGTAAAATGCAAAAACAAACACTCACAAAACTGTGATTTTGAGACCCACCAACACAAATCAATAAGTTTGTCTATACTAAGCCCTGCCTGACTGTGCGCAGGGGGTTGAGCACAGGGCCTATCTCAGGCCAAACCCATCACTGGAGACCTACCCCCACTATGCATGGCTTTTTGGCTGCATAATAGTCCCTGCAGCCAACCCCACTGTACCCAGCTAGTGAGGACTGACCAAATGTCACAGTTTTTTAATAGGACTTTCCCACAGGCTAGGCCACCCGGCCAACCTCCACTGTTCAATGCCAAAAGCCATACATAGAGGATGTAGGCCACCTGAAGTGGCTTTGGACACGGGGCTGGGCCTTCAGCCAGTCCCTAATTCACACTGCCTTTGTGCTGTAGAGGATGGCTGCTGACAGAAGGATGAACCTGGATGCAGGCCAGGCCTGTGGCCAACCCCTGCTGTGCATGGCCTAAGGCCATGTGCTGCAGGGGTTGGGATTTAAGTGTATCATAAAAAGACCTAGAAATTCAATGAACATAAAGACAGTTAGAAACTGAGTTATGGTTCGGGCTCAAATGAGAAAAACCATTGAAATTTCGCAGTTATACAATGCATGCAACTCATATTGCACGCCATGCTCACAATATCCATTTCCCAATGTGGAAGGAAAAAAGGCAGTTGCTGCCCTATGCCATGGATGCAGTGCCTCTCCCTGAAGCAATCATCCACTACCAGCCATTTTGGATTTTATCCTTTCGACAGAGAGAAATGAACAAAGTGACTTTGATTAACTTACCCTCAAGAATCAAAAGAGGGAGGGAGAAGTTAAAGTTCCACTCACCTTCACTTAAATGAGCATGTAAAATCAAATGGAGTGGAAGGGTTGTGTTGAGAGAGGGGTGTGGTGGGGAGGGCAACACTAAAATTGTTGTGAGACCCTCAACAGTGTTGTTCCGCCACAGGCATGTCTCCCGTTGGCATACTTAGCCAGTGATCATTACATCATTGGGGCTCTTCCTTCACCAGGAGGGATTTTCTTTTGAATCTAAGACCATATGGGATCCACTATATGAGGAAAAAAAGTTCAAAAAGGCCTCCTACTTTTAGAAAAAACACATGTTATTAAGAAGATCAATGGTAGTGGTGTGTTTAAAAAATGCAAGATGTGAAAAGAGAGGTCTTAGGTGTCTCTCACATCTTTCTCTGGAACAACCAGGTCAACAGTTTCAGCCAACTTTGCGCCATATGGGTTGATGACTTTTGTCAGGACTGAAAGGTTGTTTTATAGGATCCCTTCATGAAGTCAAATTAAATAAAATGGGACACCTTCTCTCCATCTTTTGAAGTTGTTTTCTTATTTTTTGGTCATGTGGGAGACTTTTTCCAGTCCTAGAAGGAGGCAAAAAGACATAGTGAATAATGCGTTATGTATTTGAATCTAGTACTGATGTTGTCCCCTATTTCTAATAATGCATGCACCCAATGATTTATATATGTGTATTTTTGCTCCATTAAATGTGAACATCTTAAACCCTTTTGGGGTTGTTCGTCTATGTGAGGACATGTCATAATTGCTCATGCATTCCATACTAGGATGGATCTTCATTTGGGGGGGCTCTATTATCAAAGCCTCCTTTATTCGAATTTTGGACAACTTATGCTGTGTAGATCTCACTGTATTTTGAAATGTTAAGGAGTCTAGGTAAATGCAAACATAGACATTGCTCTGCAAATGAACAGTAAGGGTAAAGGAATCTGTGACTGCAATGTTACGTACATTGTTTTTGAAGGGAGTGAAGAAGTAAACAATTTCCAATTAGTGTCCCTTTAGAATTTAGTAGAAAACTGTTTTGTAAGGCTTCTGCGGCATACTTTAGTTTCTGTTTTAGAAGGTCTTCATAGGTCTGGGCAGATGCTTGGTGTTACTATTCCTTTCATTAGAGAGGAGAAGCTATAAAAAATGGAGGCTGGGTGATTATAAATAAAGGAGTGAACAACACTGTTGAGGGTCTCACAACAATTTTGGCGTTGCCCTCCTCCTGTCTCAAAACAACTCTTCCACTCCTTTTGATTTTTATAATTTGATTAGCTTACACCAGTGCATTCAATATGCCTTGCAGTGTCCGCTGCCTTAAGTTCAACATATCAATCACAGAAATCACTGATGTGCTAGCTTCACAAAAAGTATTGTACACTGTATTGTACATTGAACCATGGAGTGTTGACCCATCCTTAGGCTCCCCAGTACAATTAAACATAGGTTTTAGTCTTCATACGTGATAGATCTTGGGGGTTAAAAATTATCGCCGGTTTAGCGGCAGAAAACTGCCGCTAAAGTGGTGATAATGGGCTTGATAATATGCCCTAGAGAATTCCAATAGAAGCCCATGTTCACATCAGGACATGGACTTCTATTGGAATTCTCAAGGGCATATTTTCAAGCCCATTATCGCCGCTTTAGCGGCAGTTTTCTGCCGCTAAAGCGGCGATAATTTTAACACCGTCTTTGATAATATGCCCCTTGGTCTGGCGGTCAATTGGGCTTCCAGGGCAAGACTTTGTAAATTAAAAGCTGTTAAACAAGGTGTTAAAGAGAGGTGTGTCCCTGTTCATCTGTCCCAGCAGGAATATGCAGCTTGTAAGTAGCATCGATTGAGAGTGTTTCTTAGATAGACTGCTGAGATAGGTGGCTTCCCTCCATCAAAACTTACTCCTTATTAGTTTCTATGTTATTTGATGATCCAAAGTGTTTGTTCACAAAATCCCATGTATGCGATGCGAGAGGGGTGAGTACAATGACAGGAAAGTTATTACCAATAAGACTGGAGGAGAACTGGGGAATTAACAAACATCTTTCTCGCTCTTGAGGCTCGTGTTCAACTTGAAGCAGCACTTACATAAATATTTAAAATAGTCATATTTACTACATTCTTCATAATATTGTCATCCAAGATGAAGAAACATAGTCAGAGGTTTCAGCCCTTATCTTCTGTTCATTGCCCAACTGTCAATGCACGTAGAATGCTCCACATGCTGACACTCTGCTGATGCTGTGTGTCGGTTTGTATCATTTTGTAGATACTGATGCAAAGGGCACTGACCCAGCTGGCACATTCGTTCAGTCAGGCAGGAGGTAGATTCAAGCAACCCTGTCCATCACCACCCATTTGTGGCAGCAAAGGTCACAAAGACTAGTTTCCTCCACAAACATGCGAGGTAGAGCCTTTTCCTAAATTAAAAGCGCTGTACAGTTTCTTCATTTGAGACAAACTGTAAGAAATTGGGTTACTGGTTGAGGCGGTGGAAGTCCCACTCAGGCACCAACCACAATCATTGTCAGAATGAACTACAAAAGTGATTAAATTAACCTGTGCTTAACCCTCTGGTAGCTTGTTTCAAGCAGTCAGGCTTAAGTTGTAAAGTATTCATGCAGCCCACAAATAATAATACAATGAAAACACAACACCAGAAAGATACCAAACAATTTTGAAAAATAGAGAAACATTTAATAAATATCATAATACCAGACAGACAAAAATCCAATCAGTAAAATCGGAGCTATGCAATTTAAAAAGTTTTAGGGGCATATTATCAAGACAGGCGATAAAATTATCGCCGCTTTAACGGCAGAAAACTGCAGCTAAAACGGAGATAATGGGCTTGATAATATGCTCTATGGAATTTCAATTGAAGCCCATGTTAGATGTCCTTCACATCTAACATGGGCTTCGATTGGAATTCCATAGAGCATATTATCAAGCCCATTATCGCCGTATTAGCGGCAGTTTTCTGCCGCTAAAGCGGCGATAATTTTATCGCCTGTCTTGATAATATGCCCCTTAGTTAGATATAGCGTCTAAAAGAACAAAGTGCCACTAGCAGTTCCACACCAGGGAAAGTCACTACAATTGAGTGCAGGATGAATGCAGGGCCCAGGTTAGTCCCGCTAAAAAAGATACCTTTTCAAAGACCAGTGTAAAGAGTTCCATTCGCGGTGGAGGAGGCCTTGAAGAGCAGGAGGTCACCACAGGCTGTCATCGCTGTAGCATGAAGTGCAGATCTCATGTTACAAGTTGTTGCTCGTGGTCCCTCTAGTTTAAAAATTGAGTTCACCAGAGCTTCGCTTTGGCTGTTGTCACGGGCAGCAGGGTCTCATCACGAACAGGCCAGTTCTTGGTCATGAAGAGTCCAAAACTTTAGGATTTCACCTTTCTTCATAGTAGGAGTTCAACTGATGACAGTCAAGTCCAGAGCCTAGCGAGGCACCTATTGGGGATCAGGAACTCACTCCAGCAGACGCCAGCAGGGCTTAGACAGGCCCAGATGCAGGTCCAGTGCAGCAGGTCAGCAGGGCAGTTGCAGGGAGGCCTCTGGAGACCTATTTGTTCCTGTAGCTCAGACAGTAGGTCAGCCAACTGACCCTTGTCACTCAGGTTATCCTGGGATGATGGGAGCAGGTTCAATCTTCCTTTTCAGACAACAAGACAGTCCTCAAGCAGCAGGGCAGTTGTCTTGTAGTAGCAGGATATTCTTCTGTGGAGTAAGGCAGGTCTCAACCAGCAGGGCAGCCCTCTGGGGAGCAATGCAGTCCTTCTTCTGCAATCTCCACAGGTCCAGGAGTGTACTGAACAGTAGCTCTGGAGATCCAATATTTATTCCTGGTGCCAGCCTAGGAAGTAGATGGAGTTCCCTATACTAACCACACATCTGGTTCTGGAAAGTTTTTCCTTCCCCTGTCAAGGCTCCAAGAAGTGTGAGGTAACAAAAGATTAGTGTTAAGATCCTTTGGGTGCTGGAGGCTAACCCTTTGAAGTGTAAGTAGCGCAAGGAACAGCTCCACCTCCAGCCATCTTGGCAGCATGGCCCATCCTGCCCACACACCTAGCCCCCTTTTGTGTCACTGTCTCGAAGGAATAACACACACCCGAACAGCAGAGCCATTCACAGTCAAGTGACCCACAAAACTGGCAAAAGGCACAAATATTTAGGAGAAAAAAATGCCAACTTTCTAAGAGCAGCTTTTTCAGAATTGCGACTTAAAATCGGACTATACCATTAAAGAGGATTTTAAAATTACAATTCATTTCAGTATAAATACCATATTTTTATCTTTTCTCAATCAAATGGTGTAACTTATGAAATGTAATGAGGTAGCGCAGTGTTAGTTAATGGTAGAGATAGGCCTTGCAAGGGTGAAATGATGTGTAAAACTTGAAACCCACATGTCCTTCTTTTTAAGTACAAGGCACCCTGCCTAATACCCTTTAGGGTCTACATTAGGGGTGACTTATGTGTATTAAAAAGGATGTTTTAGGACTGGTTTATTTTGCCAGGTCAAAATGGCAGTTTAAGACTGCACTCCAGGCTGCAGTGGCAGGCCTGAGATGAATTTTAAAGTGCTATTTTAATGGAGGGCACAATAAGTGCTGCAGGCCCACTAGTAGCATTGCATTTACAGGCCCTGGGGATATGTAGCATCACACACGATGGACTTACAAGTAAATGGAAGGTGCCATCATGTGTAGGACAATGTTGCCATATTTTAGGGCGCGACCACAAGCACTTTAGCACTGGTATGTAGTGGAAAGTGCACAGAGTCCTAAAGACAACAAAACAAATTCAGGTAAAACGTTTGGGGGTGACCCTAGAGAAAAGGCCAGGTCCAACACGAACCTTAAACTCCCTTATTTGAGAACAAACTACTGTTTTCCAGCTGAAACCACCCAAACTTAATATTTTAGAGGAGAACATGTACTGGCCCATCAATGTACACTATTGTGTCTCAAGAATTGTCCTCTATCTACACTAAAGGAAATATCGACTAGCTTGAGGTTATAGAAAACACTCTGCTCTATTGCTCATGTGTAAGGTATACCGATCCTGTTCCTAGAAAATCCTAGCATGTCTGCCAAAGAGAAAGTCTACATGAGAGCATTGATGACACAATTTTTAATGCTTTCTTTAGATTCTCTCCACCTGCCTTCTCACTCTCAACAACCTTGATACATCAACAAGTAAGCATAGGTCCTGCATAACATGGGTTATTAAAGCTTAACATTGAATATAATACCACACAATTTTATGCCATTCCATAAGACAACACGCCAAGCCACACTACTATACAAAAAGAAACTCCAAAGAGTCCGTGGTCTGCATGCTTTGAAAATGCTCACATAAATAAAACAAAGACTAATTCAAAAATAAACTTGAATAGATATTTAGCAAGATGGAGAGTGGCCTGGAGCAGTTTCCATCAGATGCTTGGCTCTACCAAAATCAATTTGTAATCAATTATTAAAAAAGATTTTTTAAAGAGACATAGGGCTGTGCTAAAATCCATAAATTCTGAATATTTTCTGTGCTTCATCGGAGGCAGCATTTTGTCATGAACTTATTAAGCATTGCGTTAGTGTGTAAGACAGCTGAATGAAAGTGTGCCAACATGGTGATCCACTGGCCTATGTCCCGAAGAGGCAGTGGTTTTGCTTCCAAGGGGGTGGAGGTGAATCAGTGGGAAGTATGAGGAAACAAGCAGGGCAAAGGCAGAACCCAAGCAAGAATTACATCACAGAAGGTAGGTCTTCTGTGAGACGGTGAGCAGGCCCTCACCCATCTTTCATAAGAGGAGTTTAACATTCTTACAATGGGCGGGCAGGGCTTGACCGCCTGAGAGGATGGCTGCTTGAGCTGAGAGCTCCATGCTGCCGCTGTGCAATTTTGAAGAGGACGCCTTCCACACGCACACAATTACCTCACAATGTGGTGCTTTTCACCAACGAGAAGCCTTTCATTTTAAGTTGAGGAATACACTCCCTTCATTTCCAGCATCAAGACATTTCTTCTTCTCTTTATGAAGGGTCCCAGTGGCCATCTTGAATCTCCCAGCGCTTTTGTATTGCTGCAGTTTTCTCCTTGTACCGATATTTCTTTTCACAAAGAAGTAATGAATTGCTACAGTTTCTCCTCATGGCCATATTTCTTGGATGAATTGCTGCAGTTTCTCCTCATGACCATATTTTTTTTTACAGTGAAGGTAAAGCGCTTCATGTTATTCATCTAATGACTCCGGTTGTTGTGGGGATGAATTGCTATAGTTTCTCCTCATAATGATATTACTTTCCACAATGAAGGTAAACTTTCTCAAGTTATTCATCTAATGACTCTGGTTGCCTATGTTAAGGAGCGCTTGGACCTAATGTTTTATTTTTTTAACTATATTGTAGAAACAAATTGCTGCAGTTTCTCAATATAATGATATTTCATTCTACAATGAAGGTACAGCTCTTCATGTTATTCATCTAATGACTCTGGTTGCCTATGTCATAGAGCATTTGGAGTTCATTTTTATATATTGTAAAGATTTTCAGAGAAGCAGCTCTTTTGGATAATTGGTTCTTCAAGTATATATTTCTGTGGCGTTCTTCTTTCTACAAATACACGTACTGCTATCTACCTGGTACTTAAATATCAATCTTATATGGCAGTACTAGAAAATCTTTCCTCAAAATCTGCGTGCTCTGTCAACCTTGTACCAATGGCAACTGGTCTCTCTCACTCTGAACAAATGCCTTCTACCATTCCTAAGTCTACAACTCCTTCACCTAATTCAATGATGCAAGCTCTTTCCTCTGCTCATCAACTACTCAAACAAGACCCCCCACCCCCTTTTCCTGTAAAATTGCAATCCATTATTTCATTGGAACTCTTGCTTGATGAAATCACAGCACTACGTCCCTTTGTGGAGCAAATCAATGGTCGCACTGAACACCTCAATGAGAAGTGGTCTAATATTGAAGGGAAAGTCTCGATGATAAAACAACATAGCGACGCCCAGGATGAAACTTAAAAAATCACTTCACTGGAGAAGGAGGAGGCTCAACTTAAACTTCAGACAGAAGATTTGCAAAATAGGAATAGAAGTAACAATCGTCACCTTCATGGTCGTCCGGAAGGCATTTTCCTCAACTAGTGGATTTGCCATCTTCACAGTCATTAATATCCAGCGTGCACATCGACTTGGCCCATGTCCTCAAACATAGTAACCGATTAAACCAAGCTGGGTCATTATTTTGTTGCTAGAATTTATTGTTCTTCAAATAATTCTTAATTTTGCAAAATTTAAAAAACTATTTTTGTCCGGTAATAAATTATACCTCCCTCAAGATGTTGCCAGAGCTACAGCTACCAGACGAAAGCCATTCCTTGACCTTCATCCTCATTTGAGAAACATAGGGGCCAGACTGCTCCATCCATGCTTTTTTAAGGTTACCATCCAGGCAAAGACGTCCACTTCTGAAAATCCTGTGGCCCTTAAACATTTTCGAAAATGCTTTTCCTCTGACCACATGGAGACTTCAGCTCCTTTCAGGAGCTAATTTTATATATTTACTGTTTGAGTGACTGCTGTTCTCTTTTACTTTATTGTTGTCTTTATGTATTTTAATGATATTGCTCTTGTTGTTTTTCAGTTTTGTTTTGCCTATATATTGAACTCCAATATTTTTTTTTCTAATTGCAGTCTTTTTCTTCCTTGTCTTCATTTCATCAATGTTGTTAACATATACCCTGAACCGCTGCACTGTGTTCCCACTGTGCCATCTTCTCCTTGTGCTGTCACCACCTCATCCTTATTTATGCCCTTGATTAAGGTAGGTTTCAGTCATCATTGGTTTGACATGTACTGTCTCTTTTGCTCAGATTTTGTTCCCTTTCTTTTCCTTCTTCTTTGCCCATTCCTAATCCAACCTTCTTCCTTTGTGTTCTATCCATCTTCTATCAATTGTATGATTCTTTTCCCCACAACTTCTTTTAAAATATTCTTTTGTACTATGACTAATGAAGACCTCAATAATTTTTATTTTGTAATGTTTTATTTAACATTCAGAGTATTTTCATGGAATGGTAAAGGTTTTAATAATCATATAAAACGGCAGAGAATTACATCTAATTTGGGAAAATATAATCCTGATTTGGTTCCCTTTCAAGAAACTCACCTCACAGACCTTGAAGCCTTTAAGCTGGATGGAGTATGATTGTTTGCGAATAATCTTGCTTTATCAAATATGCTCATAATTGTGCTTTAAATAACCATAACTAAAAGTGTGAAAATTATTAACATGTGAAATCTTAAAAAGTACAACGTAAAAATTTGCAAAAAGGACACAACACATTTGGTAATAAGAAACTGCAATGATAAACATGCAGAAAGCATGAGAAATCTGCGTTTATGAAATTTATATGACACAAGAGAGAAACTTAATAAATGTACCAAGTATCTTACAAGTAGAATTATTAAATAAGGTAATAAAAATGTTTAAAGTAAAATATAAATTGTTTTATTATGTTTCCTTTTCTTAACATGAAAGTGATAGCTTACATTTGAAGTTAGATTATGCTTATGAGTTTAATTAAGAATAATGAATCCTAGAATTTCGTTTTTTCTTGTGTATTTTTCTCTATCTACTTAATCGTAGTGTGTTTTATCTTTAGAAAACCTACAATTTAGGATTTCTCTATGAAGGCCCGAAACCTGCTAGAGTTATTTCCTTTTTCTAACGTAGGCCTCAAAAGAATGTATTTTGTCTTTCATTATTTCCAAAAAAGCTGATCTTACTTATTTAGTTGTGTACAGCATATCACTAGAATCTCCTTCCTACGGTTAGAGTATTTCTTTCTATGAATAATTGTGTCAACTATGTTGGAAGCGAGCGTGTGGAAATGAAAATGTCTCGATGTGTTTCCTACTTCTGAGGTGACATGGCGTCATGCAACTCTGGCTGGCTATTTTCCTTGATAATCCTGGGCATGACATGCTGTCGTTCCAACTTTGAATTTCCCTTGAGCAGAACTATCCAGATTTGATTTTGCACTTAATTGGCTGGTGAATGCTGCATAAGCTATACCTTTTTGGCCAAAGGGTTAGCTATTTCTGACTATTGCATGCTGTGCATTAGTTATTTGATTTTAGGTTTGTATGAAACTTAAATTGAATACTGAAATTGCAATGTATTATGCCTTTTGTCTCTCTCTCTCTCCTCTCACACTTGTTATTGAATGTATGATGTATTTGCCATGAACTGCATCATTCTATTGTGGTTTTGCCTGTAACTTTGTAATAATATAGAATTAACCTCTAAAATGTACTTTGTGTGTTGACCATTCATATTCTGAAATATTTAGATAAAAGTGATTTGAAGGAAATAGCATCCATCTCTTATTATCTGAGTCCCTATTAGCTCTCCCAAAGATCTACCTGAGGACCAGATGTTTGTAAGTGGTTATTGAGATTCCATGGGCCCAAACTCCTAGCTGTAATAAAGTTTTTATTCATGATATATTAGAGATATTGTGAATGTGTATAGAAATGTCTTCGCTGCCGGTGGATCAAGCTCAAACGTAATTGGGTGGGTACAGTTCTAACATCCACTTCTCCTCATAAATGAAATGTGTATTTATTTTGTTTAATAAAAAATTGCATATTACAATTCTCTCTCCGAAAACTGATATCTATGAGAGATGGATTTTAGTAAAATTCTTTATTAATAATATTCTCTTAACTGTGCTCAATATGTATGGCCCCACACAACCAGAATTTGGTTTTCGGCCAGATATAATGAAACAGTGCTTACAACATGATGATGATTATTTTATAATAGGAAGTGATTACAGTCAGATTATGGATCCTTTCTGTGATCGCCAATCAACAGTAACAATTATACCCTCTAAAATGCATAAACAACTTCACTCAACCATTACACAACAACATCTAATTGACTCATGGAGGTTGTGTAATACCCCTTCCACAGATTCCTCCTTCTACACTGCTGTTCAAGGTTCCCTTTCTAGACAGGATCATATGTTTATTAGCAAATCTTTATCCCAGAATATAATTGACTCTTCTCAAGGTCCTATTTTAATTTCATGCCATGCGCCAGCGATTATAGACTTTGACTTTATTCCACTACAATCCAAATCTAGTAGATGGAGATTTAATAATTCTTTATTATAAGATCCTAACTTTTCTCAGTTCTTTCTTTTGTTTGCTATGTAATTCTCCTCCACTCATGATGATCCCGTTAACGCCCCTCAACTCCTTTGGGACATGATTAAAGCTGCTTTTCGTAGATTTGTTATTGAATTTGTAGCTAACAAGAAGTAATCTTACAATAAAGGATATAGGGCCCGATTCACAGAACTAACTTAAGACAAAATCCTAAACTTACTACCATTTTGGTATTCACAGAAGGCACTTACTCATTTTGGTATTCACAGAAGGCACTTACTCATTTCGGTATTCACAGAAGTTAGTAGTTCTATCTTTAGGACTCCTAAATGCCTTCTGTGAATACCGAAAGTCTTAAAGTTAGGATTTTTCTCAGTTTAGGAGTAGTAAAGTTAGGACTCCTAACTTTAAGACTTCGGTATTCACAGAAGGCATTTAGGAGTTCTAAAGTTAGGAGTCCTAACTTTACTACTCCTAAATTGAGAAAAAATTAGAAAAATCCTAACTTTAAGACTTTCGGTATTCACAGACGGTATTCACTCAAGCCCCCCACTCTCCTCTACTAGTGAACCACATACACAATGATCTTGATTTTACTTCCCTTGAGACAGTTATCTCTTTACAAGAAATATCCAAATCCCTTAATACTTTTGAGAAAGGGAAAACTCATGGCCCTGATGAATTCACAGTAGAATTTTTCCTAATTTCTCTAGTCTTCTATTGCCAAGATTATTACAATTATTCACTTTTTCTTCCACAGCTGGTTCAACAATCTGCCATTTCAAGAAGCGAACATCTGTCTGATTCATAAAGAACGGAAAGATCCCTTATATTGTAAAAATTATAGGCCACTTTCCCTTGTAAATGTAAATTATAAAATCTTCACTAAACTCTTAGGGGCCGATTCACAAAGGTAATCGGAGACAAAAGTCTAACTTTATGACTTTTGGTATTCACAGAGATCATTTACGAGTCATATCTTTACATCCGCAGTTGGGCCAGAATCTATGCACCCTGGCTGTACTCTCTGCACCCGGGCCGTACTCTCTGGCTCGGGCCATGCTCTCCGGCTCGGGCCGTAATCTCCGGCTCAGGCCGGATGAAGTATAATCAAAGGGAAAGAATGCAATTTTTACAAAAGTGAACACTAGGAACGTGTGATAAATGGTAGAGGAGGTTGTGAAAAACTGTTTGGGTAGGGGAAAGGGTGTGGTCAGACACAACATCATATCCCAGAAAAGTTGGCTCCTTTGCATCATGGTGCAATTTGCACACCCCTCAGTCTTGACTGTAGTGTTAACACTACAATCAACACTAAGGGCGCTCCCCTTAGTGTTGACTGTAGTGTTGACACTACAGTCAATATTGAGGGGAACACAAATTGTGCACTGTGTTTACCATGATGCAAAGGAGCAAACTTTTCTGGGAGAAAATATAGTGTCTGACCACATCCTTCTCCCTGCCCAAACTGACATTTATGACCTCCTCTATCATTTATCACAGTTCCTAATGTTCCCTTTTGTAAAAATTGCATTCTGGCCCATTGAGTACACTTCTTCCTGCCCGCTCTGGACAGTTCGGCCCGAGCCGGAGAGTACGGTCCGGGTGAGGAGAGTACAGCCCAGGTGCGGAGATTTCGGCCCTACTGCGGACGCAAAGATACGACTCGTAAATGATCTCTGTAAATACCAAAAATCATAAAGTTAGACTTTTGTCTCAGAATACCTTTGTGAATCGTCTGCTTAGTTTTACGTATCAAACCTTTTCTACCCTCTTTAATAGGCAAGTAATAATCAGGATTTATAAAGGAGTTCCTTGCTTCGAATAATACTAGATTATTTTTTAATGTCCTTAATAAAGCCTCCATTTTTTTTTCTCCTGTAGCAGCTATATCGTATATGCAGAAAAAGCTTTGGATAGGATTGACTGGAAATGTAAGCTTAAATCTTGAGCTTGGCATGGCTTTGTCCCCAAGATTATATCCTTTATTTATTTATTTGAGTTTTATATAGTGCTGGCTAGACCCGGAGGTATCAGAGCGCTTTACATGAGGAAACAGAGTATTACAAGTTGCAAAAGTTTCACAATAGTTACATAATGAAATATACAATACATGAGTAAATTTAACAAACACGAAAATTAGGATCAGAAAGACAATGGAGAGCTGGTAATCCACTGGAAGGAGACAGCAGCGGGGACGAAAATGAGACAAATGTCCGAAGTCCAGCTGGGTAGGTGACGGCCATAGCGGTGTGCCAGAGCCAATCTCCCCTATAACTGTCGGAGCAGCTCCACCGGGAATCGGCTATGTATGAGTTTTGGGTTCCGCAAGAATAGAGTGAGGTAACAGGAGGTGATCAAAAGTCAAGAATCTAAAGGCGGGAAGTAGGGATCAGAAAGACCAGGGAGAGCTGGTAATCCCCAGGAAGGTGACAGCAGCGGGAAAGAAACGAGACAAATGTCAGAAGTCCGGCTGGGTAGGTGACGGCCATGGCGCTGTGCCAGAGCCAATCTCCCCTACAGCTGTTGGTGCAGCTCCACTGGGAATCGGCCATGTATGCGTTTCAGGTTCCACCAGAATAGAGTGAAGAACAGGAGGTGATCAAAAGTTTAGATATAAAAAGTCACATATAAAAAACATTTTATCCAAGAACATTCATGATGATAAAGCATTATTGTGTTCCTAATTAAAGAAATACATCTCCAGATGCTGTACGTTACTAAGGCTGCATGGAATGTTGTCGTTTACACTGCTGTTATAAACTGTGTCACACACGGGGGACCTGTACTTGTCATTTTTGTTGTCCTCGCTGCAACTGCCCTCTCCCTCCTGGGCACCCGGAAAAGGGACGTAGCAGTCTTTATCCTCCACTGCCTCTATAGCCACCCTGATCTGCACCTGGGCGCTGCGCTCGGGGGCCGGGCGACTGCCCAATCCAGAGGCCGGGCTAGCACTGTCCCCCTCACTGTTGCCACCGGGACCATTGGGGACCAGGATATGGCTGCTGCCTCCGCGGGGGGCAAAGCCACCGTCGCCTCTCTCGCCGTCAGCTATGATGCCCATGGTGCCTACTTCGAGGGTCAGGCTGACCTGCCTCTCGCTCAGCGGATCAGGTCTGATTCGCTCTCTGCCAGAGGTCCCATCTCTGAGCGGCACGCTACTGGTGAATGTTTCCAGGCCCGAGGCAGCCCTCCTCCACAACTGGGTTCTTTTCAGTGCAGCCCGTGGGGGGTGCCTCCGCCTCGGGGACACAGCTCGCCTGTGCCGGGAGGTGGCCCTCCTCCTCCGGAAAGGAGCAGTCCTCTTTGCTAGCTGGCATCCAGTCATAAACCGTCGCAATGCCAGCCCCGCCGCCCTCTCACTCGGTCAGATCTGTGGGTCACGGCTATAAGCCATGGCACATACACACTTCCATAGCCACAAGCCTATTCACTGCACTCGTTCCAGGCAGTGATTCTCACCCACCGGGCACAGCAGGGGCCTCTCTGGCCGGCGTCAGGTCAGACTCTCTGCAGCTTCTTACTTCTTTCTGTCGGGACTCCCCAGGGAACATGCAGCAGTCCAGCCATGCCTCTTTCACCCCAGGCCGCGCCGTTCCGCTTCCGGCAGCCCTCGTCTCACCGCTGTGCGGAGCAAAGGGCCACCATTTGCTCACCGCTCTCTTCTTGCATGGGGACCGCTGGGTCTGCCTGTTTGTCGCCGCTTTCACTGGTGCCGTATTAATAGCAATCTGCCCATCAGCAGTGTACGATCGCAGCTTCCTGGGCAGAAACGGATGGACCGGAGGTCAGTGGCATCTGATATCCTTAATCTCTTTATTATATGTTTGCCAAAAGCGTCAGTTATGGTCAATGGGCAGACTTCTTCGTACTCTGCTCCTCAGCGGGGAGTTCGAAAAGGTTGCCCTTTATCCCCATTACTTTCTGTTTTAGCTCTAAAACCCTTCCTTTCCCATGTACATAGTAACTCCTCTATTACTGGCTTTCAGTATGGTGCTAATTAATTGAAATTATCATCTTATGCAAATGACATGCTCTTCTTCATCCTATTCCTTTAATTCCGGTTTACTCACAGAAATGACTAATTTCGCCTTAGAATCAGGCTACAAAATGAATTCTGATAGGACCACAATTTTACTCCTTGATAAATTAACTTTCAAACTTGCATTTCTATCCCTGGGTTTTCAGTGATACTTTTCAAAAATTAAATATCAGTTTCTTTTGAACTCAAGGAGACTTTAGCCTAAATTGAGTTGTTCTAATCCTCCTGAAATCATTTGTTCCTTTCCTGGTGGGGCCGTATTGACTCTATTAAAAATAATGGTTACCTTCATGCTATTATATGTACCTTCTATGATTCCTGTACCAATACCATCTCTTTACTTCAAGAACATAGATTCTCTTCTTTCTAAATTCTATGGAGACAGAATAAATCTAGAATCTCGCTTGCAATACTGAAACTTTCTAAGAGGTATGGCCGTATAACTTTTCCAGACTTTCCCCTTTATCATAAGGCTTTTTGCTCATGACAAGCATATTTGTGGATTTCCAAAGCTCCCTCCATCTATCTTCCATTATGGCTGGACATTGAAAAAACATTCCTCCAACAATTCTCCTCCCAGTCATATATTATCTCCACACCCCTTTTTCATCACACTTGTCAGTTGTTGAAACCCTATTTTATTTCAAGTATACCCAATCATACTACATTTCTTAACTCGTTTATATGGTACAATACATTTCTTGAAAGAATAACAAGTCAATTTATTGTTGCTCTGGGAGATAGAAAGGCATTGTCTGGGTAAAAGATTTATATGTGGAAGATGCTCCTATATCATTCCCTTTCTTTTAACAAACATTTAATTGTCCAAATCACTCTAACAAGAAATTCACCTTCTAATAAATATTATATTAGAGGCTTTTTATTCGCTACCAGAATCTCCTTCAACTGTTTCATCCTCCCCAATACCTTCATTCATATTGGATCTATCACCTAAAGCCTCCCTTATATACAAAACCTTTTTCCCTAAAGATCCTTTTCGCTCTAAATCCAAAACAGAATGCCTATGGGAATCTGATCTGATTTGAGCGCTTCTTAGTCTCCTGTGTTCTGGGACCTGATTTGGCTTAGACTCCACAAAGTATCCTGAAATGCTAGCACCTCACAAACTTTGTTTTTTTCTATCATTGTTGATTTCAGAAGATTTTATTGAACATTTTCAAAAACAAATGAACAAGGGGGAGAGAAACAGCAAAGGAATAGAAAAGGGTGCATATTGAAGAGCCTGGACTGGTACAGGGGAACCGCGTTAGGAGGCTCGCATAGAATAATCATCAACGTATTTCAAAACGAAGAAGGATCGCATCAAATAAAGATAGTATAAAGTACAACACCCAAAAAGTTTACAAATAATAAGGAGGGAAATAATAAGGTAAATAATTAGGTAAAGAAAAATAGGAACCAGTAGGCGGTTGAGTCAGAAACGGTATACAGAGAGGAACAAATCAGACAGAGTACAAGGTACATGGTGCCAGGTATCATGCAATAAGTATTTCATCGTAGGACAGCTAGACAGGACTGAGACAGAGATTGGGTGATATGTGTCAGTCAGTAATAAGGAGCAAATAGTTTGCCTGTTCAGGGCAGTAACAATCATGAGGCAGTGAGTATCAAGGTATAGAACGAGCTACTCACACATTAGGTCTTCAAATGGGTTTGGTGGAGGCAAAGTAGTTGTCGAGGGCTGCCCAGACAAAGGTTTTATGGACTATCCAAGGGGAGCTTCGGAGGGAAGTGTTGTCCGCGCCTCTCAGGAAGGAGACCTAGTTTAACCAGGATCGAAAAGAGGTGGCTGCTGTGTTTTTCCAGTTAGCGAGTATTGTTTGTAGGCAGGGGTTAGGAGGATATCATACAAGAGGCTATCACTACAGAAATTGATTTTTGGGTTAAGGAATCCTTACACAGGGGATAGGAAGTTCTTTTCAAGCTGGACCTCACATAGGGTGTGTATGAAATTGAATACAGAGTCCCAAACTGGAGATACCGCACTGCAGTAGAAGAGGAGGTGGGGGAGGTCACATGTTAAATTATTGCAATTCCAGCAAGATGGGTTATCCCTGAGGGAGAGTTTGTGGAGACGGGCCAGAGTCCAGAAGATTCTGTGCAGTAGCCAGAATTTCATCTGGGAGAGGGAAGGAGAAATTTTGTGAGAGACTACTGACTTCCATATTAGGTGCCAGGTCTCCGGAGTGAGATTCTCAGCGGGGTCCCATTTTGTCCGAGAGCTCAAGGAGAGGTTACTAGAATTCGGATTTCAGAGATGATAAAACTTGGAGGCTTGGTGACCAGACTAATTAAAGGTCAGAATGGATTTGGGAAGAGAGGGCTCACTCGGTGGGAGATTAGGTTTGGACAGACAGACTAGGGGGATCAGTTAAAAATTTAAAGCACACCAGTGGACCCCTATAAGGTTGATAATTGTAATAGGTTCTTGCTGAGGAGGAGGGATTAGAAATGTGGCTGTAAACCCGGTGGCTGGATTGGTACCATGCCAATGGCCATACATACGGACCACAGAAAGATGACAAGGGGGGCCAGAGACCACCACTGGGGGAAGGGCCAAGGAAGAGACCAAATGCTCTATATACTGAGTATGTACTGAGAGGGCAATAGGGCATACAGCGCTGTAGATTTTTTTTTTAGGACACTATAACTAGTAGAAACTCTGTTCATAAATGCAGCGTAGTGCCTAGGAATTGTACTCCTTGACATTAGAAAAAGATATAAGTCCCGGAGCTGTATATTGGAGAGGGTCATGACTTGGGATTGGAAACAGGTGCCGAGCTTGTGTCCATCTTGCTAGTCCCTCTGTCATCTAATAACAACTGAAGGTCTTTTGGGCCGTTGAAGATGTGGAACTTCCCATTCTAAGAATTTTTGAATTTTGCCTGGCCAATGAACGAAAACTGCATGTTTGATGCTTTGAGTCTGGTGTGGAGGGGCAAGAAGTCTTTTCTCGTTTCAACTCTGGGTCTGAAGTGATCTTTAGAGACAACGATTTTGTGGCCCTTCGAAAGAATGTGATTGTTCTTGCACACATGTGTTCAAATATAAAATCCGATCCTTCTTGTTTTTGAGTTGAGCTATGCATCATCCATTTTACCCCTGCCCTCCTTTCTAGCCCCGGCTCTGCCCTTGGCACCTCACCTGCACAAACATTTGTAAAGAATCTAGATTGGGGTATTGCAGGCTGGGTATACATGCAAGTCAGCCCAAAAGAACAGCTGGCGTCTGCTCGGAGTTTTCAGACAATTGTTAAGTCCTGAATAAAGTTTACACAGATAACATATCCTGTTGTGCAGCCTCAAGACACGAAGATTGCTCAAAACACCAAGGCTGTCGATTCTCACCATTACCTCATTTGTGTGTTTTTCTCAAAGTTCTATTTACAATGGGGAGTCCCCCTTTTCTATAAAAGCCCATTAAATCATTGCTCGGTGTGCTTCCTCCTTGGGTATCTCTTGGTGCTTGTTGGACTAGGCCCCACTCATGAGTGATAATAAATTATCTGATTTTTACTTCACTCCAGTGTCGATGCGCCTTACTTGTTTGAACCCGTGGACCAAGGGTGACCCTGCACCAGTGTGTCTGCTAAAAGACACACTTCCACAAATTGGCGCCCGAACGTGGGGCCCCATCAGAGGCCTGCAGTTGGACCCGGGAAGGAGATCATGTCGGTGAGAAGAACTTCACTAAGGAGCGCACCACCTGAGGAGACTAGTTCTCGTGGCCAAGGTGATTTTTTTCGGCTTCCGGACTCTGATCTTCCCGGCGGCTGCTGACCCTGACTGGGGATCATTTGATCACGGAGGATCAACAGGTGGGAGTTGAAGACTACGAATAGGTAGGATTGTATTGAACCGGTGTTTGTTTGTTCGGTATTTGTTTTTTTAACATTTGCAAATGTTAATACCACAGGTAATGTGAGAGGTTTCTCTCGTAATTTCTGTCTGAAGGGTTATTATTTATATATTATAACCATGCCTGTGTTTACTAAGCTATGGAAGTTTTGTTGTTGCTGCTGTGATAAGCAGCACATTTTAGAAGAAAATCAGCCGGTGCCACCAGAAGGTACGCCAAATTTTGAAATGTATGTTAAACATGGTATTTGTCCCATCATGTATAGTGCATTGTGGAACAAATATACAAGAAGGGATCCCCAATTTCAGTTGCCATTAGAGGGGACAATGGACCCTCATAAACTTGAGTACTTAGAAAAAGAATTGTTTGCTAGGAAAGTTAGACCAGCTATGTTTGACAGTCTGCTTATGTGGAGGAAGGAAGTTAAGGAGTGGCAGCTCAAGGCAGAGAAAGTGAGAAGGAAACAGGAAAGGAAGACAGTTTATCAAAAGTTTAAGGAGTTAAAGGAGAATATAGAATGTTTAGATCGAGAATATGCATTGACAACATCTAAAGAATATGTCGTCAGGCCAACAGCAACGGCTCAGGTCCACCATGATGATGTTGACTCAGAAACCGACGGATTATTGACTGAATGACCCCCACCCCCATATGCACCTTTGGCACCCCCTCTCCCTGGACCACCATATCCTGTACTTCCTGCACCGCCGGCCCCACCTCCTCCACCGATGATTGTCTAACCCCTCTACTTTTCAACCTGTGCAGATCCATCCCTTATCCCCTCAATCCCAAGCCAACGAGTATGAACAGGCAGATGGTCCTGTACCAATCCCAGCCCCCCAAAATTCTCCGCTCTGCCATACCTCAGCAACGCCAAGATCTAATACAACAGATAGTATTGAGTTGGTTAAATGATTCGGAAATGGAGGGAGGAGAAATGATAGACCAGATACAAGATTTCTCTGAAGGCGAGCTCCTTTGTCTCATAACCAAACTTTCATATCAGTTTTTGGCCCAATGGGATATTATTACAGGGGAACATGGTCCAGACGATATTAGAGACATTAATTGACAGTGCCAGGTAAGGGCCTTCCCTGTAGGAAGGGTTAATACTGCCATAGCAACAATAATGCAGCACTGTGATGAACTTTTTGCCTCTTCTCGGAGAAAACTTATGAGGGAAGCCGCACCCCAGTTTATCCCCGGGAGAGGGAACGCAAATAATGATGATCCTAACAGCCCCGATGCTAGAACCCTTTTCATGTATAATTGGATATATACGCCCTGGAAAAGGACGGATGTTCTTACTCTTAAAGCCTCTTTACCTGATATTCGAAAGAACCCCAGAGGTTTCTATGATGACGTACAGGCAGCCATTGACTCTTGTGTTATGACGCTAGCTGACATTGGTATGTTTTTCAGCATGATCTTACCGCCGGATATGTGGCGACTAACTAGGAAACAGGATCATGTTGCTGAGCTATAAGGAGATTGGACTGCATTAATAGCGGCTGAAGCTGATAGGAAGCCTGGTAAAAAACCTGCTCAACTTATACTGGACCTTCCTGGCAACATACTAACTTATATAAAAGCAATAATTTCCCCACGGAAGATAGATTGGACGCTCCTTACTGCTTGTAAACAAAGAAAGGACAAAGTCCGTCCCTGATTTCTTTACTCGCTTTGAGGAAGTTTTCCATGACTTTAGTGGCCAAAACACATCTACCTCCACGGGCTCCCATTTATTTGTAGACCGATTTGTTGGAAACTTGCTTTCTGAAATATCTGTTTGTATAAAGGAGTCTGAAAGTACATGGGCCTCAGTATCCCCTAAGGCTATTTTGGATAAGGCTCAGTATTACCAGAATCAGGTGACAGATGAGCATGACGGGAAAGAGGGTAAAATAAAGGATTTAAAGACTAAGGTTATGATGGTTCAGGCTTATGGACCACAGGGTCGAGACCGTGGTCAGAATACCAGACAAATGCCCCACCAGGCCCACCGTGTAGACAGACACCACTAGGACCAGATCAGTGTGCCTCTTGTAAGGAAATAGGACACTGGTGCTCCGAATGCCCTGTCTTAGCTTCTAGTGGGAGAGCCAGGGGGCAAGCACGTAATAGTAGGGGAGCTCAAGCCCCCCGACAGCCACAACAAAATTCAGGCAGAAACAGGTCAGATAATTATTTTGATCAAAGAATTCATCAATATTCTTTGGATGACTACGAACCAGATGATGCCATAGGAATGCACTTTGCCTAGGACAGCGTGGGACGAGGAGGACCAGTTGAGATACCTGTAGATCAGTCAGGACCCTATATAACAGCTACCATACTTGGGCAGGATCAGAAATTCCTAGTAGATACAGGGGCGACACGTAGCATAATATCTCAACAACTGGTCCCTGGGACACCCTTGTCTGGCCGGATAATAACATCAGTGGGGTTCGATGGAACACCAACCCCTAGCCGTGTGTCCCAAAAAATGCCTTTACAGGTTAACAATTTTAGTACTTCTGCACCCTTTTTGCTTCCCCTGCATGCCCCTGATAATTTGCTGGGACTTGACCTTTTGAAATATTTTTATGCTTCCATACATTGCTCCCCATCTGGAGTGCGTGTCACCTTTAAAAGGAAGACAGCGCCCAAACAATGTAATATTTCCCCATTCTCGGACCCCGATTCCGTTCCCCCATGTGTCTGGACTACTGCAGACACAGATGTTGGCAGAATGGACATTTCCCTAGTTCACATACAGGTTCTTGAAGGTGCTCTTTTGCCACGTGTCCCGCAATACAAAATATCAAAAGAAGGCGAAGATGCACTAATACACATCATTGATGACATGATACTTACAGGAGTCTTTGAGGAAGAATATGTGTAATAGCCCTATTCTTCCTGTCCTTAAAAGAGGAGATGGAATAACGGATAGAGTTTATCGATTTGTGATTGATTTGAGAGAAATTAACAAGATATTAGCTACTCAATATCCTGTTGTTTCTGATATTACCACCCTGTTGACTTTGGTCCCGCCCACAGCCACTGTGTTCTCTGTCATTGATCTTAAGAACGCCTTTTTCTCTATCCCTATACATGAGGTTAGTAGATACCTTTTTGGATTTTCACTTCGGCGCCGTTCATTCAGATTTTGTTGGGCTCCCCAAGGCTACACAGAAAGTTCTAGCATTTACAGTCAGGCACTCAAACGACAGTTGGACGAACTTCTCTTGCCACCTGGAGTTACACTTGTTCAATACGTTGATGACATTTTGCTTGCAGCAGACACAGTTGAGCATTGTAAAGAAGCTACTCTCTCCTTATTGCACCATCTTGCTGCTAAAGGACATAAGGTCTCTAGGAATAAATTGCAATATTGTCGACCAGAGGTCACCTATTTAGGTGACCTCTTGTCAAAGGAGGGATGCACTCTCACTAAGGATAGGATTCAAACTATCATACACACTCCCATTCACCGTACACAAAAAGAAGTCAGAACACTTATTGGCATTACCTCTTACTGTAGACAATGGATCCCCAACTTTTCACTCATTATCAAATCCCTTTTGTCCCTTTTCCTAAAGACACTCCCTTTCCCCTACCATGGTCATCTGAATGTCAAAATGCATATCAACAGCTTTGTGCATCCCTTTGTTCCGCTCCTGTGTTAGGTACTCCAGATTACACCAAACCCTTCATATTGTATGTACATGAGACGGAAGGATGTGCATTATTGGTTTTGACACAGCCACATGGCAGCAAACATCGTCCATGGGCTTATTTTTCTGCTGTATTGGATCCAGTGGCTACAGCCATCTCCATGCAACAATCTGAAGGGATAGTTTTATGCAGTAAACTTATGGTTATGGTACCACATTCCGATGACACACTGCTTAACCAAACCAAGACACAACACTTGACTCGTGCTAGACTCACAGGATATGAACTCACGCTTTTGGCACCCCATATTACACTCAAGAGGTGTTTGACATTGAATCCTGCCACATTGTTACCCTTACCAGCTGAACAACCCCATGATTTGCATGATTGTATTTTCCTGACGGAGAAACAAACCAAGGGAAGAGTAGATCTTAAAGACACAGCCCTGTCAGATCCTGAAGGAGAATTATGGCTGGATGGCTCCTGTTTAAAGTTACCTGATGGCACTACATCTGCAGCCTATGCCATAACAACGTTGCAGACAGTTGTAGAAACAGCTCGCATTCCACAGAGGTCAGCCCAAGCTGCTGAACTCATCGCACTCTTGAGGGCTTGTAAACTCAGTCAGGGATTATCAGTAAACATTTACACCGACTGCCAGTGCGCATTTGGGGTGGCACACAACTTTGGCAGGCTTTGGAAGGAACAAGGGTGCCTAACTTTGTATGGTGCCAAAATTCAACATGGTGAACTGGTAAATAGCCTCCTCACTGCCATGACATTGCCAAAGAGTGTGGCCATTATAAAATGTAGTGCCCACAAGAAAGTTACAGATAAGGTAGGACAAGGAAATGTTTTCGCAGACGAGATAGCACGAGATACTGCAAGTACCCACACAAGCAGAATGTATGTACTACGGTCCCAAGCTGAAAGATGGGAAAATATGTACACGGAGGTTCAGGAGATACAACAGTCAGCTACTGAACAAAAAAAGGCAGAATGGGAAAAGGAAGGGGAGTTAGATGATGAGGGATGTTGGAGTTCCAAAGATTTGTTGAAATGGAAATTGTCTCATGCCTATTTACTGCCCTTTTTGACTATGGACCATGGTCCTGCCCACGTTAGTGCTAAAAACACCATCTCCCAACTAGAACAGGTTTGGGACAATCCAGACTTTTGTAAAACAGCTAAGCATCTAGTAAAGCATTGTATGATATGTTTACAACACAATGCCGGGAAGGGAGTATCGACCCCCACGGGTGGCTTTTCTCCACTCCAGGTCCTTTTTGAAGCACTTCAGAGGGATTATATCCAGTTGGAACGTTGCAACAATTTGAAGTACGCTTTAGTGGTGGTTTGTTCATTTAGTAGGTGGGTGGAGGCCTATCCAACCAAAGATAATACTGCCTTGACAACGGCAAAAATTTTGTTGAAAGAATTCTACTCTCGATTTGGAATTTGTAGGGTCCTATGGAGTGATAATGGCCCCCATTTCACTGGTCAGATAATAGAATATCTAATGAAAGGTTTAGGGGTAAAACAGAAGTTTTATGCTGCCAATTACCCTCAGGCTGCGGGACTTGTAGAACACGCCAATGCCACGCTGAAGCTCAAACTTGCTAAAATACAGACAACAACGGGCCTTAAATGGCCAGATGCTTTGCCCCTAGCCCTGTTATCGGTTCATTCAATCCCACATAGTAAGATTGGTCTCTCTCCTTATGAGATCGTATTCGGGAGACCTATGAATGTGTGGGGACCCCCAAGACCAAATATAATACAAGAAATACAGTACCCCATCCTTAGTGATTATTTACAAAACTTAACTGAAAAATTGTCTCTAATTCACCAACAGGTACAAGAAGCCATACCTGATAATTCCGATGATCTAGCACATCGTCTCCAGCCTGGGGACTTTGTGCTCACAAAGAACTTTCAACGCTCCAAGAATTTGGAACCTTGCTGGAAGGGCCCTGAGCAGGTCCTGTTTGCAATTTGGACCGCTGTCCGCGTCACCAATAGGAAGAACTGGATCCACGCCTCTCACTGCAAGAGGATACCAGCAACTGTTCTCCAACCAGCAGGCAGAAACGATTTGGAAGACATATTGCAAACTCAGAAGAATATTGCTCCTGTGAACGAAGAAACTCTGTTTTCCGACCAAACTACGCTTGCGGTACAATCTACGACCAAGGAAGGGAAGGAGCAGATAGAGATACTGTAGGACCTGTTCACAATTAGAGGGATGGTTCGTCTGTGGCACGGTGGAATCGCAGAATCAGCTGAACTAGGTTCAGTGCGGGTTGTGATACGTGCTCAGTGATACCTGGGTCTCTCTCCGACCTGTGGTTGTACTAAGTAGAAAGCAGAAATTGGGATCCAAGTTGCAAACCAAGGACAAGACTCTGTGCATGGTGACTCTGATCATATTGTTGATAATATTGGCAGTAGCCTTATGGACAGTGGAGGAAGTAATTCCAGCCCGGAGCTTACTATCTGCTACAACTACTCCTGTTCCCAACGAACATTATTACTTCACTCTTCCCTATCATGAAAGTAAGCATCGATTTTCATATCATAATAATACTTTCATACAAATGTTGCATCATACTAATAATGCTACAAATACTACCAACTGCTGGGTATGTGGAATGTTGCCAGCCCATCAGAAGAAGGGAGGGATGCCCCTCATTCCCTTGCCATTCTCACATAATGGCTCCTGTAGAGCCTGGTTTGGTCTTTTGTGGGCCTCCGAAATCAATAATATTATTACAGCTGATGTAGGTGGACTTAATGCGCAATTGAATAAGGGGTGTTACCCCGATGACGATGGCCTTCCACAGGCCAAGGGAACTATAAGGGAAATGGAGGAATACAGCAAAGGAAATTCCTCCACAAAGTACGTCTTCCCCAACACTCGAACGGCCAAGGGGAATGGGCCTCCTGTTATTGCTGTTACAAGAGAACAAGCAAGTCTCTGTGTAAGCAGTATTGGCAGTATCCCTGTCGGAAAAAGTGACTGTGCTACAGTATTGAATATCACTGGAACAAACAATAGCAGTTTTCTATAATCATATAACACTTACTTCATTTGTGGAAACAAAGGCTACTATCATTTGCCAATCGTATGGTCTGGAATATGCTATGTGTCCTTCTTGCTTCCTCCTGTGTTTTTAGCACCTGCATCGTATCACAAAGATCGAAAACTGTTTAATGACACTTCCTTGAAAGGTTTCAAAAGAACTATAAATGGTGATGAAGTGGATCAAACTGACACTTCATCACAGCAGCATGTTGATTTTTTAATTTGAGACTCTTTTTCTTTGTTGGTCCAGCCTTGAACAGCAGAAAAGTCAGACGCTTTACCCGAGTGGTAGAGGCAGTGACTAATCAAACAGCAATGGCTCTTGGAAATATCACAGAAGGGCTCCAAATTACCAGGATTGTGGCTTTACAAAACCAGATGGTTCTAGATGTGATACTGGCTGATCGTGATGGAGCATGTCGCATCATCGGAAGTAGCTGTTGTGTGTTCGTTCCTGGCAACACTCCTTCTGTCTATGACGCTATATCCAAACTACGTAAAATAGCTGCAGAAATACAACAGGAAAAAGGAACATGGACTTGGTCAGACTGGTTTTGGGGTATGTTTTCTACTTGGGGCTGGAAAATATTGATGGTGATAGTGATTATAGGAGCCATCTTTCTCACTTGCTGTTGCTGCATTCAGTGTACCCCTGTGATATGTACAGTTCGTATAGCTACTTGTAATAGTATCAAGCCTCCCCTAATTAATGTTCATGAATCAAATAGACAAATGATGATGCAACTTGAAATTGATGAACTCATGAGGATTGATATACAAGATTAATATAAGTACTTTAAAATGGATTAGCATAGGCTAAAAAGGAAGGACTGTTCAAATATAAAATCCGATCCTTCTTGTTTTTGAGTTGAGCTATGCATCATCCATTTTACCCCTGCCCTCCTTTCAAGCCCCGGCTCCGCCCTTGGCACATCACCTGCACAAACATTTGTAAAGTATCTAGATTGGGGATTGCAGGCTGGGTGTACATGCTGAGTCAGTGCAAAAGAACAGCTGGCATCTGCTTGGAGTTTCCAGACAATTGTTAAGTCCTGAATAAAGTTTACACAGATAACATATCTTGTTGTGCAGCCTCAAGACGCGAAGATTGCTCAAAACACCAAGGCTGTCGATTCTCCCCATTACCTCATTGTGTGTTTTTCTCAAAGCTCTATGTACCATGGGGCGTCCCCTGTTTGTGATCCTTTTCTATAAAAGCCCATGTAATCACTGCTCGGTGTGCTTCCTCCTTGAGTATCTCTTGGTGCTTGTTGGACGAGGCCCCCGCTCATGAGTGATAATAAATGATCTGATTTTTACTTCACTCCAGTGTCAATTCTCCTTACTTGTTTAAACCCGTGGACCAAGGGTGACCCTGCACCAGTGTGTCTGCTAAAAGACACACTTCCACACATGGTTGAGAATCATTTCTGCATGTTGGAATCTCAGAGGCTGGCAGACAAGCTGACGAGTATTGTTCCTGCGCCTATGTTCAGAGACACCCTACCAACGTTTGTACTGTATCGCATAAACGCTCGCTTTGAGGGTCGGAAGCCCTAGAGTTGCGTTTTTCTTTTATCCTTAAACTTGCTGCTACTTCAATATTTTTATTTGTGTATTAGGAGAACTTTGTTGTATTAGGAGAATTTGTTGCACATGTTTATAAAGATTTGTACGGCAGACTTACCCGCATTTTAAAAAACAGTTTACTCACTCGCTTTGCGAGACTCTTCCCCTTCTGTCCGGGCCTATCATCGGGCGCCGTTTTTGATTGGGCTGACTGCCGGGGACTATTTCTTTCAGGCCAATGCAAGCGCGCTAGCCTATGTTCAGAGACACCCTACCAACGTTCGTACTGTATCGCATAAACGCTCGCTTTGAGGGTCGGAAGCCCTAGAGTTGCGTTTTTCTTTTATCCTTAAACTTGCTGCTACTTCAATATTTTTATTTGTGTATTAGGAGAACTTGGTTGTATTAGGAGAATTTGTTGCACATGTTTATAAAGATTTGTACGGCCCACTTACCCGCATTTTAAAAAACAGTTTACTCACTCGCTTTGCGAGACTCCTCCCCTTCTGTCCGGGCCTATCATCGGGCACCATTTTTGATTGGGCTGACTGCCCGGGACTATTTCTTTCAGGCCAATGCAAGCGCGCTAGCCTATGTTCAGAGACACCCTACCAACGTTCGTACTGTATCGCATAAACGCTCGCTTTGAGGGTCGGAAGCCCTAGAGTTGCGTTTTTCTTTTATTCTTAAACTTGCTGCTACTTCAATATTTTTATTTGTGTAATAGGAGAACTTGGTTGTATTAGGAGAATTTGTTGCACATGTTTATAAAGATTTGTACGGCCCACTTACCCGCATTTTAAAAAACAGTTTACTCACTCGCTTTGCGAGACTCCTCCCCTTTTGTCCGGGCCTATCATCGGGCGCCATTTTTGATTGGGCTGACTGCCGGGGACTATTTCTTTCAGGCCAATGCAAGCGCGCCGGAGGCACGCCAGAGGCAAGCCCGTCGGCGCCCGGCCGTGCCAGGACGGGCCTAGGGTCAGGACTCTCGGCTGCTACTGCAGAGAAGCGCCTGACCTACTCCCGGGAGGAAATTCTGTGCCTGCGCGCCCCTAAAATAGCAGCATGTAAGTACATTTATAAGGGAGGCAGACCCTTTTCTGCATGCCAGAGCTGCAAGATCACACAACCTGACAGGGGCAAGAACACTCTGTCAACGGCCCTGTTAAATTGTCGATCTCTGCCCTGTCATGCACTAGAGATCAACTTCTTGATACAGGACCATGACCTGGACATTCTGTTCTTGACAGAAACCTGGACTACGCCCAATTCAGGGGCGGACATGGTTCACGCCCTCCCCCCAGGCTTTCTCATCTATAATTTGGATCGATCCTCAGGCCGAGGGGGAGGCATATCCATAATTTATAGAGATGTGTTTGTATGCAGGGCTCAAAATAGTGAGATACAGGATTGCGAAAACTGTCAGTTTGCACTACGGATCTCCCCTACCATTACAGTTTCGGGTGTGCTGATATATCGACCTACAGGCGTACTGGGGAGCTTTATTAACTCCCTCATGGAAACTGTTATGCTGCTGGCCTCTACTACCACCAATTTTATGGTGTTGGGGGATTTAAATCTCCACTTTAATGAGCCTTCAGATACAATAGCCATAGATCTGTGCTGTGACTTGAAAGCATACAACCTGACCCTATGCAATTGGGGGGCCTCTCACATTAAAGGATATCTTCTTGATCCTATTTTTGCCAATATTCCGCACCTAGAAGCCTTGCCCGCCTGTCCCTTACCATGGTCAGACCACTTTTTGATACCTTTGACCATGCAATGTGACGCAAGGTCCGTCCTGTCCCCCAGAGTTTACTCTTTGGAAAGGGCTTGGTCTAAACTCTCACTCGAGAATTGGACTGCGCATCTTCAGAGCTCTTACCCTCCCTTGGCCGCTGACCCGGCGATGGCCGATTTAGCCTTTGAGCAGTGGGTGATCAACTCCTTAGATGCCATTTTGCCCAAAAAGAGAGTGGCTAAAAGTGGGATCAGAACGGGCTCGGCCCCATGGTATACTTCAGAGTTGCGAATCCTGAGGAGAAGTTGCAAGAAGTGGGAGAGGGTCTGGAGAAGGGACAGGGAGTTGGCCAGTCGGGAGAAGTATCGTGCAGCTATGAGGATATATAAGAATGCACTTCGCGATGCTAAGGCCCAATTTTTCGAGAAAAAAATAAACAATGCGTCCAACTCTTCGAGAGAGACCTTTAAAGTGGTCAAGGAGCTCCTCAAAGTCCCTGGGCCACCAGTTATCCATGACAATCCCGCTGAGAAGTGTAGGGAACTCGCGGACTAGTTTCATCTTAAAATTGAGAATATTCTATCTCTGCTACCCCGGGCCCCACAGTGCATGGACTCAGTGAGCCAAGGAAGAGGAGCACTTGTTTTACTCGAATCCTTTGACCTGATATCAGAGCCGGAAGTGATAAAGGAGCTTAGCTCCATGAAGAGCGGCTCTCCAGAAGACCCTGCTCCGATGAGGTTCCTGAAACAAGTGGCTTCCGTCATCGCGGCCCCGATCATGAACCTCATCAATCTGTCCCTCACTCAAGGGGTGGTACCACCGGGGTGGAAAAGAGCTGTTGTGAAGGCTCTCCTGAAAAAACCCAGCCTGGATCCTTCGGATTTGGCTAATTTCAGGCCCATTTCTCTGCTGCCGGGACTTGGTAAGATCGCAGAAAGGCTGGTCAATCATCAGCTGTCCAGCTTTCTGGAGTCCAACGGGCTGCTACGAGAAACTCAAACTGGCTACCGACCAGGTCATGGCACCGACACCGCCCTCTTGGCAGTTGTTGATGAAGCTAGAGGCATTCTGGATTCAGGTGGGTCAGTGGCAGTGATCCTCCTGGATCTAAGTGCAGCATTCGACACTGTCAACCACCAAGTGTTGATCCAACGGCTGTCTAACGTGGGAGTGAGTGGTGTTGCGCTGCAGTGGCTTCGCTCCTTTCTCACTGGTCGGACTTATCGGGTCTGGGAGGGTAGTGAGCGGTCTTCACCAATTCCCCTCCAGTGTGGGGTGCCACAGGGCTCCTCTTTGAGTCCCACATTATTTAATGTGTACATGGCCCCCCTGGAGGATGTGGTGTCACCATTTGGGATAAAAATCGTCAGCTACGCTGATGATACCCAGTTGGTGGTGGCTCTCTCCCAATTGGTGAAGAGCCCGGATGTACTGCATCAATGCATGTCCCATGTATATACATGGATGTGCGAATCAGCGTTGAAACTTAATGGCTCAAAAACTGAAATTATGCTGCTAGGGCATAAGGCCCCCCCACTTCCTATGTCTAGCTGGTCTAGTTGTCTGGGAGACCTCCCCTGTCCTAAACAGGAGATTAAGAGCTTGGGAGTCTGGCTGGAGCAGGATCTCTCTTTTAAGACCCAGGCCAAGAAAACGGCAGGGATCTGCTTCGGGCTCCTTCGCTCTGCTCGCAAAGTCCTGCCCCTTCTTCCCCCTACCTCAAGGAAGCTACTTATTCAGGGGCTGATTATATCAAGGCTGGATTACTGTAATGCGTTCTTCCTTGGCGCCCCGGAGGCTACGCTGAGGAAGCTCCAACAAGTTCAAAATGCCGCTGCTAGGTTATTGACCAGTGTGCCTAGGAGACAGTCGGCCAGACCAGCCTTGAAGGCTTTGCATTGGCTCCCTGTGTGGGAGAGGGTTAAGTTTAAATCTCTCTGCATAGCCCACAAAATCCTGCAGGGTAGAGGCCCCCCTATATTAACAAAGCTGGTGGTGCCCTATAAAGCCTCCAGAACCTTGCGCTCTGACCAGAAATCCCTCCTTAAGGTCCCTAGGGTGTTTAAGGCCCGTACGGGTGGTAGAAGATTTGCAGTTCACATAGCCACCCTTTGGAACGCGCTCCCGTTGGAGTTGCGGTCAGAAACTGCCACTCTTCGCTTCCGAAAACTGTTGAAATCCTATTTATTCCCTCTCTGATCTGCTTAATCTGCTTTTGGCCAGGGTGTGGCTGTTCAAGCGCTGGGATGCCCAAGGGTAACTACGCGCTATACAAGACCCCTTACAATTACAATTACAATTTGAAAGAGGGGACGCTGTGCGCTCATTCAAGTTCGAAGTTCTTCTTGAAGGGTAGGCCTGTCATTTGCAGGAACTATTTTTCTAAGAAGGTCGATACAAGAGCCCTTCGCTCCCTCTGGCATCCCATAGATGTGCAGGTTTTCCCTGTGATTACCATCTTACAACTCGCCCACCTCCATTTGCAGAGATTTTGTAGTAATTTGCAGATTCTGGATATCTCTTATTGAGATATTGGACTTTCCTTCCAGGGAGCTCATGCCCTCCTCGGCCTCTGATACCCTGCTATTGATGGAGTTGATTTCAGTCTTGATGGCGCACAGATCTTGTTGCATGACGTTTGTGTTGAGTTTGTTCGATTTTGCTCAATCATGCACCATATCTAGTTTCTTAAGAATCATGTCCATGGTGTTGTTGCCATAGTTTTTGCTTTTGACCGGAGAGTCGGGGAGTGGTAGCTCTGCTTTGATGCGTTTATTGCCTAGTTTGGATTCTTTGTCAGCCATGGTCTTCCCGGTGGCAGAGCAGGTAGATTTCACGCCAGTTTGCTTAGTTATCTAGGAGCTCTGTGAAGAATAACCAGTAGATTAGCGCCACGTCTAGAGTCCTTGTGGTGGGCAGCATAACGCAACAGGGCCAAATCGCATACCGGGACCCAGAGTAGGTACCCTCTGTGCATTCCAGATGAGCAATGTATGTGCGTTCAGTGTGTGACTGATGTTGGCGCAAGCCACTTCAGATGTGGAGGTCACACAAATTCCAAAATCAATATCATGCTTTCCATCCCCGGAAAGGGGAAGCTGGCTGGGAGGTGGGGTCAGAGATGAGCACCCAATCATCAGCAGTGGAGGTGTAATGCCCTGAGTAGATATTTGATGGAGGCTTATAAGGCAAAGTCTATGTCCATGAATAAGAGATCCTTTGAGCTTAATCTTTAAACTTTGACTTTCATTTCAGAGCTATAAGGTCCAAACCTCGTGGGCGGCCGCTGTCTTAGGGTCAGGCAGATTGAGATGCAGAGTAACTTGGAGGAGCCTCCACGAATAGTTTTTAAAGAGAATGACAGGCATTAGCTGAGGTTCTGAGTAGGACAGTCGCATGTGTCACGACTTGCCTGGAGGATTTGCCGGGACACTCAGCCATTTTGGGAAGTCAGAAGTTGCATGGCCGCTGAACACGATGTTCAAAGAGAGCACAGGGCAACAAGCCCGCTGGACGGAATGGCACCGCTGTCAGAAGAATCCCCTGACATTCTAATAACAGAATCTGCTGTTTATTGCTCTCGACTGCGTCTCAAAGTAGGAGAGATTAGCCGTTGTCGGCCACATCAATAGGAGCAGCGTAGCTATGCTGCCATGCTCCGCGCCGTCCAAGCCACGCCCCATTGTTTTTTCTACATAATAGACTTTACCTAACCCTTTCTCTTACTACCAAATTCTCTACAGCAGGGGTTCCCAAACTAAGTACCTCCCTTTCATTGGCAGAAAGCAACCCAGGTAAGGGTCCCAGTAATTCTGAAGCAACACCCTTAACCTCTCTTTTTTTACGGGAAGTCCAGCGGTACAGGCTGGGAAACAAAAAGAAAAGTGTAAATCTAGAACAAGGCGGGGAGGGAAAACGAGCAAGAACAGGGGTCCAAACAAGGTAGCAGAGCAGACTAACCCAGGCCAGGAAATATATGGTACCTGGAGAGAAATTGACTGTGATGACGATAGAGTACATTCCAATTCTAAAGAACCTAGTATTGTTAATTTATCCACTAGAATATTGAATGAGAAAGAGATGCATGTCTTACAGAAAGGTCTGAACTTTTGCATAACAAAAAACGTAACCTTGTTGATGTTCATACAGATGTCTATAAATTTGTACGAAAGTTACAATTAAAAAAATATTTTGCTGAACATCCATGTATTCCTACTAATGCTTTGAGAAATGAAAATTGTGAAACCTCGTTAACAATTGAAGAATTACATGGTATACATCTGTTAGCTACTTTGGATGAGGATGATTTGGATGTAAACATAATACAAATGGCTGGTTTGTTGAACATAAGTGCGGACACAACGATAGACAGTGGTCTAAGAAGTAAATCTAGGTTTGTGCCATTTGGTGTTCATGACGCCCACATCGATGAATTCTTAGAAAAAGTGACACAGCAGTTATACCAACTTGAGGACAGGCATGGAAAAAACTCACATTGTACACATCGTCATAATCTCTCCAAAGAAGAGGAAGCTCTTCTAAAAACACTACAGGTAGACCCCAAATTGGTAATACGCGAGGCGGACAAAGGGGGGAATATAGTGGTTATGGACCTTAAGGACTATTTAGGTGAAATAGAAAGACAACTTAGCGATGATAGGTGCTATGAACAGATGAGAGTACAACCAATCCCCGAGATAGAAATAACTATTAATGCACGGCTACGGGACTGGCATGAGACGGGGTTACTTTCTGATTATGAATACCACTACTTACAAACCCATAACTCTAGACACCCCTGCATATATATACTCCCCAAAATACATAAAGGGGGAGTTTTTCCACCCGGTAGGTCGATCATTTCTGGAAACGGCGGACCTACTGAAGGACTCTCAGAGTATGTTGATGGCTTTTTACAGCCTGTTGTGAAAAATGTGCCCTCCTATCTTAAAGATAGTAGAGACGTATTGTGTAAACTAGAAGACTTCGAATGGGATAGCCATGACCTTATGTTCATTACTGTGAATGTTGAAAGCTTATATACATGCATCCATATGGAACAGGGTTTGGAGGCTTTAAAACATTTCCTATACAAAAGAAATGCAATCATGCTTCTGGAAATGTCACGCATGATTTTAACAATGAATGTTTTTCTGTATAATGGAATCTGGTTCCTGCAAAAGCAGGGTATGGCCTTGGGATCCAGGTTTGCTCCGTCTTATGAAATCCTGTTCATGGGTTTGTATGAGACGGAGCACGCCTGGGGACCGGGCTCACAAAAATGGATCAACAATGTCATATTTTATGGCAGGTATATTGACGACATTGTGCTGATATGGAATGGGTGTGAAAAAGAACTACTGGACTATCAAAACTATTTAAATATGAATAGATTCAATGTCAAACTGACTATGAACTATTCAAGTGAAAGGATTGAATTCCTGGATCTTAGACTGAACATACGTGACAATAAGATACAAAGTGAGATGTTTAAAAAACCTAGTGCATGTAACAGCGTGCTCCATGCTAAAAGTGCGCATCCGAGTGCTACCATAGATGCGATACCTTATGGCGAAATGGTTCGCAAAAGGAGGAACTGTAGTGAAGAACACTCCTTTAATGACAATCTGGAAATCATAAAAAACAACTTTCTAAGTAAAGGATACTCTAAAAAATGCCTCTCAAAAGCAGAAACAAAAATCAGAAAGCTTGATAGGAAAAACACCCTTATACAGAGGCAAAAAAGGGAGAATAAAATGGGAAAAGAGAATGTAATTTTCGTAACTCAATATAATGCCTTTAGCAATCGGGGCAGATTTACAAGCCCTGTACACCACTTTTGCGCTGCCTTTGCATCACTTTTGTGACGCAGCAGCGGCGCAAAGCCAGCGCCATGCTGCAGGGTATTTATAACGTGACGCTTCTAGGGAGATGCGTCACGTTGTAAAGCCCTGCGCCACATGAAACCTGTGTCAGGTTTCATGTGGGCGTTCTGGTGTAGGGGGGGCGTTCTGGCGCAGGAATGCCCTGGAAAAGTGGCTGAGTGAAATCTACAAGATTTCACTCAGTCACTTTTCCGACCCCGCTGCGTCAAAACCTTGCGCCTGCTTGTAGCAGGCGTAAGGAGTGACGCCGCACAGCTAGTATAGGGTGCCCCCGAGCAGTGCTGGAGTTGCGTCGTGCTTGCGACACAACTCCAGCACTGCGTCACCTTTACGACATCAGATGCGTCACGCATCTGTCCATTATTGCTCCATGGTGCACTGCATTGTAAATGCGGCGCATTCATGGTGGCACAAGAGGTGTCTGCCGTGACGCAAAATACCTGGCGCATCCCTGCTGATATGCAGGGATGCGCCAGTTATTGGAAATGTGCCCCCATGAATATAACATACTACGCAAGAACTGGCATTTATTGGTTAAGGCACAGCTCCCCGCAGGTATAGTTCCAACAAAACCCAGGGTAGTTTACAGGAGGGGCAAGACAATCAAGAACATACTCTGCCCTAGTTAGGTTAAAGAACGGAATGAACACACTGGTTCATGGTTACCCAGGAAACCAATGTTTTTTTTACATGTTGTTCATGTAATGTTTGCTCCCTTGGACTAAATAAAAAATCTAAATTTAGATTTAATACTGATAGGGAATTTAAGACTGTCATTGGATGTTGCTGTGGCAAAATTTACGTAGGTAGCAGTATTCGCTGTCTTAAAACTAGAATACAAAAGCATGTGAGGGCGATAAAAAACAGAGACGACAGGTACCCAATTGCTACACACATTCTTGAGTCACATCCAGATAAAACAGTAATCTGGTTTCATGCAATTGATCACGTGAAGGTCCCAGAAAGGGGTGGTGATAGAGAAAAAATGCTAAGACAGGCAAAAGCAAGTTGGATCTGCCATCTCAGAACTATCTTCATGGGTCTGAATATTAATAATGAACTGTATCATTTCCTGTAAAATCCCTAATATTTCAATGTACAAATTCAAAGCTTTGGTTATAAGCAGGATTGGAGCACTATCTGGTGTCATGAGTTGCTCTAGAATGCACGTGTAACCTGCAAGTAGCAGTGTCATCACATTTTGGTCTTTTTGAAAATCCCCTACAACTTAATTAAATGTGATCTTTGTTTACCTTCCTGATTGAGAATGTTCATGTTACCTGTGTATAGTAGCGGCAGGACATCTTGGCTATTTCAGGATGTTTTAATACAATTTCATCTCTGCTTTTATTAGAGAATGCCATCTTTGGTTTTGATAACTTGAGGAAGTATCTCTCAGATCATCTATTACATATATAGCAAATAGCTCAAATATATAACTCTCGAGGTTAGAATATTTTAGAATTGATAAAAGCGAGCCCACAATAGCTGCCTTTTATAATGATGAATAATCATGAATTGTAAATCTATATATAAAATACCCTATCGTACAACTTGACTTGAGACTCTTTGTTTTTTGTTTCTTTTAAATACCCTAAGTTGCGTAATGAGATCAATCATTAAACATCGATTAATTCAGTTTTTGTTTAAAAATAATATTCTAATAAATCCTTGCATCAGAAGTCATCTAAACGTATAAAGGCACTTCAAGGTTAAGGACTTATACATAATGATTTTTGTTGCGATCGCATACAATATTTTCTTGTTGCCTATGACAAGATGGCGCATATAGAGTCCGCGTTCGTTTGGCCCATTTCTAGACATTCTAAGATGGCGCCCAAAGAGTCTTTCGTTGTGTAAATACAACTTATGCCATTCTAAGATGGCGGCCATTCTCATGTTTTTCTTACCCCCTTATAAGATGGCGTTCATACACATAGAAAATGCTAGTCTATCTGGGGTTTTAAGTCACCACAAGATGGCGTCCAAAGGTTTATATTATGCACACGCCACCAATACCTTAACAAGATGGCGACTATTCATATAACTTTCTATCTAATGTTGCCAATAACAGTACAGGTATATATATGGAATTAACTTATGTTTTAGAATCTTTTAAATATAGGAATAGAGTGGACGGTCTATTTTGGATAGCCTTTTTGACCACTTTTCCACTTACCTGTGTTACCAATGCCCCTATAAGATGGCGGCCATCCCTACGAACGTTTAGGGCTAATTATGGTTCCTGACTCACCTCAGGTGATACACAGTGCGGGCTATTTAAAGTGAGGTTCAATGACAGTTCCATTATCGCATGGACCGCGCGATCGAGGGACCGTTCCTTTGAACAACAAGTAAGTGCTAGTAGGTAAACGCTTTTTAGGTCTTTAGACACCAGACCTAATGGCACTTACTTCTGCTCGAGGACACCAGGGCTTTGGCTTTTAAAAAAAACTTTTTCTTAGCTGATGCATTTTTGATTATTTGGCATTTGACACTCTTATCTTTATATAATACTTTGTTGTGTGTATCGTTTATATATAAAGGCTTGCGACTTAAAAAATCCCTTACTTGGGACCATACCCCTCAAATACATTTTCATGACATCAAATGACTTTTAATTGTTGGGAACCATATCTTGAGCACATTTAATGGCTTGCTATATTAGTGCATTATTGAACGCATATCTAGCCAGCCAATGTGGTAAATATAGAGCTTAATTTCTAAGAAAAATGAGATACATGATATGAGAGAACCTTTCTTTTTCTTATTGTGTTTTGCAGATAGAGAAAATCTTAGACCCTTTCAGGGCAAAATCATACCGAGAGCAATATATAATCCATGAAAACGAATACGGTACGCCCTGCTTATCTTTGCACGGTAGTTTTGAGCCTGTTTTATATGCTTAATAGATAAACCAACATACTTTACATCCTTGTTTATCTTTTCATCATATACCTAGGCTACACACAAGCTTGTTTTCATAAAAGGGAGCGTTTGCCAAAGATCTTAGCACTGAAGTAGTACAAGACTAAGCCCCTTTTATTTCAACTCTGGTAAGACTGTGTTTTGTTTTTAGAAAAATAATTCTCTCTAGACCCCAAATGTAACCTATTATATACAAATAGTTGATTACCTTGTATATCTCAAAACTATGCTTTTCTTTTGTAACATTCTTAGGCTACACACAAGTCTGTTTTTCAAAAAAGGAGCGTTTACTATAAACTCCAGCACTGAGGGAATACAAGAAAAAGCCCTTCTCATTACATTTTGGTAAGATTGCTTCTCCATCTTCAATTGAAAAAAATTGTTCTAGTCCCCTTGTGTAATCAAATAATATACTTTTGTCCAATTAAGATGATTTTTGACTTTTATAGTATACTATTGTAAAAATTCTTGTCCCATCCATGTGAAGCTTGAGACACTGACCACAAATGGAATCTATAGATGTTTATTCGAAAGAAATGCATCTAAGGAAGTGACTTTTAGGTCAGATCTATGTTGTATACGATACTTGACAGCCACTGATTCAGCAGGTTCATAGTCAATGATGTCTATCTCAAATCTTTAAAACGTAATGTGCATACCCAAGTTGTAAAATATGGGCTGTTGGTTTGTTTAGACTTGTTGTATAGAATGTTTGGATAAGGATGTATATATATAAACAGCTTTTTTAGAGTGTTTATATAATTGTAAATATAGCTATGATTGTTATTGTAAATATAATGTATGCTATGTGTACTTATTTGTAGCACTGAAGAAGTCCGTAACGACGAAACACGTTGGCTACACTGATTTTTAAGAAGAAATTGAATAAAGAAATTTGAAACCAGACCTGCTGAATGGAATGATATTCTTCTTTGTGCAATATTATATTTTATAATGATCATGTGGTGTGCTGGATCACAGTGTTTTGTTTGTGGTTCCCAAACTTTGGTCAACGGACCCCCAGGGTTCTGTGACACATTCCCAGGGGGTTCGCAGACAGCAGTTTTAAAAGCACTGCAAAGTTCCTTGCATAATCAAAAATTTTCGGGCAACAATAAAAGTGTCAAGATAACCTAGGTGATTAATGTACCTGCTCGAGAAAGATGGGATTTTTGTCCAGTGGCAGCTTTGACACATCTAAGGTTGTGCTGAGGGTTAATATGTCTGCTGTAAAGAATGTGAACCATGCATTTCAAAAAACAATATTTTATATGCATAGCTCACCGGGTTACTGCTTTTGTCATAGTGATTTTGTTGTTACTGTGCAGTTCATAAGTTATAATCATAATCTAGCACAGTGAGCTATGAACTACCATTAAAGGGCTGCATACAAATTGCTTGGTACTAGTTAGTAAGCTATGGGGTATATTCACAAGAACGTGTGATAACTACCGCAAGAGTAGCGTAATGCAACTTTCAATATCGCAGCCTATCATGGGAAAATAACCCCGTGACAACGTGGAATTCACAACAAAGCGGTAGCAAGCGATAGTCTGCCGAAACCGCGGACAATGTCCGCGATACACCCATCACGCCGGAGATGAAACCACAAACCACAACACCAAAAAACACGCAATGAGCCAAAGTGTGATGAGGAAATCTATGATAAGCAGCGCCAGGCCTGCAACACACACCTGGCAGGCTGAAAAAATCACCATAAAAGTAGAAAAAACATCCACACACAAACTGACCTACACCCAAGCACCATGGAGGCAACCGGAGCAGGCGCAGAGGATGAGCGCAACCCCACAAGCACCCCGGAGGACCAGCCTGGAACCTCGGGGACAGGGAAAGTTCAGTCGGCAGGCGAACAGGATCATAGTAATGGAGGTGATGGAACACCATCAAAAATACTTCCTCACCTCCAACGCGTCATTGGGTACCAAAACTGGAATATGGCAGGAAATCGTTGACAAGGTGAATGCCGTCGGAAAGCACAAGCGGACAATGGACGAGGTCAAGAGGTGATGGAATGACATCATGCGGAAGACCAAGGAGAAACTCTCCGCCAACCAGAAGGCAGCAACGCAGACCGGAGGTGGGGGCCCAGCGCCACAGCTCATGCTGGATGACATGGAGGAGCTGGTGTCGACAGTCATCAGTGTGGATACTGTGGCCGGGGGACCGGACACTGCTCGACAGGACACAACACAACCGCAACAAGGTGAGTGACCACCAGGTACTGGGGGACGGGTGGAGATGGCCACGATGGCACACATGCACAATCAAGCAGGGCACAGTACACACCCACAATGACCCTGGCTCTTCGCCCAGGCCCACAGACTGTCACAATGTACAATACCATGCTGTCTGAATGTCAACCTTTACCATGCGGCTACATACATGTGGACACATTGTAATACACCACCTCCCCTTCACATTGCAGGGCCACCGTCAACACCCCCTGCAGAGCAGTCCCAGCCACCCTTCACTGATGACAAGGAGGACAACACCAGCATCGATGCACGAGCCCTCCTAGACATCATTGACCTCATCCGCGACTCACCTCCAGGATCAGGGCAGCCCAGCTACATCGATGAGACCCCACCCACCACCCAAATCACCCAGCAGGAGGCACCCACAGCCCGGCCCCCTCCCAAGTCCCCCAGGAACAACAAATGGCCTTCCAACGCTGTGTGCTGGAGGGCCAGAGGGAGACGGCTGAGCAGCTGCGGGTGGGGTTCAAACTCAACCCCTGCCAAACTGGACGCCATCCTTGTGTGTCTATGTCCGCCCCATGGTCTCCAACGAGCCCTGACTGACATCGCTGGAGTCATGACACAGAGAGAAGAACAGCTGTCCGCTCAGAGTGGCTCCAGCGATGCCAGCCGTGAGCTGGCACACATGCGAAAGCTCATGGAGGACATGGTGTGGATGGAGGCAGAAAGGATGGCAGCCACCGCTGCACATCATCGAAATGCAGCTGGGATCTATCATGCCCTGCAGACCTCCATCATGGCATTGCCGCCACAAGGCTTGGCGCTGATGAATACTGTTGCCCCCACACCATCCACATCCCAGCCCCCTGGTTTGTCAGTGCCTCCCAGTGTGGCAGGCATATCCACTCAGGCACCTGATGTGTCAATGGCCCACAGTGCTGCCGACAATCCCCTTCCGGCCCCTGATGTGTCAGTGGCACACATTGCCGCAGCCGGTACTGCAACAACCACAGGTGGGGCAGAGCACACATCCGGGGACGAGGACGTGGATGGGTTTGTGATCAGGAGGCACTAGCATTCATTTCCGCCACCTGGCCTGTTTCTGATTGGTGCCGCACATGGCCTCATGACCTTCCACTGACCCCCGATACACTCCGATGCACTCACCTTGGACAGCGACATGGACTGCCACATCCTGTTCGATGACCAATGACACGGCGGACAGACTGCGGACTGTACCCTTCCTCTTCCGCAGTATATGTCATCCCCGAATGGACTCTGGCTGGCCCTCCACGGGCCCATATTGTGTAGTGTGCTCGGCATTGCCCAGTACCGCTCCAGCTGCATGACTGCACGGGATGTGCAAATAAACATTCAGTGACGCACTGCTGTGTCATGTCTTACATCATTCAGTTATGGATGTGTGGATGAATGTGGGGACAGTGCCTTCCCTTGCGTCAATGATGTTCATCCTGTGGGATGCGACTCAGAGGGTGCGACATTGCATTTTGTGTACCTGGTCCTGTGAACACTACAACAGGGACACGCGCATCAGTCACTTCCCTGTCCGGACATGGACTGGACCACACCCAAGCCCACGAGTCATTGTTGCAAGCCCTGCACTGGACCGGCGTACGGCAGGCCAGACCACTCCGATGACGTACCGATGGGGGGCCATCATTGCTACCCATCGCAGGTGTACGCGCTGGTGGTGTACAGGTCACTGGTCTAGTCGTCAGCTTGTCACAGCCACTCCCTGAGGGCAGGTTTGCACACACACACACCCATCTGGCACAGGCGTCACTGGCCATGTGACTCCGCCAACATAAGGGGCCGACAATGTCACATTCCCCTCTTCCGGTGGTGACTGGATGACGGCTGCTCCACGCTTCTCATTCATAAAGGGCCCATGAGTTGTTGCGCACAGGGTCGGTGGCATCTGAGGCCTGGCGGACGGCACAGGCACCCCACCACGGGATGGTGACTTTGGGTGCACCGAGTCAGTGGCACCTTTAGCTGCTGAGTGGGTGTGCAGCCTGCGATGATGCCCCCTCCCGGTGGTCTGGACAGCTCAGGTTTAGTGTGCCCTGCTGGACCGCAGTGTAGGCCAGAGCCAGCGGGCAGCGCGGGCCTACCGCCATGTGGCGTCGCTTCCGGGATCCCAGAGTTAGTGGAACCCATTGGGCTGAGCGAGTGTGCAGCCTGCGAAGGTGCCGGGTGCACTGGTATGTCCTCTGCCATGGAGTAATCAAGACCCAGCACCAAACGTGAGACCTGGTGGCTTGCGGAGCGTGGCTGCATGGTGTGGAGGGTGCCATGTTCGCGAGCCCCAGGCTTGTGGCTTGCAGCGGCACGTGGTGGGACCTCCTGTCCACGCGCTGGTCGCGGAAGGTCAGCAGTGAGGCCTGGGTGTGCATGGGCGGGCATGCTCCGATGGGCGGCGGGAGGGGTTGGGGTGCCTCTGCCCGTGTGTGCATGGGCAGGCAGGCGATGTTGTATCTAGACTCTGTTTCAGCTGACAGCTCTGACTCAGATGTGTGACCTGGTGAACTGCGATACATACCGGCACGTGGTTGGTGACACACCAGTGGCAGCAGGTGAGCAGTGTGGCCTGGGCGCGCAGGGGCGGCACTCTCTCTCTCTCTCCCTCTCTCTCTCTCTCTCTCTCTCCCTCTCTTCTTCTCTCTCTCCTTCGCTCTCTCTGTCCTTTGATGTGCGCAGGACACACCTTCACATCATGTTTTTTGTCTTGCATGCTGGGGATGGATTGTTCCGAGGGGAGCGGCCATGTGTCTTCATTTCATTTCAGTGTTAATTTTAATAAAGTTTCACTTGTTGCTTTGAAAGTGATTGGGTGCTGCTCATTTCAGTGTCGACACATGCATGTCACCAGTTGTGATTGTGTGACGTCAGGCGGATTTTTTGGGACATGTTTAGGGGTAGCTGATGTGGCATGTCTTTGGTCGGGGGGATGCCAGGGAGGGGTGGTCCTGGGGGTGGCGGTGGTGGGTGTTGTGGCCATCTTGGGTGTCCGGGCCGCATGATGGGTGGCTCCATGGCATCTGTTGCCCTTCCGATGTGGCCCTCGACTTTGCTCCCTTTTGTGGTGCAGGCTGCCGCCTGACTTTACACTAGGTCAGGGCAGGTGTAGATTTTCTGGTGCTAACGCGCCTTATCGCCTGTTTTGTGTTTTTATCGCAGATCTGGCTGGTCGTTGAGAATGTTGAGGTGTGATGTTGTCGCGGCATTTGGTACGGGAACTCCCACTCTGCATCTCATTAGCGATAGTTGAGGGGGGCCCCTGTGGCAATGTTTTTTGCGGCTGCTATCGCGGGTAAACTTGTGCTGTGGGCTGTTAGCACCAGCTTGTGAATGGGGAGGTAAATGTATCACGACTTTGGCTGCGATAAAGTGCTGTTAATTCGGCGATACCTCCTTGTGAATATGCCCCTATGTTTTTTACCTGTCTTTCATTATCCTAATGCTGCTAAAAAGATTTGTTTGGGTGGAAATACATTTGTATTATTAAATTCAAAGCTAACTGCTGTGTAATGTTCTGAATCTTGAGTTTGTGCTTCTCCAGACTAAGTACTCATAAACAATGCCTACCAATATGGATCACATGTGAATCCTAGATCTTGTAGTCCCTTTTGCTTCATGTAATTTCTTGTATATTGATTTACACACATATGATTCATTGTCTCTGTATGTGTGTAATGTAAAGTACTCTGATACCCCACACTGGTATGAAAGGTGCTATAAAACAAAAACAAATGAAATACATGTGACAGAGGGACTATGGAGAAATAAGAGGCACTGTTGGAGGGTGGTAGTGAGGAAATCATTAAAGAGCCCCAACAAAGATTGTCGTATTCTAGTGTACAATAAGGTCATCATTTACTATGCTTTAAAAGCAAATACAATTCAAGTGTGCTGTAGAATGTACAATTTTACCTCAATGTTCAAGGGGGGAGAGCTCCTCAAAGCACTTTTGTAGTGGTCAGGTTCACTCGCTACACTTGGTTTGCACTGTACGGGGACTGGTCTGACAACATTTGCCAGGGCTGCTTTCGGTTTCAATTATGGCAGGTGCAGGAGCCTCGTACAAGGAAATAAAACCAAACATTGAAAAGTTAGTCGCCGAGATGCAGCACCAACCTTCCCATTACATTTTTTCGATTCTTCCAGTAATTTAAGTATTGTTTTGGTGTGCACTCGTTGATGTATTTTTTGCAAATTACTGTTTTAATGTTTGAATTTTAAATAGTATAAATTGCTTGGGGGTCCCGGCTTCCAGTAGTGACTCAATGGGTGTCCTCTGTAGTCAAAAGTTTGGAAATCACTGCTCTACAGACAGCAATAGTGGATGTTGGTTTTGTCAGCACCCTAATGTTGATCTAATGAGTATATTATTTTGGTGCCCAAACACAACTACTTTTTGGCATAAAGTGTGGTCTCAGATTACAAAAATTCTTTATATCCAACGTCCCTTTTCCCTTTTGCATGTATTTCTAGGAAGTTTATTAGACACTAAGTGAACTACTTTTAATAAAACTACGTTATTAGATTAATTATTGGCATTAGTATTTCAGCAAATGAGTACTAACTGGAAATGTTTCACAAACATATCGTATAAAGCTTGGTGGTATAATGTGTGTCATCATCATAGACTGGATACAGCCTTTATATCTTATTCTTCTTTACCAAAAAACAGAGATTTATTATGGCTACCGTTTATGCTTTTTTAAAATAAATGTACACATTTGTTCTAATATGACTTTGATAACTGCTGAAAATGTCCCCCCGCCAATGACATGTTGTATTCTCTGTCTTAAACTGTTTGCTTAGTATTAGTATTTTACTATAGGATAATTATGTTGTTCTTACTTGTTACGGTTTATTGGTCTTCTTTTTCTTTTGTTTTCTAGCTATTTTACCTACTTTATTTATATTTTATCTAATTATATCCCCATCACCCCCTTTTTTTCTCTTCCTCCAGATACATGAAAAAGGTTAAAAGCTTGTATTACATAGGTTACATTTTTCATACATTAAGTGGTCTTTGTCCTTCTTATACTCCCGTCACACTGTCATAATTGTTATCTTTTTGGCAAAAATATTTTATATTGTTATTTGGTGTCTGAGGCTAAATGTTTAATAACGTTTTTTAAACTCACTTACAAACATCCTCACAATGATCCAAATTGGCCCCCACTGAGGTAGACTGTTGCAGATTGCCCTTGTCTGTACAGTAGACCTTGGACTCTGAGTAAATACTTCAGTTCTCCAGTAACGGAAAACATCAGATGGATGTTCAAAAAGTAGCAAGTGACCAATGAGTGGACAGAGCTGCGTGCTGTGCGGCACATTTATTTTTTGTGAAACATGGCTGCAGAGATTCTGGGCCACATGTACAACTGTTTTTAGCAGTTGCAAATGGAGATTCAGACTGTTTGAGACTGCTAAAAAGGTTTGTAGCATGTGTCAACCCATTTTGTGGGCCGGTAACCTGTTACCGACTGGCAAAATAGGGATCGTGAGTCGCTGTTAGGGAGGGGTGTGCCAAGGCTAAAGCATGTACGATTGTTTTGCAACCAGAATGCGGTCACAAATCAATCGCAGTTTACCGGCTACTTCAAGCGCTGGGTAAGCCACTCACAAATGGGAAGGGGTCCCCAGGGGAACCCTTCGTCTTTGTGATTGGCAGCGAAAACATTTTTTAAGAGCAGGCAGTGGTCCCACAGCCCACTTGAAGTACTGGGAATTTTAAGCCCAGCGGTGCAGGGGAACACACCCTAAGACTTCGGGTTCTTCCTGTTTCAGACCAACAGAAACACAGAGTCTTCTAAGTGAAGTCAAAGATCGATTTATTGGCTGCAGACCAATTACAGGTATCCGAGAAGTACAATACAATGTATATTCTCAGGAGACTGCTTAAAGTTACAGAAACGGGCTTCTCCTTAAATACAAAATATCATGCTTCAGGCATACATTCCTTGTTTTACGATATGGTCATTCACATGTATCCATTACAAACGAAAAGGCAGAGTCATGATGACCATCCCACATTCCAGTTAAGCCAGCCCACAATTATTTACCCGGCGAGGCTCAGATCCCACATCAGATATCAACAGGCCCCAATAAACACGGGCATCTCCTGTTTGTAAAACAAGCCATAAAGCAGGAAAAGTCAGGTGTGAAAGAGATTAGCCGGAGGCTTGTGTGGGATGAAAAGGCTTTATGGTGTGTCAAACCCTGATGCTAATCACAGGTGGCCGTAGGACGGGGAGCTCGTGAGACCGGACTGACCTGGGGCAGTGGAGCCAAGCTGCCCAGGTCACAGAGAAGTCAAACAGAAAGTGCATGTGTTCTAAGAGCCCATATTTGTTCGTAATGTGTAGCCTATGTGAGGGCAACCATAAGATGGCCACCGCTCTAAGATGGAACCCACGAAGTTACTGTATCATATCGTATACATAGTGCATTTATAGCTAAAACGTTATACAAAGCACTTGTACATACCGCATTGACCATTCGTGGTTCGCTAATACCGGAATAGACAGGGGTAGGGCCCTGTCTCCTACGCGGTCCCAAATTCGAAAGTACCACAGACCCTCCTTTTGCCCTTACATAGGCAATAACTATATTCACATCAATCCGAGTCTAGGTCAATATTCACGAAGTCATGGAGATGTTGCTGTAGCATCATCCTATTACTTAGCTTGTCCCTCGATACAGGTTTCCTTACACATAATGTAGCACGGAGGCCACATATCGCAGGAGCACACTGTATGCACAGACAGAACAGGAAAAGGATGGCTAAGATCATTCCAATGACCATCAGAATTTTCCAACCCCAGGCAGATATCAGTTCCCAGAACCACCCCACCAGTGACCAATCTCCTTTATCCACGTATATGGATTCAGATATTTTATGCAGTTTGGAGATGGCCTGGTAAACTGTTGGAGCGTTATCTGGTATGAAAATGCAACAACTAGATTGGATAACCTTACATACCCCACCGCGGTCTGCAAGTATGACGTCTAGAACCATACGGTTCTGCAAAGTCATGAGGCGATCCGCTTGGAGCTCAGCTGTCAAATTACCAAGGGCACCGGCTGTAACATTAACAGTGGATTCAACCACACGAGTCAGTTGTCTCAGGTTCCTACTATTGACCATCGGTCCCCAAAACGGCAGGAAACCCAAAAAGAAGTCTCCCGCTTCCTGACCTGCAGTATCCTCCTTACTAATCACGCCTCTTACAACTCTGGTCTTGTGATAGTCAGAGGCAGCAGTAAATGTTGGCGGTAGCAAATTTGCAATATAACATGTGCCCGAGAAATCAGGAGGCAACCATGTATATGCTCGGTCATTGCAGACAAAATATGTACCCTTGGCAGCCAAAAACGCAGGGGAAAACTGTGATGGAAAAGTGGACGTTTCAGTACAGTCACTTCTCCCCAGTTGAGCTCTTGGATTCTGACCATTACCTTGTAAACAGAACCGACCTATGTGGGGTACGACCCAGATTGGGGATGAAATTTTTCGCTGTCTTTCACCCAGACTAATACTATACCCCGTCGCGTTCCACCCTACATAAGCTCTCAATTCATCCTTAGGTATAGATGAGTATGCGTCGATATCTCTGCTCATATCAGCAACTCCTTTCATTAAAGCTTTATTATTTGTGCTAGGTCTGATGGAACGCGGTTGTCGCGGGGAGTAGGTATCTAATGCAAAAAGAAACATGGTCTGGAATGCCCATGACGATCCATTGTAACTAAACGGAAGCACTAGATAAGCAATACTCTTATTAATGGTATGTGGCATTAAACCACCCACCCAGCAATTGGTTGTATTCATGACTAGTTGGTGCTGGTGCAGGGGCTGAATAAACGAGTTGTTTACAAACTCTGATCGTCTAGCTTGTTCATGTTCAGGCAGAGGGTGAAAAGAGTGTGAGGAGACAGTAGGAGGAGGTATAGGCTGTACAGTGGGTGCAAAGGGCTCTTGAGAGGAGAAGAATACAAATCCTACAGTAAACACTATCATACTACATAGTATAAACAGACATAAAAATACAAAACGTTTACTCTTCATTATTTTACATATTTTTGCTTTAAAGTTCATTTCCTCAGCGGGTCTCTCCATCTTGAAAAACTCCATCCTCTAATCGTGCCGCTCGCGGCAGGTGAGTATCTTCTGCTAAGGAGTACGCCTGTCGGTCCAGGGAACGCCCTAGACCAACCAGAACCGTTGACCTAACGTCTTCGGCCTGTACCCCAAAGTCTTGGCACCGCGACCCTGCGGCTGAACCCGGATGGTGGTTCGAAAAACAAAAATCAAGAAAGTCCTTCAGATGGGAGAGCTATGATATCAAAAACAAAAAGGTAAGGAAAAAGAATATTTATTTGTCCATAGACCTTGGTCTCAAGTTGTAGCGGAAACGGCCAGGTACTGTCTGATCTTGAAACAAGAGTTCAGGCTCTGTGGTGTCCAATCGAATTGACGGTGGCACAGCTTCTTGCAAAATATCGTCGCTCTCTTGTGCGGAAGTTGTGCCTCTTACGCGTGCATCACTAAATGGTACAAAACGAGGTACAGTGTCTGTTTCAGAGTCAGCGATACCCTCCTGGACCCACTGGTCATATGGTAGAGGCAAAGGGATCCTCTTGATGTGGGCGCCGTGAATCCAATTCTTCTTCCCCTTTACTCGAACAGCTGATCTTGTAGACAGAAGTACGAGGTGAGGGCCAATCCAACGGGGCTCATCGTTGCTCTTTCGCTGGAAGTTCTTGATGAGAACCCACGTGCCAGGGTCAATAGGGTGTCCTGGAGCTTCAGAGGCCTGGGGGAGAGTATCATGCACCTGTTGGTGTAAAACACGCAATTTAGCCGTCAATTCATACAAATAATCAAGCAGTACTGGATGTTCGATTTCGCTGAATTTCGTCGGTCTTGGCACACCCCATACATTGGCCGGGCGGCCAAAAACCACTTCGTATGGACTGAGTCCCACTCGTGAGTGCACAGTCATTCTGGTGGACAGGAGTGCTAGAGGCAGAGCGTCAGGCCATTTAAGACCGGAGCTCGCCTGGATTTTGGCTAGTTTTAGCTTCAGAGTGCCATTGTAGCACTCTACTAATCCAGCTGATTGGGGGTGATTTGCAGCGTGAAACTTTTGCTTGATCCCTAACCCTTCACACACATTCTTCATCACTTGACCCACAAATTCACTCCCATTATCACTCCACACCATTCTTGGCATTCCAAACCTAGGGAAAAATTCCTTCACAAGGGCTTTGGCTGTGGATACAGCAGTGTTGTCCTTTAGGGGATATGCTTCTATCCATTTTGAAAAAGCGCAAACAACAACCAATACATATTTCAGGTTGTTGCACCTTTCCATGTGGATGAAATCTAGCTGCAAAACTTCAAATGGATATGATGGAGGCGCAAAATGACCAGCTGGAGTTGGGGTTCCCCTACCAGGGTTGTATTTCAAACATACCATACAATTCTTGACCACATTCTCTGCACACTTGGGAATTCCAGCATTCTGCCATACTGGAGCCAACAACTTACACATTCCTTTCATACTGATATGTGCCATTCCATGTGCCATAGTAACCACTGGAAGCACATATGCATCAGGCAACAACCATCGCCGATGTTCTGACAAATCAATCCAACAACCATTCTCATCCAATTTACCCGTACTTTCTCTCCACTTGCTCAACTCTTTCTCTGTGGCTTCAGCTTGAAGGGACTTCACACTCTCTATCGTGTTTTCACACATTCCAACATCACCAACCCATCTTGCAGGGCCTGCAACATACATTCGAGTCTTCACATCTTTTGCTGTTTCTTTCGCGATTTCATCAGCAAACGCATTACCACGACCAACATCATCAGTGATTTTCTTGTGCGCACTGCATTTCATAATCGCAACTTGTAACGGTAGGGTCAGTGACTCAAGGAGATCATTCACCAACTTGCCATTCTGAATCTTAGCTCCATGCGAAGTCAGGAACCCATGTTCCTTCCACAATCGCCCAAAACTATGAGCCACGCCAAAGGCGTACTGGCTGTCGGTATATATGTTCACTTTCATTCCTTCAGACAACACGCATGCTCTTGTAAGGGCAATCAATTCTGCTGCTTGAGCCGAATTTTGTGGCACACATGCAGTTTCAACAATCGTGTGCAAAGTCGTGATAGCATATGCAGCAGTCGTATCACCATTCGGAAGCTTGAAACACGAACCATCCACCCATAAGGTACCATCACACTCGGTCAGGGGAGTATCTTTAAGATCCACTCTCCCTTTCGTCTCTTCTTCTGTTCTGAACAGACAATCATGTTGCTCAATCTCATCTAGGTCTGCTGGAATTGGTAATAATGTAGCTGGATTCAACGTGTTGCATCTCTTTATGTGTATATCCTGACAATCGCGCACTAGTTAAATGCTGTGTCTTGGTCCTGTTTAACAATGTGTCCACAGCATGTGGAACCATAACAATCAATGTATTATCCATTACTAGTCCAGCAGACTGTTGTATAGACATAGCTGCGGCGGCTGTAGCTCTCAAACAACTTGGCAATGCCCTCGCTACCGGGTCCAAGGTTGACGAAAAATATGCGCATGGACGCGGTCTGTCGCCAAAAGGCTGTATTAACACTGATAATGCGCAACCGTCCTTTTCATGAACATACAATGGAAAAGGCTTACTGTAGTCGGGGGTACCCAACACAG